>NC_138372.1:155038388-155139308 GCF_054177405.1 Leptonychotes weddellii
CATCTGTGTCTTTGGGGTAAATATCCAGAAGTGCTATTGGTGGGTCATAGGCTAGCTCTATTTTTAAATTTTTGAGGAACCTCCACAATGTTTTCCAAAGTGGCTGTACCAACTTGCATTTCCACCAACAGTGTAAGAGGGTTCCCCTTTCTCCACAACCTCTCCAATATTTGTTGTTTCTTTCCCTGTCCATTTTTGCCATTCTAACTGATGTAAGGTGGTATCTCAATGCAGACACTGCTTTTTTGAAGATAATTTCCCAGAGTTTCATTTAGTAAATCTGTCATCAACAAAGTACAAAGGAGATTTGAATACTTATTGGACAATGCATTCAGCATGTGAACCAAAGCATGAATGGACTCAAGCAGTACCTGTCTGAGAAATTCTTCTCTCAAAGATAGGGAAATTTCTTTTTTTTTTTTAAATTCCTGTATAGTTAACATACAGTGTTATGTTAGTCTTAGGTCTACAATACAGTGATCCAACAATTCCATACATCACCCAGTGCTCATCATCACAAGTGCTCTCCTTAATCCCCATCACCTATATCACCCATCCCCTCTGGTAACCATCAGTTTGTTCTCTATAGTTAAGAGTCTGTTTCTTGATTTCTCTCTCTCTTTCTCTTTCTCTCTTTTTCATTTCCTCATTTGTTTTGTTTCTTAAATTCTACATATGAGTGAAATCATATGGTATTTGTCTTTCTCTGACTGACTTATTTCACTTTGCCTTATACTCTCTAGCTCCATCCATGACATTGCAAATGGCAAGATTTCACTTTTTTTTAATGGCTGAGTAATATTCCATTGTATATATGTACCACATCTTCCTTTTCCATTCATCTGTGGATGGACACTTGGACTGCTTCCATAATTTGGCTATTGTAAATACTGCTATAAACATAGGGCTACATGTATCCCTTCGAATTAGTGTTTTTGTATTTTTTTGGGTAAATGCCCAGTAGCGTGATTACCAAATTGTAGGGTAGTTCTATTTTTAACTTTCTGAGGAACAACCATACTGTTTTCCACTGTGGCTGCACCAATTTGTATTCCCACCAACAGTGCACCAATTTCCTTTTTTTCACATCCTTGCCAACACTTGTTTCTCATGTTTTTGATTTTAGCCATTCTAACAGATGTGAGGTGCTATTTCATTATAGTTTTTATTTGCATTTCTCTGATGATGAGTGATGGTGAGCATCTTTTCATGTGTCTCTTGGCCATCTGTATGTCTTAAAGATGGGGAAATTTCAACATAAATTGTCCAGATATTTTCTAATCTCTATTTTGTAGGCAGTACCTGAACTGAATTAGGACACAATTTTTAAGATTATGTTGATATTTTAAGCTTCACTAATTTTTCTTTTCTTTTCTTTTCCTGAGAGTTGATTTTGTTGTCTTGCCTAAATGAAGGTGATGGTGTGGCTGGCAGATAACCGGGGTTGACTTAAATAACTATGGGCTGTCAACTTCATCTGCTTCTGACTTCAAGTGACCTTTGGACTCCCATTTCAATCCCTCTGTGGTAAGAAGGAACAATGGAGGCAATTAAAACAAATCTGTAAAAAGAAAAAAAAAAAGACAGTTGAAGATAAAAAAGAGAAAGAAAACAGTAATCATTTCCCATCCATTCTTGAAATATATATGCAGAGTCGGGGGGTGGTCTATATGTCAAGCACTCATCTGGGTCCTGAGGTTATTGCAGTGTATGGAACAAAGCCGGTTACTGTCCACAGAATGTTTCCAATCAGGCAGTAGAGATGAACACTCAGATATAAATACAATGATCTAATTGCAGTTTGGATAAGACATAGTACCATGAGATGTATAGATGTGCATTGGTCAGGATGCTTTTTAGCTGAGAATGACAGAAACCCAATTCAAACTGGTTTAAGGATAAAATAAAATTCTTTGGCTTACAAACCTAGAAAATCTAAAGGCAGACTGACTGAATCCAGGAGCTCAAATTATATGGCTGGAGCTTAACCTATATTCATCCTCTGCTGTGATTACCTCGTGGAGAAGATCTGAAATTCTCCTACCCCCATGCTAATGCCTCAGTTCATATCCTCACAATTCTTAAGTCCAGCAGAAAGAGAACTTCTTTGTCTCCCATACTTCTAAAATAGAGAATTAAGAGTCATTGGTTCTGGTTGACCAAACCTCATCCAAACACTCATACCTCAAAGTATGAATAGGGTCAGCCTTACCCTAACACTATAGGCTAAGAGTAGGACTTTATTTTTCCTCAATGAAAATCAAGATGATATTATCAGAAATGGGGGAATGGTCATTGAACAGGAAAACCATAATAGCTGTCACCGCACAGAGGACTCAGAGGCATCAACTGGGATTTTCCTCCTGCTAATGAAAAAAAATCTAAGAAATTTTTGCTAATTGCACCTCAAAGAAGGCTGATGAAAGAAGGGGACTGCAATTCTGGGCTGAAATATTAGTCATGAAGGAAGATCTGGTGGTGAGAGAATTGTGACCATTTCCCTTTGGGAAGGCTTTTCCACCTCATTGTTTATTATTTCTCTAGTACCCATGGTGTCAAGGATTGTACAAAGCTCCTAGATTAGGATGAAAAGTGAAGTTAGGGTCAGATGTGCTATGGACCCTAGATAACTAGATTTTAAATTCCTCAGGGAAAAATTAAGAAGAGAATGATTCTAAGGAGAAGTATGCTAGAAGAATGGGTGGTAAGTAAAAAAGTAAGTTTCAGACTATCCAGTGCAAACAAGTTTAGTATTAATCAATCACAAATTTTATTTAAAATAAAATAAATGAGACTTCACAGGGAAACATATGATGAGGTCAGATCTGGTGTTAAGAGGACTGTGGAAAAGACAGAAAGTCCCTAACTTGTGCAGTTAGTGACATGTTCTCAGAGATAGATTCTCTGATGTTTACCACTCACCTTTAATTTACCTTTAATTCAGCTACCTTCCAGTTCAGGTATCAATTATGACTAAGCAAGTATATCTTCTACATTGACATCACCATTTACAGGTTGTGATCCCTAGAAACAAAATCTGATGCATTCCTGTTGCTCTTTCCTTAATATTCCTTTCTGCCATTCAGGCTCAAATTCCAAGCATCAGTGAAGATGAGCCTGTGTAGCATCCTAATCTTAGTACCAAATTGGCCAAATCTATAATCCATA
Organism: Leptonychotes weddellii; assembly: GCF_054177405.1. Classification (NCBI taxonomy): domain Eukaryota; kingdom Metazoa; phylum Chordata; class Mammalia; order Carnivora; family Phocidae; genus Leptonychotes; species Leptonychotes weddellii. The sequence continues at coordinate 155,041,557 of NC_138372.1, forward strand.
ATCCTGAGCATATCCCCAATTTCCCTCCTCTCAATTTCTGCCTCGTATCTAGCGCTTTCTAGATCTAAACCATGTTCTAAATTCTAGCTGCTCCCCTGAATTGAATCTTGTCTCTTTAATCCATGACACATGGATTTCCCAAAATAGTATGTGTGGTAGACAGAATAATGCTTTCCCCACCCCAACTGGCCAAAGATGTCCATGCCCTAATCTCCAGAAACTGTGAATATCTTGCCTTTACATAGTGAAAGGAACTGTGCAAATATAATTAAAGTTGCAGACCTTAAGGGAGAAAGAGTATCCTGGATCATTCTAGTGCATACAATCTAATCACATGAGCCCTTAAAAGCCGAGAAGTTTCTCTGGTTTGAGCAAAAAAGATGTGGCAGAAGAAGAAGGACAAAGAAATGCAGAAGAAGGGGAAATCAGAGAGATTCCAAGCGTGAGAAGGCACCATTGCTGTCTCTAAGATATAGGGGCCCACATGTGGACTGAAGAGAGGCTTCTAGGAGCAAAAGGTGCTCCCTCAGTTAAGAGTGAGCTCCCTCAGAAATGGTACCTCAGTCCTACAACTGTAAGACTGGATTCTGCTAGCAACATGAAGGAGCTTGGAGGCAGATTCTTCTTAGAGCTCCCTAACTGGAGTGAAGCAGATGGACACTTTGATTTCAGTCTTGTGAAACCCAGAACAGAGAGATCAGCCAAGCAGACTTGGACTTCTGATCTACAGAACTGTGAAATAATAAATATATGTTGCTTTGAGCACTAAATTAGTGATTTTTTTTTTTTTTGCAGCAGCAGCAATAGAAGACTAATACAATATGCTTCTAGATAAAGAGGAAAAGTATGAAGGAGGTGAAATCATGGCAGTCAAAAGAACAGGTTAATTTCAAATGGAGGAGTTTTCTAGTGATGCTCTGTATGGTTCTGACTTTAGTCACAGCTTGTTAAAAAAATGAGTAGTTGTCCATTAAGCTGGGTAATGCTGAGCAAAAGTGTTTCTTATAAGGTCCAAGTCAGTATCTAGTTACAGGCATAGTTTGTGATGAGATAAAGAGAGAGTGAAAAGTAGTAAGTGAAAGATATAAAACCAGTCACACGAATAACCATCAATCTTACTGGTATATGCCTAGTCTTTGAGTCATAAACAGACCTTTTATGATTTGAAGACAAGTCTCAATTTTTGGAAGGCTCTCCTTTATGTCAAACCTCATCAGATGTGTTGGGGAAAAAGTTAGAAATAAGAATGGTTATATATTAAACAGAAATAAAGCAATTGCCAGATTTTAACATTCTTGTTGGTTGTCTTGGCTCTTAAGAAGTGACCTTCTATGATGTTTTATGTGTCCTTATAATATGGTGGATGGCTCCATCATCTGTACTGAGAAGGATTACATGAATAGAATCTCACGATTTTGCAGGCAGTTGAACCCCAGGATGAGCATGAAATAGGCCTGCCAAAAAAAGATTTTCTTTAACCACCCTCACATGCACTAGGCATTTCTATCTGCAAAAGATGTTTATATTCACATTGAGCTGTTTCCAAGGTTTTACTTGGGGTATCTCTTTTGGATATAGGCCTTCACCTAGAAAAAGTTATCTCTTTCCTCTTTAAGAAGGAATAAAAATTCTTGCAACATGGAGAGAAGAAAACTACCACCACTTCCTGCATTTTTAATGATGCATCACAATCTCCAGTCTACCACCAGATCAAGGACTGGAAATGAAGACTGTATGTCATGTCTAAGATAAATCAACGGGTAATACTAGCTTCTAGGGAATAACAACCACAACATGTCCAAATTTTGGAAGTCAAGAAAGCTCAGCTACTAATTTCAAGAGATTCTTCAGATATGTAGATAATACCAAAAGAGATGGAAAATTTAGAGTTTATTTGGAGTATCCTTGATCTGACAGGGATTTCCTCAAGATGTTATGACTATGAAGGAATGCAGGCAGGCTTTTCTATTCTAAGACTGTTGACAAATGCTCTTCCTCACAGACCAAACATCTAGAAGAAGCTACTCAAGGTGTGACCAATTATCTAATCCTCTGGAAATTCTTTTTTTTTCCATACAAAGTTATCTTTTAAATCTTACGTACTCAAATTTATCAAACTTCTAATTAGGGGAATCTAGATTTTGGTCATACTAGACTATTTTTCTAGTTCCCAGATTATAAAGGAAGCCATCCACATATAATTGGAGTATTTATGTAGCTTTTAGTTTTGCATTCAAATATCTAAATCATTTTGAATTTATTCTGTTATATGGTATGAAAAATAGATACAATTTTATATTTGTACTTATGGGTAGCCACTTGTCTCCCTGGTTATTAAAAGTTTTTTATTTTTCCTCATTGCTTTGAAATACCCTCTTTATCACATACTAAATTTCCATATGTATTTTTTTTCCATATGTATTTTTATTCATTCTGGATTTTACATTCCATTTCATTGGTCTCCCTCTTTATTTTGTGTACCAGTATAATACTTTTTGTTGAATAAAGAGGCTTTATGATATGTTTTAATGATCCATAAAGATCAACACTCTTCCCCCATCACTTCTCATTTTTAAGGGTTTCCTAGCTAATTTCACTTTTTCTTTTCTCTTTTTTTTCACCTTTAATTCTTTCAACTGAATGTTACAATCAATTTGTCTCGCTCCAGGGAGATGGGGGAGAGCATTATCATTGGGATCACATTATATTAAACAATTAACACAAGGAGAATTGACACCTTTTTATTATATTGAGTCAACCTAACCAAAAATATGGAATGTTTTCCCATTTATTCAGTTTAGCTCTATGTCTTTAAGTGTCTGTGTGTAGGTGTTCTACTCTTCTTTCGAAGTTCATGCGTGTGCTCTATTTCACTTTATTTTATTCTCCTCTTTTGAAAATTAAGTTTGATCCTCCATTATTTCCTCCATCTGATTATGTTTGTATATATGTAGGTTATTTCTTTTGGCCAATTTTGTACCGTACTTGCTAAATTGTCTTGTTTATGATAGTTATTATATTAAATTTTTAAGGTTTTCCAGGTTTATAATTTTATAATCTATAAATAAGAATTGTTTTACCTGTCCTTTTGCCTCTATTTGCTTTTTAGACTCTAAGCACATTAGCTAATTCCTTCAATACAATTTTATATAATAAAGGAGATTATGGGCATTTTTGGTTTTGTTCCATGGTGTCTTGTGCTTTCATATCATGTGGTTTCGTCCCAACATAGCTTTGGAGGCAGCATGGTGAAACTGAAGGAGCACAAGCTCTGGAGTCAAACAGCCATGGCTTTGAATTATGCTTTTATCATTTACTGGCTGTGTGACTTTAGGCAAAGAGCTTAACCTGTATGAGTTTTAGTTTTCCCATCATAAAATAAGAATGGTAGCGTATGTCTTGCTTTCTGTTATGAACATTAATTGCAATGATCAATGTAATGACCGACGTGTGGTAAGACTCAATAAATGTTTGCTCATTTTTCTTCTATTTTTAGACTCTCTAAATAAGCACTCTATCACCTGAGGATGCCTTGAAAACGCAAGTAGAAGACCCTAGACCAAAGAAACTGCAGCCCTCACAGTCACTGAGACTGGAACGTGGTGCACATGGAGATCAAACACCCTCAGCTGAAATTCATGGGTGGCAGGGAGACAATCGCTTCCAGCAGCCAGTTAAGTATATGCAGTTTAAAAGCCTAGCTGTTATCTGTGCAGCGCCCTCTGGTGGTTAGGATATGTTGCTGTCGTTTTGAAAAACTGGATCATAAAACAGAATGTTAATAAAAATAGCCAGTATTTAGTCATCGCTTCCCATGTTCCAGGGCCTTTGTCAAATAATTTGCATGTATTCTCTGATTTAATTCTAACAAAATCCTATGGAGATACGCATATGTTTGCTCTTTTTACAAAGGAGGACATTGATACGTACAGAGGTTAATTAACTTAACCCAGATCACATAGCTAATTACTGGGGATGCTGGGATTCTATAGCAGGTATGTTTGGTTCTTATCTGCTGTATATATCTACAGTTATATATAAATGTATAGGATATGAACAAAACATTGACTTACAAGCACCTTAGAGATCATCTAGTGCTCACCCATATTTGACGAATAAATGAGAGCCCAGAAGGAGAGGTGCAAAGTTAGCTACTGAGCAATCTGAGCTGAATTCCTGGGTCCCCTGACTCTAATTTTTGTTCTTTTGATTGCACAAAAGCTGCCTGGCCTTATTTGATTTAATTTGCCTCTCTTGTGATTGTTTGACATTTCCCCCAGGATAGTAAGACAGCCCTACCTATCCTCATAAGAAAAAAGAGGAGGGGGGGACATGGATAATCTCTACCAAATTTGACAACTCATTAACTACACTTTATTAAAAAGATTTAATTGCTTGCCTTATATCCTGCTTTCAGCTTTCTTCTTCAGTAACAAATATCAATTAGATTCTAATAACAAAGAGTCTTACTGCCGTTGACAAATAATCCTTTTTAGGAGAATTGCCCTCAGTGACTCTCCACAGGCAAAATTTACAATTCTTTCAGCCACAATTCTTTGTTGCTGCTTCCTCTAACATCGGATGTGACAGGCCTGCCAGGACAAGAAACAGGCTTGCCCTTTGAGGGCATTTTCCCATATAATGAGGTGGCCCCTGCAGAAATCACTCGGCCAGTAGTGACAGGCCACTCTAACTCCCAAGGACTGACCATACAGCTGCCTATAATTTACCCAGCTGATCAGCATCAGTGCAGGACCCATTTCCTCGGATGATGTTCTGATTTTGCAGTAGAGTTGTTGCCAAGAGAACAGTTTATGAGTGACAAGGAGCAAAACTAGATCTCCTCCCCAAAAGTCTCAGAGAAATAATTTTACCTCATTTTTAGGTAGGTTTTTGCCATAACCAGAGCATATAAAAACACTGCACTCTTCTCAGAAGGCACTGGCTTCCTCCAGCCATGAGGTATATTCACATAGAATCTGATTCACTAACTGATCAGGATATGGTCAAAATGACTCAAGCTCCTAGATAATGTTCAAATTCTTTCCCAAGCCCCCGGGCATGTGCTTCCTTGATTTAATCATAAGTTTCCCATTAATGACCATTGCTCTTAATTTGCTCTAAGCAATAATGTGCTATAGCTACAGAGCCATAGACTCCAAAAACTAGAAAAACAACGATCAGTGCCATCAGATGGGTGAACGTAAACAACAGAGAACCACCAGTGTTGGTGTGTGAAGTACATGTCTTATAATTTTTGAGGTTGGGTCAAGGTTTCCAGGGAACTTACCTGCATGATTCATAGTCAGACCAATGAGTTTCGGAGCGATATTAGAGACTCAATATCTCATGCACAAAAGATAGGGGGGAAAACAATTTAGATGATTTCCAATATCTCTTTCAATTCCAGCCTTCTATGAGTCTAGAAATGACTTTGAGGAGATCATCCATTGCTACCTAAGTGAACAAAGGCAACAAGAAAACCCACACTAGATTAAGAGCTCATGTATCTGTGGTTATCTTGTGCTTATCCTATTCTATTTGCATATAAATTTTATATACCTGCTTGGATTATATATATATATATACACACACATATATATAATTTATTTATATGTATATTTTTAAGAGACCTACTTATGTCATATGAAGAATAGTGGAATCAGCTGAAAGTAGTAATCAAATGAGAAGACACAAGGGCTATGTAATAGGAGTCTTCAAATATAGAAAGGTATAAAGGTCTGTCATGTCAGTGGGATCCAACTTGTTTTACATGATGCTAATAGATACGAGTTAGGAGAAAAAATCATGTCGATGTTACAAACTTGTTGCCAGGGTGTTGGAGGAGAGAATGGTCCACGTCACTGAAAGTTTCAATGTACTCTTGATGCTGTTTGAACAGGATCTTAAACAGGGAATTCAAGTATCATGTCCCTCGCCATCTTGTGATTTTTGTTGTTCTATGACTCCTGTCCTACCATCTCATTTATGAAGTAGTATCGATTAGTCCTTCTGAGGCCAATCAAATCCTTTCCGAAGAGTTCGTTAGTCTTTGAGGATCTCTACAAGCCTAATAGATTGGTTATGGTCCTATCTTTGGTAGTTTGTAAACCCTCCTCTAGCTATTCCACATTGCAGAGAAAGCAATTTCCCCCAAGAAAGTCCCCCTGCAATTCAGTTCCACGAAATATGAGGCTTCACAGCCCGCAATCTTTAATTCACTCCTCCTGGGTAGAGTCAAACTTCATCATGCCACTAAGTGAAGGGATACCTACCACAGTCAGGAAGCTAACTGGGAAAGTATATCTGTCAGAGCCTCTAGCCACCCAGAAGGAGGTCCAAGAATCTTAATCCTTAGTGAACCATGAAACTCTGGGGCAGGCAGCTTACAGCTGGGGATTTGTTTGCCTATGCAAATTCCGTCATAAATCACCTCATCCTCAGCTGAAAGGCTAAGGCGAAGGCCAAGGTGCTTGGGCAGCTCTATCATTGGGTCACAAAGGCTCAGGATTTATGATCCCAAATTGGTATAGATTGGGTCAGTCTTTCATTAAGTTGGTTACTTTAATTCCCATTTTCCAGATGAAGAAACCATGATCTCTAAATATAATAGACTTTCCTGAGTCTTAACAGTTTGTTAAGACAGAAATCCTGCCATCTGGTGCTCTATTTCCTCTCCAACCAATCTGCCGAGATCAGTGACTTCAATTCCTGTTAATGTCTCAAAAGCTAATGATGGTGGGAAGCATGGTGACATTAGGTCAGCGGATAACCCATCATTGCCTCTAATCGCTGATTGTGTAGTTATGTATGGCAGTTGCTAAACAGTCATAAGCATTCCTCCACCCACGTCATCATTTCTGTGTTTCCTTGGTGAGGAGTCACAACATGTGTTTCTTGACAAAATGCTTTCTGTTTTCAGAGAACTTAATGGTTTCTCTCTGCTGGCTCTGAATAGTAATAACACTATAAGGGCAGCTGAAGGGATAGGTGATTTGAGCAGGGCTGGGTGTAGTCCAAGGGAAGAAAGAGAAGGAGGGAGATAAAATGCAGAAGACACTTAACTATAAATCCCAATGGTAACATTACAGCTCCAAATTTGTCTGGATATGAATACAAATTTATGGGTGGATTTGGAGTTGGGAAGATTTGAGTTCTCTTTCTCTCTCTCTGTCTGTGAGATGCACTCACTTGTTCAACAGGCTTGAGAACACATTCACCCTCCTGGAGGCTAAGTCTTCTTGGGGGGAGAAAATGGAAAACATCCTGTATCCCCCAAAACACACACACACACACACACACTTTCTCTCTCTCTCTCTCTCTCTCTCTCTCTCTAGGTGCACGTGAAGACTGCATTAAATGAGATAGCATATGGAAAAGTCCTTCTGAAAATTATGAAGTAACATATACATAAAAGAAAATTATGTGTGCAAGGCTGATGTTGAGGTGGCAACAAACACTTGGTTACAAGGAGTCATCTAATGGTAACTCTGGGGGCTGTCACCACCTCCACCTAGGCCCACTGGGGTTCTAATCTTTACCCCATCATTTTCTAGCTATGTGGCATTGAATGATTTATTTAAATTCCCCAAGGCTCATTTTCATCTTCTGTAATGGGGACAACAGTCCCTTCTTTATCTCTGTCCCAGGGTTTTTGCAAGCCAAGGGATGTGAAACAAAGAGCTTTGAAACTTGAAACCTATATTATGCCCACAATTAAAGAAATCTTATTATTACTGAGCCTTAGGCTCCCAGGAAAGGCACTGGACCTCCTGGTCCTTTGGCTGAGGAAGGAAGTGAGGAGACCAGGCAGGCCTCCTAGGAACTGTGCATTGTGTTGCATGTAACACAGTAGGGTGTGGTGATTAAGAGAAGGACCCCAGGGACACACTGCTTGCATGTGCCTCTGACCCTGACTTTTGCCAGAAGTATGACCTTGGGTAAACATTTTACTACTCTACGCCTCCGTTCCTTTGTCTATTACATTAAGATAAAAATGTAGTCACAGGGTGATTTTAAAGATTAGCTGAGCTAATACATATAAAAAAGTTTAGAGGCATGCACAGCACATGGAGAATACTCTCTAAGTACTAGCTACTGCTTCCCTGGCTCAGCCCCCAATTTGGAACCCCTTTCTCAGGATTAGCCTGCAAAAAAGATTTATCCCTGGGACAAGGGCATGGAAAGGCAGGTTACTATTTATCTCTTAGTTTGTCTGCCAGAATTTGCCTCATCTAAAGACTCTGCTTGGTCCCAGAGATTCAGAAGCTTATTGTTGCAAATTTCCCCAAGTCAGTTAGGCTCTTCTCAATTCTTGGGTTCTTTTCTTGGTTAGTAGCCTTTTGGGATCCACTAAGGTTGTAGGTCTTCATGATTTCATTACTTTGTGAAAAGGCAAACAATCAAGTATGGTACCAAATTCAGCTACACGTATTGACACCTACTGGCAAGCAGCAGCAAGTCCTATAACTTCTTGTGAAAGGTCAATGGAATCCCAGTTCTGTGTTGTTTTAGCTGCGCTAGTAGCCATCTTGAATAAAATGTCTGGCTGGAGTCCCATGAATTGTCCAAGCCAGACAATTGGACAGAATTTCTTAGAAATTAAGCTTATGGTTCTATTCCTACAGGAATAGACATTTGGCTGAATAGACACATTACCTCTGCAAAAGAAGAGAGTGCCTCTATGGCATTTCTAGCCAATCCACATACATTCAACCCCATTAATGTTGCTAATACTCATTTCTCATATCCATTATACTCTGGTTTCACAAATTAAAACTCCCCTTTAACATCTACGAAGTTAATATAATCTTTGGTCTTGAATAGAGATGAAAAAGTTGACAGCTTTGTGGTAGCTGCCTCTGAGGTAGAGTTTATGATCAAGAGTCTGGAGTGTAAATTCCCAAATCGATTAAGTAATCTACCCTAGAGTAGAAGTTAGCAATTAACATCCACACATATATACACACACACACTCACACACACACACACACATGCCCTTTAGGCTGAAGCAATTTTCTAAAGTAAATTATAGGGACATGTGGGTGGCTCAGTTGGTTAAACTTCTGCCTTCAGCTCAGGTCATGATCCCAGGGTCCTGGGATTGCGTCCCACATCGGGCTCCTTGCTCAGCGGAGAGTCTGCTTCTCCCTCTGCCTGCTGCTACGCGTGCTTGTGCTCTCTCTTTCTAATGAATAAATAAATAAAATCTTTTTTAAAAAAAGTAAATTATAGACCACAGATAAATTATGGTGGAACAGCTAATATATTTCAGGGATGGTAATGCATTTGAGTCATTCTGTCTAAGAATTTCTCAGAAAGCTTATCCTGGCATTTCAGACTAATCATCATCAAAGAGATGCTGTTTAGAATAGATCCAAATTCCTTAGAAACTTCCTCTAACTCAAGAATTGAAATCATTGGTTTTTTAAATTTATTTTTAAGATTTTATTTATTTATTTGACACAGAGAGAGAGAGACCACAAGCAGGGTGAGTGGCAGAGGGAGAGGGAGAAGCAGGCTCCCAGCTGAGCTGAGCGGGGAGCCCGACAATGAGGAGCCTGATGTGGGAGGCGATCCCAGGAGCCTGGGATTATGACCTGAGCCAGAGGCAGATGCTTAACCAACTGAGCCAGCCAGGCATCCCGAAATCATTGTTCTTTAGGCACCATTAGCTTTAACCAGACTGTTGCTCATATAAGCCTGATGACTTCTCATTTTCTTAAACTTTGTCTTCATTGATCTTTCTTTATTGAATGCCCCTTTCTACTTATTCAACATGCTGATATTCATCCATACTTTTAATACATAATTCAAACCTTCCCTTTGACAAAACTTCCCAGATTTTTCCAACATAAAACTCTCATTTCATATGCTGCTTACCATTCTAACTTCTGATTTAATTGTGTCTTTGCTCCTACTAGACTATAGATTCTTGAGGGCAGTAAATATATCCGCTCCATCTCCATAGTCATCATGGCAAAAATATAATGCCTTTCTTAGATTGGCAATCAGTAACTACTTATGGAAAGGACTCGTTTTCAGCGGGGTAGTAGAAAGAAGATCTGAATTATTGGAGTACTCTCTTCCCCACTTCTTATATGTGTGACATTGTGAGAGCCACTGGCTTTTTATCTATAAAAGGCAAATAATTATGCCTAGCTGACTTATTTCAGGTTGTTTCAAGAATCAAATGAAAATGAAGATATGAAAACCCTTCAGTCATTGTGAAAATAAGATATTACTGATTCACCTATTTAAAGCATTCTCCATTTCATAGCATTTACAAAATGAAAGACTATTTAGTAAACCATCACCATTTCACAGATGAAAAAATGAGGTCCAGGAAAGAGAACTGACTTTGATTAAATCTACCATGCTGATTCTATGACTCCCCACCCAAAGTTATGTTTCCTACCTTGTCCTCTATTGATCTAACATTTTCAAAGGTTTTTGGTATCCAGTGAGAGACCCAGAGGTTTCTAAGTGATGGACTAGATAATTTGTGTTAAATTTTGAGAAAAACATGGTTCCTTCAAAATGAATCACAGAAGGTAGGATATTCTGATAGCTCACTTTCCATATTATTTTGAAAGTGAAAGTGATAACATACAGGCTTCACCATTTCTTTCCTCTCTCTTTCTCTCTAATATCAATGTTTAGGTCTCACAGATCTCCACTGGTTTTCTTGGGGAACTCATTCCAGATCCTTGTCATCCCTTTGGGTGAAGTCATAGTCTAGGACTCAAAGAAAGGCAACCCTTCCTCACAGGGTCTTTGTGATAACTAAATGATGCATATAATAATTTTAGCAAGAGTGCTGTGTGATACAACAATTTAATCAAGTGCCAAATGAAGATTTGTGAGGGCCTGGTGGTGGTCTTCGCAGTCCAACAGTTTTGATTTGCATCCAGTATTCGCCATTCACCAGCTGTTGGCTTTAGGCAAGGTAACTGCCTATTTCTCATTTTCCTCAACATGAAATTAAAATACAAAACAGGACCTACTACTATTGTCTTGAGGACATACGCAGAGTTTCTAATACAGTTCCAGTTGTACAGTAGGGCCTTCACAAATAGCAACTGCTTTTAAAGTGCCATATTTTTGTGAGGGTCTTTTATTGCTACATCTATACCTCCGCCAGCCATGAATGGGAGAAGGGATTTGAGCTCCCGCAGGTATTGCTGTGTCTGGATACAGTAGGACAGCGCTGACATGCTTAATAAATGTTCGGTGAACCCGTGGATGAAAAAGCAGCAGAGAGGCCTCAGAAGAGAGGCCTTATCTTAACTCCTAGTCTGGTCTTCACATCTTGAAATACAAGTCCTATGTGGCTTTTTATGATGATAGTCTAGAGACGGAGGCCATCCAAAATGTGAACCTCTTTCTCTATTCTTCTCCATTTGCAGTGTTCTGATACAGATATTTTCTAATCTTAAATAAGCAGCCACATAAGATGTGATGACAATAAAGTAAACCAACATATGCCTTGATGAGCGTGGAATAGTTAGAACTGTTACATGAACTGGGTTGGAAATGGGAGTGGTGCTGTGGGTGTTATGAGCTGATTCACACAATTCTTCCTTTTAAAGATTTTATTTATTTATTTGACAGAGAGATAGAGAGAGAACACAAGTAGGCAGAGAGGCAGGCAGAGGGAGAGGGAGAAGCAGTCTCTCTGCTGAGCAGGGAGCCGGACGTGGGGCTCGATCCCAGGACCCCAGGATCATGACCTGAGCCGAAGGCAGATGCTGAACCAACTGAGCCACCCAGGTGTCCTTGATACACACAATTCTTATTTTTGCACCTCTTGATGATGCCATCAGTCTTTCTTCTTTCTATTTCCTGCCACGCTGAATGACTCTCTTATGTCAGCCAGTTGGATCCTGAAGTATCAGCTTATCTCATTTAAAACCACAGGGCTCAGTATACTCTGCTCACAGCTAGAGATGAAACCATCCTCCTATGCCAGTCACACTATTAATCATTCAGGAGGGAGATGACAATGATTGTATCGACAATTCTAAGGTCTAATCACCCATGACCTCACCTAAAATGAATAATACCCACCTGTTTTCCATAGTGAAGTTTTCATAGCTTTTACATCAATTCTCTCATATAAGTCTATATAACAAACCTTTGAAGGAGGTAGAAAAGGCATTATTATGTCATTATTTAAGAGATAAAGGAACTAAAGTTCATGTACGTATTACCATTTCAGAGTGGGAAACTTTATGGCCTCAGTAAAACTTGGCCCTAATTTCAGCTTTGGAATGAATCTGTTGTTTGATGTTAGGCCACTCATGCTGTTTAGGTCTAGATTAGCTCCTCTATAAAGTGATTTTATGCTTAGGAGATGTCTTGGTTTCTTTCCAGATCTAAGATGCCCCCCCCAGATTCTTAACATCATTAAGGATAAAGAGTGAAGGTGGCAGAACTAGAACCTGGGTCTTCTGAGTCCTAACCTAGTCTTTTTATAGACAGCTGTCAATGGCCAACATGAAGACAGTCCTGGGTCTGTCTTTTATACCAGAGGTTTCCAGGCCTGCATGCTTCTCAGATTCACCTGGCTTTGTGAAAAATACAAACTGTCTCAAAGATTCAGATTGCAGAGGTCTTTTTATTCAGGCTGTTTTGGGACCTAGTGATCTAGGTCATAAAACAGAATCCTGAATGTATTGGTTCTGTGGCCTTCAGTGACATGGTGCCAATCTGGCTGTCCTTCAACTCTGATGCAGACCAATTCAATGGCTGGAACAGGATAGACTGGGGATATGAAGATGCACTCTTCAAATTCCATTTTTTTCCCCTAGGAAGTCTAACGTCTGACTCACAGTTGTTGTCTTTCTCCCATTTAAGGCAAAGTCTTAGGGACAGAGAAAATAGGATGAATGAGCATGATATTTAAGACCCCAGAGCCATGTCACGAGGGGGAAATTATACTGAATCATCTTCCCCAAGAATATCTTTCAGCAGGAATAAATTAATTTAATTAGCTGTTACCAAACAATGGAATTTCAGACAATGACATTTCATCTCCTCATTTCTCCCACAGAGAGAATGTGAAGGGTGGCCCCATAGTTCCTGTTGTTAAGTGGAATCTAAGTGGAAGAGAAGAGGGACCTTTGTTTCTGAGCTGATAATCAGCTAAAAGAAAAAAAAACGCACTTGACAAAGTCTAGAAAGGGTCTCAGCTGGAGTTTTTATTAGGCTCAAAAATGTTCTGTTTCCAGGTCTTTAAGGTTATATACAATAATAAGTAAAGCTTGAGAAAATGAGAGCAATCAAAGCCAATCATATTATCATATAAAATGTGAGTCAAATTCTTTCATATATTTTAAATTATATGCTAATTTACTTTAAAAAATTTTTTTTTTATTTTTTCACAAAATAAGCTAAGAGAAAAGTCCCAAATAGCACAAGTCTCAAAGTAACTTTCTGGCTTGGCCACACAGGGAAAGGAAGTCAACAATATCCAGTAACAGTGACCCTTTGGGCACCAGGAAGTAGCATCATGCAGCAGAGGAGAGTAAGGCACGTCAGGTTTGAATGCTTACTCTGCCACTGCTATGAATGGGACTTGGGGCGTAATCACTAGCCACTTGAATTGTGGCATTAAGATAAGCCTCCTACGAGTTCCCTGCTTTTGTTGTTGCCTTTCAGTCTATTCTCGGCACAGCAGCCAAAGAGATCCGGTCAAAATGCAAGCCAGATGCTGCCACACTGTGGCATGACCTCCCATCTCCCTCAGTGTCAAAACCAAAGTTCTTACACTGGCTCACAATGCCCTGCATGATCTGAGGTCCCCCACTGTTTCTCTTAGAACCTCATCTTGCACCTCCCCTTGTTCACTCTGCCTCCACAGCATCCCCAAACATGCCAGGAACCCTCCCCTCTTGGAGCTTTACAACTGCTGTTATTTCTGCCCAGATCATTCTTTGTTCGGGTATCTATGTGGCTCACTTCTTCTATCCTTCAGGTCTTTACCCAAATGTTGCCTTCTTGGTGAAACATTTCTCAGTCTTTAAAAAATCACAACCATTCCCCACCACGTGCTCTACCTCATTCCATGCTGACTTTTTCTCCTTTTCACCATCTAACAGGCTACTTCTTACTTACACCATTTACCATCTGTCTCTCCCCAGTAGAATGTAAGCTCCAACAGGAGAGGACAGGGAATTTTGTCAGTTGTGTTCATCGATCAATTCTTAGTATCTAGAATTAATGCCAAGCACATGGTAAACATTCAGTAAATATTTAATGAATGAATGTGGGAGATAATGACTGTATTAAAGATATTAGGATTCTTTAAGACTCATTTCCTCATCTGTGAAGTGGAAATAACACCTCCTTGCATAGCCCTATCGCATCCTAGGTACATAAATCATTGCGAATCTCTTCTTTACATCCAGGCTCCTATAAAATTAATTTCTATCATCTATATCCCAAATAAAATAATTTAATTAATTAAACAATTAATTAATTAAATAATGGAATTATTTAATTTGGGATATAGATTAAATTAAATTAAAAATAAATTAGTTCCTATAACACTAGCATTCCCATTCCACAGTCCCTTTATCAAGATTTCATTTCACAAATTTCACAAATTACTTTGACAAGTAGGTTATTTCTGATTAGTTCATGCCCCTTTACAGAGTGAATGCCCAATGAATATTAGTTTCCTTTTTTTTTCCCCCTCTCCCTTACATTTTTACGTACATGAGCACTATCTCAACCAATAAGCTCCTTGTAATGATGTTTTGCTTATCTTGGTAAAATCTGAAATACCACAATTCACAAATACTAAGCAGAGACTCAATCAATGTTGGTTGAAATACACATAAAAGATCAGGACCTTACTAACATTTTTCTTCTTCCAGAAATGTGTATAGTTAGGATTGCTTAGCTGGTTGTTCCCAGACATGAGTTAATTTCAGGGCAAGTGTGGACCCTGCTAGAACAGCAATGATTTTGCCATAGATACCTCCAGGTTGCTTACATCCCCAAGAGGCAGGGAACAAAAGGCTCAGCAGGCCCTGGGGTTGCTTTGGTTAGATTCTGCTTTCCACAGAGATCTTTTGGTGACCACATGCATGCTTCAGTTTATTTATCTAAGCGCTCCTCCTGCAGGGCTAGACCAGAGAAAAGGGTCGGGTGCTGCCAGATGTGTTAAGGAAGGCAAGTGCCTGGAAAGTCTTGGATTGAGTTTCAGCTACAATTATAAAATGCTAAGTATAATCCAGGGCACTCTAGTCTCCCTTCCCAGACCACAGAGCCCTGGGGGAAAAGATACTATAACAAATAAAGGTGCCCTTTCAGCAGGGGGGGGAAGTAGTCACAGATTTTCAGAGAATCTTTTATTCAAGAATCCAAACTCAAATTGAGTCGTGTGTGTGTGTGTGTGTGTGTGTGTGTCCTACATAACAATGGGTGATGAAAATAAAATGGTTTATAAGTAAAATCCCAAGTTTGAGACCTCAGTGAAATTATCCTCACTGCTCAGTCTGCGGTCCTCTTTCCTTTAAACCCAATAGCGAAATTGTATCACATTGGCTATAAACTTCTTCCCTAAGTTGTAATGAGCCTGAAAGCCCAGACAGAGCAGATACAAAGAGCAGCCCTTAGGGGAAGAAATC
Organism: Leptonychotes weddellii; assembly: GCF_054177405.1. NCBI lineage: Eukaryota > Metazoa > Chordata > Mammalia > Carnivora > Phocidae > Leptonychotes > Leptonychotes weddellii. The sequence goes on from NC_138372.1 coordinate 155,057,195, forward strand.
TTCAAGGCATTATTAATATAGAGAGAGCAATTATCTGGATGATACAAAGATATCAGATATTGTGAAATAGGTAATTATTAAAGAAAAGAACACTTCCTTGAGATATGTGTAATTAAAAATGAAGAACTAAAGACATGTAAAAATATTGGTGATACAATACTAGAAAAGAATAGCATTTTTTTTTCTTTTATAGAGATCCTAAGCAGGCTCCACGCCCAATGCAGAGCCTGATGTGGAGCTCAGTCTCCTGACCCTGAGATCATGACCTGAGCTGAAATCAAGAGTCAGACACTTAATCGACTGAGCCACCCAGGTGTCCTAAGAATTTTTTGAATTTTTTGAATGTCTATTTACTATATGGCCAGCCCTGCATGAGGCATTCTATATAATTATCTCAACTAATCACACAGTAATCTTTTATGGTAGTTATGTTCCCATTTTACAGCTGATGAAACTGAAAATATAGAGGGCAAGTGACTTGCCCAAGATAATACAGTTACAGCTTATGAAAACTGACAACCTACATTTGTCTGCCTCCAAAGTGCACAATCTATGTCTTATGTTACATGGGACTTACTAGTTAACAGATCTGAACTTTGAACCATTTAAAACCAGGAGATGGATAATTCTCTGAAGTTTGGTGCAAGAAAAAGTGCATTTCAAATGACTAACAAAATGCTACTAAGTGTGACATAAAATGAGATTTCTTTACTAATGACAGTGATATTACTAAAATACATTTTGGAGACTTAAAGTTTGGGAACTCATCTCCCCCTGCTCCTCCTTGCTAAGTACAATGAAAAATACCTGGAAATGATGCAGCCAGCAGTGGGAGAATTCTGAAGGTAGAAAAAGAAGGTGGGCTGACTGGAGACCCCAGGACTTGAAAAGCTCAGTGGTCTGATGTCTCCTGATTTTCCACTGGGTAGTGGAAGGTGGAACAGGCTTGGCATCTCCAGTGCTTTACCTACTTGGAGGAGGTGGCTCAAGTAGATATTTTCCTCTCCTAACACCAGCAGACCAAGTGAGAGCCCTAGCAACACTCATCAGCCTGGAGAGCAGGCCAAGGGAAACGACATCTCAGCTCCCAAACAACAGCCTAGAAGGGGCCTTCCTCACCCCCGGATGGCCCCAGCAGAGACCAAGCAGGAGCCTCCCCAGCAGCTGGTGGCTTGGAGAAGAGCTTTCCACCAACACTGGCCCACAGTCCTCTTTCCATTCCCAATCTGGCAGTACCAGGTCCAAGGAAGTACATTCTATCCCCATAGGTAACACCCGCAGAAATCAAGCCAGACCCCAGATGTCGTGTAGACGAGCAGAATAGCACTTCAAGAGCTCTGAAAACCAAAATGGCACTGGGACCATAGCCCGCTGAAGCAGGCACGGGCCTGTGTGCTAAACTTAAACACAGTGACTGCCTGCTAAAATAGAAGCTTTAAATAGGGTCCAGAGTCTCCTAACATAATATCCAAAATGTCCAGGATACAATTAAAACTCACTCCTTCTACCAAGAAACAGAAAAGTCACCACTTCGATGAGAAAAAGCAATCCAGGGCTGTTGAAGTATTTGGCAAGGATTTTAAAGCAACCATCATAAAAGTACTTCAATGAGCAATTTCAAATACTCTTGGGGAAAAAAAGAGGAAAAAATAAAAAATCTCTCCAAAGAAATAGGAGATATATATATATATATATATATATATATATATATATATATATATATATATATATATAAACTAAATGGAAATTACAGAACTGAAAAATGCAATAAGTGAAAAAATCTCACTGACTGGGCTTGAGAGTAACATGAAAATGACAAAGAAAAGAATCAGTGAATTTGAAGATAGACAGTTATAAATTATCCAATCTGAAAAATGGAGAAAAAATAGAATAATAAAAACATAATCAATAGAGTCTCAGGGATCAGTGGGACAATAACAAAGATTTGATATCCGTATCACCAGTGTTCCAGAAGAAAGAGGAGGAAGAATGCGGGGCTGAAAATTTATTTCAAGAAATAATGACTGAAAACTTCCCAAATTTGGTATAAAGATACAAGTCTACAGATTCAAAAAAGCTGAGCTAACTACAAGTAGAATAGACTCTAAGAATTTCTTACCAAGGCTCATCATAATCAAACTTCTTAAAATTGAAGACAAAGAAAAATCTTGAAAGTAGCCAGAGAAAAATGACTCTTCTTATAGGGGAAATCTAATTTGAATCTACAAATTTATTTTTTCATCTGCAACTATCATGGCCAGAAGGAAGTGACACACTTGAAAATAATTGTCAACTAAATCCTACATTCAGTAAGAATATACTTTAAGTAGGAAAAGGGAAAAAAATTTCCAGATGATGGAAAACTAAGAGAATTTATTGCTCATAGACCTGACTATAAAGAGTGTCGTAAGGTAGTTCTCCAAACAGAAAGATAATGACTGAAGAAGGCTTGGAACTTCAGAAAGGATAGAACAAAGAAATGGATAAAAATAGGGATAAATATAATAAACTTTCTCCTCATGGGCTTTTTATATCATATTTGATAGTTAAAGCAAAAGTAATAACATGTGAAATGGTGCCCAATGCACATAGAAGACATAGGACAATTATATTTCTTGAATGGAGAAGGGAATAGGACCAACATGGAAGTAAGTTTTCACTACACTGGGAATGGTAAAATGTCAACACTAGTATACTGTAATAAAGTATGTATATATACTGTAGTACCAAAAGCAATGACTAAGAAAACAATACAAAGTGATATATCTAAAATACTAAATAAATCAAAGTGGGATTCTAAATAATGATCTTGTAACCCACAGGAAGTCAATAAAAGAGAAACAGAAGAAGGAGAAACGGAAAACAAATAGAAAACAAAAAATAAATGGAGAGACTTAAGCCCTAACATTTTAATAATTACTTTAAATGCAAGTGGTCTAAATGTACCTATAAAAAGACAGAGCTTGGCAGAGTGGATAAACAAAACAAAATAAAAACAAAACAAACCATGATCCGACCGTTATGAATTGATGTTTATTTCCCAGCCAAAATTCATATGTTGAAGCCCCACCCCCCAAAGTGATAGTATTTGGGGCAAGGCCCATGGGAGATACTGAGGTTTAGATGAAATCTTTTTTTTTTTTTTAAGATTTTATTTATTTAAGAGAGAAAGATAGGGAGAGCAAGCACGAACGGGAGCGGGGCGTGGGGAGGGGGAGAAGTAGGCTCCCCGCTGAGCAGGGAGCCCTATGCGGGGCTCAATGTGAGGCTGGATGCAGGGCTGGATGCCAGGCTCAATCCCAGGACCCCAGGATTATGACCTGAGGTGAAGACAGATGCTTAACTGAATGAGCCAACCAGGTGCCCCTAGATGAAGTCTTTAAGGTGGACCTCCATCATGGGATTCGTAAACTTACAGAGGAAGAGACACTAGAGCTTCTTCTATCATGTGAGCATATGAGGATATAGTGAGAAGGAGGCCACGTGCGAGCCAAAAAGTGGATCATCAAGAATTGAATCTGTGTGCACCTTGATCTTGGATTTCCCAGACTCTAGAACTCTGAGAAATAAATGTCTGTCTCTTTAGCCACTTGTAGAGTATTTTTGTTACAGCTCCTGACCTTAGTTACTAAGACACCTACTACATTGTGTCCACAAGGAATCCATTTTAAATATAACATGGGACGTTTAGAATTAAAAGGATGGAAAATATATATTATGCAAACATTTTTAAAAAACAGTTGGAGAGGGGCACCTGGGTGGCTCAGTCATTAAGCGTCTGCCTTCGGCTCAGGTCATGATCCCAGCGTCCTGGGATCGAGCCCCGCATCAGGCTCCCTGCTCCGCAGGAAGCCTGCTTCTCTCTCTCCCGCTCCCCCTGCTTGTGTTTCCTCTCTCGCTGTGTCTCTCCCTGTCAAATAAATAAATAAAATCTTTAAAAAAAAAACAAAAAACAGTTGGAGTGACTGTATCAGATAAAATAGAATGTAGAACAAAACAATTATAAGAGACATTACATAATGATAATTTTAGTTCCTGACTAAAATCTTCCAGTATTAACAGTAACAATATGTATTAAATGAAATACATAGAACCTTTGTTTTTTTATATACCAGGAAAGTACACAGTTTATCATGTAGCTTTTTATACAACCTAGACACTTTCACTGATATTAATATCATTATTGTTTTTTTCCTGATTATTCAATTAATGCAAAAACAAACAAGAATCCAGCCAAATTGATAAATAACCCAAAGGCCTAGAGGCTTGACAATCTTAGGCAAGTTAAACATAAAGAAAGCCTATATGGCAGGAGGGAAATTCTTTGGATGGAAAGTAAAAGATGAGTTTAAAGAGACAGGCAGAGGCCAGACCACAGAGGAGCTTATAGGCCATGGCAAGGAGTTGGGCTTTTTTTCCTGAAGGCAATGGGTAGGAGAACTGTAAGTGAATTAGTGATATATAAGATCAGTTTCATGATCCCATAACTGTTGGGGAGAAAGAGAATGTAGCACAGTTTAGAGAATGTTGAGACTGAGATAAATGTGGAACATCCAGGTAGATATGCCCAGTTATGCAAAGCAGGTCAAGAGCAAAAATGACTGTTGGAATTATAGATGCGAGAGTCGTCAGCTTAGAGTTGGTGTCCAGGGGAACTGAAAAAAGACAGAAGAAGTCTCTTGGAAGGGACTAAAACATCAAGAAGAAAACCCAAGGCAATGCCAATATAGAAAGTGAAGGAGAGGGAGCGCCTGGGTGGCTCAGTCGGTTAAGCGTCCGACTCTTGATTTGGGCTCAGGTCATGATCTCAGAGTCCTAAGATCAAGCCCTGTGTTGGGCTCTGTGCTGAGTTGGGAATCTGCTTGAGGAGTCTCTCTCTCTCTCCTTCTGTCCCTCCCCCTAATCTTGTGTTATTGTATCTTTTCCAATCCTGAGAAAATGGATTGAGAAGTCCTTTCACTTCTGCACTACTTTATTTAATATAGGTTTCTTAATCACTTTATCACTTAAAAAGTGGTCTTGGGGAAGAGAAGGGACTAGGATTTAAAACATGTGGGGTTGTTTTGTTTGCATCAGTGTGTGGTGAAGAAAGCAAACTACCCAGAAATCCAGAAATCTGGATTTCTGTACTCCTGCACGTGTGACTAATAGTAGTCGCTCCAGAGTTAACACAAAATCAACCAAAGAAAGGATACATTTCAACAGTCCCTTTCATCTCATATCTTGTTTTCAAATCATGGCCTCTCACTTGAGGTTATGACAAGAAAGATCATCCCCCTCCTTCTATCTCTGTGTTTCCATCTGTTTATCTCTTTTTTACCATATTGACCATAATTTTAAACTTGGGAGTACTATTTCATGGGGGAAAAAAAATGGAAGACTAAAAGTTTGGAGTAAAAAAAAGTGCAAAGATAAAGGAAATAAGATCAATAGCCCCAGCAAAAGTTTTCTCGTTTTATGAGTAGATTAGTATATTTAGTGAGCAAATATTTAATTTAAAGTTTCTCTTAAAAAGATGCTGTCTTGAATATCACTTTAGTACATATACTGCCAATAATGTCTTCTAACCTGAATGAGAAAATATACGACTTAAAGATATGTATGTGTGTAGCAGGAGAGACTCTTGACTTTGGCAAGAGAAAGGTGACTGACTCAGTGGGTCAAAGCCCAGCATGAAGAGTGCATAAAACCTGCAAAGAAACTGGGGTAACTGGATGGCTCAGTAGGTTAAACGTCTGCCTTTGGCTCAGATCATGGGATTGAGCCCTGTGTTGGGCTCCCTGCTCAGCAAGGAGCCTGCTTCTCCCTCTCCTTCTGCCATTCCCCCTGCTTGTGCTTTCTCTCTCTCAAATAAATAAAGTCTTTAAAAAAAAACCTGCAAGGCAATCGAGGCATTCAACCTGCCACAGCGATGCACATGTCAGATTCCAGAACACCCGACTCTTACTCCTGCCACAGTTTACTTCTTTGGGTGCATTTGATCCTAGAACTGTTGTTAGGTTATTCGTTTTAGTAATGTCTTAAAACTGAAGGCAGAAAATTTTAAAGTCCTTTACAATAAGATAAAGAGAGGTGACAAGACACAAGCCAGAAGGCTCAAATAGGAGGCTGGCTCCTATCTGTGGTGAAGGTGTATTAGAAAAGTTTTGGATTCCACTTCTAGCTACGTGGTCCTTGACCTGAAGTTTCCTTTAATCATTTATATCATATGAAACAACCTGCACCCTGTGAAGATTTCAGATAATTCTCTTAAAGTACCTGGTACATAAAAAGTGGGCAGAAAGGTTTATAATGATTGTTTATCTCACAGTTTTAGAAATCTCTTTAAAAATCAAGAACAGCTATACATTTCTAAATCTGATCAACAGAAGCTCATCACAAAGTTTTCCAATCTGAAAGTCTGATTAAGAGGAGAAGAAAGGGGGAGGTGTGTTGGGGGATGGGGTAACTAGGGGATGGGCATTAAGGAGGGCACTTGATGTGATGAGCACTGGGTGTCATATGCCACTGACGAATCACTAAATTCTACCTCTGAAACTAGTAAGACACTATGTTAATTAATTGATTTTAAATTTAAAAAAAAAAAAAAGAGAAGAAAGCGCCATGGTCTGGGAGTCCCGGGTTTACACTGCTTATGCAATGAACTTGGACAGAATCCCTCACTACTCTGGCCTCCAGTCTCATCATTTATAAAATTTGTTTATTTGCAAATGCATTTGGTTGTCCCAGTTAGCACACATTCAAGAGTAGTTCAGCTTGGCTATGGTAATTATAGTAATGGTAGTAATAATAATAATAATAGTAATAGTGCTTATCACATGCCTGGCACTATTCTAAGCTCTTTATCCATACTAACTGAGGTAACACAGTAACTGTATGTAATAAGTACTATTATTACTATGCTCATGTTTTACAGAAAAGGAACCGAGGCACAGAGAGGTTAAGCAATTGTCTTGATGTCACCACACAGAGTAAATTGCAAAAGGAAGATTCCCGTGCAGGAGCTCTGGAACCACATTCCAGCTCCCTAAGCACCATGCATACTGCATGTTATGGCGTGGGTGCATTTAGCCATCTCCACTGCTGACACTTCTGAAGAGGAAATTAGGACTCTTAAGACCAGGCTTCATGGGTGGAAAGAAAGTGGGCACAAAATGATGACCTAGAACTGGAGACCTCTACTCCAGCTCACCAAGCATTAAGGCTTTCACACCTTTTGGGGGCTTTGGTTGTCTGGAGTAGCTCCAAAGTTTGTGCCCATGAAACAAACGAACAAAAAAGGAGTTTGGTTTGACACCGATGGCGTGCTTAATATGCACGGAGGTTTCTTGCATATTTTGCATTTTATCCCCCACCCCAGTCCTATCTGTGTTCTGATGCATGCAACTGGAATTTTCTTCCTGATTCAGCTTGTGCAGAGCTCATTCACATTGCACTTTGACAGAAGATGAGAGGCAAACACCTTGATGTCATCTTTTCCCTATACGTTGTTGCTTTTTAATTTTCACGTAATTCTTAAATACCAGATTTTGCCTCAAGCAGTCAGAAGAGAACAAACAGTAAAGAGAAGGGAAGAGGCTTATGATTGGGGCAATAATTCCTCCTTGGTTTAAAAGTCCTAATTCATCTCCTGGATAAGATACCAAATCCTGCCAAGGACAGAACAGGGAAGTGTGCACGAGGGAAGAATGTGTATGGCCAGAGGGGGTGGGACTGAAGTAATCCTTACCTGCTTTTTAAAAAAAAATGTTTTAGGAGCACTTTTAAAAGAATTGTTTTAGTCAGTTAAGCGTCGGCCTTAGGCTCAGGTCATGATCTCGGGGTCCTGGGATCTAGAGCCCGCACTGGGCTCCCTGCTCAGCGGGGAGCCTGCTTCTCCCTCTCCCTCTGCCCCTCCTACCACTCGTGCTCTCTCTCATTCACTCTCTCAAATAAATAATCTTTAGGGATGCCTGGGTGGCTCAGTCGTTAAGCGTCTGCCTTCAGCTCAGGTCATGATCCCAGGGTCCTGGGATCAAGTCCCGCATTGGGCTCCTTGCTCAGCAGGGAGCCTGCTTCTCCCTCTGCCTGCCATTCTCCCTGCTTGCGCTCTTTTTCTCTCTGACAAATAAATAAATAAAATATTTAAAAATAAATAAACAAAATTTTTTTAAAAAAGAAACTGTTTAAAAATTGTTTTAAGTAATTTTAAAAAATGTGTTACATGCTATGTGAGAAATGAAAACTCAGCAATAAACAACACAGACCTTAATTTCCGCTTCCTGATTCATGCATTTCTAATTATGGGGAACCCCATTTCTGATTATGGGGAACCTAACATTGCCTTTTCTGAATCTCTCTTCCTCCATGTGGCTTGTCTGCTCAGGGATTATGTCCGTATCAGCATATGAAATTTTTCTCGCTCATTATTCCCTAATGGAGTTGTTGAAAACACGCAAGAGAAACGCATAAATCAGGGAAGGAGTCCAGTTTGCCTTGGCTTTAGGTGTTCAGTGCCCCACTTCACAGTGTTTTTTTCTTATCAGTGACCCCAGTGATTACTGGGTTTGTCATCCTAGATAATGGATGTAACCAAAATTGGGAGTTCAGAAATCAATGCTTGAATGGTACAGTGATATATATATATATCACTGTATATATATGTGTGTATATATATATCAAAGATATATGTCTTTAATTCTTAACCACTCCCAAATCCAAGTTTCTTGACTTGGGTTTATAATTCTTACAAACTGGGAGTTTACCTTTCCAAGTATTCCTTAAACACATGTGTTAGTACTTCAAGTCTGCAAATCCAGGTTACTCAATTTTCTACTAAGGTTGAAGGTAAGTGTTGAAACTGTCATTTCAGATTATGGGAGGTGACCAAGGCAAGATGAAAGATTACCGGGAGTAATTACTATTGGAGTAGCATTGTCTTTAATTTTAAATTTACTATAACACATTACTCATTAGGTGGACCAAATGTTCCAGTTGTGATATGCTGGAATAAAGAAGTGCACACCACAGAACTTCTCAGGATAAGCCATCTCCCATGTTTGCAGACAGGATCCCTACCCACCCCCTGAATCCCCGCCCGCCCCAGGCCACTGGACCCTCCTGCCCTTAAAACGATCCATTGGCTTCGAAAGAATTCATTAGGATCAAGTCTATACTGTGCAGTGTGGTTTACAAGGTTCCTGCTTATCCTGACTTTTTCCTATCCCTCCAGGTGCAGCTACCTGCCCACGAAACTGTAGGCACATTGACTTTCTTTTTGTTCATCCAATCCTCAAAACTGTTTCTTTCTTTAGGGCTTTTGATCATCTTGTTCCTCCTCTTTGGCTCAGGTCATGATCCCAGGGTCCTGGGATCGAGTCCCACATCGGGCTCCCTGCTCAGTGGGGAGCCTGCTTCTCCCTCTGCCACTCCCCCCGCTTGTGCTCGCTCTCTGTCTCTCTCTCCCTCTCTCTCTGACAAATAAATAAATAAAATATTTAAAAAAGAATTCTTGAATATGTATCTCTGATTCCTTCAAAGTAGTCTGTAAGTTCCTCGAAGTTAAGGGAAAATACTTTACACTATCATTTGTGTGCACATCACAGCATATAAAGTTCTTCAACACAACAGTTTTGCGAGAAGGCAAGATGGTTATTCTATAGGTGAGGAAATGGAGATCAGAGACATAATTGACTTGTCTACCATACCATAATTTTTAAGGAACAAGTCTTTGGATTTCTGACTGAACATCTTTTGGTTTAATTTCTCCCACTACATCAAGCTGTCTTTCATATAGTACCTCCACAGGGTCTCACATAAAATAGATACTTAATAATTATTTGCGGATTGATTTTTAAAGGAAACCAAATAAAGTAAGAATCATCAGAGTTGATCTACATGCAAACATTTGCATGAAAAGTAAATAAATGAGCTCACTGCCCGGATTCTTCCAAAATGTCAATGTTTCCCGTTGAGGAAACAAGTCATTTTGGCTAAATTGATCTAGATTTTTCCACTTCTTCTTAAATATGTATGGTTTGAAGGGCAGAATACAGCTCAAATCTTGCAAAAACTGGAGAGCACATGTATGAATTAAAGTAACTTTGACAAATTTCCTTTTTTTATGACCACGCATGCCTGTGATTGTTGTTAACAGGAGTCAACAGCTCTCCTTGGCCTTCAGCTCATGGCCTGCAAAGGAGGCTTGTGGCGTCTGTCTGGGAAGTCAGAAACATGTGGTGGTTCAGGATCTTGGGCAAAAGAAGGTAACAATAATAGTCATTTTTCATTTTCTAGTCCTTGGTGTCTACAGGACTTTGGGGAATTTAACAAAATATACATAGAGCCCAATTCTGAAAACAAAGCAACACATCCCCCAGCCTCAACAAAGCAGGGCCTTAGGGAAAATAATAATAAACGCCTTCCTTCCTTTGCCACCAATGTTACAAACCATCAGCAGTGACACTGGGAACAAAGAAGTCAGAGGTTATGGAAGGGGAAAGGGCGAAAGTAGAGAGAAAATCAAGAAGAAAATGAAGGTACTTGATGTTTCTAGAAACTGCTTCTAGATGTAGGTAGAACACAAATGTGACATAAAATACCAGCCACTTCGTGGCCCCTCCTCACACACACATACAGTATACACACACCCCCATCACCAATTATACGAAAATACCTCAAAGGAAGGCCCATCATCATATAAGAGGAGGAAACCGACTTACGGTCACAGGTACAGATACTTGACTTGCTTATTAAGTGATGTAACACAACACGTCTTAATATTCGAAAGATGCTTGCGATGTATTACTTTAAAAAACAGATAATAATGGATACGTACATTTTGTTCTATTTCTGATACAAATGTGGATATACATATGTGCAAACATGCATGTTAGGAATGCATTAAAATATGAATAATTGTTTTTCCCTTTTTTTGATGGGGAGAATATGGACATTTTAAATTCCATCCTTTAATTCCTTTCCATGATCATCTGATTTTGATAGTTATCTGCAATGACCATTTATTGCTTCTGTCATAAAAACAAATGTTTATTAAACATTTAAAAATACCAGTCATTAATGGCAAACCACACTCACACAGAATCCAAAGAGACAAACTTGTGTACAATCACTGTTTAAGAATTTGATGAACTGGGGGTAAGATGAATTGGGGGCATTGAGATTCATAGCTAAAGAAGAATTTCTAATTTGAAGAAAGGATACTTTATCAGGTATCTCCATATTTCTCCCACGGATGTCCAACCCCATCTCCTCTAACAGTTACTGTCAAATTCTGGCTCCAGATGTACCATCTTTCTGACTTGGGCAGTTTACTTAATCTCACTCTGCCTGTATTTCCCCATCTGCAAAATGGAGTTGATAATAATAGTACCTTACCTTATTGAGCTTGTTGAGTATTTTTTTTAAAGATTTTATTTATTTATTTGAAAGAGAGCAGAGAGCTGTGAATTGTGCAAGATTGTTGAATCTCAGATCTGTACCTCTGAAACAAATAATGCAATATATGTTAAGAAAAAAAGAAGAAGAAGGTAGCAGGAGGGGAAGAATGAAGCGGGGGAAATCGGAGGGGTAGACGAACCATGAGAGACGATGGACTCTGAAAAACAAACAGAGTTCTAGAGGGGAGGGGGGTGGGAGGATGGGTTAGCCTGGTGGTGGGTATTGAGGAGGGCACATTCTGCATGGAGCACTGGGTGTTATGCACAAACAATGAATCATGGAACACTTCATCTAAAACTAATGATGTAATGTATGGGGATTAACATAAGAATAAAAAAAAAGAGAGAGAGCAGAGAGAGAGAGAGAGCATGAACAGGGGAGAGGGGCAGAGGGAGAGGGAGAAGCAGACTCTCTACTGAGCAGGGAGCCCAATGTGGGGCTTGATCCCAGGACCCTGAGATCATCACCTGAGCTGAAGGCAGAAGCTCAACCGTCTAAGCCACCCAGGCGCCCCGAGTTTGCTGAGTATTAAATAGGACAGTCCATGTGAAATGCTTGGCATAGTGCCTGGCAAGCCGTAGTCTACTCAGTAAGTGTTAGCTAATACTATCGTGGTTGTCAGAAACTGCATCCTCATCATCAGAACTGTTACTCTTCCCTGCAAGGACCTCAGTTTTATGTCTCCAGCCAGTATTTCCTCTGTGTTCTCCAAATCCATATATCTCAACAACTATTCAACATTCTATTCTTGAACATATCAACAGTTTTAAAAACCAAACATTTCAGACACAGCCCTTATAAGTTTCTCTTCCTAAAACTAAGCTTCATGCAGTCGTCTGCATTTCTGTGAATGATAATACTATCCATCCAGTTGTACTGGCCTGAACCTTAGAAGACATCTTTAGAGTCATCTCTCCCATCTATCCTATCTATATCATTTTTTTAAAACCAAGTTTTACCAATTTGACCATTGCACTATCCCTCAATTTCACCCCCTTACTCCATTTTACCATCACACTTATCAATCATTCTAACATCATCTCTCATGTGGACTACTGCAGGAGATTGCCAGCTGGCCTCCCTGCATTCACTGTGCCCTTACCCCAATGTATTTCTTCCCTATAGGCAGAGTGAGCATTTTAAAATGCATATATGATCATATCACCCTTGTGCTTAAAAACTTTTCATAGTTACCTACTGCTTGAACAGATGATGATCAAAATCCTCAACAGTGACATCTGTTGAATCTCTGCTTACCTTTCCTGCCTCGATTTATACCCTAGTGAGCTGGGCCTGTGCCCTGATCAGTTACGCTTTATTCACACGGGCATTTCACCAGTTCCTCTAGTCCTCACTAGACCTCTTCCCTCCCATTGTGGGTTACTGGTAATATTCTTCCTCTCTCTCCTGCCCTCACACGGCCCCAGTTAATTCCTTATTCTCTACCCTTCCACAGAAGCACTCAGCAGATGCTCTTTCTTACACCTTAGGGAGAAAATAAAAGCAAAAAGACAGGCTATACCTCTTCTTTCTTATAGCCATATATGCCAACTGGTCCACATCTGTACCTGAAATCTTTGATTCCCTTCTCGTTACAATATGTTTGAGACCAACTCCACCACAGCTCAGGTCTTTTGACTTCCTTAAGAAATTCCCCACAATTATCCCCTTCATTCAGCACTATCAATTTCTCCCTTCAGCTGGTTTATCTCAACAGCACACACACATGCTCTATGGCCTCCTATCTGAATGCATACGCTAAAACCCTGTTCTTAATCTCATATGCCCTTCAGCTGCCACCTTACTTCAGTCTCTCTTCTGGAAAACGAGAGTCTACTTCCTTATATGCCACTGTCTGACCTTTTCCCATCCAGTTTCCCTCCCTTACACTCAACAAAAAATGATCTGATCAAGTTACTGTGTGTCTTCCCAATCTTTTTCATATCCTTTCTCATCCTACTTGACTTCTCAGAAGCAACTGTTATAAACAGATACTCCCTCCCCCAACTTTTTTTTTTTTCTTTTTAAACACACCGTCTTCTTTTGGTTTCCAGAGGATACATTCTGGGTTTTCTCCTAACTCAATGGACAGTCCATCTCATTCTCCTTTCCCAGGTCCTTCTCTGTTCGAATTCCTAATGATGGACCATTCCAGAGCTGGTGGTAGGCATTCATTCTATCTTTATAATTGCTATCCTCGTTTTATTCTGTGACAGATAACATACATAAGCTACTCACCATGGTTCGTGGAAGGCATGTGGTGCACACTTAATGCTAGTTCTCTTTCCCACTTTCCTTAAGGTACATGTAGCCTGACTGATAAAAGCCTCAGAAATTCAGCTCACCCAAGAACTGAGGTGCCTTTAAGATAAGCAAATTCAGAATTGCTGAAAGAAGCTACATGGTTTCATGGGTTGGGAATAAATGTCAGCAATGACTCTCCTGAGCTCAAGTATCTTGATTCTTCTATCCCATTTTTTCATGAAAATAGACTGGAGATATTGGTCAGATTCTATAGGCCCCTTGGTGAAGGGATTCTTCCAGCCTTCAGTTGAAAGTAGGGACACTGTAATTGACTCTGTAACAAGACTACTGTGTCTCTGTAAGTCTTGTGATAGGAAAGAAGCTGGGAAGTGGGAAGCTCCTAAGAGAGAATTTTAAAATTCTAAAGTAAACACTGAATTAGCCTAAAAAGACTACTAACATATTGTAACTTAAGAGGATGTAATATATATCCAGATCAAAACAAAAATGCCTATAATTTCTTTCATAAAATCCTAAGGGTTCAGGAAGAGTTGAGGATTCTCTAAATAGAGAAATCAAAGGATGTAAGAAAATTCTAGAGTTACCTAGTAGAGTTATATGGAGTAAACTGATATAGGACTTTCTAAAAGAAAAATTTCTCCATTGAGGATCTACAAGTTACATTGAGACATTCTCCTTTTGGGATGTATAGGATATAGGGATTGCAGGGTTCTGCAGTTGCTGTAGTTTTCTTGTTGAAGAATAAGTTATAAATGATACATACTTTCTTTCCTTTTAATTTCCTTCTGATGCATTATGACTAGAGGCCATCCAAGTGGACAGACTTTCCCAGCTTGCTGTGTTGGAGCTAAGTCAAATGAGCCATGTTATCATCATGAAGCAAAAAAACAAAACAAAAACAAAAACAAGAAACAAAGCCCTTTGTGCCAAGGACATCTCAAATACCAAGTGGGCAGAGATGTGGTTTGGACCACACAGATGAAGGGAAATGAGACACATGAGTTTCAAAGGAAGTCCAAGTGTCAACAGTACTTCCATCTACATTTTTAAACATGGAACCTAAAGTTCAGTTACTTCATGGGACTCTCATCTTCGCTTGCCAACCTCACTCTTTCCCACTGCAGACAGATTTGTCCTTGTGGCAGGATACATGGCTACTGGCTTCTTCATTTCAGTAGCCCTAGTAGAAAGCCAGGACATAATTTCACCAGCATCTATATTAATCTCAGAGAAGGAGAATTACCAGCCCAGAGTAAGTCAGTTCTCCTTGCTTTGGAACAATTGCTGTGCCAGGTACATCCAATATTATAACTAGCCTAAGCCTGGGACATGAATGCAGAGAAGAAAATGGACGTAAAACTTGCCAAACAGATTAAAACAGAAATCACCAGCTACCACAGACTACTATAGTCTACATGATCCCAAAAATTATGACTGAAAAATGCCAGAAACTAGAGAGAACAAGACTTCAGCACAATACTGTGTTAAATGTCCTTTTTGGGGCTGCCTGGGTGGCTCAGTGGGTTAAGTGTCTACCTTCGGCTCAGGTCATGATCCTGGGGTCCTGGGATAGAGTCCTGCATTGGGCTCCTTGCTCAGCAGGGAGCCTGCTTCTCCCTCTGCCCCTCCCCCTGCTTGTGCTCTCTCTCTCTGACAAATAAATAAATAAAATCTTTTAAAAAATGTCTTTTTTTTTAAATAGTAGAAACTGTATAAAGGTGTTGAAATAAGTGACTCGTTAAAGTAGTGAGTTCTTCATCTCTAAAGATGTTCAAACAGAGGCCAGAAGATAAATTCATAGTAATGTTTGAAGAACATTTTCAGTTGCCTTTGGTTGAGCTTCATGAACTATGGAGAAGGCACTCGGGGTTTGCACAAGATAGCGAGAAAGGGAGAACCTGCCCCTCACAGAGATTCAACCAGCGCATTTCTACTTGATCTCTTTCACATGCTAGACTTCCTTATATGGTTTTAGAAGTGGTTTTTATCAACAAAAAGTTGAAATCTACTCTGAAAACTGTGGTAGATAACCCTTCAATAGCAGATAAGAGCCTTTAGACTTTGAGATTTCCTATAATCCTGTACATAAAAAGAGATCAAGGATCATCCAAGTTCATTTTAATGATAGAATGCTATGATTTTACAAGCCTTTTGAAGTAAGGTGCTTCAGCCATGGGGCACTCAAAAGTACTAAGACAAGTTTCAGAATCTGGCTAGGATTGAAGCTAGTCCCGTGTTGGGTTCCCATGAAGCTAGTCCAAGCATGCTCCCTTAATAAGTGGCATTTGGTGTTTCTTTCACATGTTCTGGCCCCACATTCTAATGGGTCCAACCCAAGTCAAACTGTTAAATTTAAACTATTTTTTAAGAAGGCAAGGGAGAGGTGGCCAGCTATTCTCGTGTATTTCCAAAACATCATTCATTATCATCTCATCTAGGGAAGCATGCAGAACAGGGCCTTTGGGTATGCATTTTGCAGATGAAGACACTGAGTGAATTGACTTGACCGAATTTCACAGGTAGTGAGATCTCTGACAAGTTAGTCTATTGACCGCTTTTATGGTTAAAAAACAGTTTGGATTTTAGAGTTACGGAAAGAAGTATGAGGATGGAAAGGGGGAAGATGATCCAGCTAGCAGGTAGGTCCAGGAATGCTGAAATTTCATATTCTCAGGGATGGCAGAGACAGGAGACCAGTTCCATTCATTGATTCAACTAATTTGGATTTATCAAGTGTCTTCTCTGCATCAGACACTCTGTTAGGTGCTGTGGTTCAAACATATGATGGGTTTATATTTCCAGTAAATCATCTAGTGGGGGAGAGATGCTAAACATAAAAATAAATGGTGATTTCCACGTTCAAGCTTTTTGTGGGAAGGTCCTGGGGCATAAAAGACAATTTCTATAATTAAGGAGCTTGAAACATACAAATATACAAATATATTTATTTGCGCTAGCAAATGTCTTAATATTTCTAAAGGGAAACTGTGGGAATGTATAACCATGGTACTATAAATAGAATGCTCTGCAAGCACTGAGGACAGACTTTTTTCTCCAGGAAGTTCTGCGGGAAGTTCTCAGAAGCAGCAACATTGCCAATTAACATGGAAAGAAGAACAGAATTTTGCTGCATCATTTAAAAATGATTCTAATAGTAGGAATTTCTTATACTCTGTCGGCTCAGTGTGGATGACATTTGTTATTTCTCAGCAGCTGAGTCAGTAATATCCCCATTACACACCGATTCTGCTAGCTCCTGGACTCGAGTATCAGTGCAGCATTTTAAAATGGCATTGTGAATTTTTTTTAAGATTTTATTTATTTGAGGGGCACGTGGGCGGCTCAGTCCATTAAGCGTCTGCCTTCAGCTCAGGTTGTGATCCCAGAGTTCTGGGATCGAGCCCAGTGTCAGGTTCCCTGTTCAGCGGGGAGCCTGCTCCTCCCTCCCCTCCGTTGCTCATGTTTTTGAGCTCTTCCAGAGTGCATTGGGATTGGCTTTTTAGGTGTGTGTGTGTGTGTGTGTGTGTGTGTGTGGTGGAAAGAGTAGTTGTGCTTAGGAGCTAAAGGTATGTATATTAAAAACAGAGCTTTCCCCTTATTCATGACATTTATTGAATATTTACTATGTGCCAGGTACTATGCAAGCCACCTGCAAATACGAAGAGGAATAAAATAACCCTCCATTTCTAAGAACAAATAGCTCTTTTTATCTTTCTCTGTTTCTTTCTTACATACACACAGGTATATAAATACATACAATACACACATATATACAATATGTATATTTGATGTTTTTTTATATAGGAGTGTGGGATTATGTGTGTGTGTATATATATGTAGGTGCAGACATATATGTATATATATGGATGCATGTATGCATGTGTCCGTGTGCACACGCACACACACACACATTTTTCCCCTCCTTGATCATCGTTCCTCTAAGCTGTGACTAGGCAATTTCCCCAATCACTTGACCCAAAGATAGCTCTCATGGTGTGGTGGTAAATTTGGTCTCTTGAATTAAAAAAAAAAGTCCTTTTTTCTAGTGCTTGCTGATTTCCATGGTAGAAATAATTTCTACCATAGTTAATTTCCAGCTTCCATCTTGATGTCACTGAACATAGAGCGGGGACAGGAAGACAGGTGGCTCCTGCTTACCACTAGATGGCTCTGCCCAGAACCGAGACTTATAACCAAGAGGGAATCAAGATGTCACCTAAAATAATGATGTCACAACATAGGAAAGGAATTGGAGCCAAAATTATGACCCTAAGTGCCAGAGACATACGAAAATACATTTAAAAAGAACAACTAGAACTTTTTGACCTTCCTAGTTAAAATATCATTGCTTAATGATGATCTTAGGCTAACGTCCGAAATCTTTCCCAAGGCCTACAAGTGTCCACATTATCCTTCTTCCTTATTGCACTCCCTTGGCTGCTTGTCATTTTATTAAAATGGCATCTGCTCTTTTTGGCCACAAGCCTGCATAGGATCTGCTCCCTGGCCTCAGGATAGCCAACAACCCATACTCATTTTTGAGTCTCGGGTACAATGTCCCTCCTCAGGGTAGATTTCTGAGCCTCCCTCTCTCCATTAGCTCATGCGTCCTGTTACACGTTCTCTCTCACAGGAGACCCCAACTTTTCCTATTAGCACTTACAGCAATTCGAGTTAAGCAACTTGTTACAAGTCTGTCTGTCTCCCCTCTCAAATGTAAGCTGACAGGGACTGTGTCTGCTTGTTTACTGCCAAATCCCCAGAGCTCGGCACAGTGCTTAGTCTCTTAATCCGTTAATAATTGATTGGAATGGGGGAATGAGTGCAAAAGCAGGAATTTATGAGAGTCTCAAAATGACCAGTAGAGATTCTCAAACAATTTTAACAATTCCCTTCCATTCCAACTTCTCACTTAAAAGAAAGAGCTTTGTTTGCATAGTTATTTTGCCATAGAGTGTTTAGGGGAAGGGAAGGCTCCAGATCTCAAACGATCATTTTGGCTGTTTGTTACGTTAGCAGGAAAAGCAAGTAAAACAAAGAACTAAACATATCCTTTAGGAGCATAGCTGTGACTTGTACCTATTTTATTTTTTTTTTATTTTTTTTATTCGAGAGAAAGAGAGAATGAGAGAGAGCACATGAGAGGGAGGAGGGTCAGAGGGAGAAACAGACTCACCGCCGAGCAGGGAGCCCGATGCAGGACTCGATCCAGGGACTCCAGGATCATGACCTGAGCCGAAGGCAGCCGCCCAACCAACTGAGCCACCCAGGCGCCCCCTATTTTATTTTTAAATTATTTTGATTTTTCAAAGTCTCCTATCCACTAGTCCTACAGTGGTCTGACCAGTGGTATCACCTTTCCTTCTGGATTCTGCTCACGCTTGTCTCATCCAATCAATCAACTCGCTAAAAAGAGGTCTGAGCTGCTTGAAAACTTTTTAGCAAACCTCCTCTTACTTCTCCACATCAAGGAAGAGGTGCATATCGCACTGCAGGGATGCTGTTGGAGGTTGTGTGGGTGTGGAAGCAGGGGGAGGCATTGGGAGTACAGTAGGTTCTTTGAAAGTTCTAAAGGCTTTTAGGGAAACCCGAGTCTCGGGCCCTCCGCTCAAGGTCCTTTGGGCAGTTTTCATGGCTGAAGGTCAAAACAAGGAAATACAGAATTCTCCAGGCAGAACATCAAGTGGGTTTTGAGTTTCACCTGCACACTTGAGAACCATCTCCCTCAGCACATGTAGATTTCCACATACTTCAGTTCAACACCGTCAGAGGAACACTGAAGTATTTTTTCTATTAACCTCTTCCTCTTCTCCCCTTGTGATTTCACATTTCCTTCCTAAGTTGGTTCTCTCCTAGAGGTTAGAACTGGGATTTTGAATTTTTAGCGCTGAGTATCCAGACGCTCTTTTGCCTTGTTTCAGCTTTGTTTCTGAGCTGTCCCCTGTGTCCCCAGTGACACAGGGTGCTTCTTTAGGCCACATGCCATCCTCTGTCCTTCACTGTATTTACAGCTTCTTCAGTCCACTTCCTAAGTCTATAATCTCACTCACCCTTGCATTACTACCTGAGAGGCGAGCCTTCATTTCCAGAGTTGGGAGTATGGTTTTGATTAGAAAGCTCTGTTTTCCCCTGGTCATCACATACTGGCTTTCAGGACCCCTGTCCACTTTTCATTACTATCTTCCTCTGGCCACAGTTTTCCTTGTTAAAGCATAATGATCTCATCTTCTGTTTAATGACTTGACCTCATTTCTTCCCCTGAACCGTATTACATTATGGGTGACATTATTTACGTTTTCCTTTTTGCCCCCGTGACATGCTTCAGGCTGTCCATTTTCCCATGTGCTGGGTCAGAAAGCACAGGCCATGTGTTAGCACATCCTAAGGAGATTCCTTCTTTCAAAACGACCCCTCCTTGGGTCCGACAGAAGCCCTCAGACCTACATCTACTGAAGTCACAGAGACAATTGTGCCGAGGATGTCAACCATAGGAAAACCTTAGATTTGGAATCAGATTCGTATTTTTAGCTTAGAAAAGAAAAATAAACAGTTGAGTCTTCTCTTCAGTAAGAGGCGGGAGGAAGGGACTGTGAGGGGATGGACTTAGGGCAATAGAGTGAAGAATCTGGAGGTAAGAGTCTTGCTTTTGTAATCCCATCTTGTGTCCTTGCTTGAGTGATTTCTTCAGTCCTGAAGCTCACATTTTGTTCTGTTTTTCATTTAAAAAAAAATGGATCTAATAATACTTGTCCTGTTTGCCACAGAATTAATCAAAAAGTCTTGAGCACTTAAAAAGGTTTGGAATCAGCAAGACGATAAAGGTAGAGTGCAGTGTTTAAGAGCATGAAGCTTCTGAGTCACACTTGCTTGCTAAAGTTTAGGTCTTGACCTTGAACTAGTTATTCAACATCTATAAACCTTAATTTCTTTATCTAGAAAATGTGATAACAAAAGTTTTCACTTCACAGATTTTTTATGAGTGATAAATACAATAATTAAACTAAAGTCCTTAAAAGAGTGTTTCATAGAATGTGCTTAATAAAAACATTGGGTGTTATTACTATTAACAATGATATCTCTGCAACTTCTAAAGCAGTCTAAGAGAATGGAATTACATGGAATTATATTTGTTTATACATGTTTACTTACCTAATCTGATTTTGGATTCCTGAGAACAGATACCACGTCTTCACTTTCTTTCCTTAGCACCAACCACAGGGCCTGAGACATAGAAACTCAGTAAGGGATGTATGAACTTTAAAAGGAGACAGATGATGGGGCATCTGGGTGGCTCAGTCAGTTAAGCATCTGCCTTAGGCTCAGGTCATGATCCCAGAGTCCCAGGATAGAACCCTACAGCATTGCCCCCCATCCACGACCCTGGGGGGTGGGGAGGGAAGTCTGCTTCTCCCTCTGCCCTTCCCCCTGCACCCTCTCTCTCTCTCCAGTAAATAAATAAAATCTTAAAAAAAAAAAAAAAGGAGATAGGTGACAACATCAGTGTCTCTGCACTTGAGCCTCTTCCAGCACAATTACTGGACAATTTCAAGTCCTCTCTTTCATTTGCCAGAATCCAAACATAACTCATCTCTTATGCTCTGTGTTGCGGGATGGATCTTCCCTTTCTACTATTAGGAGGTTCTGCTGGATACTTTTCTCCCACTCCTTATTTTTTTCTATAAAGCCCATTAAAAATCGTAACAACAAAAGTAATACAAAGTCACTCTAAAGTCCCAATTCAAATGTAAAAAAAAAAACTTAAAGTGAAAGTTACTCCATCTTTTCTTCCGATTGGCGAATAATGTTGATATTCTGGCATGTACTTTTCCAAATTTTTCTTTGTGGAAACTTTTACATACATATCATATACAGTTTGTTGTTTTGTTTTAAAAATATTATACTATAAATATTAGTCTTGCCTTTTCTACTTGTATTGATGAATAATTTCATGAAAATACACAATTTGAAGAATATCACGTACATCTGGGCATTTGGGTTACTTTCTTTTTAGTTTTACATTTCAAATAAATATTTATGTATTGCTATCTCTTGATTCAGCAAGCTTAAATATTGACTATTTTTATTCTACTAAAAAAAGACGAGGTTTTAATTCTCCTCCTTTCTTTCCTGCCATTTTACCAATGTATGTATTTTGAAGTATTGATTAAATTTGTATTCCATATTTTTGTTACTATGACTGTATAAACATTTGTTTTTCATTGCTGAACCAAGCAGTTCTTAGGATAACATTTTTTTCCCTCTTGAACAGCTTCCCAAATTTCTTCTTCCGAATTTGTTATTGCATAATTTTCTTGTCGTGTGGACATTAGGCTAGATCTTCCAACAGCTAAAAGAGGCTCTATAGGGTGCCTGGGTGGCTCAGTCGTTAAGCGTCTGCCTTTGGCTCAGGTCAGGATCCCAGGGTCCTGGGATCGAGCCCCACATGGGGCTCCCTGCTCCACAGGAAGCTTGCTTCTCCCTCTCCCACTCCCTCTGCTGCTTGTGTTCCCTCTCTCACTGTGTCTCTCTCTGTCAAATAAATAAATAAAAAATCTTTAAAAAAATAATAAGATAAGCTCTATAAAATGTCTCTCAATCGAAGTTCTTACAAAGTTCAAACCAGCTACATAGTCTACCAGTTCCATTTTTCCTAGAGGTATCTTCTGGAGTCCTCTTTTATCTGTTCCAATCCGGATTTGGTTTTGTCTCTGCCTGCCATACTGCTGTTGTTCTGGGAATTTCCCCCAGTATCCTAGGAAGTGCTTTCACTTTTAATCTGTTTTGGGTTGCCTGTTTCGAGGAGCTCATGTGTTTGTTTCTCGACTGACTTGCTTATTATGCTGAGACATTTTCTTTGAGTAGATTCTTGAGAAAGAGTGCAAGGATATCTCACTCTTTGAAATTATTTCTCTTAGTTGCTAGTTTGGATGGGTCTAGAATTCTAGGTGGAGATTTATTTTTAATCAGAATTCTGAAAGTATCAGTCCATTACCTTTCAGCTTCCATTATCATTCATTTGATGCTGTTCGTATACAAGATTCTTTGTATGTTAATTCCAGACCCTTTGTATGTGATCAGGCTTTATTTATTTCCTCTCTGGAAGCTTTTGGACTCTCTTTTTCAATCTTGTTTTTTTAAGTTCCCAATCAGTTGTCTTAGCCTGTGCCTTTTAAATTTTTATTTTGTTTTAAATTTTGTGGGCTCTTTCAATTTGGAGCATCATGGCCTTCAGTTATATTTTATTTTGTTACTTATTTGTTATTTTTTTCCACACCATATTCTAGACATTTTATTTTTTATTATGCTTATTAGCTGCACTTTAGTACTTCACAGATTAATCTTCTAACATACTCATTTTTTCTCTGTATTATCTAGCTCTACTTTTTTTGGTCCTATTTTCTGGTTATTTCTTGGTTATTTATGTCAATTTTCCTGCTGACTTTAAAAAAATGTCTATCATATATTTTTCTTCAGGAATTAATTTTTATTAGAGTCCCTCTTGTAGCATTTTTTGTTGTTGTTGTTTCATTGATGGAGTATCTTTTTCTGTTGTTGAGATATGACCTATCATGTAAAAATGTTCTGAGTTCTTTCTATTTCTTTTTGTTGTCCTTTATAGTTCATGGTAAAAACTTTCCTCCAAAATTTTGTAATCTTTGAGCTTTTAAAAAGCAAAAAGTTATTTTTGAACCTTTGGAAAGAAGAAACTCAGTGAGTGGGCAGAGTTTAGTTAGAAGGCAATCAAGTGGATGGTTAGCATTTTTCAAAGGACTTTTCCCAATTTTCAGAATTTATAGGCCTTTTCTGTGGGGCAGTTCAGGATCTTAAGAGAAGGACATGAGCCTCTTGTGAATAAGATAGAGGGAAAGGACCTAAGGTCCTTCCTTTCAGGCTCTGTCTCTTGATTTCATCCTCCATGAAATGATTTCCATCTGGAACATTAACTTTTATCCTTTTCTGAGCTTGTTTCCTCACGTCTCCAGAATACTTTCCCCTAGTATCCAAAAATAGAGTGTTCCCATGAAACCTTTGGTAAACTGAAATGGTCAAAAGCAAAGAAGCAATTACCATTTTGTAAAAGGAAAAATCCACTTAGGAATCCCTTTGGTTAGCATAAACAGGTGCTGATGTAAGTCTTTTGTAAAAGCAAAGTGGTGTAAAGCAAACCTTTGGCTAGTGAGTGAACCTGTATATCTCTTCTCCTCTAGAGAGAAACAAGGGGTAGTCATTTATCTGCATAGGGTAGGGATGAAAATGACCCTTTCCTAGACTTCCAAACAATCTTCGTGCTCTGGTCCAGCCTCTTCACCACCACTTTCTTCTGCCTTAGTCTCTGAGATTTGAGTGGTTTCTGTGGGGGCAATCATCCCGTTTCTCATTGGTATCCTACTCCACTCTCACTTTATCTGCTCTGCTGAGTTATTTCCCATTCACCCTTTCAGATTCTGCTGAATCATACCTGGCAATTCAGTTATAGATACTTCAGTTTCATTAACAACTAAAAATGTCCTCTCTACTATTCTCTTTGTAAGCTTAGGGAAGAAGAGGGCAAGAACATTTTTGGTAACTTTAACTCTACTTTAACTGGTTGAGGTAAGGCAGGGTCATCAGTTTGAGCATTTTTTATTAGACCTTGATGGCTTTAATTACTTTATTTTATAACTGATGTTACAATTCTTTTTTTTCTTTTATAGTTTTTTTGTTGGTTGATTTCCTCACTACTTTCTCATGTCACCTTTGAGGGAAAATAAAATAAATAAACAAAGTTCATGAGTAATACAATATGACCATGAAGCAATAAAAAGTACTTGAAGTAACACTCATCTTTTTTTCATATTTCACAACATTGAAGTTTGCTAAGACTTTCTCTTACTACAAGATTTTCACTATTTCACACCATATTATTATAAAAAATTAATGGCATAAGATATTTTATAAAATAGGAAAATACACAATCATAACACTAAAAGTAATAGGTATAAACTTAAATAATATAAAACTAGAGATAACAACCCCTCCCTCCCACACCTACAGACAATGATATTTCTATGATATATATTCCACTGTGGTCACATATATTAATTTTCATATGCATTCTGTTGATGCTTCTGTTGTATGACCAATGATTCAGTGGATTTTACATTTTAGTTGTTATTAAGAAGAGGATTTCAGTGAAAAAAGAATGAATAAATAAGATACTCCACACCCCTACCTTCATTCTTGCCTCGTTCAATTTCATGTTAATACTAAGTTGTTCATACTTAGTTCACACTTAACTCATCTTCTAAATAAGCTTTTTCTACTCAAAATGAATTCCCTATGCATCTGGAGGTAATCCCTGCGTATTAGGAGGCCTCTTCAGTAACCTTATCTACTTGAGACTATTTATTTCTGGCCTGACATTGGGTTCCAACCATGTGCAGCTACAATCACTCCCAGGTGACTTATAAAGGTGACTACCAAATGACGCCTTAATTTCTAGCCTGGGATACTGGAACTATCTGACGGTTAGTTTAAGGCATTTCTCAGGCTGTTGATGACTTACTCATAAAGCTGTGCCACTATGGAGGTATAACCAATGCAAAAATCTCCTGGATGAGCTATGATAGAAAGCATGCCCTGGGATTTGGGTGGAACCAACTTCATTTCAGGCTCTGCCACTTTCTGGTTAATTGATCTTGGGAAAAATCATCTCTTTGAGGTGATTCTCATAATCATCAAGATCTAGAAATTTTTCAAATAAGTGTCCAGTGCTTAGGAGGTTCTCAAAAATTATAGTGCTTGCTACTATTACTTTTAGGTATAGCAGAGAACTTCTGTAGGGATACCTATGTGAAGAATAGAAGTAATTCCAAGAGGACTTCTGACCTAAATATTCCTTCCAAGGACTTCCCTTAGTGCTGGAAATACCTAGGGAACACAATTTGTCATATATATCAGCAGCTGACAAATCAATATGTGACAGTGATGCTATGTGATGGTTCTATGAGAACTATAGAAAGCATCTCCAGATCCTTTTTGGATGAAGCTGAGATATAAATAACTTTAACAAAACTAGAGGCATGAGTTAGGGGGCACAATATTCCTGACACACATAATCTATTTGGCTATTAATATATTTAATACATTATTGTAAGCAGTTAAATGTTTTCCAAAAGTTATTGATCTGGATAATTATCTAACAAGACACCTCTAAGTGCCATGAAAGAACCAGACATAGAGAAGCCTGATTTCCTAAGGGGAAGTGGGTAGAAAACATGAAACACAAAATAGGCATGTTGAGGTAGGCTCCTTGAACAAGATAAAGACATTATGTTTCTGGGTAGGGAAGGAGGATTCTAATAGAGTTAGGGGCATCTATCAGAATTTAGATGGGGTATTTTTTAATATTAGTTTAGTTTAAATTGTCATTGGCCAGTTCTCTAGCCAAGTCCACTTTCTCATGACTCATTCCACGTTAGTGTCATATGGATCACTTGGAAAAAATCAACTCTATATTAGACATCATTTCCCCAGTATCTGGGATTACACTATAAAATTTCTCCCTTGAGCCATCTTCCCTATGTCACTTTGTTGAATACATTTTTTAGATCTCTCTGTAGTGAGGAAAGAATGTTTTAATAGATCTTTTTTTTTTTTTTCTATCTGTGTTGGCCCTAGAAATAAAGCCTATGCTCCTTGGAGTGATGATGAGCCTTAGGTGAGATTTGTTCATAGCCACAGCAGAGCTTCTTGGAGGAATCTCACTGTGTCATCCTTGCTTATGTCTTCTGCCAAAAAAGGACTTTCTTTAAGTTCTGGCTTTAATAGGTCTCACATCTTGGAATCTATCAAGTCCTATTGATTATTGCTGCACTGCTCAAAGATGTTTTTCATTTGTCTCTAAACCTTGATTTCAGCCCAAGTGTTTGGATGACTCAGATAATAATTATTACCTTTGTGCAGTTTGGAAGGGGGAATGCTTGAATTTATATAGGCACATACTTAACCTAAGGCTTCCTTTAATTATTTTTTTCCCATACACTTCTGGTAAAATTTTTCAATACAGAGATTTGGGAAAAAAAGCAAAACAAAAAAACACAACTATGTCATCTCTGCATTGTTGTCAAAGTAAATTTCCTCCTATTGTTTCCACTGCTTCATATCATGTTCAAATTAAATGAATTTACAAGCTCACTTTAATAGCAGACTTATGCCTGCTTAGTATAATATTATAATATATTTATAATATAATATGTTATATTATAATATAATATATAATATCATATATATTATATATTATATATAATAAAATATTATAATATATTTATAATATAATTATAATAAAGAATGGCATAATTAAACAAGAAAAGAAGAAAAGTGTTACAGGGAATCAAACCTGGGTAAGGTATTTGTTTTAGCACCTTGAAGTGATGAAATTGCTTTTGAAGAAAACAAGAAGTTTAGAAAGATGGCTCCTTAAAGGATAAGGCAGATTTTAGTGGTATATGCAATAGGAAAGGACATTCTATAAGAAACTATCAACAAAGGAAGGCAAGGTAGGGAAATAATTCAATGCCTTCAGGGATATTGGCTAAAATATCCATTATAATTTTTAGACAATAGTAACAGCAGCAGTGAAAATTACTATTTAAGTGCTATCATTTACTGATTACCTATTATGCATAGTCTTTTATATATTTTAATCCCATGTTACTCTTATTACAACAGCATTTTAGATAAGTCAGATTATTTTTTAACTTGCAAATAAGAAAACTCAACCTCTCTGAAGTTAAGTAACTTGCTAAACTAAGTGGTAAAAATGAAATTCAACTGAACTGAAAATTTCTTGTGTTTTTGTAACATTATGAGTTTGGGGAACAAAATGTGATCTTGCTACTGGGGAATCATCAGAATGATGCATAATCTGGAACCCCTCACCTACCATATTGAAGGAGACAGGATAAAAAGAGAGAGAGAGAGAGAGTGAGAGAAAGAAAGAGGATTTTGAAAGGGTGGGGTTTATCACAAAGAAACAAGTTTGGTATACAGAGACCAAGAAAAATGGATCTCTTCCATTAAAGCCCACTAAGGAAACAGAAATTCAGATTCCAGAGGCACAGAGGGTCCCCAACAAAATCAACTTAAGGAGGTCCACACCAAGACACATAGTAATTAAAATGGCAAAAAGTAGTGATAAAGAGAGAATTTTAAAAGCAGCAGAAAATAAAACAGTTACATCCAAGGGAAACCCCACAAGGCTATCAGCTGATTTTTCAGCAGAAACTTTGCAGGCCAGAAGAAAGTAGCATGAGGTATTCAAAGTACTGAAAGAAAAAAAAATTGCAACCAAGAATATCCAGCAAGGATATCATTTAGAATAGAAGGAGAGATAAAGAGTTTCCCAAATGAACAAAAGTTAAAGGAATTCATCATCACAAAACCAGCCTTATAAGAAATGTTAAAGGGGATTCTTTGAGTGGAAAGGAAAGACCATGAGCAGGAGTAAGAAAAGTAGGAAGCAGTAAAATTAAGTAGATCTATAAAATTCAGTCAAGGGATTCACAAAATAAAAGGATGTAAAGTCTGACACCATATACCTAAAACATGGCAGGGAGAGGAGTAAAAATTTAGTGCTTTCAGAATGGTTTCAAACTTAATATAGACTGTTATATGCATAATATGTTATATGTAAACCTATTGGTAACCACAAATCAAAAGCTAGTAATAGATATGCAAAAAATAAGGAGAAAGGAATCCAAGTACATTACTAAAGAAAGCCAGCAAATCGTGAGAGAAGAGAGCAAGAGAAGAAAGGAATGGAGAAGAACTACTAAAACAACCATAAAACAAGTAAAAAGATGGCAATAAATACACACTTACCAGTAGTTACTTTGAATGTAAATGGATAAACACTCCATTCAAAATACATAGAGTGACTGAATGGATAAATAAACAAGACCCATCTATATGGTGCCTACAAGAGACTCATTTCAAACATAGACACATGTAGATTGAAAGTGAGGGGATGGAAAAGCATTTATCATGCAAATGGAAGTGAAAAGAAAGCCAGCGTAGCAATACTTATATCAGACAAAATAGACTTTAAAACAAAGACTGTAACAAGAGACAAAGAAGGACACTGCATAATCATAAAGGGAACAATCTAAGAAAAAGGAATTACAATTGTAAATATTTATGTTCCCAATATGGAAGCACCCAAATGCATAAAGCAGGTATTAACAAGCATAAAGGAAGTAATAGCTTGTAATACAATAACAGTAGGGAACTTTAACACTCTACTTACATCAATGGACAGATCATCCAAACAGAAAATCAATAAGGAAACAGTGGCTTTGAATGACACATTGGACCAGATGGATCTAACAGATATATTCAGAACATCTCATCCTAAAACAGTGGAACACATGTATTTTCAAGTGGACATGGAACATCCTCCAGAATGGTTCACATGTTAGGAGACAAAACAAGTCTCAACAAATTCAAGAAGACTGAAGTCATAGCATGCATCTTTTCCAACCATGCTATGAAACTAGAAATCAACCATAAGAAAAAATCTGGAAAGAATACAAATACATGGAGGTTAAATAACATACTATTAAACAATGAATGGGTGAACCAAAAACTCAGAGGAAATAAAAAAAGACATAGAGACAAATGAAAATGAAAACACTATGGTCCAAAATCTTTGGGATGCAGTAAAAGCTGTTCTAAGAGGGATGTTTATAGCAATATAGGAGTACCTCAAATAGCAAGAAAAACCTCAGATATAACAACATAACCACACCGAAAGGAGCTAGAAAAAGAAGAACAAAGAAAGTCCAACAGTAGAAAGAAGGGAATAATAAAAATTAGAGGAGAAATAAATGAAATAGAAACTAAAAAATTATAGAACTGATTGATGAAACCAGGAGCTGGTTCTTTGAAAAGATCTACAAAATTGACAAACCTTTAGCCAGATTTATAAAAAAAAAAAAAAAAAGGACTCAAATAAACAAAATCAGAAATGAAAGAAAAGAAATAACAACCAGTACCACCCAACACCACAGGAATACAAAGGTTACAAGAGAATATTATGAAAAATTTTATGCCAAAAAAATGGACAACTCGGAAGAAATGGAAAAAATCCTACAAACACATAACTTCCCAAAACTGAATCAGGAAGAAATAGAAAATTTGAACAAACAAATTACCAGCAATAAAATAGAATCAGTAATCAAAAAACTCCCAACAAACGATAGTCTAGGGCCAGACAGCTTCACAGCTGAATTCTACCAAACATGTAAAGAAGAATTAATAGTCATTCTTCTCAAACTATTCCAAAAAATAGAAGAGGAAGGAAAGCTTCCAAATTCATCCCATGAAGCCAGCATTACCCTGATACCAAAACCAGATAAAGACACTA
Organism: Leptonychotes weddellii; assembly: GCF_054177405.1. Taxonomy (NCBI): domain Eukaryota; kingdom Metazoa; phylum Chordata; class Mammalia; order Carnivora; family Phocidae; genus Leptonychotes; species Leptonychotes weddellii. The sequence continues at coordinate 155,087,304 of NC_138372.1, forward strand.
CAAAAAAAGAGAACCATAAATCCAATATCTTTGATGACTATAGATGCAAAAATCCTCAACAAAATATTAGCAACTGAATCCAACAATACATTTTAAAAAATCATTCACCATGATCACGTGGGATTTATCCCTCAAATAGCCAAAGACCCCAAACAGTGAAAGGATTTTTACTGCCTCAAAAGTAAAGATCAATCTCCCTTACATGTCACCAACGACTTGACTTTCATGACTACGTGATATGGTCTCATTATAGTACAATATGCTTATTACTCTTATTGAAAAAACAAAAATGCTATTTCTCTTCCTAGAATCTGTAACGCTGTACTTCATTCCTCCCCCAGACATTGCACTTTCTGCCAGGTAAATTCCTATTCATTCTTTCAAACTAATTTCAGATTTCCTTTTTGAAATTGTCTCAAATAGCTTCTGGCATTTATTTCTTCCATCTATTAGGCAGAGTTATGTATCTGTATTTTAACACTATTTATATTCTACTAAAATCAGGTGTTTTTTTCTTCCTTCCCTACTAGAGTATATGCTTCTTAAGGGCAGAAATAGCTGTCTTTTGATTCTTTAGCCCCTGAGTGAATGACAGTCAGTAATTTTTAAAGTTTATGTTAAATAAAGATTAAGTTTATAAGTCAATCAAAATGATGTTTCATCTGTTCACTGATAAAGTTGCTTCTTAAAGATTAAGGTAAAATCAAGTCCTTTTCTATTTTCATTTATGGACAATCAATATAAAATAATGTTTTGCTTTAAGCACATAAAATATTTTGCAATATGAATCACCAAAGTCTTAAAAATTTATCATTGCATTCCTATACACTCATTATGAAGCAGCAGAAAGAGAAATTAAGAAAATAATTCCATTTACAATTGCACCAAAAATAATAAAATACCTAGGAATCTTTAAAGTAACCAAGGAGGTGAAAGACCTATACTCTGAAAACTATAAAACATTGATGAAAGAAATTGAGATGAAGATACACATATCCACCCTAAATTCAGAGTACCAAAGATCACTACTGTTTTCCTATTGGAACCCATTAAGGCTATATCGTAGAGAGCATAAATCAAGCTTTGGTTGGAGGGAGGGAGGGGCTGGCAGGATAGCTCCTAGGCTAAAAACAACCCTTTTTTTTTTTTTTTTTAAGATTTTATTTATTTGACAGAGAGAGACACAGCGAGAGAGGGAACACAAGCAGGGGGAGTGGGAGAGGGAGAAGCAAGCTCCCCACCAAGCAGGGAGCCAGATGCGGGGCTCAATCCCAGGACCCTGGGATCATGACCTGAGCCGAAGGCAGACACTTAACGACTGAGCCACCCAGGCACCCTAAAAACAACCCTTTTGTATACATCCCTTTAGTTTTTCCCTAAAGATGGGTGGAAAGTCACAGACTGGATATCAGGAAAAAAGGAAGCAACTCCACAGATTAGGAAGTTGACTGTCCCCGAGGCTGCCCCTCTGAAATATTTTAACTTTTCTCTTTATCCTTCTTTTTCGGATCATTGGCAAGTCACACTTCTCCTATGGTGTCAAATAATTTGCTCTTCCACATTTAAAGCTTGGTATATCTTGAATCTCTATATTAGAGCAAGGAAAAATAAATATATTTATGTGTATGTCTTTATAGACACATAAATTGATCATGAAGAATATTCCAACAGACATTTGAAAATAATTTTCTCTGGAAGATATAATTATGGAAGATCTTGATGGGTTGGCTTTTATTTTATGCTTATTTTTGGTATTGTTTGAAATTTTTTTAAATAAGAATGTTCTGCTTTTGTAATTTAACCAGAGTATGGATTTAAGATAATTTTAACTTCCAAATATCACAAAAGATTATTTGGCTGAGTATCATGTATAGAAAATGGGAGGAAACCTTCCCATAAACTGGTCTGAGCTTATCCTGAGTGTTTTATTTTTACTTAATCCTGGGTACCATATTTTAGAGGTGAGGTGAACATTGAAAAATAGAGTTTATATCAATGGTTGACGATAGGAACCAAGGCTGCCACATAGGGATTGTGTTGATTGAGAAAGGACATGCTAAAATCTGATGAGGGCAGTCTCCCACAGCGTTTTGTAGCTATGGAAGCAAGCAGGCCAACTGTCCCATCTCATAAGAGACTTCTAAAATTTGCTGGTGTTTAAATGATGGAAATTAATTCAAATTATTTAAAAATCAGTGTCTAGGCTTAATACTTATGCCATGGGCCACCTGAACGTAATCTCTGATCAAAGAGGAAAGTGGTCATGATAACAAGGCACTAGAAACTAGTTAAGTAGAATAGCTAAAGTCACCAGAGAGTTTTTCTCCTAAAGAATTCAGAAGAAAAACTTTTAAATGATTAAAGAGGTACAGAAAGGACATGACTCTCTTGTCAACTTTATTTTCAGAAGCTTGAGGACAACATTAAGGATAAGGAAGTTGGGATCCCTGCAATGTGTGGGATGATTCATTATCTCTAAAATCTTTCCAAAGATTGTGTGAGTCTTCATCTGAGCCATAAAGGAAGGATACAGTATTGCTATACTTGCTTTGTCTTTCAGGAAGTCAATGCAAATTGAGACCATGGGCCATCAAAGGGCAGTGTGTGATTTTTTTTTTTAATGGCCTTTTTTTAAAAGTCTATTGGATTTCTAGGCTCCCCACTAGAAAGCCTGAATACATATATCTCTTTTTTTTTTTTTTAAGATTTTATTTATTTACATGAGAGAGAGCACATGAGAGGGGGGAGGGTCAGAGGGAGAAGCAGACTCCCTGCCGAGCAGGGAGCCCGATGCGGGACTCGATCCAGGGACTCCAGGATCATGACCTGAGCTGAAGGCAGTCGCTTAACCAACTGAGCCACCCAGGCGCCCCAACATATATCTCTTTTTAACAGGCAAATAAGAATGTAAAAAATAAGTTTTCTCTGAATCTCTTTACATTTCTCATTTTAATAAAAATTTTAAATGTGTGGTTATGTTCAGATATGATTTAAAGCTTCGGACACCTGATGATGCTAGTTGTGTGGTTGGTTTTTGTGTTTTGTTTTGTTTTTTCCCATTTTTACACCATGTCAAGAAATGTATTTCTTTGTGCAAAGGGTTTACCTTTAAATTAAAACAACATACTGGAAGCCAGGAGACTTTGGTTAGGATTTAATATTAAGTGCTTCTAATACACCAGGTGCCACATGCTATCCTGGGGTAGGACCATTTCATCTTGCAACACCTGTATGATGAAAATACTTATTCCCTATTGTTCCTGTGGAAACTGAAGCACAGAGAAGTTAGGCAACTTGTTCAAGGTCAGAAAGCTGGTAAATGGTGTGAGTTGGGATTTGAACCCAAGCAATCTTGCTCTAGTCTGCATCCTTGACCATTATGCTATGGTGCCTATCGAGTCTTAGACTCATTTTGATTTGGGGTAGAAGATGACCACTGAAGTCTAGTAAATTTCTTCCTCATCTTAATATTTTAAGTAATTTCAGATAAAAGCCAAAAACTTAACACCTAGCTGATAGCTCAGGAAATGCTTACTAAGTGATGAATTAACAAATTAATATGCAAATGGTTGGTGAGCCCCATAATTTGCACACTTATACACACACATACATATTTGCATTCTTCATTTTCCTTAAAATAGTGTTGACCATAAAGTTGATGCAGTGTTAAAACAACAAACAGGGCGGGCACCTGGGTGGCTCAGTTGGTTAAGCGACTGCCTTCGGCTCAGGTCATGATCCTGGAGTCCCGGGATCGAGTCCCACATCGGGCTCCCTGCTCAGCAGGGAGTCTGCTTCTGCCTCTGACCCTCCCCCCTCTCACGCTCTCTCTATCTCATTCTCTCTCTCAAATAAATAAATAAAATCTTTAAAAAAAAAAAAAAAAAACAACAACAAACAGGGCATTGTAGAGTACAAGTTCTCCCGACACTTCACTAATACTTTTCTCATTGAATCATCAAGGATTACTGGCTAGATGGTATAGTGGATATTAGTTGATTGATATTCCTTTCCGTGGTGTGCCTTTTCTCCTCTCCCCTACTCAACAAGTTCTATTTTCTGTTTTCTATAGGAAGATCAGGAGGTCCTAATAGGTCCAAGAGGGAAACTAGGACTTCATTTCCAGGTCCAAGAGTGAGGTATACGACCCACACTGAGGAAGTCATGTATCTGACCACAGTGATTGCTTTGGAGTTTGGGGAGAAGAGGAGGCACATATTCTAATGAGAATAAATTTCTAGACATCTGTTAGAATGTTAGGCCAAAGGCTGCTCACTGGATAGATAATGTAGTATGTGTAAGAAGGAACCAAAGCTCCTACAACTCTCTTTTGCTACTGTTCTAGAAGTCAAACCAGGGATGAAGTCAATATATGGATTTGGGAGAAATAAGAGAAGCTTGGAGCCAGAGTCCTAATGACAACGTGAACATCTGAATCAACCTACACCTTATGTCTAATCTATGTTGGATATTTAATTGCATGAAGCAAGAAATTCTCTATTTAAAAATTTTGTTTTAGTTCTTATTATAAAATATACCAAACATTCAGAGAATAATTTCACTACTGCTTATAGCCCAGACCTAACTTTAACACTTTGCCCTATTTGCCTCAGAACTTTTAAGGAAATAATAAAAATAATAGTCAAGTTCAGACACAGTGGAAGCCATGTGTATATACCTTCCCAATCTAATTCCCTTTACTTATCAAATCTTAAGATTTTGCTATATTTTCTTTAGAACTTTCAAAAAAATAAAAACAATTACAGAATCAGTTGAAGGTTTTTCTCTTCCCCTCCCCATCCTACTCCCTTATTCTGTTAGGGATAACTGATATGGCTGACATATATATTTTTCCCACCCTTTGTAAAATTTTAATAATTTTGTTATATATGCCTCCATTGTAGTAATAATATAGTATCCTTTATGAGTTTTCAACTGCATAAATGACATCTACTGTTCACAATATCCTACAACTTGTTTTTTTAAGTCACTATTATGTCTATTATTATTTTTAAGAGTTTATCCAGTGTTCTTACTTTTTTATCCTTAGCTGCATTGTGTTAGATTGATAAAACTCTCTGTATTCCCTTTTTCTTTGCCATTTTGAAAGCTATATTTCTATTCTTTCTGTGGTAATCCTCAAATGTTTAACACACACACTTAACTATGTTATTTTCTAATGGGGTCTAACATTAGTAAGTATTCTGACTTACTCTTGAACAAAGCAAAGATCTTAGCATGCATTAAGCATAAAATAAACTTTCCTTCTTCCTTGATATTGCTTTCAAAATTTGACTTCTACTTAAAAAAAAAGAATGAAACAATATTATTTTCTCAGAGTGGTTTCAAAAAAGTAAGAAAATTGTATGATCAGGTTGGCTTTATAGAAATAGACCTCATATGATTCTCTTTCCTGCCCTTTTCTCTTCACCTAGTACAGCTAGTATAATCTCAGCTCTTTAGCCTGTATGACGTCTTCCCTCCTCCAAGAATCCTTTACTGGCTATCTGAGTCCAGTGATGAGCACATATCTGAAATTTTTCAACACTTAGTGACTTTGACTTTCATTTGACTGTCAATTTTCTTTTTTTAAAGATTTTATTTATTTATTTGACAGAGAGAGACACAGCAAGAGAGGGAACACAAGCAGGGGGAAGAGGAGAGGGAGAAGCAGGCTTCCCCGCGGAGCAGGGAGCCCAATGTGGGGCTCGATCCCAGGACCCTGGGATCATGACCTGGGCCGAAAGCAGACTCTCAGTGACTGAGCCACCCAGGCGCCCCATGACTGTCAATTTTAAATAACATTCTAGTATCTTACTATCTTGACTTTTAATTTAATTCTCCATTGTTATATTGATAGTTTTCAATTTTTCCTTAAGTATCTGTTGTGTTTTTTGAGGAAAAGCTGCATAATCTCATAATTCTTTGTAACCTCCACAGCAGGTGCTCAATAAATGCTTCTTGATTATCTATCAGTAAGTGAAACATTCCCAAAGGGGTTGAAACCCAAGATTTAGTACGTGGTCATTAAGGAGCCATGGTGTTAACTGATGAATTGTGGAGAGACTTCATGCTGTGTAACATGAAGAAAAATATCTTCAACTAAGACAGCAGTTTACCCAACACCCATACTATGCTAATCAAGCTGTTCTCAATTCCCTTTCTGTGAGCTCCTGAACATATGGAGATAGTTAAACTGCTAGCACAAGGCAAAAAGAGCCACTGAGCCACTGAGCTGTGCAATAGCCAAAAATCACACAACTCTCAACGCAGCAACTGACAATGACCCAACTTATCAGGCATGTTTGTATGAGGAACAGCTTACCAGTAATTTTTTCTTCTTGTGGTTGTCATGGTATCAATGTGTGTGTGTGTGCAGAGGTGTTGGGGAATATAGAAGCAACATAGCGCAGCAGGGGGCACTGTAATGTAAAAGTCAGAAAAAGACATACGGGGATTTGAAATCCTGGTCGTATTATTTACTTGCGTTTTGTGACCTGGGAAAAATTACTAAAATTGTTTGAACATCAACTGCCTTGTCTGGAAAATGGGTATAAAAATGTTCAGCTCCTAGGATTATTATTATTTTTTTAATATTTTATTTTATTTATTAGAGAGAACGAGAGAGAGAGATAGAGCGAGAGCATGAGAGGGGGAGGGTCAGAGGGAGAAGCAGACTCCCCGCCGAGCAGGGAGCCTGATGCGGGACTCAATCCCAGGACTCCAGGATCATGACCTGAGCCGAAGGCAGTCACTTAACCAACTGAGCCACCCAGGCGCCCTTTCCTAGGATTATTTTTAAAGAGCAGAAAAGGTATATTGCATAGAAACTGTGTTGGCTAGTACACTGGATAGCATATGATAACTAATATTTGAATTTTTATTAATTGTATTGGATGGGGAAAATAAAACAGCCAAGAAAATACAGACAGTAGGGGAGTGGTATTTACTAATAAAAAATTACATGGGAGAATTGCTTTTCCTGTAGGTGAAGAACTCCTTCAGCCAAGCTTAGGTCTGGTTAGCTAAGAAACATTATGAATGCCTTTTTGGAATTGCTTTTTTCTTAAAATTTTATTTTATTATGTTATGTTAATCACCATACAATACATCATTAGTTTTTGATGTAGTGTTCCATGATTCATTGTTTGCGTATAACACCCAGTGCTCCATTCAATACGTGCCCTCTTTAATACCCATCACCGGGCTAACCCATCCCCCCACCCCCTTCCCCTCTAGAACCCTCAGTTTGTTTCTCAGAGTCCATAGTCTCTCATGGTTCATCTCCCCCACCGAATTCTCCCCTTTCATTTTTCCCTTCCTACTATCTTCTTCTTCTTTTTTTTTTTTAACAAAGCATTGCTACAACAATTCTTTGTTTTGCTAACTATAAGGGAAACCTACCATGGATGAAAGCAAAGAATATGCCTCTATTTCTGCCTTCTTGGACTTGGGAATCTCTGAAGCTTTTCCATTCACTCACTCACTCGCTCACCCATGTATTCAATAAATATTTGGCCCCTTCTCTGAACACATGGACGTGAAAGGCATTGCAGTTTGAGATACCCACAGTTCTTTTGGTCTAAATGAATTTAAAGGTTAGCCTGAGGCTCAGTACATAGTAGGAACTTATCACATAATTGTTGAATGAATAGATGATTTTGTAAGAACAGATGTCTGCTGGCTAAGAGAAGTAAATAAATGGATGTTGTCTCACAAGTCTGTGTGAGTATGCTGGAGATTTACACGGATATCTAGCATGGTGCTATTAGAAGATGTATAACTGTAATTTGCATTGATTTACCTCTTTTCAATTCATGTCTTATATACATTCTTTTTTCCCTTGGATCTGTCACCTCACTTGCTAGTTTATAGTGGATATAAGTCTTAGAAACAGAAAGCATTTACAAGACAGGTTATGAAGAAATCCCAACGTGAATGGTGGGTACATGGTGAATGAGAAGAGGACACTTGGGTTTGGGGCTCAGTTTCTTCACTGAGTTACTGTGTGACTTTCACTGAGTCCCTTCTCTTCTGTGGGCTTTATGTCTACGATCTGAATGAGGAAATGAGGTTAGACTAACTCTAAACTCAAGGCTTTTACCAGCTCTAAAATGTTCAGCGACATTGAAATTCAAAGAATAGAAATATTGGAAAAGGCAGCCTCATGTTGAGCAAAAAGCCAGGCAGGCATGGTTCAGAGTCTAGCTGTTGTGATGGCTGTGTGACTCAGGGCCAGTTGCTCAGAGAAACCTTAGAGTAACACTGTGGTGTAGTGGAGGGGAGTCTGGGCTTAGGTGGAGTTCAGACCCCAGTTTTGCCATTGTGCAACCCTGTGAATTGGGACAATTTATTTAGCATCCTTTCACTTCCTTTACCTCAAATTTAAAGATGCACTTAAGCCACAGGCTTTTAAAAATGAATATTTGGAAAGCAGAGCAATATTTGAATATATATATTTAACCAATATAAATATATATATTTAAGAGCTAGCAGTTATACTGTAGAAGTATATAACTGTGTATGTGGACATGGTTATGTATATAATGTATATATGGTTAGGATAATAATGCCTACGCTGTCAGTTTATTGTTATTTGTAGGGTTGTTTCGAAGAATGTATAGACACTTGTTCATAATCATGGCATCCATTTAAATGAGAGGTAAGCGTATGTTAGACAAGAGCCTGGCAACTTTATGTGTCACTGTTGTTTTTAGGGATTGGTGTAATTATAGAAGGTTTTACAGAAAGGTGATCAGAGCTGGATTGTGGAGGACTGTTACAATTCATAATACCATTCTCACTAGATATTTGGCATATTCTTTTTTGAAAGCAAACTATATGTGGTAGACACTGTTCTAGGAATGGAATGAATAGGAGAGACTAAGTATCCACCCTTTGTTTAGAATATATTCCAGAAAAAGACCTTGTCAATATAAAAATAAATAGTTTTGGCAGCAAAAATTTCTATAAGGTAAGTGAAGCAATGCTAGGGACTCATGGCTGATGGGAGAGGGGATGAAATGAGATTTAGAAAACTGTTAGTAAAATGTATAGGAACTGAAGATTCTTTTGAGTATTGTCTAGAGGGAAACTGTTCTTAACACAGAAGTATAAAGTTGAATAATACATTTTCCTTTGACTTATATTATTTTATAACCATTTTCCTTTGCTATTTAGCCTGAATCTTAAATGCCTGTGGTCTACTCATCCACAAGTTGTTTGTCTGTTTCACATTCTCTGACAAGTGGGTGATCCAAAATGTAGTGAATCCACACTGGATTGGGTCTACACTGTGTCAGACAAGGGGGGGCATATGGCAATTTTTATTTGACTCGATAGTTTATTTTAGGTTTATATAAGCAGAGCCATGGATGCTTGAAACACTTTTTTTGTTTAAAACTAAACATTTTAGTTTTAAACTAAAATTTGGAATTTGGAATTTGGAAGTTTCAGGTACAGTGCTTAGTTCAGGACTTTGGGTGGGTGTGGTTGTAATACATCCATCTTTCCTTCTCTCTGTCTTTGACCACATGAGCATTAACACAAGAAAGTCTTGTGAATCTTGGGAGGGGAAATTAAACAGTTGGAAAATGAGGCCAGGAGGTGAGCTTTGATGCTGTGCCTATCCCACCTTGCTCCTCAAGCAACTTCAGATGGGGTGCACATGAACACTGTGAAGACACACCATCAAAGTGTAGGTGATGTGCAGGAAACCAAGGTACACTCAAATCAAAAGAGCTACAGAACATCCGGCACCAGTTTTGCACTTTCTTTTAATCCTTTAAGATTGGGGGTATGGGAAGAGGAACATGGAGCTATTTGGAAGTCCTTCTCATGATGCGGATATGGAGACAGGAAGAACAGCTGCTGCTTTTTATGGAGCAATGAATGAGAACTCCTTTTCCTGAGAATTTCTCTGTGCTAGACATCACACACTCTGACAAGCTGTATCTCAAAGTATAACTGAACAATGGTACTACTTAAATCCAAACAACAGTTTTCCATGTACAAAGATCAGAAGTTGTTCGTCACTGTAATCGTAACAAATCTCTTTTTTAGATATATAGGGTTTTAAAAAAGCATGAGTTCTGAGTCAGGATTGGTGGATTCCAATCCTAACTTCACTACTTTTTTTTTTTTTTTAAAGATTTTATTTATTTTTGACAGAGAAAGAGACAGCCGGAGAGGAACACAAGCAGGGGGGAGCAGGAGAGGGAGAAGCAGGCTTCCCGCTGAGCAGGGAGCCCGATGTGGGGCTCGATCCCAGGACCCTGGGATCATGACCTGAGCCAAAGGCAGATGCTCAACCGTCTGAGCCACCCAGGTGCCCCTTCACTACTTTTTTGATATGCGATTTTGATGAATGTCTTTCTCTCTGTGCCACATTATTTCCATTTGTGAAATTAGAATGAAGATAGTATTAACTAACCTGTAAGGATTAATATTCCTTTGACATCGGTTCTTCTCCAGGCTGAGTTCTCCTCATTCTTTAAATCTTAACTCAGGCTCATCCCGTCCAGGAAGACTTTGGCGACAGGGTTAAAAGCCCATTCTCACCCACAGAGCATCTTCATCACGGCTTCTACTTCATCATCCAAACGTCCTCTGTTTGTGTTTTCCCACGCCACCTTCTCATTTGGGTTTCTAAAGACTCTTTCCTGGCAATTTGTCCTGACTTTCCCTTTTCTCATAACGATCAGAGACTGCAGCTCTCTTGTTGTAAACACAGCAGATCTCTGTGGCAGTGAGCAGAGCCAGGTCCTACATAAATTCACATAATAATAGCGTCCTCCCCCTTATTGCCCCAACTCTACCTGAACACAAGCATTTATCTTGGAAGATGAGATTTAGCGCAAGGTAGGCTTTCTTTTTTTAATCATTCAGAATTATGTTCTTTTGTCTTTATCATTAGCAGGAAATCTCCAAAATTCCTGAAATATAAGGGCATCCTATACTAAACAAAGCAAGTATCCCACTGTCCTGGGTTTGGCTCAATTTGTCTACATGCAAACTTTCCAGGTACTCACCATTAAGTTTTTTTTTCCATAGACAATTCTCCTGTGGGTTAGAAACACACTGATTGCCAATTAATATCCTTAGACTTGGAACAAGAGGTCAACTTTGGGACTCACAGACTTAATTGAGTTTTACCTTTATAACGGGTGGAGCTGCAAGAGCTTAGAATTTTCTGCTTCCAGCCAAATGCAAATTCTCTGTGCACAACAATGACATCACCTCCTTCTCCCTCCTTCTCTTCCTTTCTCCTCCTCCTCCACATCCTTCTTCACCTTCTCCTCTTCCTTCCCTTCTTCCCCTTCTCTCCCTCCTCCTCCCCTTCTCTTCCTCCTTCTTTTTACATCTCATATTACCTCCTTGGGTGCTCAAATGTTTTGGAGAGAAAGGATTTTGCTACTCCTTTATCCTCAGGTCAGCATTCATATACAAGTACTCAAATAACATTCCCATTTGTATGGATTTATTTCACGTGAGAAAGAGGTTTACCTGTCTAACTTCTATTCATTGTTAAAAATTCAACTCAGATTTCAGCCACACCAGAAAGTCATTTCTGAAGCCACACTTCAGTGAAGTACCCTCTTCCCTGTTCTTTACAGGGAGGTGTGCGGTGTGGTGAGGAAAAACAGCATTCAAATCCCACCTCTATGAGTTCGAATCATGAATTTTCCCCTTTGGTCAAGATACTTAACTTCTCTGGCCTCAGGTTGCTTATCTAAAAAGTAACCAATGAATGACGACAACGATAGTATAATAGTCCCCTTCGAGGAGATATATATATTCAAGATGCTTAACAGATATAAATATATTCTTTTATTATATATACCATATTGATGTTTATATAGTCAGTTATATATTTGTACCACTTTCTTAAGTTAGAGCTTCTAGAGCAGTGCTGGCCAAATGAAATATAATGTGAACCAAAATTAGGGTCCTATATAAAACATTAATTTTTCTAGTCTCCAGTAAATTTAAAAAAGTAAAAGAAATAGGTCAATTAATTTAATAAGACAATTTAATAACACAGGAGACCCAACATATCATTTCAAAAAGTAATCAAGATAAACAATACGAACAATTACTGTTTAAAGTATTTTTTGTTCTAGGGGTGCCTGGGTGGCTCAGTTGGTTAAGCGGCTGCCTTCAGCTCAGGTCATGATCCCAGGGTCCTGGGACCGAGCCCCGCGTCGGGTTCCCTGCTCGGCGGAGAGCCTGCTTCTCCCCCTCCCTCTGTCTGCCGCTCTTCCTACTTGTGCTCTCTATCTCTGTTAAATAAATAAATAATAATAAAAAAATCTTTAAAGTATTTTTTGTTCTATAAATCCAGTGTCCATTATATTTTCAGCACATTTCAATATGGACGTGCCACATTTCAAATGCTCAGTCGTCATTCGTACCTAGTGGCTACTGTATTACATACACAGTATCTACCATGTGTACACGTGTATGTATACACAGGTCTAGAGGACAGGGAATATCCCACTCCAATCCTTTGTACTGCTGGTGCAGAAAAAGAGGTCCTCTGGTAAAGGAGTACTTAAATACATATTTTTAATAATATATTCAAATAATAAAACATAAGAAAAGAAAAAAATTTCATAAATATTAAGGATATGAACATATTTAAATAAGGAAATGTACTACTTTGTGATTGACATATTGACGTATGATCTCCATTGACAGAAATAAGCATTCTGGTGTAGATATAATATTTTCCAGTAGAGGGCAGAGATCTAACCTGTAACTAGACAGTGACTGCTGAATGGTACAAGATAGATTTTTTCAGTTTGGGAGAACCATTCATACCTAAACTTTAGAAAGGGAAAACCAGTGTGGTTTCTCAGAAGCAAATGATGTCATCGCACTGATGGCCCAAACAACTTAGTCAATGAGTATACAGGGGAGGGATAGAGCAGTATTTCTTTCTCTTTCTGGTTTAAACTGTCTTGATAAATGTCTAATTATTTAATAGATGAACTACTTTAAGTAGAGTTCATAAGCCCCAGTAGGATAGCAGTTCACACGGGAAGTTGATAAGTCAGCCACATCCTGTTTTTAGAGATCATTTTTTAAATAGATAATTTCATTTGTTGTTCCTAAATTCCATAAATATTTTGACATAAATCTTCTTGTCAGTGCCTCTGTATTGGCAAAGAATTTCTCAATCTCCATAGCTTCCTCCTATTTCTTCCCTCTTTTTATTGTTCTTTGGCATTCCTTGTAAAAGCACACAGAAGAAAATGAAAGATATATGGGATTCATATTTTAAAGTTCCAAGACTTTTCTTGAACAAGCATGCCAGAACTTATGCATTCACATGACTGTTGGTTTCCAATGCAGTCCTTTTAGAAAGCATTTTACTTGTTCTCATAATATTGTTCTAATAAAGATATTTCTGTGACTTCTAATGGCACTGATTTCAGTCAGATTTTAAGCAACTCCAAAATACCGGTAATTTCATTAATACACTTTGTTTTCTTTTTGAAACACTGCATTATTTTAACAACACACATTCATTCACAACACTAAAGTGTGGATAACTTTTGCCTATTTTCAAAATAATATCCACCTATAAATAAAATGATTTTTCAAAGGTATGAAGGTAGTTCCTAAAAGATGTTGAGTAATAGTAGTATTAGAAAAAACCTTCAGTCTCCCAAAGGAACTCTTCTGAAATATGTCTTGCTTACATTTCATGTGTCACTATACAAAATTTAGACTCACCTTTAAGTAACTTCAAGTTACAAGAAGAGACTCTGAAGATAATCTATTTTGCAACTTGATGCTGTCTCTGACAAAACCTATGAAAATTATGACAGACAATGGGATAAGCCATAATATCTTGTACATTGTTAGCACACAATTTTTACATTATTCGTAATAGCAGACCTTGCTAGACTATGAGGTCCTACAGCAAGACTGAGTTGACCTCAATCTATCTGCAAATCCTTTCCTGCCTGAAGTTGGTCTATATTTACCTCTATCCACTCTACTTTCTACCCAAGCTAGAGCTTATTTTCTGTATATTTCTTGTTCAGCTCAGTTCAAAATCCATTGATTGAGCACTCACTCTGCCAACCAGGACTCCAAACACGAATGTGGTACTGTCCTTGAGCACATGGAGCTTAAAGTTGGTTAGGGAACCAGACACTTAAATGGTTCAATTTAATTTCTCATATTCAGTGTTACAGTGGAGGGATGGAGTAGTTTCTGTGACAGGAGTTTATTCATTCACCAAATATTGATTATATATGCACTATGGGGCAAGTACTGATAACATGAGGTGTCTGGATGGAGTTTAGCTCCTAGCTGGGGCTTATAGAGAAGTGGGACACGTAACAGATCGTAGTCACCAAGGAGAAAAGAACTCATGTGATTTCCTAGAGTTTTCTCAGTTTGGATTGATGTGCATTTTAGAAAAAGCCTTGTGTCTCTGAAAATTGCTGTTTCTCCTGGTCCCAAGTTGTTTTGAACAGTTTAAATTGCCAAGTAATTCCATATTTTATTCATTGAATACTCTGTCTACCTCTTCTCCTTTTTCCCTCATCCTACCACACATGGTTCTGTTTACCTCATTTACATGCCTGGATCCTATGTTCATCTAGTGCACAAAGATTCTTACAAATGAGCTTTGACCCTTGTAGAACTTTAACCTTTATAGACTACATACATCAGCATACAAATGGCATTCTGTATATGGGGAAAGAATATTAAAATCATTTTCTGGTTATTTGGGTATGAGTGTATCCCTCACAACCCAGAGATACAAATAGTCCTGTCTATATACATGGTTTGGCTTTCAAGAAGCACAATTTACAGGCTGAAACCAAAAATGACCAAAAGAAATTCCAAGCATTACAAGTGTTCCTTGTGAGACATTAAAACACATCTAATTCAGGGCGCCTGGGTGGCTCAGTTGGTTGAGTGTCGGACTCTTGATTTCCACTCAGGTCATGATCTCAGGGTCCTGGGATTGCGCCCCACATTGGGCTCCATGCTAACCAGAGAGTCCTTGAAGATTTCTCTCCGTCTCCGCCTCCCCCACTCATGCTCTCTCTCTCAAATAAATCTTTTAAAAAAATAAAGATAAAATGGATTCCAAAGAGACATACCTAATTCATAACTTCAGCAACATACACAACACTTAAGAGACTCATTTGTGACCCTCGTGACAACATCGATACTCAATATTTCTTTTTCCAGTAAAAGCAACTTTTATTCTATGTCCCACTCTGGCTGTTCTCCTCTGTCCCCCAGATGTTATAGACTTAACATTGACTTAACCTTCCATCTACTGTCCTGCTCTTTCTCCAGCCTTCTCTGCTTTTACTCTGACTGCATGCATCATAAAAGAGTAAGAGCTTGCCTAACCAAGATTGAATCTTCTGGGTTAAGAAGAGAGTTTGTGGGTTAGCAATAAGAGAAGCATTCTTTTGAGGACTAGAATAGACAAAAAGTTTGCAAAGACTTCCATATTATTAATTTATTTCTTTATACGTGCATATTTATAGCTCTTACACACAATGAGATGAAACATTTTCTTAATCCAAAGTAAACTGAATCTAAGTTCTTCAAGCAAACCATTGATTTCATGGTGGTTTTGCATTAATAAACTCAGTGTAACTAGGTCTTATGCTTTATTTACAGCTCCCATTGTCATAAATTGATGTCCAAAGGCTTAGAATCTTGTTTTTATTAAAATTAAAATCTGATGCTCTAGGAATGGGAGTTGTTAGATGTGGCTTTGCCCCCAACAATGCTTTCCAAATAATCTGTTGCAAATGTTGAAACAGGGTACCAGGGAGTAGTGTTCTGTAAGATTTTGGGCAATACAGATCTGTGTCTTGAATAACAAAACAGGACAATGACATCTACTGCTGGCTCCTACAGTCTTTAAGCTTCCTGATCTTCAGAAAGGGCTCTGGCTGTGTTTCAAGTTAGAAAGATCCAGAAGGAAGAAAAACAAGTCTTCTTGTTGACTTGAACTTTGGTTTGTTTTCTAGGAAATGTGTTATTTCATATTTTGCTTCATTTTTTTCTGAATTTCCAAAACAACTATAGTTTAAACCACAATTTGATGATAATCTTGTGCTTATGTCTTTTGTTTTATGTGTATCACCTCTGTGTCCCTTAAAGGTTTCTAAGGTACAGAGAAAGTACTTTGTCTCACGCTTGTCTAGTAGAGGTCGTAGATATACGGTAACTCCTCAAAAAATATACAAAGATGGAAAATTCTCAGGGAATTAAATTAGAATGAATTCAGGGCTTCGCATGTTCCAGGTATTGTGCTAGATGTTTCAATGCATTATTCTTTACTGAAACCTCACAACAATGCAGTGTGATCCTTTTATTCTTATTTTCAAAAATGAAGGTCTTAATACTCGGAGAGGCTATTTTTTATTTGCCTGATATTATACCACTAGTAAGTAGCACATTTGAGATCTCTGCATTTTTTCCTGCTTTACTTTTAATTTCATAAAATACTTTGTCTATGTTTATGTATTTACTCATGAAAACATCTATTTACTTAAAAATGTTGGAGTCAGTTGAGTACAGATATGAACTTTTTTTTTTTCAATCACTGCACTCACACTTGTGTCAGTTTCCCCCTCTCTGCCTCTGATGGGATCTCAGGCAGTCACAGCTGGCCAACCTCATCTTCAGTTTCAGATGAAACTCTGACGTTCAAAATTTCTCCACCTCCCAGTTCAGACTGACCTTCAACTTCCACAGTTGAACAGTGGGAAAAGGGAGTCTGGTCTGTGCTTCCTCTCCCACCCCTCTGCTCTTTTGCTCTTCCTGTCCTCCTTCAACCCCAGAGATGCTTCTGGATTCTCCAGGTTTGGGAAAGTGAAAATGGATGAAAGGAATGGATTGGTTTTGTTCTCCCTTAACTATTCAATGCCTTCTATGTGGCAAATGACCATTTCAGATGTCAGTGAAGACTGCAATATGGAATAGTTTGTTAGATGGTTTTATTATAAAGAAAGACCTCATCAATATGGCTTTTTATTTAGAAAAGTCTGGAAAATAAATGTGAGGTGACCCAATTAAGAAATGAATTATAGCACTAAGAGGGGAAAGCAATGAAGGAGGATTTCAATAGAGAAGACATTCAGAGAATTAGAATTGGTGAAAACACTCAAGTGAACTGAAAAAATAAGATTTACGAGATCCATGTAAGCATACTGATACAAATAAAATGGAGAAGACATGTGAAGTCAATTCTGGGTTGACAAAAGAGATAAAGGAGATACAGACTGAAAGACCATCTGTCTTTCATTTCCCAAGTACATGTTCATTGAAATTCTCATTCACAACACATGACGATTTAATGCAGGATTCTGTAATTGCTCAGACTCTATAAAGAGTTCTGGAATCAAGAAATAATAGGCAAACTCACAATGGGGCTTGTGTGTTGAAGGGTAAGGAAGGAATATAAAGAAAAATAATGAATATGTGCTTTCATTTAGAAAAAATATATAATAAATTTTACAAAGTTTTGGGAATTTTGTTTGTGAGGAGAGTTTCCCTATTTCCCATCACACTGAAATTTAGGTAACTAATCCTCTGAGAGCATCAGCCTGTCAATTGCTTATTGTGTTGTGGCCTATTGTGTGGTCTACTTGCCTGTTGGAATCAGACCTGAAAACTTTTATCTCTGATCCTATTTATTCAGAAATTATTCTTGAGCGGCTTCAGGTTTTACTGTAAGTGTTCACAGGAACATAAGCAGTATTTTTTCTAGTAATTTGAAAGCCCATTATGAAATATTACATTTCTTTCTCTTCTTTTTTTTTATGGGGGGGAGGGGCAGAGGGAAAGGAAGAGAGAGAATTTTAAGCAGGCTCCATGCCCAGCACAGAGCCTGACATGGGGCTCAATCTCATAACCCTGAGATCATGATCTGAGCTGAAATCAAGAGTTGGGCACTTAACTGACTGAGCCACCTAAGTACCGCTGAAATATTAAATATCTAAAAAACTGTTTATAGCAGACTGTCTGTTTAGGTACCTGAGCCTATGGTGGCAGAAAGGATCACAAACTACAGTGTGATTATATTGCATTAATCTTATTTTTAAAATTATCCAGGTTGGAATATATCATAATTTTTGGATTATCAATCCTCAGTCTTTGTTAAGTCTCAATAATAATAATAATAATAATAATCAGAATCCACTGACTTTTTTCTCTAGTAGTGCAAATAGGATATCAGTTGCTTAAAACATTACTCATTTGGAGACATTCTCTCTCTCTCTCTCTCTTTCTCCCCCACACCCACTCCCCCTACATACACTCTTACACATATTCACATACACATTCCACCATCCACATCTCTATAACTCTAGGTAGGGATTGTCTTCTCCCACAATATAACAATCTTTAGGAAACTTTCTAAATAAGAAAGCCTTTCCAAAATCATATATTTGAAAACAATTATACATTCTCAATGCTGGTCCAGTAACAAAATTAAGTCACAATGTAAGGCAGTAGGGGTGTGCTGGTCCTGATAAGGGAGGAAGGGGATTCTATACCAAATGAGTTGCAGAACCCAGCCAGCATGCACTGGCAGGAACTGAGAGAGGATGATAGGAGTAGATTTTGAGGATGTTTAATGAAGGAATTGGAACATAAGATTGAATAAGGGAGAGTTTATCAATTCGAGAACCCTCTCCTGATATGCAGAATTTAACATCATAGCAAAAATATCAGGAGATGTCTCCTGATGACTCCTAGAATGGAGAGAACTATGGCTAGAATTGCTGTGCCAGATGAGGGAAGATGGTATTAGTAGTCTCAAAGATATGGACATGCTAAAGTGGATAGTCCATGTAAGGCTAGAGAATTCACCAGAGGACTATGTTCCATGGGAAGACAAAGAGTAGATAAACCACTTACAATAAAAATGCACTGATGAGTAGGGCACCAAAATAATTTAGAAGTTCAATGGTAACCCTGGATTGACCACAGGTGATGCTGTTTTAGAAGTGGGTTCTTTAATTCAGGACAGTTGATAGACCCCAAAACAATAGAGGCCAGATGGTTTTGCTTATCTATCAGAAACCAGGTAGACAATATCAGATGGATGGCAGGATGTCTGACTCTGAAGAGCTATAAAGATAGTTAATAGAATATGGCATCTCTACCATAAATGGGTGGCCAACAAAGTTACTATTCAATATACGCAATCATAGGAAAACAGAGACGGATGATCAGAATAAAGGCAATGGTCCTAATAAAAACCCAGGCCCTTTGTCCAGTTTTTGGAACTGAGTCTGTTTTTGGACTCAAAACCAATTGATTGAAAAGAGAAACTGGATCTATTACTACAGAAGGATTTGGCAAACTCAAGTCTTAATCCTCATTCTGTTCTTTGGTAGTAACTCTGATTGATGTTCTCTGTTCTCCCTGGCCCTTGGTTATGCCTTCTGGGAGGTCCTTACCTTTCCATTATCCTCCATGATGACACTGATGACATCGGAAGATGGTGTTGGGATCACATCCTAACCGAGGGGTATACCACTTCCAAAGTCCATTTCCAATTGGTGCAAGTGTGGAGCTTGAAAATTGATTTAAGGCTTTACAATTTTTAAAATTTTTACCCTAAGCTCTTTTTCAGTGGCAAAAAATGCCTATGAAAGTTTATAGTAAGTTTCCATTTGTTTATAGACAAATTCATATGCTAGTAACCATACTGATGTTCTCTTTTCTTTTTTCTTTATTATTTTATTTGTTCTCAAATCTGCTATCTTTTCTTATGATTCTCTTTCAAATTTAATGATGGCTATTTTGAAGTTCCTTGAAATAATATGCTTTGGTAGAAAAGCCACATCTCTAAGCTTTTCTTTGTCTCAGGTTCGAATGCTAATGAGACCTTTTTGTTCTAATCCTTTTATAGGCCTATATCTGGTCACTTGGTGTGGTAGATAGAAAAATGTTCCCTGTTCCCCAAAGATATCTATGTCCCAGAAACTATAAGTATGTTATGTGATATAGCAAAAGGGACTTTGCAAATGTGATTAAATTAAGGGCTTGAGATGGAAAGATTGTCCTGGATTATCCAGATGAGCCCAGTGAAATTACAGGGGTCCTCATAAAAGGGAGGCAGCAGAATCAGGGTCAGAGAAGATTTTCCATTAGAAGCAGAAGTCAGACTGATATGTGGATAGGAGCCTAGGGATATGAGCAGCCCTTAAGTGCTAAAAAATTGGGGGTCTTTTAGCCCACTACTACTTCTTCACACTTCGGCCTAGCAATGACATATCACATTTCCCTTTATATTCAATGGGCAATAGTAGTCACGTGCCACCCAGAGAAGTAAGAACAGACCAAGAATCATAGAACCGTGGCCAGAAAGAAGGGTGAATAGATTTTACTGAACACACAGAAGTTCCTGTCACAGTCAAATGAGGTCTTCTTCTGGAAGTGGAGGGTTTTCATGCTGCAATCTGAATCTAAGTAGGAAACAACCAGGTAAATAGGAAGTGGACTGCTTGATATTAATGAAGCACTTAATAAATATATATTAAATAAGTGCATGGGTGGAAGAGAAGACACTGGGCAGAAATGAGTGTAGCAGTTTGAGAAACAGAAGATCCTTGTCGGTGAAATGAAGTGAATAATGTAAAAAGTATTTGATAGTGAGGATAAAATAGAGGCAGAGGCCAAATCATGCTCGATTTTTGTAGGTTCTGTTAGTTTTTAAGTTAGTTATATGTGTGATGAGTTTCACTGAAGGATCTTAAGGGTGGGAGGGATACCAATGATTTACATGATTGGAAGCTCCTTACCCTATAGTGTGAAACAATGAATGGACAGAGGTACAGCAAATACAGGACAAATTAGAGATTGTCACAGTATTTTTGTTAGGAAAAGCAGTAATTAGGTTTTGACTTAGAGAAACCAAGATGAAATTTGTGATACGTTTTGGAATTTGTTCCTCCCATTGGAGCCATTATCTCCTCCAATTTGAAATCATACACACATGCGAACACACACACACACACACACACACACCACAGAACTGTCTTTCTTTTCATCACTATCATTGATAAAAAAAAGTACTTAATATTTTTGGTCCATAGGAACACCTGCTAATGGAAACATAAATGTGGAAAATGTACATTAAATTTAAACTCAGAAGGGTAGAGTGACTGCAGGTAGACTGGACACCTATATTTGAGCTGACTGAATTATATAATGTGTTGAGAAGAATTCCAAGCCAAATTTGAGTCAGAAAGAGTGCCATGACTGACCCTTTCTGTCAACTATGGGCACAGAGAAAAAGGAGAGGTGACCTATGTGCCATATGTTTGTGTTAGAGTTCTAGCAATGAGGAAAAAAGTCATATTTCCACTCTGCCTCCATTGTTAGATTTTTCTTTGGATTGGGGAAAGTGGAAAAGCACAAGAAGAGAAAGAACATGCCAAGAGGGGCCACTCGGCGCTTGCAGCAGCTGTCCCACAACAGGGAATTATAAAGGAAACATTAGCATAAGAGGGATACAATATATGTCTCGTGATTGCAAAACCATACTGAATTCCCTGTTCATTTAAGTCATGTTTCACATCTGGTCCATATGTGTAATTGGAAATCTCAGAACTGCATTTTCATGAAGGAAGATAAAGATGCCAAATACTTTACAGAGAGGATTTATTTGTTTGTGAGTAATACGCATGGAAATGTGACAAAGGGAAAGCTATGCCTGGAACTGGGATTTAGCACTAATAAGTGAGAGAAACACTTCCTTTGTAAGGAGGTATATAAGCAATTGAAAACTTTCACTCGATTTAGCATAAATTCATAACTGAAGACTGAAACAAAGCACAGATGACATAAAGTCAATCTAGAATCTTCTGGGAACCTTTATTAAGACCAAAAAAAAAAAAAAAGGCATGAGAGAAAGTAGAGATTGAAAATCTGAATTACTAAAAACATATTGCTCAAATTCAGGAGACTCCTTAACTCAATACATAACTTAATTGAATCTACATGATGCCAAAGCATCCGGATTGCTGGATAATTAGAGATGGGGATAAAGAATAAAGAATAACTTGATGAATGGTGGAATTTTTTACTTGTCATCCAGATGTTCTGACCCAATAATGAACAAATATTTTATTGCAGATGATAGTAATTTGGCTCCAACATGTTACATAAAAACCATCAAAAAGATTACTATTGTATACAACAAATATATACTTTTGTAGCCTAGCACTCATCCTTATAATTGTCAACAGTTCCAACATTTCCCACTATGAGCATTTTGCTATCTTCATTGTTTCCTTGTCTTGAACAGGCAGGTGAAGCAAAACCATCTTCTTACTCAGTGGCCCTAGAGTGTGCGTGTGAGTGTCCCGGAAGGGGCAGGGGCTCTTGTAATGTGCTTCTCACCAAAAATATCTCTGGCTCTGGCCAAATTGCTTGTTCTCATTGAGCCTCAGTTTTCTTCTCTCATAAAGGCATTAGAATTAATAATGATACCGGGAGTACTCCGACTGCAAATAGGAGAAACTGAACTGATGGAAAGTTGAACAAAAATAGGTTTATTTTTCTCACATAATAAATAGTCTGGAGGTGAGCAGTCCAACATAGGGCTAATGACTCCATGACTTCATAGACTACTGGAAGACTATCTTCCATATTTGTGCTCCGCTACTCCTCGCCGTTTGCCTTTCACCTCATGGTCATACAATGGCAGTATTAGTTCCAGACATTGGGTGTATACTCAAGGCAGTGGCAGGAAAAGACAAATGGTGTTGCTGGCTGTGCTGGCTCCTTACATTAGGAATACATGATGGAAAAAAAGTAAAGCCTTATTGGGCTTTGTCTCACATAGCAGTAACCAGAAATATGTAATATGACCACCTCTAGGTGAAAAAGGGAAGGTAAAAGCAAATAGAGCCCTGGACACATTTTCACTCCAAACCCAAAGAGTTCTATTAGCAAGGAGAAAATGGAGAATGACCAGTTCATAGGCATCTGTTTCTCTCACAGGGATTCCTAAGGCCCCTCACAGATTCAAAACTCTGTGATGGAAAGAAAGTTAGGATAGATAAGGTTCAGTGAAATTGCCAAGCTGGTGTTAGGAAATCTTTGTCCAGTTCTTGTGACTATTTGGAGGGTTGCCTGTAACTGGGAAGAACCCTTTGGATCTTCCCATTTATGATTACAAAATTTAACTTCTACCAACACAAATTGCATGATTAAAAGAAGTAACTTGTAACAAGAAGTACCAGGATCACTTCTAAGTTTTTGGAAAGATTATCACATTACTTCTAGGATTCATGGGCTTTGTGAGAAAATTCCTGCACAACTTTCAATTAACTTAACAGTTGTCAGGATGTTGCCTTTTTAATATGGTAGCCAGATGTATCATTTTAGTCTGATTGTACTCATTCTTTTTCTGCCTTTCTGAAAATGGATATAAATCTGGGTTTTTACTTTGCCAAATTCCTGTGTGTGTTGTGTGTATGTGTGTGTGTGTGTCTGATGGTTGAAAATAAAACTATGTTGCCATAGGATTCTGAAAGATGAGCACACAGAAACAAAACTTTGCTAGAGATTTGGAAGGGTTCCGATATCTTACCAGCTATTCTCCTCTGCTGAATTACTAGGATCAAAGAAGCTCACATTGATACAGGGACCTTTAGGGCATTCATCCATTCATTCAACAAATATTTATAGAACTCTTACTATATGCTATATGACAGGCACTCTTCTAGGCTATGGGGGGTGACAGTAACGAACAAAATGGAACAAATTCTTGTCTTCATGAAGTTTATATTTTAGTGAAAATACAGAAGTGAAAAGTAATGTACATTCCATTCAGCTAGAGCAATGGGAGAGGAAGTCATTAGGTGGGGTGGGGTGCAGTTTAAGATAGGGCATTCAGCAAAGGCATTTCCATGACTTTTGAACTAAGGACCAATGTTCCTTTCCTCTGTTTAATCCCAATTTCTCAACTCATTCTTCAACATAACTCCTTTATATGAGCTTTCTTATCCCCCTCAGATAATTGAGTAATTCATCATTTTCCTCCAGAATTCTCAGTGTGGGGCAAACAAATTGTGTGAAAGTTGATATATATTCACCTTGAAGGGCCCTCTTTAGGAAAAAAAAATTACAATTAGAAAATTAGATATGAATGCAAATACTTATTTTTACTAGGGAAAAACATAGTAAATTAAAAAAATTTTAAAAGCTGACAAATTCCCAAAACATCACAAAATCCAGAAAAGTAACAATATTTTTAGTAATGAATTGATCAATTCCCTCTATAGTCATTTCATCTATATTTTGGCTACATGGTTGTGAATAATTTGACATAACTCAACAACTTTGTAAAATAATTTCTATAAAGAAAATGAGAAAGATAATTTATCCTTGCCTCTGGCATGAGAGACTGATTTTTTAAATGTATATTCAGAACGCATGGGTCATGTAAGCTCTTAGAAAATATATTCTATTCTCACTTTTTATTATAGGTTGTACTGTGCATATTAAAAAAATCTTACTATCATGAACACTGAAAAAGAAGAAACAGAGTGGAGAACTTTAATGTGACTAGTTAATAATTAACTAAATCTTCGCCCTACAATTTTATATACCTGATGATTTAAAGAGTTTTCCGCAGAAGAGTTTTTGAATCAGGACATTTCAAGCCTGATTTCTCCTCTCATTCCTAACCTAATTCTGGTGCCTGGCGCCATGGGACATGTTAACACTTGTTTATGTTAACACACAAACGTTATCTAGAGTAACTAACAGGTTAACATTAGCAGTCCAACTTCTGGCCCTGCACATCTGTATCATAACGAGCCAACCCCATACGGGACAACTAGCAAGAAATAGACTTGTAAGTTGGGGCGCCTGGGTGGCTCAGTCGTTAAGCGTCTGCCTTCGGCTCAGGTCATGATCCCAGGGTCCTGGGATCGAGCCCCGCATCGGGCTCCCTGCTCTGTGGGAAGCCTGTTTCTCCCAATCCCACTCCCTCTGCTTGTGTTCCCTCTTTCGCTGTGTCTCTGTCAAATAAATAAAATCTTAAAAAAAAAAAAATAGACTTGTAAGTCATGTTTCAAAAAGCACATAATTCTATTCTACTAAACCCAATCCAGTTTCCCATTAATCATATCTCACAAATGCCTACTTCCATTCAAGTGCCCCCTTGATATAAGGGGAATTGCAGTAGGGTGAGAAGGCAGTAAGAGCTACTGATCTTAGGATTTTTCCTTGGACAGAGCCTTTCTACTGTTTTTATTTCAGATAGCAGAAGGTGACAGCTCCATTTCTTCAGAGACAGAGAAAGCTCTGGCAAAACTTAAAATTTCTGGTTTAAAATGTATAGGGGTTCATGACACCTGGGTGGCTTAGTTGGTTGAGTCTCCAACTCTTAATTTCGGCTCAGGTCATGATCTCAGTGTTGTGGGATCCAGCTCCATGTCAGGCTCTACACTCAGCCAGGAGCCTGCTTCTCTCCCTCTCCCTTTCTGCGTGCAGTATGGTAACTCTCTCACTCTCTAAAAATAAATTAATAGGGGCGCCTCAGTGGCTCAGTTGTTAAGCGTCTGCCTTCCGCTCAGCTCACGATCCCAGGTCCTGGGATCGAGCCCCGCACCAGGCTCCCTGCTTAGCCTGCTTCTCCTTCTCCCACTCCCTCTGCTTGTGTTCCCTCTCTTGCTGTGTCTCTCTCTGAATTTTATTGGAACATCTATCTGACAAGGCAGAACACAATATAGCACAGTTTATGCCAACAACAGTCAGTAACCCTCTTGGCTTGACCCTCTTGTTTATGTGGCTTCAATTTCATCCAGTTTCCTTCATGGTAGTAAAATTGCACAAGCTTCCAGTCTTATATCCACAGACTGTATAATCTCAGGGAAGAGAGAGCTTCTCTCTTGTATCCAGAGAAATGTTCTGAACTAATTTTCATGGGCCTGCGATGGGCCAATCCCTTAACTGACACTTGAGGGAAAAGGTAGATTACAAGTTCCTCAGGTGGACCAGGCTGTTTATGTCTGAGCCTTTCCCAATTTGGCTTCACAAAAGCAATGGCTGAGTGGAATCTGAAGGTGCAAACACCAGCTCCCACACGTTTATAGAGCACTGCCCAATTGACAAAGTACTTTCACATACTATCTATGTACAACTTCTTTGAGGCCACTTTTCTACATGCAGTTAAAAAGCTGAAAACTTAGACACTATAACCTCCCACAACTATTTGGGTCCCTTCATGGAAGATTTAAAATGTTTTCCAGTTATATCAGCTTGAACAATGGGCCAAAAGAGAATATGGAATTGCTTAAAAGAAGAATGGGGAATCGGGAAATTTGGGGCAAAGCCTTGGTTGTAGCTCTAGCTGTTTGTCTTATTCTGCACAAGTCATACAGCTTGCCTGGGTCTCTCTTTCACCATCTTAAAATAAGAAGTAAGAAAATGCAAAAAAAAAAAAAAAAAGAAGTAAGAAAATGCACCATGAAGTCCCTAAGTTTCTAAAACTGGAGATACATACATAACAAGGTTGACTTCCTTTTATGGGAATGCAGAGCATGGTTAAGAAGGAAGGGCATCAGAAAATAAAAGGTGATGGGGGTGCCTGCATGGCTCAGTTGGTTGGGCATCCGACTCTTGTTTTGGCTCAGGTCATGATCTCATGGTTGTGAGATCAAGCCCCAAGTCAGGTTCCATGCTCAGTGAAGAGTCTGCTTGACAGTCTCTCTCTCCCTCACCCTCTGCCCCTCCCCCATGCTTGTGCACTCTCTCTCCCTCTCTTTCAATAAATAAATAAAATCTTTCAAAAAAAGGATGATGTATAGACAAGATTAAAAAAACATTATGTATAACCTCCCTCCTCTTCCTGTTTGTGGAGGCCCAGGCTGGTAGACTCCATCAATATAGATCACCCAGCTCTGAACTTGTTCTCAGAAAGCTTCACCTAGAGAGTTGCTGTGTCTGTAGCTAAAAAGTGAGAGCAAAATTGTATCCATAGAGATTGTTGAGGATTAAAATATGGAGATGTTAAAATATGTCAAAATTACAAAGGTTTAGCAACTCTCCATTTGCTGCTCTCCCCAGCCCCTGGCAACACCACTGGATTCTTTGCTTCTGAGTTTGACTGTCTTAGGTACCTCATATAAGTGGACTCACACAATATCTATCTTTCTGTGACAGACTTTTTTCACCTAGCACAACACCCTTAAGATTCATCCATGTCATCACATGTTACAGGATTTCTTTCCTTTTCTAAGGCTGCATGCTATTCCACTGATATACAACATTGTGCCTATAGACAACAATTCTGTATTGTACACTTGTACACTTAAAACTGTTGAGAGGGCAGATATTACAGTAAGCATTTTTACAAAAATATGTTTTTTAAAGAAAAAGTCTCAAGAGCTTAAAGCTGGATACATAGAGAATATTAAAGAAAAGTGGACATGCACAAATGAGAGATCCAGGAGGCTAGGCTGAGCCGCTGCAGTGGCATTTTGAATGGGCATTCCAAATTCATTTACCAACTTGGGACATGGGATTGTTTTTGTAAATGACAAAATTAGAGTTGGTGTTTAATTGGAACACTTCAATATTTTGAACCATATTCAATTTTCAATAGCACATCTTTAAAGAGGTATGTATGCAAAGAAATTTTTACTGAATTCAGAAAGGAAATTCATTTATGTTGGGTTTATAATAAGCGTGCCTCCCCCAAAATAGGGTAAAAAGGCAATAATCATCTGTATAATTTTTAGACATTTTATTAGAGAAAAATATTTGAGTGGTATGCACAGAGCTGAATCTTTGATATTTTTGCTTATGGTAGGAATACAGTAGGAAAAGGTAGTTGTATTTTTTTGGAATTTTAATAGAGGCTTTGCCCACACATATAAAGCCATTTTAAAAGTATGAAACCCAGTCACTAAATATTTCATAATTTTCCTATTAAGTTAAAAGTTTTTGCTAGATCCTGCACATTTTCTCCCAAATTTCAGATTTTTTAAAATAATTTTTTTTTAATTTTAAAGAGAGCCTTCTGAATCACACATTAAGAGAGAAGCACCACATTTTGCTGGATTTGTACTATTAGTCTGTAGTCTAGCCTATAGAGTGAAAATTTTAGATTTAGATATTTGGTTTCTACTTGTCTGGTTGGTAGGGACCTCATCCATTAGCTCTTTTCATGTTTTTTACCAGTTACCTGAACAGCTGAAAAACATGAGAATGGCAGATTTTCTTCTAATTGTAATATACTAGAATTCAATGAGATAATTCATATATAATAGCTTAGGATTATGTGCGTTTGTATTGGAAGTTGTGGAGGATGGAAAGTTAAGTCCAAGTGTATGGACCTCCGGCCTCCTGGAGGCAAGAGGGAGTGGTAGGGAGCCTGACCTACCAAAGAAGTCTACACACATAGGAACAGGATTATCTCTTGTTTGAAAAATTACATAAAGAAAATATTTTATATTCAGTAAATGAATAAAAGGTATTGTTTTCATAATGAAGATTAAAGGAAAAATTTTACAAAGATGTTTGAGAATTACTAAGTAGTCTATTAAAACCACTGTAGGTTAATAGGCTCAAAAATCAAATATTATATACAAATTTCTGGTAGCCCTTCCACCATGTCACCATAAAGTCATTCCTCTGTCACTTGCCTTGGCATGGTTTATTTCTTTATTCTACATCTCTCTCCCACCATTTTAGCAAGTTGTACTGGATGAAAGTTGTGTTGGACAAGAGAGCCATCAATCTCCAAAAGAAAACAAGTGCCCACCCTCCCCGCTCCAGCATAGTGGAACACAGCCGAACTATGGAGTGAGAAAACTCTGGGTCAATATCACAAATCCACAATCACAATTTTATTGCACTACCTTGGATAAGTTACTGTTTGTAAATTTGTAATTCAATATTAAAATAAGTTTGACAACTAAATTGAAGGTAATTTTTTGAGGATTCATGAGAAAACTATTGGAAAACACGTATGTGGAAAATCAATTTTCTTTGAAGTTTAAAAAAGCAAAATTGTATTATTAGTAATAACAATAGTACTAGTATTATTATAGTAATAGAACAGCAATAATAGGAAGAGTAATAATGATAATTATTGTTCTCCATGGTTGAAGTCACCCTTGGCAACAGCTATTTTGGAATGGAAAAATCACAAGAATAAGCCAGTTAATTATGAAAATATGAAGCAAATATACATTCTTTATTCTTGTAGATGCCCTCAAGCAGCAAAGTAATCTACAACCAGGTGTTTCGAAGTGAAATGTTAAATATTCTCTTCAGGAATATAATCTGGTTCATTAATGTAAGCAGAACAAGACAGAGTTACAATTTTTTCCTAAATCTTATTTTCTTTTTTTCTTTCTTTCTTTCTTTCTTTTCTTTCTTTCTTTCTTTCTTTCTTTCTTTCTTTCTTTCTTTCTTTCTTTCTTTCCCTTTCTTTCTTTCTTTCTTTCTTTCTTTTTTAAAAGATTTTATTTATTTGACAGAGAGAGACACAGCGAGAGAGGGAACACAAGCAGGGGGAGTGGGGGAGGGAGAAGCAGGCTTCCCACTGAGCAGGGAGCCCGATGCGGGGCTCGATCCCAGGACCCTGGGATCATGACCTGAGCTGAAGGCAGATGCTTGATGACTGAGCGACCCAGGCGCCCCTCTTATTTTCTTTATTATCAAATACTCGTTTCTGTTTCCTTCTGGGAGTGGTGTGTGTGTCACGTGTGTGTGTGTGTGTGTGTGTGTGTGGGTAAGAGACAAATTCAGGACTCTTCTTTCTTTCACAGTAGAGAAAAGCATATGAAAAAGAATGTTGGAGGGCTCCAGGAACCAGACTCTTGCGCCTCACACATATTTATGATCAAATTGCCCACTCTTCAAGATGTGTAACGCGGCCTTCCTCAATCGATTGCAAGATCCATAAGTACAAAGAACATGTTTGTTTTTGTTCCATTTTGTTGTTATTATTTGTAATCATGGAGTATCTGCTATCTAGCACAATGCCTGGTACTGGAAATTATTATACCTGTTGAATAAATGGATGACATAATTTCAAATGAGTGAATATCCACCAGAGTATACACCTTGAGTAAATAGATGTTGTCATCCACATCCATCCAGAGGGCAGAACTGAGTTGTTCCTGAGCTTGTGGAAGTTCTACCATATTTGGGGCTAAGAGGAAGTTGAACCTGGATCCCAAGAAATAGAAATGAAAAGAGTCCAGGAATTAGCTTACCTTCAGCTCACAGAAGTAACAGGGGTTGGGAAGGGACGGTGAGGGTGAATTTGGTCTTTATTTCTTAAGAGTATTCATTTTAATAGCAAAATGTTCAACCAATTAATTATTAGTCCACTTTATATATGTCTGGAATCAGATAACTATATAGTTATAGATAGTATATATACACATATATATGGTTACAGAATTATCTATGCTTTGAAGCAATCACCTTAAGACTTTTTAAAATATGGTAGCCTTGAACTGGTAGCAATTAGCCTGAAGGCATCAGATTTTAGGTGATTTTTGGAGAGTTAGCTCAAAGGAGGATGACCAATTGGAGAGACAAGTGAGATACAGGAAAAAGTTGCAGAGCACATACGTGATTTCGAGGGGAAATATCAGACACCGCTCCAGGAGAGGAGCCTGGTAGAACCAGGAAGGATAAGAGTTTACATTTATGGAAATTTAGGTAGGTGTTAACCAGAAACATTACCTTATTTCTAAACAAAGATTGGTAAGATTTGAGGGTACACCCATTACATACATGGCATCCCTAGAAAAACAGTGTCTAGCATGTAGCAGGTCCTCCTACAGTGGTCATCATTGCCACTATTATTATGTTTGTACTTATTACTCTGATTGGTGTTATTATTTTTTAACTATTACTCTGATTCACATTGTGTCCAGCCAAATAATACATATAAAAGCACTTACTCAATGGGGCGCCTGGGTGGCTCAGTTGGTTAAGCGACTGCCTTCGGCTCAGGTCATGATCCTGGAGTCCCGGGATCGAGTCCCGCATCGGGCTCCCTGCTCGGCGGGGAGTCTGCTTCTCCCTCTGACCCTCCTCCCTCTCGTGCTCTCTGTCTCTCATTCTCTCTCTCTCAAATAAATAAATAAAATCTTAAAAAAAAGAAAAAAAAAGCACTTACTCAATATGCTGCACTCTTGTAGTTGTGATGGATGATGCCAAAATTTGATAACACCTACAGTAAAAAATGTAAATTCAACCTTTCAGGTATGTGTTCAGAAAAGATCTCAAAAAAGAAAAAAAGCATATAAGAAAAGGAAATTATTTACTACTACATGCTAGGGAAGCCCATTCTGTTTCATTTAGTGCTCTGAGTCATGACTAATTCTGGAAAGAAATGGTCATGGGCTCTCAGAGAGAACTCATCTTGTCTCCAGTTGAGGCTCAGACAAAAATCAGAAGAATTATCATAGTAGTTTTGCAGCCCACAGAAATCTAAGGTTGAATGGACACTTAAAGAGTGAGAAATGAGAAGCAGGACATGATTTCAGGTCTTACTGGTTTGCCAAAGAAAACAAATGTCATTTTACTCCTCCTCTTCCCCTCTCCCTGCTCCTCCTCTTCCTCCTCCTTTTCTAACAGAGACATAAACAATTGTAAGGAAGCTGTTACTGTAAAGTGATCCAGATAGTAAAAATTCATGGAAAAAATAGGCATCTTTTTCAAGGTCCATAAATTTCTGATTCCTTCCCCAAGAGTTGAGAACAAGTGTGGTTCTTCAATGTGCAGGGTGTTCTAATTAGGAAATGAGCTAACAATTTCCTTTTGAGTAGGCCTCTGTGTTGCCGACTGAAGCAGAAATGTTCAGAGAGGCCAAATCTGTGTTCATGTGCAATGTGGAATGACAACACAGGAGACAATATTTTGGCCAATAAATTCAGGCCAAACCAATTTTTTGTATGAATTATGCAAAGAGAATATACATCTTCTGTTTTCTTTATATGTCAAGCCAGCATTCCTTGAAGAGAAATATTTTATATCTTTCTTTTGGATCATAGGCTTGTCAATGGGAAGGCAGGAGGGGACTCTAGAGATATAAAGCTTAATATCTTTTCTCTCTGAAGGTGTAATTAAAGGCCTTTTAAGTGGTTTTTCTGAAGTCTTGTTTATGATTATTATCATCCTAGTATAAAAGGGAAAAATGGATTGACTTTCTTAAGGAATGTTTTAAGAACAGCAAACACCAAAACTGTAGGCTTTAGTTTATAAGTTTCCAAATGGAAAATGTATTCTTCTCTGGTTACCTAACAGGTGCTCATCATAAATGCTTACTACAAGCTAAAGAAAATAACATGTATGGAACTGGAAATGGAAAAAGTGAACTTAAGGATAAACCGTGAACTCTGAAGTAGTTAGGCAATGGGAAAAATTTTAAAGGTAATCAAATTAGAAATCTGTATATGCAATCTGGAGGAGAATAGTGAGCTTCTCCTTCTGAATTAAGAACTGAAACAGGAAGGGTTTAAGTAGTTAGTATGTGGAAAGTACACAATTTATAAATAAGAGGCTAATGCAAACACCAAAAAAAGAAAGTGTGTCTTACAATAGGGTAAAGAGAGAAAACTGAGAATAGATTATTAATTTATTTGCTCAGTCACCAAATATATCTTGGCACCCACTAGTACTTAAAATTGCCCTAGGTTCTAGGAAAAGAAAAAACAGTGTGCCAAAATGAAGGAAAGTAACATTTAGAATTAATATCTAGGGAGAAATAAGTTTTCATTGACTCTTTCACATCTACTCAGGACCGCAACAGTGAAAACAAAATCTGATGAACATGAGAAGATGTGTTTTATAAAGGCAGTCTGCCCTTCTCTTTTAAATTGGTGACCTTTGGGATATATTTTATTTGCAGTTTTTAGGGTTCTGTGATTCTAAGGCTCTCAGAAGAATTGATAAATCAAAACTGGACCAGATGCAAAGGACAAGTGCAGTTTTCTCTTGGCCTAATGTATTCAAAGTATGCTACTGGGGATCTTTGACCTATTTCTGTCAATTCAGAGAACACAAGTATCATGGAAGAAAACACACTAATATGTACTCTTCATAGCTACCCAAATATACTCCACATTACCTTATGGTTACAGGATTCTTGATCTTCTTCTACTTTCTACTGTAGTGTTGATTTTATTGTTACCAGATGTTTGGCCCTGTGCCTTGGGTTACCCAGGTTCACTGGCCCAACAAACAAAACAAAATTGGAATCATATTGAGTACATACATTTGATGAAATAATGATATGTAAGAGAAATGAGAAGGATAGTGCCAAAGGGGGAAAAAATTGAAGTGCTGCCTTATGAGGGTAGAAACACAAATGCCAAGAACCTTTAAGAACCAAACTCAGCATTCTAAAGAAAGCTTTAATGTGTGAGCAAATTCCAGTGGCTACCAGGACAAACTGTACTTTTATATGATTCACAAAGCTTTGTTTTAAGGGACTGGAAGAGGGACTGACTCTGCAAGCGATGAAATGCACATTCCCTTCACGTCCAAAAACCCATTGCAGTGATATTTGTCACAGCTTGTCCACGTGAAATTTGATTTTTAATACATTTTTGTATTTCTGTTAGACTGATCTTAGCAGATGGTTTTTAGTAAATCCCAACATTCAGAAAAGCATGCTGAACAACCTACCTTAGAGCACAGACTCCACTGTTGCTCAAATAAACAATAGCTGTGTGTTTGGTAGCTTAAGAGACAGTCCAATTGGACTCCACCACCCAACTCGCCACCTTTCCTGGATGGTAGCCCTACTGAGTGCTCTTCAATTAGCCTCTTGGATTCCTACCTCTTGAAGGATGACAGGTAGGAGACATCAGTGACATATGTGGGATAATGGAAAAGCAATGTGTCACTTGGAGCCAGAAAACTATAGGGAGAGGGATAGCTCTGCCATTTCCAAGCTATGTGACTTTGGAAAACCACTACCTCTTTGAGTTCCAGTTCTAGTATTTCATCTATGAAAAAGGGATTGTAATATACTGCTTGTCTATCTAATAAGGTAGGTGTGATGACTGAATGAGAACATGTGTGGAAAAGCTTTGTAAATGAGAAAGGGCCTCACTATTGCAAACTATTTACAATGTGTGAAAATAATATTTAAATTTGAAACTTGAAATCGTGTACATTTGACAGTGTGATATTATTTCAATAAATATTTTAGAGACATTTGAACACATCCTGTCACATACTTCCATTTATTTTTGATTCCATTTGATTTGAAAGAACTTGACTACTTGTTGTTATAATGCCCATGTAATTGTATATTCAGAAAATACAAGGGGTTAAGGACAAGTGTTAAGCTGCTCCATGTTTCCACTGAGATGAATTTCTGGGAAATACAGTTTATAACAAAAGCCAGAACTGTGGCCTTTGACTTCCCAATTACAGAGACCATTTTTTAGCCAGAACATAGAAAGGTGTTTAATCATTTATGTATGTGTGTGTGTGGCAAAAAACATATAACATTAAGTATACCATCTTAACCATTTTTAAGTGTACAATTCAGTAGTGTTAAGTATAGTCACATTGTTGTGCAGCAGATCTCTATAACTTATACATCTTGCAAAACTGAAACTGTATGTTCATTAAACACTAATTTTCCTTTTCCTCTCCCTACAACCCTGTTTCTAAGATTCTGACTACTTTAGATACTTAATCTGTGTGGAATCATATAGTATTTGCCCACTTGTGACTAACTTATTTTGTTTAGCACAATGTCCTCAAGGTCCATCTATATTGTAACATGTGACAGGGTTTCCTTCTTTTTTAAAGTGACATAATATACCACTGTATATATATTCCACATGTTCTTTATCCATCTGTCAATGAACATTTGGTTTGATTTCCTTGGTTTCCTATCTCTTGGCTATTGGAATAATGCTGCAATGAACATGGGTGTGCAAAAATCTCTTTGAGATCCTGCTTTTAGTTCATTTGAATACAACATGCTCGAAGTAGGATTATTGGATCATATGCTAGTTCTATTTTTAATTTTTTGAGAAACCTCCATGATGCTTCCCATAAAGGCTACATCATTTCATATTCTCACTAACAGTGCACAAGGCTGCCAATTCTCCACATCCTTGCCAACACTTGTTATTTTCTGTTCTTTTGATAGTGGCCATCCTAATGGATGTAAGGTGATAACTCATTTTGGTTTTGATTTGCATTTCTCTTGCAATTAGTAATGTTGAACATCTATTCATATGCTTGTTGGTCATTTGTATATCTTCTTTGGAGAATTGTCTAGTTCAGTCCTTTGCTTATTTTTTAAATTGAGTTATTTGGTTTTTGTTTTTGTAGGGTTTTTTTTTTGTTTGGGGGGGTTTGGTTTTTTGTTTTTACTTTTTGTTTTTTGTTTGTTTGTTTGTTTTTGCTATTGAGTTGTATAAGTTCCGTGTACATTTTGTGATATTAATTCACTATCAAATATAAGATTTGCAAATATTTTTTCCCATTCCATAGATTGGCTTTTCACTCTATTGATTGTTTCCTTTGATGTACAGATGTTTCTGAGTTTGAGATTGTTAAAATATCCATACTACCCCAAGTCATCTATAGATTCAATGCAATACATATCAAAATCTCA
Source organism: Leptonychotes weddellii (assembly GCF_054177405.1). Classification (NCBI taxonomy): domain Eukaryota; kingdom Metazoa; phylum Chordata; class Mammalia; order Carnivora; family Phocidae; genus Leptonychotes; species Leptonychotes weddellii. The sequence goes on from NC_138372.1 coordinate 155,122,942, forward strand.
ATGGCATTCTTTGCAGAAATAGAAAAAGACTATCGTAAAATTCATATGGAATCTCAAGGGCCCCTGAGTAGCCAAAACAATCTTGAAAAAGAACAAAGTTGAAGGCCTCACACTTCCTGACTTCAAAACATACAGTAATCAAGACAGTGTGGTTTTGGCATTAAGACAGATATATAAACCAATGAAACAGAATAGAGAGTCCATAAATAAACTCTTACATATATGGCCAAATGATTTTCAACAGGGTGACAAGACTACACAATGGTGAAAGCATGGTCTCTTCAACAAATTGTACTGAAAAAACTGGATATTTACATGCAAAAGAATGAAGTTGGACCTTGATACCACACACAAAAATCAACCCCAAATGGATTAAAACCCTAAATATAAGACCTAAAACTATAAACCCCTAGAAGAAAACAGGGAAAAGGTTTAGGACATTGGATTTGGCAATGGTTTCTTGGATATGACACCAAAAATACAGGCAACAAAAGCAAAAACAGACAAAGGGCATAATATCAAACTGATACACATTTTAAACTAACAAAAGTATAGGGTAATGAAAATTATGGTATGGAACCTCATACTATATCAAATAACCACAGTAGAAAACACTCTAAATTACATAGGGGCCTGTTGGCAAAGCATTGGGGAAAATGTTGGCATTGGCTAAGTGAAGTTAGGAGGGGTGGACATGGCCTGAACCCACGTGTGATGGTTTAGAGACCCGAGACCATATGATTCAAGTGAGGAGTTTTAAGTAATCTTATTTGACTGGAGCAAAGAAAACATGTAAGTGAAAGAGACTGCAACCTGCCCTATTTTCTAGGGGATGTCATATAGAGTTCTCATATTTTATCTCACAATTCATTATGGCCCAAAGTAAGTACACTTATTCTTGCTCAGTTTCTATCTTCATTTATGACAGATAATTTAAAATCTTTCTTCATTTCAACATTTCGTGAGTACTTCTTATATAGGAGAGGGCTAGGACTGCGCTAAGATATAAATCTTATAAAATCTGTATTCCCTGTTGCCTATATTTTATTATATAAAAGCCTCTTCATGTTCTTAAATCTAGTTCACTCATAGATTTATTGAGTTTCTGGTATCTATCAGGCCACACGAAAGGCACTGGGAGTACAAAGATAAATAAATTTAAGTTCTTTTCATTTGTATCCATAGATTCTACTTACCATGTTTTATCTTTTCTCTGAGTCAGGCCCAGATTGTTCATGAACATCCTACATTATACAGCTCTGCACTAGATGTAATGCTCTTCTCAATGTCTGACAAATAGAATTGTTAGAGATACTTATTGTGTTGGATTTAATAGACACTCACTGAGCAACTCTACATATGAGGCATCAATGTACACTAGACATGTGAAGCTAAAGAAGGTGCCACCTCTCCCCTTGAAATATGAAAGGATAAAATGATGGCATAGGAATATCTAGCACTTATCTTCTCAGATACATCATTTTAAACAATTATCTACATCTGAAAATGCCTTCAGGAGAGCTAACGATCCCAAATAAGAGATGATAGCACCTGAGTGAAGCACAGAAGTAAGAAAAAGACCTATTGGGGGGCACCTGGGTGGTTCAGTCATTAAGCGTCTGCGTTCGGCTCAGCTCATGATCCCAGGGTCCTGGGATCGAGCCCTGCATCGGGCTCCCTGCTCGGCGGGAAGCCTGCTTCTCCCTTTCCCACTCCCCTTGCTTGTGTTCCCTCTCTTGTTGTGTCTCTCTCTGTCAAATAAATAAATAAATAAATAATCTTTTAAAAAAAAGAAAAAGAAAAAGACCTTTCGGGAAGGTAGGAAAGATGGATTCTCACTCGTCCCATCACCCTTCCCCCAAGCCCAAGCAGCCCAGTGCAGGGAGATACTCCCTCCTGGTGGAGTGAGCACCTGCTTTTACCATGGATCCCAGAGCCAGCCTGTCCAGCACCAGGCTGACTCCTGCAGCCCTGCTGCTCCCTGCAGACTCCTGCCAAACCAGGCTCCCATCACCCAGTGCTTGCTGGCTCCAGTAGTGCCAGGCAGCTCCTGGGACCCCAGGCATCATCCTTGCCACTAGATTCCCAGCGGCTCCTGCAAACCCAGGCCCCAGGTTTTTAATGCATCCCAGTGCCAGGCTCACCCCATGGACCTAGATTTCAGACTGGTTCCCGCAGACCCAGGCTCCCACCTACTTTACAACTAGGTGAACCCTGTGGTCACAGCCTTGAGGTCGGTTCCCACAGACACAGGTTTCCAGCCACCCCACCACAGGACTGGCCCCTGCACACACAACCTCCAGGTTGGCCCCTGACACCTCAAGTTACAGGCCTCACTTCCCTCATTTGTAAAAGAAAGATAGTACAGAACATTCTTCTCTCAGATTATCTGGTTGTACAACCAGCTACTATATGTAAGACTTCTGACTGGTGCATGGCACTGGTCCGTGTTCAGTAAATGTTGGCTGTTATCATTAATCTATCCTAAGTATGAAATATGTTTTTTTTTCAAATGTAAAGGCTTGCAAATGCAGGAGTGTGCTTTATAAAGAAATACATTTCATCTTTGTTTTTACTGCTGTCAGAGATTTAACAGCTCACCCCATTTTCCTTATAAGAATAATAAACTCTTCTGCTCCCGAGTGTGACATTCCTTGGCCCAAAGATAGAGTAATAGAACTTGGTACAATATGTGAATGCTGGACCTCATTGTGAACTGTATCATCTGAGAGGAGAATGTCTGGGCCATGGATATACACTGATTCACTTAGAGGAGACAGGAGTGGCACATTCGCTGAATGACAAAGATGCATGACCACACAGAAGACATTAACTCAGATTCTATGGCACAAAAATACCTGGGTACCGAACAGTTAGGAATTGGGCCTTGGACACTTCAAGAAAGGTTGTAGTGGCCCAGGGGCTTGGAGAAAGTGGGTTCCATGGGCAGCATAGAAGTTGTACACTAATCCTCAAGCAGACTACATAAGCTTTGACAACACCATTTCTGTATGACTAGAATGGATAGAAAACTATAGGCTCTCTTCCCCCAAATGTTCTACATTGCAAAGCTCCAGCATTTATGTGTTTTGCTGTGAATCATAGAGCATTTGGATCCCCAATGCATGGATGAACTACAATTTCCTGTCCAACTTGAGAAAGATTTATTTTGTTAAGACAAAATAAGGGGATTATTTTTTATCTGACAATCAGAGAGCATAATTATACCCATTACATTTAACAACCTAAAGACCCGAGAAAAGTACTGTATCAGGCCCTGCCTGTGTCATGTTCTTTAGCATTGTCCTGCTTCACTTCATGTGTCTGTTCTTTATTGTGGTGATGGAGGAGATGAGTGGAAATGAAACTAGTGACATCAAATGTTCTTTCCACAAACACCAAAAACAAAGATGCAATAAATTGGATCCATGTTGGGTCTAAGGTCATGCTTAATTAGAATGAAGGGAGCCCTGGAGGATGAGAAAGACCCCCATATGGGGGAGCAACTCAAAAATTAAATGGTCACATGTGAAAAAAAACGACAACACTAGCAACATGCAGTCATTTTGCATCAGGAAAGTGTACCAGCCAGGCTGCCTGAGAATTCTAGAGATGACACAGCGTACTTTGCGTACAGGTGGAGGTTGTGTTGCCGAATACCAGAATGCCAGAACGTGGCATGAGTTTGAATTCCAATTCTGTCATTTACTAGTTGCACATCTTTGGGTAAAATATTTTACCATTCAGCCTTCAATTCTTTTATGGTAAAACCTGGGGTAATAATGGCCAATTGGGCAGAAATACTATGAGTTATATTATTGTAAGAGTTAATTCACATATGAGAGTCCCTCACTCAGGACATGGCACATTTTAGGAACTCAATTAATTTGGTTTAGTTCAGTTGAGAGCCTTCCAATCAGGAGTAATTTTTTTAAAACGTTGGTAAAACATCTGGTTGCTTCAGTGTTTTCTAGACATGTTGGATTGACTCTTACTTTCCAGCCAGATGTTGGATGCTGTACAGACACACTAGGATTATATGTTTAACTATGAAAGGACAGCCAATAATGCACTGTCCAAATAGAAATGCATGCAGAGACAAAAGTAACAAGTTGGGCCTAAAGCATTTTAGAAGCCCTGAATCTCTTTCTTATACATTTTGTTAAGTGTTCCAGGAATTTTAATTTTAACTTGTGGAGAAGCTGAAGGACCATGAGTTTGACCTTAAAAGTTGCTTGTGTATCATTCAACTTATTAAGTAGGAGCAACACGATAGGCTGGACCATCTGGAAAGCTACCAAGTGCTAGTTGTGCATTTTAGACTAGTGATTTGAAAGACAAAAAAAGTATTAGCAGAAACGTTATCAAAGAGACTGTACTAGTATTTGGATGTTGGCTTGACAGAAGTCATTCAACAGCTGGGAGATAAATACAAATAGCATCATACAAGTAAAACGTCATTTTATCTTTTCATGTTTCCTTTCTTTTTCCTGCTCCAGACTTAGAAGACCAGGGAAATGGGATGTGGAGAGTATAAAAGGCTAGGGAAGAAACTAGTCACATCCTGCATTCCACAGCAGGTGACTGAGCTTGGGTCAGACACATACTGGAAATAAAGGTGGGGGGACCCAAGGGGGTGGGAGGAAGGAGAACAAGAGGGATAAAGAAAGGGAAAGAAATAAACTAAATAGGAGATTGAATTATAATGACTAGATCACAGTTTAATAGTAATATATTCCTTTTTCAATACATAAAATGGGGCTGTTATAATAACACAAAGTGCCCCAAATTTATTATATTTTCCTGATATTCCGAACAGTGACAGGGATTAATTAGGTCTGAAGAGCTATGGTGAAGAAAAATAAAACTATGGCTGATTAAGCCTCACTAAGAGTTGTAACATCAATATGTCATTTACAAATATATTCCAGAAGATTTCTGAGAAAACTACCACTAGGTTCACAATTGTTCCTAACGAACTCACATCTGCTCTCAACAACTTTGGCACACAAATATTTACCTCTCTCTACCGTGATATCAGTTGGTAGCACAATGACATCTATAATATTTTTTTGTAGTGAGATGAAACTGGCTCATACTAGCTTGTAAGAACCAATTGTTAAATTTTCAGAAATTTTGCAAGCCAGTAGTTAAATTTAGTAAAAATTAGATTATGCTAGGTATAAGCTTACAATCAAATAAGTTATATTAAAAACAAAGGTGGTAAACACTCAAAACACTTTCAACTTATTTTTACTACATATCACTATCACCTATGCTCTTGAGTTTATTTATGAGTACTGTATTTATATGTTAGAAATACTTTATAATACTGTGCTACTATGCATCTCTTTCCAATTCCATGTTCAATGACATCATGCTGGTAGCTTGAAATCAGTGAGACTATTTACACCACACTATTTACACACATGCTATAAATCAGATACCTTCATTTTTTTGTTTTGTTTTGTTTGTTTGTTCTTTCCTGGAGAGCCATTTTTTAAAAATCTTTACCAGTACACCACTGGTGATCCCTGATTGTTTCTCTTTTAAGAGTTCTTTAATACCTCCATATTATTTTAAGAATTGCCTACTCATTTTGTTCCATTAGAAATCCTTACATCTCTTTCCATTCCATACTAGGTCTCAGCATTCCCTCCAAGAAATAGGTAAATATTCAGAAATTGTACAACTGTGAGGAAGTGTTGTGAACTAGTATTATTATGCTATTCTAAAAATACGTTTGAATGGTTCTTAAAGGAAAAAATTCTGACTTTTAATAAAAAAGGAATCAGTAGCCTGTGAAACTTTATTTTGAAACAAAGAAAATATTTAAAGCTAAAGACTTTTGTTATAATTCACCTTGTGAAAATATAATAGAGTATGTGTGTGTGTATGTCTATACATACATCTCATTTTTTACATCATTGCCAAATGACTTAAAGCCAAATATAATTGGACAATCTTGAAAAAAAAGAGACAATGATTATCAGAAAAAAATAAATAGCAGGAAAAAATCCAATGAAATATTCAAAGTGCTGAAAAAAATACTATCAATCTAGAATTCTATACCAAGTATTAATTATTTTTATATCTATACCTATATATGAATACATATTCATAGTTTCCTTCTTTTAATTTTTAATTGCATAAAGAATATATACACAATTTTGCTTGATTTATTTTATACATAATGTAATATATATGCATATAAGAGCATGAAGGATGGAGGAGTAAATGGAACTATACTTTTCAGGGTTCTTAAATTAATACCTGTAGTAATTCAGTATTAAATACAATTCGATTTTGATAATTTAAAGATGATAGTTATCATTCTTAGAGCAACTTCTAAAAATAATTGAGACATAGCTATAAATCCAGTAGAGGAAATGAAATAGAATACAAAAATATCTGTTCAGTACAAAACGTAGTAAAGGAAGAACAAAAGAAATAAATTTACGAGACAAATAAGAAAGACATAACAAATGGCAGACTTAAATCCATCAATTTTAGTAATTACTTCAAATTTAAATAGATCAAGTACCCCAATCAAAAGCAGAGACTGATAATAAATTTAAAAGAAGACAAAGCTATATACATCCTAAAAAATTCACTTTAAGTACAAATATACAAATAATTTGAAGGTAGAAGAATGATAAAATGCAAACAAAAATATCAGAAGGCCAGAGTGACTATAATGATATCAAATTATATAGCCCTCAAGACAGACTTGTTTATATAGAGGTAAAAACAGAACATTCATAATGACAAAAATGATCAACACATCAGGGAGGTGTAGCAATTATAAAGATATATGCACCTAAAAGAATTTCAAAATACTTGAAGCAAAAACTGACAGATAAAGTGGGAGAAAGACAGGTGTCTTGTTAGAAGAAGAATGAAATTAAAAATCATGTGATAAGGAGGTAGGTAGAGAGGAGCAGTTGCAAATGGGAGTGCAAGTGTCACATCAGGATTTCTGTACAACTGTCACTTTCACAGTAAAAATGACTTGATAATGAATCTTGAAAGTCATTCATTTGTTCATGCATTCATTTAGCAAATATTTAGTGAGCATTTATGTCTGGGGCAGTAAACTTAGGGTGATTATATAATAGGAAATAAAACAGAATTAATCCCTGCCAAAATAGAATTTAATGTTCTTTTGTAAGAAGCTGATTTATACAATGATTCTTCTTCAGAAAGAGGAATTCAAGTTGTCCTAGCCAAAAGAGAGGAGAAATGGAAAGCTTGACACTAGGCTGGATGAAACCCTAAGAAATCACAAGTAGAAAGAATACTGGGCTAGACGGGGAGCGGGATAAAAATAAAAGATATAATCTTGTTTAGTGAGGAAATGACAATAGGATCAAGAAGACATGTGACAGTACTATGGAACTGTAAAAGTGATTGGTGCAATATGAGTCCTTAAGTGGCTATAAAGCAGAGTAGAATGAAAATAAAAAGAAAAGAAATAGATACATGTAAATATGAATATGTAATATAACACAATAAATCTAAATAAAATAGATATGTTTCAGAAATAGGCAAAGTTTTGAGAACTGTTTGGAAGAAGTGATAGAAGGCAGGAAGTCTATTCTTGGCAAGTGTGGTTAGGTTTAAGGAAGACTATCACAAAGCAGGGCCATATGTAATTTGAGTAGAGCCCTCCCAAGGGGCAATGATAGCAGATACGCTCTGCAGTGGCTAAGGGAACACAAAAGAAAGTATTGAGAAATGAAGATGAAAAGAAAAGAGAGGGTTAGGAAAGAATGCTGATGAATGCTTGGCAACCAAGTTTTAAATGAAAGATGGAAATATGAGCAAAAGAATAATCCAACCAAAAATGATGTTGGAGAAAAATTATCCTTGCTGCTGTGTCACAGATTTGGAAATGGATTACCATATCAATACAAGTTGATCAAATAACATTTTTGGAGGCATGAATTTCTCTTTCCCTTACAAAGTTTTCATAGCAAGGAAGCTTCTATTACTGCAACATCCTGTCTCCTTATTCATTCCTTTCCATGGGAACAGGAGATGGCCGATTTGATTAGTGAGGTTTGTAAAAGAATTGAGCATGCATGACTACATTCCTCTCTATCTTTGGTATACAACTCCTTATAAGAAGTCCCAGTTCATCTCTGATCTTCCATGCCATAAATTTTATGAAAGTAGATCTCTAGGAAGGTATTTATGTGGGTGGGTATATATCTAAATTTTGGCTATAATATCAGTCAAACTATTGTTACCATATTCCATCTGCTTGACTCTTGTATTTCTCAATGTTTTTGAACTTGGATGGGGAAGAGGAGTATTATTTACTATGTCTATCAAGCCTTAGGATAATGAATTAAAAATAAAATACAGACAATGTCTTAAAATATTCTTGTTTTAGCTTCAGTTTTGAATGTTTAATTATTAATTAGAGATACTCAGGAAAGAGGTGAGCATTAGTTACATAAATTTGGGATTTACTATTCTAAAGTAATATTTGAAGCTACAAGTGATTAGGAGCACCTGAGTGGCTCAGTCGGTTAAACATCTGATTCTTGATTTCGGCTCAGGTCATGATCTCAGGGTGGTGGAATCAAGCCTCATGTCAGGCTCCATGCTCAGCAGGGAGTCGGTTTGAGATTCTCTCTCTCTCTCCCTCTGCCTCTCACCCCACTCGCTCTCTCTCTCTCTCTCAAATAGATAAATAAATCTTTAGAAAAAAATAAAGCTACAAGTGATTAAATTGTCTAGAAAAGTAGAATGGAAAGATAAGGGGGCCAAGAGAAGAACGGTGTTGTTGAAATCAGAGACTATAGAATAGAAGGAAATGAAGGCAGGAAGGGTCTATTGATAGAATGGAAGAAAAGTGGGATGCAAAAGTCATGAGTAGGAATAAGGAAGTGAGAGAAACAAAAAAAAAGATGAATAAGTTAGGAAAAGGAATCTAGGCATTTACATATTTAAATGCAGAACAATTCAGAGCAATGCTTAGGCCATGGATGTGGACAAAGAAGTCACTGAAGTAGAGAATGTTGGAAACCACTGGTGCTGAGAAAGACAAGGAATAGAAATACTGCATTGACTAGTTATTTCCATCACATGCTAGTAATTCAGGATGATGGCAGGTTTTTGTGTGAAGTAGTTAGATTTAACTATATTCCATGTTCTTAAAGAATGAGTAACATTCACCATATTTTACCAGGCACTATCGGAAGACACTGTTGATTCAACAAACAGGGCTGACAGGGTTACTGATTTCCTTGAGCTTATATTTTAAAGAAATAATGAAATAATAAATGAATAAAGAAGAAAAAGAACACACAGTGATGAGTTCCAAGCAGAGAGTTTAAATAGAACAATGTGATACAGAGTGACAGTCTGGCTTCTTTAAATTGGTACTAAGAGAGGCCTCTGTGCATGTAAGGAAGTCCCTTAGGTTGATAAAAGATAGTGATGGGTTGGGGCACCTGGGTGGCTCAGTTGGCTAAGCGACTGCCTTTGGCTCAGGTCATGATCCTGGAGTCCCTGGATCGAGTCCCGCATTGGGCTCCCTGCTCAGCAGGGAGTCTGCTTCTCCCTTTGACCCTCCCCCCTCTCATGTGCTCTCTCTCTCATTCTCTCTCTCTCAAATAAATCAATACAATCTTAAAAAAAAAAAAAGATAGTGATGGGTTGGGCAGAGTGTGGCATGAGCCACAGAGGAAGATGGGCTTTGGGTCCTCTGGCCCTGCTGTGCCAGGAATCATTCCAGGAAAAATGATTCTGTTCTTCCTTTTTGAGAAAGGAACCAGCAAATGCCTCTTACTTTGGTCCTACTTAGTTGTAAGATTATACACAAGCTATTATGTTTCCAAACGTGTGGGACTAGATCAAACACACTTAAGTCAGGAAGAGGAATAATTAATTACTCAGTCTCTTTAGAATATTAGACGCCTACATCATAGCAAGTAAGATAGTCTGAGTTGAGCATATTTTCCATTAACTTTAAGAAATGAGAAAAGTGAGTCCCTGAAAAAATGAGTCATTTAAGGCTGCATGTTGATTCTGGGGCTCAGCCCAGGCCAAGGTTAAGCTTTCAGATTCTAGTTTAAAGCACTGGAATGGTCAAACTCCTCTAACTAAGCTCAAGTGACACCGCTGGCTATTGCATATTGAATGCCCATATTGTAGTGGCCACTGGGTAGACTGACAAAGAGAAATTTGACAGGTTGTTAGCATATCTAATGACTGACTAACCACTAAAAAAGATTCAAGGAAAACAATGTCAAATACCCAGAAATACACAGTTTGGACTATATTTTAAAGGCACATTGTGGGCACATCTCCCAAAACCAAAATGGTGGCTCATCAAAAGCATACTTATTTGGGCTTTAGCCATTGACACAAATCTAGATTCCAAAGGCAATTACTCTAAGCTCAGACGGTTTTTTGTTTTGGGTTGGATTTTTTTTTTTTTTTCTTCATATTTCAAACCCTCTCCACCTTCTGATTAGTTATCAAAAGTAGTCTCCACTAGCAAAATCAAGGGTGCAAATATAGCCTTACATAATAGGAAAACACCAGAATCGTATTTTCCAGGTTATTTAGTGATAGCAAAGGCAAAGACTATTTCTGTTTTACCAACAGTAATTAGTCCTTCAGCAGAATTCATGATTTCTGCTAAGAAAGTGACTTCATAATAATAATAATCTGAAAGCCTGGCAGAGACTTAGATAATGATAGAAAGCATTTGCTCTTAATGTTTATGCAGATTTCAAAGGGTCTTTGAAATCACTGTACAAGGGTTTTATTTGTGTTTGAAACCAAAAAATCAAAAACAAAACAGGAAATTGGGGCATTATGAGGAACCCTTCATTGTTGAAAGAGTGAGATTTATTTTATTTTATTTTACTTTCACCACAAACACATTTTCTTTTTTTTCATTAAGTTTTTAAATTTTAATTCAAGTATAGTTAACATACAGTGTTATATTAGTTTCAGGTGTATAATATAGTGATTCAACAATTCTATACACCATTTCTCAGTGCTCATCTAAGTGTATTCTTAATCCCTGTATTCTTAATCCTGTTCACCTATTTCACCCATCTCCCCTAACCACCTATGAATACCCTCCATTAAAGTTATTTTTTTCTTTTTCAACAAGAACATTTTTTACTTGAAGCATACTTTAGAATACATGGTTCTAACAGATATATATAAAACATTCCATCCAAGAAAATAGAATACACATTTTCTTTAAGTACACACAGAAGAATCCCCTGGTTAATTCACATAAAAGGGACATAACAAATATTACCAATTTAAGAAGACTGAAATTATACCACATATATTTTCCAATCACAATGGTACAAAATTAAAGATCAACAATAAAACAAAGCTAGAAAATCTACAATGTAAATATTAAACATTTAATATGTAAATATTAAATACACTACAGCACAAGCATTGGGCCAAATAAGAAATCAAACATAAAATCAAAATATGTCTCAAAACAAAAAAAGAAAGAAAGAAAAAAGAAAACACAATATTCCAAAACCTATGGGATGCAGCAAAAGCAGATGTCAGAGTAAGATTTATGCTATAAATGCTTGCTTGTATTAAAAAAAATGTTCAAATAAACAACTTAACATTATACCACAAGGAAATAGAAAAAGAAAAAACTTAGCTGCAATTTAGTAAAGGAAGAAAATAACAAAGAAAAATTAGAAATAAATAAGATAGAGACCAGAATAAATAATAACATAACATTGAGTGTAATGACCAAAAAAATGAACAAAATTGGCAATGCTTTAACTAATAAACTAAGGGAAAAAAAAGAGAGAAATCTCAAAACCAAAATGATAAATGGTAAACAATACAGCACATAACCACAGAAATAGTGTGACAGCACACTACTATAAAAAATTATATACTAACAAATCAGATAACTTAGAAAAATAACTCCTAAAAATGCACAAGTTACCAAGATTGAATCATGAATCTTTTTTTAAAAATTTTTTAAAAGATTTTATTTATTTATTTGTCAGAGAGAGAGCACAAGCAGGGGGAGTGGCAAGCAGAGGGAGAAGCAGGCTCCCCGCTGAGCAAGGAGCCCGATGCAGGACTCCATCCCAGGACCCTGGGATCATGACCTGAGCCAAAAGCAGATGCTTAAGTGACTGAGCCACCCAGGCATCCTGAATCATGAATCTTGAATCCAAGAAAGAGGAAATCTTCTTAGACCAATAACAAGAATGAAAGTCGAGTTAGGAATCAAAAATCTCCCAGCACAGAGGAGCCCAAGACCACGTGGTTTCATTGGTGAATTCTACCAAACATTTAGCAAAATAATTAATGACAATCTTTATTCAAAATCTTACAAATAATGGAATAGAGGGAACACATTCAAAAATCATTCCAGGAGTCCAGTACTACCCTGACAGTAAAGCAGGATAAAAACATTACAAGAACAAAAAAGTCTAGGCTGTCCGATATCAGTATTGCTACTCTGATTTTCCTTTGACATCCGTTTGAGAGATAAATATTTCTCCAACCCCTCACTTTCAATGTGCAGGTGCCTTTTTAGGTCTAAAATGAGTCCCTTGTAGGCAGCATACAGACTGGTCTTGTTTTTTACTTTATCCATTATGACACCCTATGTCTTTTGATTGGAGCATTTAGTCCACTTACATTCAAAGCAATTATCAATACATAAGTGTTTATTGTCATTTTATTACTTGTTTTGTCATTGTTTCTGGAGATTTTCTCTGATCCTTTCTTGTCTTTGTCACTTTTGCTCTCTCCTTTGCACTCAAAGGGTCTCCTTTAATATATCTTGCAGGGCCGGTTTAGTGGTCACGAACTCCTCTAGTTTTTGTTTATCTTGGAAACCCTTTATCTCTCTTATTCTGAATGATAGATGTGCTGGATAGAGTATACTTGGCTGCAGATTTTTCCCATTCAGCACTTTGAATATATCATGTCACTTCCTCCTGGCTTGCCAACTTTCTGTTGAGAAATCTCCAGCTGGCCTTATAGGTTTTCCCTTGTAAGTTAAGGACTTCTTTTGTCTTGCTGCTTTTAAGATTTTTTTATCACTATTATTTTGCAAATTTAATTACAATGTATCTTGGTGTTGGCCTGCTTTTGTTGATTTTGATGGGAATTCTCTGTGCCTCCTGCATCTAGATGTTGGTTTCCTTCCCCAGATAAGGGAAGTTTTCTGTTATTATTTCTTGAAATAAATTTTCTGCCTCCTTTTCTTGCTCCTCTTCTTCTGGGACTCCTATAATACAAATGTTATTATGTTTGATGGAGTCACTGAGTTCCCTATCTATTCTCGTGTTGCATAATTCTTCTTTCTCTTTTTTGTTCAGCTTCAGTATTTTCCATTATTTTATCTTCTAGGTCACTAATTTGTTCCTCTGCTTCTTCCAGCATGCTGTTCATTGCATGAAGCCTGCTTCCAATCTCATTTATTGTATTCTTCATCTCTGATTGATTCTTTTATAACTTTTATCTCTGTTGTAAGGATCTCACTGATATCTTTCATTCTTTTCTCAAGCGCAGTGAGTATCCTATGATTGTTGCTTTAAAATCTCCATCAGGCATGCTACTTATATCTGTTTTGCTGAGATCTCTAGCCATGGCCTTATCTTGTTCTGTCCTTTGGGATAAATTCTTCCCTCTTGGAATTTTGTCTAAGTCTCTGCCTTCTTCTCTGTGTTAGAAAAGCTAGTTATGTCTCCTTCTCCTGAAAGTAACGGCCTTATGAAGAAGAGGTCAGGTACTGCCAGGGGCCTGATGCTTCAGGGAGCATCTACAGTGTGTGCTGGATGCACTCTGCTATTGTGTTTTGGCTGCTCTGTCTTTCAGGCCAATCTTCTGTCTGCCCTCAGGTTGTTTGCCTGCCTTCTCTCCAGGAGCAGCACAATGCCCTCCAGGCTCTATCCCAGGCAAACCTGCTAACCTTTGAAACTCCAGGCTTTAAGCCCCGCTGGTTATAAGAACTCATGAAATTCAGCCCTTCTCATTTTCCAAGCTAATGGCTTTGGGGAAATGTTCTCCTTATGCATTCCCTTGTACGTTCCTCTCTCTCTCTCTCTCTCCCTTCTCTGTGACCACAGCTCCCTCCCCTCCAAAGCACTCTCTTTCCATTTCTCCCCTAAACCACAACTCCACACTTCCTATTGTCTTCAATGTGGCCTCTTCTCTTCCTTTAGTTGTGGAGTTTGTTATATCAGTCTTCAGGCCAATTTCTGGGGTATTTAGGATGATTTGATAGTTATGTAGTTGTGTTCATGAGATGAGCCAAGCCTAGGGTCCTCCTACTCAGCCACCATCTTGGGGAAGCCCAAAGAGTGAGGATTTTAAACTGAGGATATTTTGCTTGACTTAGAGAAGATATCTGATAACCCCAGAAAGAAGTATCCACATTTCCACTTCAAGCACCTTAAAGGAAAGCACTGGAAGTGGTCAACAAACGTACAGTTGACCTTTGAACAGCAATGGGAATTAGGAGCACTGACACCCTGCACAGTCGAAAACCTGTATAACTTTTGATTCCCCCCAAATTTAACTACCAATAGCTTACTACTGACCAGAATCTTTACTGACAACAATTCATTAACACATATTTTGTATTTTATATGTTTTACATACTGTATTCTTTTTTTTCTTTTTAAGATTATTTTTTACTTATTTTTTGGCAGAGAGGGAGACAGCATAGAGGGAACACAAGCAGGGGGAGTGGGAGTGGGAGAGGGAGAAGCAGGCTTCCCACCAAGCAGGGAGCCTGATGCGGGGCTCGATCCCAGGACCCTGGGATCGTGACCTGAACCAAAGGCAGATGCTTAATGACTGAGCCACCCAGGCGCCCTTCATACTGTATTCTTGCAATAAAGTAAGCTAGAGAAAACATAATGTTATTAAAATCATAAGGAAGAGAAAATACATTTACAGTATTGTATTATAAAAAAATCTGTATCTACAAAAAAATCTGTGTATAAGTGGACCTGCACAACTCAAACCCATGCTGTTCAATGGTCAACTGTATATTTGGGTCTACCCTGTGTTTATTTGAGGGCCTATAACAAACTAAAACAAACTTGACTTGGTCTGTACCCTTGGGATTTTATAGCCAAAAGAGAAAGATGAGCTCATAAGAAGATACTTTGAATAAAATATGAACATGGGGATAATAGAGGTTTGCTGAGGTTGTCAATGGAACACAAAGGAGGACGTACAGAGAAGTCAGGGAGATTTCCTTGGGAAGCTGTGTATTAGCAAAAGTTTGTTAATTTTTCCTTTCTTGTTTTTATAAGTGATATAAAGTGAGTTAAAATGAACTCATAGCATCAATCTGTGTTTAGAATAGGAAAGAATCTTAAAAATCATGTATTATCCCAATCCAGGGAGGTTTAATTCATGATCCCAAGAGACTCAGTGACAATGGCCAAAACAAATGGAGACACAACATAGCCCATGAGGTTCCAAGTACAGTTTCACAGGTGTCAGAGGTTAACCAGGCTAACTGCCTAATAATGTATTTTGTTTGAATAAGTTTTCTTATTATTCCATATTATTATACCACTATTATGAAAAACCACTGAAGCTAATAAGGAGAGAATCATTTTTCCCCCAACAGGTGTGCTTCAAAATTTTCCTAGGACACTTTGCTTATTTTTAAAAAGTACGAGTGTCTCTCTTCAAGACTGTCCCTGTCTGTAGCCCACAAAACTGATTTTATTCAACCTCATTTAAATGAGTGCCAATTAAACTCTCCCAAATCTATTAGTCAACAAATAATTCTTTGGCATGGAAACACTTTCCTCAAGTGATCTTTAATCTGGGTAGAAAGGAAAGCTTTGCATATTGGCTCAGAATCAATTAAAAATAGATATACATAGGTATTCTCAGTCTATTAGTTTTCAGAGGATTATACAAATGTCCTTGGTACTCACAGTCCAGAATGTACTTGGTATCTGCCTCCTTTTTATAGGAATAAAGGATTCCTTCCAGCTCAAATGTGCAGCGACAACAGTTTGGTAAGAAGATGTGCACTTAAGTACATGAGCAGCCTGCTTTGATGTTAAAGGTATACTTGTAGGTTTCCAGCTAGTTTTGGACTTTGGAAACAAAGAAAAAATCATTTTTAATATGTCGTATTAGTTTCACATTGCTGCTGTAATGAATTACCCAAAACTTAATGGCTTAAAGCATTACAAATTTATCCCCCAGTCTGGAAGTCAGAAATCTTAAGTCTTACAGGGCTAAAATCAAGGTGCCATTAGACTGTTTCTTTTGGAGGCTCCAGGAGAGAATAAGTTCCCTTGCCTTTGCCAACTCCCAGCCTACATTCTTTGGCTCATGGTCTTTCTACACTGCAAACT
>NC_138372.1:155139808-155225703 GCF_054177405.1 Leptonychotes weddellii
TGGGTGTTATGCACAAAGAATGAATCATGGAACACTGCATCTAAAACTAATGATGTAATGTATGGGGATTAACATAAGAATTAAAAAAAATTAATAAAGCAGCTTAGTATCTTAAATCTTTTGGAAGAACTGAAAAAAAAAAAATTAACTTCCTCTTATCCTTCAGTTGTGAGCTCAAAGCAAATTTTTCAGGGAAGTCTTCCCTGACCATCCCTACTCTTTTGTCATCCCAACATTCCTTTGTCGTTCTATTAGGCTACGTGTCATTTCTATGTTTAGCTTACTATTTTATCCACAGTACATGTTTAGCATAGAACAGCCCGGTAAGTACTGGAGAAGGAAGTGAATGACCACCACCCACCTGCCTTTTCAGCTGAGAAATTTGAATCTAAAAGCAACATACCTAAGGTCATGTTACCAATAATAGTTTCAGGAGTCAGACTTGAAATTTCAAATTTCAGCATTGCCATGTACTCACTTGGGTGACTTTTCTTTGAGTCTCTGGTTCTCTTTTATTTGTTAAATTCAAATAATAGAACATAAGAGGGTAGCTGTTAAGTTCTACAAGAGATAAAGTATATATAGTGCTTCTGTACTCAATATACTCTGAATAAACCCATCCATGTCTTTTAAGTCTGTTAGCTGGACTACTGATTCTAGTCTATGAAATTATTTCTATCTTGTTCAAAGACATTGGTATCTCTTCCTAGACATGGAAAATCTGAAGCGAAAGGAAAGTCAGTGCTAAATGCAATTATTTTTCTCTTTTCTCCTTTAGCTCATAATGTAGTGACAGAAGAGATTGTGAATGAGACCTTTCGAGGCGATAGAAACAAGCAAAACTAATATTTATTTAGTTTATTTACCATCTTCCTAAATGCCTGGTATAATGTTTGCTGCCTTCTCATTTATTCCAATTAACAAGGACTGTTTAAAAGACAGGCTCAAGGTTGAGATGCAAATGTTCTGGAGAAAATGAAAGATTTCTCATGGTGAAAACAGCCCGAACTCACAGTGGATTTGCTAACGGAGCTATGGGAACAGCCAAGATGGTAGTTAGGGAAGTTGTCTGAAAGGAAAAGAAAAAAAAAAGAAAAAGGAAAAAGAAAACAGATAGAAGAGAAAATAAGCATCAAATATCAAGAGATACTTCACTCCAGTTTCTTGACAATCTTGTGTTTGATCCACCAGGCCACCTGGAGTGCTCTGTAATATTATTTTGTCCAATGTATAATTTATATCCTCTGCATCATATTCCTAAGCTATTAAAGGCGGAACACAGACAAAGGATATTTATAGAAATTCTAGTACTGCAATAGTAAGGGAATATAAAAGTACTATTCTTCAAGGATTCTATTTCAGGCTAAAGATGAGAGCAGGATATTGGAAAACCCGCACATATAGGACTTAACATAAATTATTTAATTCATTTAACTTCAAAACTACTTTAAAATAGCTACATCAGAGGCAGTAATTACACATATTTAAATCTAGCTAGAGATTGCTGATTGAGAATATTGACATGGATAGCAAGATGTTTGTGTATGAGAACAGGCAAGGGAAGGGTAGTAAAAAAGACCTGGGTTCCAATTCTAGCAACACCATTCATTGCATGATGTCTGTGACATTAAGGTTAGGAAATGAAATGTGGGGATAGTAATGCCTACATCATAGGATGGATATGATTAAATAAGATTGAAAATAATATGAGTAATGTCCATATACTAATACCTGTAATATAGTCTATTTCATAAATTCTGTTTTCACCCCTAAAGGCATTTGTTCTTTCTGACTCTTATTTTCTCTGTACTTTTTTTTTTAAACAGGAGGGAAAGGATAAAGTACCTTTGAATACTGAATGGTGTACACTTACCATGCTACTAGAAACCAGAAAGTAAATGTGTTTTGTTTCCTGGCATGGTGCTACTCTCCTCCACTGTACACCTGATTCCTTCCTCCTCCTCTACCTTTACCGCAGCCACTTTAGGGGAAAAAATGATTTGGAGTGAGGCCAAGCTCTCCCTATTCTAAAGGGGACCAAAGGTCATACACACACATTCGAGCATGCTGGTAATCTTCAGGAAGGAAAAGGATTCAAGCCTTTTTTACTCTGCATATGTAGACACCCAAGTCACTTTCTTTCTTTTTTTTGGATCTCTTGTACTGGCTGAAACCTCTATCACAATATTAAATAGAAGTGATAGGACTGAGTATCCTTGTCTTGTTCCTGACGTTCAAGGGAAAGTATTTAGGTTTTTCTCCATTAAAATATGGTAGGAACTGCATGATTTTCATAAATGCCCTTTGGTAGATTAAGGAATGTGTCTCCTATTTCTAGGTTGATGAGTTCAGGAATGGATGTTGAATTTTGATAATTTTTTTTTCTACATTTTTGAGATGATCATATTTTTTTAAATCTGTTAATATGGTTAATTAAATTGACAAAGTTTAAATATTAAGATAGTAAGCCAATCTTGCATTATTAAAATAAAAGCATTTTGATCATGATCTATTATCCTTTTTTTATATGATTTGATTTGAGCTAGGCAAATTGTATTTTTTTTTTAAAGATTTTATTTATTTGACAGAGAGAGACACAGCAAAAGAAGGAACACAAGCAGGGGGAGTGGGAGAGGTTAGAGAAGCAGGCCTCCCGCGGAGCAGGGAGACTGGTGCGGGGCTCAATCCCAGGACCCTGAGATCATGATGGTAGCCAAAGGAAGATGCTTAACGACTGAGCCACCCAGGCACCCCTAGGCAAAACTGTATTAAAATTCTTTGCATTTGGGGGCGCCTGGTTGGCTCAGTTGGTTAAGCCTCCAAGTCTTGGTTTCGGCTCCAGTCATGATCTCAGGGTTGTGAGATCGAGTCCCAAGTGGGACTCTGAGCTCAGCATGGAGTCTGCTTGTCCTTCTCACCTTCCCCCGTCCCTCCCTCCATCCCGGCTCTCCCCTACTCGCACCACTCACACACTTTCTCTCTAAATTAAATAAATCCTAAAAAAAAAAATTTTTTTTAATTTATATTCATGGAAGATACGTCTCTAGTTTATTTTTCTTCTAATTTCTTTGTCTGGTTTTAGTATCAGAACAACACTGACCTCATAGAATGATTTGGGATGTGATCTTTCTTCAAGTTTATGGAAGAATTTTTGCAAAATTGTGTTATTGCTTTCTTAAATACTGGATGTAATTCACTACCAAAACAGCTTGGCCTGGAGTTTTCTTTGTGGGAAGGTTTCTCATTACAACTCAATTCCTTTAATAAATACAATGCTATACAGGTTATCTACATCTTCTTTTATGAATGTTGGTATTTATTGTCTTTCAAATAACTTTTCTATTTCACCTAAGTAGGTGAATTTATTGGCATAAATTTGTACATAATATTCCATCAATATTTTTTATATACATAACATCTGTATTGATGTCCCATTTGTCATTGTAATACTGGTAATAAGTGTCTTCTCCGCTATATGCAATCTAACTAGAGATTTATCAAATTTATTGATATCCTTAAAGAAGCCGTTTTTAATTTTTGATTTGGTTTTGGATTTTTTTCCCTATCATTTGCTGTTGTTTTTTGTTTTCTATTTCACTTATTTCCACTGTAGTCTTTTTAATTTCCTTTATTGCTGACTTTAGATTTTATTTGCTCTTCATTCTAATTTCTTAAGATGGAAGCCAAGGTCGTTGATTTGAAAAGATTTTTTCTTAATAGTAGATATTTAAGGCTACAAATTAATCTCTAATTCTGCTTTAGCAGCATCCTGAACATTTTGACATTTGGTGTTTTCATTTCATTGAGTTCAAAGTACTGAATTTTAAAAATTTCTTTTTTGATCTTTTTTTGGCCCACAAGTTATTATTTGGGAGTGTATTATTTAATTTCCCATGTTTGGGGATTTTTCAGGTATCTTTGTTATTGATTTCTAATTTGGTTTTATTGTGATGAAATAACATATTTTTTACTTGAATTACTTTACCTTTTTTGGGGGGGGTGGGGAAAGGAGCCCAGAATATAGTCTATCTTGGCAAATGTTCTGTGTGCACATCAAAAGAAATATGCAAATGATTTAATTTGAAATTAAATTTTAAATCTATACTCATTTTGGTTTTGTCTTTATTTTCCTGGAGGGAAATCAGAGCAGCCTACAGTGACAAGCAAGGACAGTAGCAAACTCTTTGCTAACTGCATGTCGAGTTTTATTTCCTATAGTTACTGCCCTTCATGTGAGCATTTTTTTTTATTATGTTATGTTAATCACCATACATTACATCATTAGTTTTTGATGTAGTATTCCATGATTCATTGTTTGCATTTTTAATTATCAAACGTAAAAAGTGATTAGAAAAATCAAACTGAGTGCCTGGCTGTCTCAGTCGGAAGAGCATGTGACTCTTGATCTTGGGGTCCTGAGTTTGAGCCCCACATTGGGTGTAGATATTACTTAAATAAATAGATATTTTTAAAAAATCAAACTGAGAGGTTTTGAAACTTTGCAAAGAGATAGTGTAGTACTTCACTGCTTAAATCACCCTGATACTTCCTATTGAATTTAAATTTCACATGACTCATGTAATGCAGTCCTATTAATTATCTTAAAATTTGAAGTCTGTGTGACCTACAGATCTTTCATGATCTTATCTTTTTTTCTCTTGGCATTTGGGCCTTCTGTTTCTTGTACCTACAAAGTTATCTCCTACAGCAAAGCCTTCATACACATTATTTCTTCTGCTGGAATTTTTTTTTCCATGATTATTATATGGCTGGCTTCTTTTCAACATTCAAGTTTCAACTCAAATATTACTTCCCTAAGAAGTCTTTCTTGCCTATGGTAGCTAATGTTGTGGGCTTACCCACTGTGGTAGTCATCAGAATTTTAAGATGCCCCACAATTACCTATAACTTTGTATAATCGACTGTCTTTGAGTATGCATGAGTCCTGTGAATATGTTGGGATATCACTGTCATCATTACGCTATGTTATTTAGCACAAGGAAGTACACAGATGTAATTGTGTCCTTAATAAGTTGAACAGAAATTAATCTAAAGGGCAATTAACTGGAGTGGCCCTGAGCTAATCAGACAGGCCCTTTGAAAGCAAAAGTATCCCTCTGTTTATGTGGAAGAAGCAATCTTTTTGTGAGATTCTATGGTGGGAGTCACGCAGCATGGACCTAAGGGCAGCCTCAAGATGCTGATATTACCTCCAGCCAACAGCCAATAAGGAAACAAGGACCTTAGTCCTACAATTGCAAGGAACTGAATTCTGCCATCAACATGAATGAGCTTGGAAGAATACCCTGAGCACCACATGAGAATGGAACTTCAGTTCACATTCTGATAGCGGCCTGATGAGACCTTGCGCAGATGGCTCCGTTAACGCATGCCCAGACTCCTGACCTAGGAAAACTGTGAGTTGATAAATTGTGCTGCTTTAAATTGCTAAATTCCTGGCAATCTGTTATGCAGAAATAGAGAATAAATACACTCCAGACCACTCTCTATCACACTGCTTTGTTTTATTTTCTTCAGAGCTTAAGACTCTTTGAAATTATCTTATATGTATTTCTTGTTTATTTCAGTTATCTACCCCTAGAATATACATTCTACTAGAAAAGCAATTTTGGTTGTCATTCTGCCAGGTTGATTCTGGCTATTTTGGCTATTTGGGAGGAAGACTGGAGAGAACTATAAATCTGTTTCTGTTTTGCTGTTTAAAAAAAGAGAAGCTAACATACACTGTGTAATATTGAAATTTTCTCAGTGGGACAAAATAATCTTTCTTTGGTATTCTTCAATTTACTAAATAATTAAATATGAAAGAAAGACTAAAAATTCTTGAAAATGAGAGAAGCACCAAGCCAAAATTTCACATAAATCAGAGGCATGCAGCTCTGTTATTTTTCAAATAATACAATTGTTATGGAAGCCCTGCAACATTGCAGCACAGAATTTTATTTTGCATAATGAATTTCTCTCTCTCTCTCTCTCTCTCTCTCTTTTTTTGGATTTCATCCTCTGTAGTTATTGTGACCACATGTGGTGCTGGTGCCAGAACATTCCTCCCTTGTATGTTTCATGCCCAATATGATCCTCCTATTCAGGGCTCCCAGCAGATTCTGTCTGTTTTGTGAATTCTTGCTATTGTTATCCTGGAAAGGTAATCAGCAACTGCCTGTGCCAAAGAGGAGGGAGAGAGAGAGCTACATCATTGTCCTTTGTACTCTTACGGGAAGAACCCAACTATGGCGCACTCTTTACTTTTTACTGAACTAGCAAGTGAAAAATATATTGTTCATTGTTTTTAATCACCATATTTTCAGGTAATCTATTCCCTTGGGTAAAAATTCTTCAAGCCTAGAACTTTGTGGCCTACTATACTCAGGTTCAAAGTCTTAGAACTAAACAAAGAAATGTTGCATTTCTTACCACCTTGAATTCAAATGTGTTGCAACATCCGGGCTATGTTCTTCCTGTCTAATGTTTGTGGCTGTTAACAACTGTAAAATTCTGTAATCAGCAAGCTCACCCTCAAATCCTAGGTCTTTATAAGGTCACCGATTATTTTGGATGAACATGTCAGCTGGTCAATCTGTTGAAATTTCTAAATCCCAAACCGTCCATTTAAACCAGTTTCAATAATATCATCTGAATCTTGAAAGCCAAGATTTAAAACCTGGCTAATAGTTTCAGATATATGTGTGGAAGTATTAATCAGTATCTCTTTCATATGAGTTAAAGAATTCCAGAGCTCACCCTCTTCAAAAGAAATATGTCTCCCACTGATCCTCATTGGCACCTAAAATTTTATCATTGAATCAAAAAAAAATTGTGCTCAAGATTTACTGCTTACAAAATGATGAAGGTAATATACAAAATCTCTCATATATTGCTTTTTTGTTCCCTGAAACAGAAATGCAGTTTAACCTGGTAGGCAGAAAAGCATATTGGGAAGGGAATAGCTAGGGAGTCCTGGTTTAAATCTTGCCTCTATCTCTTATTAGCACAGTCTTGAAAACTTCTGGGCCAGAGTATCCTCAAATGTTAAAACCAAATACAATAACACTTATCTTACTAGACTATCAAAAATATATCAGATATCATAAGACAAAGACCAAAACCAAATACGATTATTAGTAGCTATTATTATTATTATTTTAGGTGACCTGCTAAGGCATTTATTGAGTATCTTCTATATGCAGTTCACTAGAGAGACACGAAAATGGAATGGGTTTATTTTATGTGTCTTCCAGGACAAAATTAAGAATCAAATAAGGAAACTCTAGGAAGGGACAAAGTTCACTTCATTCCAAAGAAAGGAAAAAATAAATTACTACTTATCTGTGAAAATGAATACAGGGAAACATCACTAAAATGGAGTTGGGAGGCCAGAAAGGGGGAACTCTCCTGTCCTACCATTTGTTGTCAATGGCAGATCTCAGCTGGAGGAGACATACCTTGTAAATTGATACTACTTGATGGCCCCAGCCAGAGGAAGAAAGGTTTTCTCCCCTGGCAGCAGCCCAGTGGATGGATGAGAGATTGTCACAACTCAGCTAAAGAAAAGCCACTACACTTCGAACTCTCACTTTAGTCCAATGGCCTTTTTGTTTATAACAGCCCTTCCAAACTCCCCCTTTCCTCTATAAAAGAGTGTTGCTCTCCTTTGTTCTCAGGCCTGCCTGTGGTTTTGCCATAGCTTGCTTATCCCTGACTGCAATTCTCTGCTATTCCTTAATAAACATTTTGCTGGTAAAATAACTGACAATTTTATTTTTAAGGTTAACAAATCATGTTAGTATTGTTGTTGCTATTATTTATTGACTGACTGCTTCCTATAGGCAAGATACCATGCTAATTGCTTTCATGTATTGTCAACCCCATAGTTTTTCCTATTTTATGGCAAAACATATTGACCAAGGTTAAAAAGAGCTATAGAGCTATGATTTGACCACAGGTATGTCAGATTACAGAGAGGATAACAAATGGGACCTATAGGACTGCTGACTTGTAAGTACGATGTAATTCTCAATTAGACTTTGCATAACTTCACTTAAATTGCTAAAGATTTATTAAAGTACATAGAGTCTGGAATAGTTATCATGGAGGTCTTACCCGATACTGTGACATTTATTTCACATGGACATTTGGAGAACTTTGAGGATGTCAAATAACATAGTTGTAAAATTTGAAGAGTATTTTGGAATATTATGATTTGTAATAAGAAAGATATAGTTAGTCTTTGTCCCCTATTCTGGCACAGAGCTCTCCAAACCCTTGTAATTTCCTAAGTGGTGGGAGAAATAAAGTGTCTTTTGTCATATTAATGAGGTGACTTTTGGAAAGCACCTAAGGATGGGGGCTGGTGTCAGTGGAATCCATACACATGATTAGAGGGTTGGAACTTTCAGTCCCACCCCACTGACCTCCGGAAAGGGGAAGGGAGGCTGGAGATTAAATCAATTGCCATTGGCCAATGATAAAATCAATCATGCCTGTGTAATGAAGCCTCCATTAAAAACCCAAAAGGACGAGGTTCAGAGAGCTTGAGTTGGTGAACACATGGAGATGGGAGAGAGTAGTGTGCCTAGAAGAGGGCATGGTAGTTCTGTTCCTCTTCCCACATTCCTTGCTCTATGCCTCTCTTTCATCTAGCTGTTCTGAGTTTCTTCCTCTTATAATAAACTGGTATAATAAGTAAACTGTTTCTCTGAATTCTGTGAGCCACTCCAGAAAATTAATCCAACCTAAGGGTGTGGGGTGCGGATCTTATAGGACCGAACCCTCAGTCTGTAGAATCTGATGCCATGTGGGTAGTGTCAGAATTGAGCTGAATTCTCAGACATGTTGCTGGTATCTGAGAATTGCTTGTTGTAGGTATTGGAAAACTCCCTCCTCCAGGTTGGAATTGGGTCTCAGACATCAAAAGAATTTGCAAAACTGAAAACAGTAAGAGAAGGGCATAGTTGTGGATTAGAAGATCACCACAACATCACAAATAGTTATGAATCCATGTTCAATAAAAGCATCCCATGAATGACATAGAAAGGTATGAATGACTTTACAAGAATTATACCCATAATAAGCCTCTAATTGCTGCTGATGGTAGTGGTAATGGCTAAGCAATTTAAACCAACATGACCTAATAAAATTAAATGAATTTATTTGCACATCTATGTATCTATCTAGTCATCATCTCAGGGTGCCGCAATCCTATACGAATGTCAAAGACTGGGGCTGATTCTGTCCAGCAAGTATTTTAGTTAACCCTCACTCAAACTTTATCCAAAGAGGGCAAGATATCATCCTACAAGGCTTTTTTCATTTGTTATTCAAATTTGACCTGCACAGTTCTGGCTACAAAGGTTAAACTTGAGTGAGACAGCTTGGGTACTTTTCTTGGTAGATCTTGTAAGGTTTTGCACACCTGAGTAGATTGGGCAACTGCCCGAGGAGTATGGCTTTCAGGACACCAACATGAACTCATGTCCTGCAGACAGCCTTCCAGTCTTCTGAAATGGTGGCACTGGGCTTGTATCAATGGAACTTTAATTTTTAGGTCAAGGTGCTAATTCTAGTAAAGAGAGATTGGCTGGATTGTTCTGGTCACAAAGATTTCATTGTGAGTTTCTGTTCCTTTTTTAAAACAAGTTTTGATAAGAGGAAATCAAAAATCTTTAATGGGGAGGAGTGAAGTGGAAGAAGGAAATTAGGACTTTCAGAATGTGGGTAGATGTTACAAAACAGGCATTTAGTAGAAAGAGGATACTTAAATCAGACAGCAATCTATTCAATTTAAGGATTCAGTAGAGCTAAAATCCTTGAATTTTAACATTTCTTTGAGCTAGATAACAATGTCTAACAAATGAAAATTTTCATACCTTTAAAATAGGTAAATAAGTAATAATCATACAATAAGTAAATAAGTAATAATCATACATCATTGAATTTGTGGAGTTCAAATGAGATAAGTTTATGAAAATTGTTTTCTACAAATGTTGTTTATCCTGCCTTAACCAAAATAATTTATTTTCTTCTCAAATTTGCCGAAGTCCCAGAAATTATCCTTGTGGGTCTTATATTCTTTTGAACATAATTAATTTTAATTAGGTTATTGATTTTATATTTATCATTATTATAGATGTATTTATCATGTTTTCAATGTTAAAATTATTTTTATTGCTATCATTTAATTACTAAACATTTATTGGTTCTATTACTAGGTATTATTGCAGTTGTATGTGAGTTTAGAAATGTGAGAACAACACATCAAATGATGTTTTGGAAAAATGTGTTTTAGCTTGATGATCAGGTATTGATAATAACTGAGTAATCCTCTGAAGGTTTACATTTGATACTTAACAAAAAATGAATCTAGCATGTGTTGTTCTCCCAGTATGACATTTTTTTTGGCATGATCTGTGAAAATTTATGAAGTCATGCAATTTTAGATAAATCTGAAAGACACTTGGGGAAACATTTAGTGTAACCCCTCAATTAATAGGCGAAGGAACCAAGGCCCCGTATTTATATTGTCTATTACCCAAGTTACAAAATAGAATATGTAGTTTGATGTGTACTTATATACATATAATCATAGATAATAATCAGAAAGACAATACACAACATGTCAGTTGACCACAGGCTGTCATCGGGAACACTCTTCCCCACTCCTCCCTTCCACTCTTAAACAGTAAACCTCTCCTTATTTAAAGTTTCTGCTCAGTTGCTTTTCCTTAGAGAAGCTGTCCCTGTGTATGTCTAATATACACTCCCTTACTTGGTTGAATGAATGGAATGGAATGTATATAGAATGTTTTTAGTATTCAGTTTCACATTTAAAAAAAAAAATTTTTTTGTGGAAAAATCACTTAAATGGAAATCTACCCTCCTAGCAAATACTCAGGTGTACAATATATTATTGTTTACTGCAGGTATAATGTTGTACAGCAGATCACTAGAGCTTAATCATTTTGCTTCAAACACTATGCCCATTGATTATAATTTCACCTTTGCATGTATTATTCTCTCATTAATGTGTGTATCCCCACTAATCCATGTGTTCCAATACCACAAGGGCACTCACTGCCAGATGTTTCTCACCATGGAGTTCCCCAGGCTGAACACAAATATTGGCTCATTATATCTGCTCAATAAATATTTATTGAATTAGGAGTAAATAATAAGCAAAATGTAATCCAATGCTATTTTGAAAATAATCCTACAAAAATCCAGAATTTTGAGGGAGATTTTTCTGACTACATTGTTCAGCCTGGTGGTCTTTAGAATCATGTCAGTCCCCAGTTTATTCCTAATCATAAATATTTCTGGAAGAATTCTTAGATACCTGTTCTGCCTGTATCACAGAGTAACCCTGTGTGTGTGTGTGTGTGTGTGTGTGTGTGTGTGTGTGTTGAGAGAGAAAAAAGAGGGAGGGAGGGAAGGTGAGAGAGGGAAAGAGATGAAGGAGAGAAGTAAAGCATTAAGAAGCAGAGATCAACTTGTTACAAAGAAGGGGACAAGTTCAATAAAAGAGAAAATGAGTAACATTTGTGGTGAGACCCTAATATTAAAGACATTAAAATGTAAAGTATGGGGAATATGTGGATAATAGTCATTTTAGCCTCACACTGTATGAATCTATATCTTATATGATAGAGGATGTGATAATACCACTTTTCTAAACATAAAATAACAGTAATAATTGTATTATATTTGAAGTTCACTCTGATGTATGTCCATTCTTTGATTCAAATCTCTATTCTTATTAACCCCATTTCAAAGCAATAAAGTGAGCTTAATAATAATAACTTATGTAGTACTTATTATATGGTCAGGTACTCTTGCTAAAGCATATATGTGTATAAACTTATTCACAAAAAATTCATGATGCAGGTATACTTCTTTTCATTATCCTGAAGTAGGAACTGAGTCCCCGCTGAGCAAGGAGCCCAATGCAGGGCTCGATCTCGGGACCCTGGGATCATGACCTGAGCCAAAGGCAGCCACTTAACCGACTGAGCCACCCAGGTGCCCCAGGATTGAGTCTTAAGTAAACTTATTGTAATGTCATAAAATGACTTGGTTGCTCATCCTGAATTTCCTCTCTGCCTCCTTCCCACTTACTGGGAAATGCAGAATGGGATCAACTGTTGAATCAGCCTCCTTGAATCCAGAAATACGAGCCACATTTTAAGGATCCTTGGATAACATTGTGGAGTAGAACAATTCACCTACATTTGACCACCCACCTAATTTTGGGTTGTTACATCTGAGGGAAAGAAATGTTTATCTTATTTAAGCCACTGTAACTGGTAGTGAATTTATTACAGGACATTACCCTGTGCTCTAACAGCAAACAAACAAACATGCCTTCTACCCAGTATTTTGGGGATAGGTAGAAAGTTCTTGAACCAGGTAGAACTGAGCTAAAGTTTCAGATAGAAGAAAACCCTCACGAGCAGTATCATGGTCTTGTCACAACAGCAAAATCATGGCTTCCCATTTCTGCAAGGAAGAGATATATACTCTATTAAATGTGCCATATCTCAGAATCTCAATGCTGTAGGCCAATGTATCTAATATTGTCATCATGTGAATAGATCCATCTGCTGAAATAGATTAAAATGGACCAAGATCTTGAGCCTGATGTATAAAAACAATGCCAATTTTTGAATTTACAATAAGAAATGATTGTCATACAATCAGATAGTCAAGTTCATGTAACCAATTTATTTTCTTCATGTAGTCAAGATGAACGGGATGCCAAATTATAATCAGAAGCTACTGCACAGTTTTATGAGAACTGGATATACTGAAAGCCTATATAAGCAGCCCCTTGAGTCCCTGTAGGCAGATGCACACAGGAAGCCAAATCTCAATCAGAGGTTGCTTCATGACCACGGACGGACTCAGATGTGAGGAGTTCGATGATTCAGACGTCACATGGTGCAACTTACAGCCGTGATTCTCTTGGCAATGGGAACAGCTATGCTCTTGCACATCTTTAGCTAAGCTCACTCTCATAATGGTAAGCCATTTCCATCTGCGTTTCCAGATTCGGAGTGGCTTTATCATGAGGATCAGTAAAACTCAAAATCAAAACAAAGGCTAAGGGTTCTATCCACGTCTACCCTATTTGTTTCCACTTGGTGTGTTTGCCTCATTTTCCTGTGATTCTTCTTCTGAACCACTTAGTCTGTTTTTAGCCCTGTGACTACATTTCTTTGAACTAACTTGCCATGCTTTTGCTGCAGTCAAGTTAGTTGATTTACTGCTAAGTTTTCAAAGGGCAATCTTGTTTCAAACATTTCTACATTGTGAGGGCCCATAATTAGAGCTTTCTGTTACTAACAATAAAAGAAACTTTTTCCAAAGTTACTTTTTAAAAGAGAAATATTAAGGTCAAGTACTATAGATTATCAAAATTTTATCACCCCTTCTTTTGTCTACTCTGAGATTTAACTTTGTTTTTAGCTTCTTACGGCATTCAACCATATATTGCTTTATAATTTGGTAATTTTTATACCTTTATAGTTCACACTTCAGGTTGCAAAGTGGCTTAGGGAATTAGCTATTTGTGATTCATCATTGTGGTCATTTCAACACTTAGGACAATGTTTTACAAAGATAGGCTCAATCAGCATTTGAATAATTGATTCAGTTAAAAATTAATGACAACAATTGAGATGAAAAGAGTGCTAAGGTCTTTTTGTCCATAGCTAGTGGGATTTGGCTAACACCTTGACAATATTTCTTAGTCAATACACATCACTTTATATAAAACACTTTACATTCCTCAGAAGATAATAAATTCATATGATTATACATTGCATCATCATATGCTAACATTACCACCATGATAATAACCTAAAATGTGCGCTTAAAATATGCATTATTTCAATTATTTTCCTCAAATGTTCTGAGGTGCCAGTAGTAGTTACCCCTCTTTTTTTAAAATTTTATTTTATTATGTTAATCACCATACATTACATCATTAGTTTGTGATGTAGTGTTCCATGATTCATTGTTTGTGTATAACACCCAGTGCTCCATTCAGTACGTGCCCTCTTTAATACGCATCACCAGGCTAACCCATCCCCCCACCCCTCTCCCCTCTAGAACCCTCAGTTTGTTTCTCAGAGTCCATAGTCTCTCATGGTTCGTCTCCCCCTCCGATTTCCCCCCTTCATTTTTCCCTTCCTGCTATCTTCTTCTTCTTCTTTTTTTTAACATATATTATTTGTTTCAGAGGTACAGGTCTGTGATTCATCAGTCTTACACAATTCACAGCGCTCACCATAGCACATACCCTCCCCAGTGTCTATCACCCAGCCACCCCATCCCTCCCACCCCCCACTATTCCTCTTCTCAGAGACAGAAACCAAGGCATAGAAAGAAGTCACTCATGGTCCCCTGTTATTTCTGAAATCAAATTTCGTACCCGATGAGATGACATAGCCTACGCTTCTAACTCCGCGCTAGCCGCCTGCCTCCTGGGTTTTCAGAGATGATCTCGTTTAATCTCCTCACTCATAGATATGAGGTAGTTAATGAGATAAAAAAGATGATGGTGTTCTCCCATAGTTATGGCTTAAGTAAAGGGTTTGGTGATTTGTGTGGGTAGGGAGGCATCATAGATCAGTTGGGCAGTTCTTCTGTTCAGTCTTTATATCATATTCTTCTACCTCTGCTCTGTCTGCTATTGCTTATTCTGCTCTCTGTTCTTTCTTGTAAAATATCAGCATCCGCCATGGCTCAGTCCTCCATCATATCTTCTACTCAACACACCTGCCTTTGCCTCACTTGCCTGGCTTATCTCTCTAACTCTCTCTCTGTTCACCATCTTTGGATTTATTTAGTTCCTTGCTAGACACACACACACACACACACACACACACACACACACACTTTCCATTACAAGGCTTTTCCATAGTCTCAGCTCAAATTGGGTTTTTCCCAGGAAGCTCTTTCTGACCCCTCTCTGCCATATGATCTCAGCATTTTCTTTTTCACAGCACTTATTTCAGTGTAATGTAATGTAATGTAAAGTAACGATTTATTTATTTGTTTACAGGTGAAAGAGATGCCAGTTCCCTGGCTGTCCCCAAGTCCCCTGGAATAATAGCATCATAATTTTCTCTAATATTTAAGTACAAATGGGCTGAACTTTCACTCCTCACACATGGAAGTCCAGACTATTCCAAATATTTTAGGAATTAATAGGGAACTGAAATTTCTCTCCATCACTTCTGTGCACAAATCCCTATGATGGCGGCATGCAAGTTATATGCAGTCTTGCTACCTAAACCTTTGGACACGTTTTTAACCCCTCCTTGCTCCCCATAGGTTATGACCCTTATTCTTTTACTGAACAGAGCAAAAGTGTTTCACAGTTGCCTCAAAAGTTGGGGGCACTGATAGTGGTGGTGATAGTGGGTGGAGTGGTTTCACATTCCAGCACAGCAAATTAAATATGCTCTTGGAATCACCTACTAGAAACACTTAGTAAGCATTACAAAAATCCTGTTCGGGTCTCACCCAACCAATGAAATCGGACGTTCTGGTGGTGGAGCATCAGCTTTTGTTTTTGTTGTTGTTTTAATTTACCTAAGTTATTTTGATATGCAGCTGGGTTTGAGAATCACTGAGTAAGTCCATTAAATCACTCTAAGGACCTGATTTTTCATACTAAGAAAGTTCATCAAGATATTTTTGTAAATAAACACAGTCTCCCCTGACTTCCTGGCTTTAATAAAAAACATTCTTTCCACTATACTAGGTTGATTTATTATTTCATTTCTATTTCTTTTGCTAGATTCTAAGCTCCATGAGGACAGGATTAAAATAATTGTCTTGTTCATTACTGTTTCCCAGGAAGAAAAAAATCCCACAGTGCCTGAGACATATTAGTCACCCAATAAACATTTGTTGAGTGAGTCAATGAATTTACAGTTTCAGAAAATTTGTGATAGAATATTTATCCATTTGAAAATTGATGTGGAAAGAATTAAAAATATATATTTACTGATATTATATTAGTAGCTAATATTTTTATTAAAAAAATGCTTCCTTAGGAGTTTAGGAATATAAATTTGCATTACGAGTAACTTTGATTTCTCATAAAATTATCCTACTAGCTTATTAAATTTAATTGCAGGCAAGGAATTGGAGAGGAAATAAACTGCCTTTAATCTTCCAGTCTTTCAAACACTGACTCTAAAGTGACTGGAATAAGAAAAAGAATTTCAGACAGTGGGGGATATTATCAAATATATTTTCCCAACAGGAAACAGGGCAAACAGATTTGGGGACTTTAGCAGGAAGCCTCTAGCAAAGATCTGCTGCCATATGAGAACTGAGAAAGAGGACAGTGGGTCAACCTTTGTCTGATACTTGTATGGATCTTCTTAAAAGTGGGGGAGGGGAATGGGCTTTTTCCACAGCTGAATTCCAGATGTATCCAAAGGAACACATTTTACGCTCACTGATGTCAACTGTCTCCTGACTCCTTCGCTAATTATTACAGATTGGGCATTGTAAACCCATGTCAATTCAGGCAACAATTCTCAATGTTTTTGGTGTATGGTGCCAGTCTGATCTCTGCTTCATAGCTTAATAATAGCAACAATAAAAAATAGTGCCACGTAATGAGCGCCTACTGTTTGGCATGTCTTTGCATACATTATCTATTGTAACATCACAGCTAAACCTGGCAATTACCATCAACATTTTACAGACGAAACCAAGGACCAGAAGGTATAAAGAGGTTGCTCGTGTTCAGAGTTAGTAAACAGTTCAATAGCTTCTCAGACTGAGGGTTTCTTTATAGCAGTGTTTCCTGCCAAACCTAGGAAAGAAATCCTTAAAGAATGAAGGTCGGGATTAAATGTGAACATGCTAATTTCAGTTCTTCTTTCCAGTGCCCTGGTCTACATAGTGTCCAAACAACAGCTCCGTTCAGGCCAGCTTTTGGACAATTGAGCTCTCCAGTTAACTGACTAGCCCACAAATAAGTGAATTGTCAGTTTGCTCTTTTAGAGTCAAAACATATGATTTATTAAAAACACACCCATGGTTTTGTTGGTCTCAGCATTGCAGTTGAGTACAATTATTAAATAAATTAGTGCTCTAATGGCTTTTGTGACTTCTACATCTTATTCGGTCTACTTTACGGTACTTTGGAGATTTAATGGTTAAAAAATATATATTTATCTTGTCCAGCCAAAAACATGTTTCCTAACCCACTATCTAAGAAAGGTTTCAGACATAAGAGGCAGGGAGATGGCCAATTCAAGCCTTCTTCCAGATGTTTGTGTTTTGAGACAGCCAGTGCTATTTACCAGCTGGAATGTAATTGGATTTGGGAAAGGATAATTTCCACCATGAAACTTGAATAACTCATTACTTTAGCCTTCAAGACAAGATCCCTGGTAGAGATCTAATCCCAAAACTCTAGAAGAAAAACAAAAAACAAAAAACAAAACAAAACAAAACAACCAAACAGCCTTCCAAAAGGAAGATGTAGGAACTGTAGTACACTGGAGGTTTGGTTTCTCAAAGACAGTGATGCTGAAGGATCGATCAGTGAGACACAGAAAATACCTTATGCTGTGATGGTACTCAAGCTGTGACGGACAGTTGTTATTTTCACACCGTAATGTCCACAATATGAGTCTCTGCCTGGCTGCTAGTCTTTGCTCACACTGCTTTCCCAAACCACAGCAAGTTCAGTCTAACTTTCAGGATTGACCTGGGCCGAGTCCTTAGGGATCTTCTAACTCAAGACAGAACCAATGTAACTAGTATTCTAGGGCTCAGCCTCAAGCACTGACTGTGTACCCAGTTCAACCCTATATCTGAGATGTGGACCACATTTGTACCTCCTATTTGGTAACCAGATCGCTGTTTTGTTCCTTGTACTTTGCTTTTTTTATTTGAGGTCCCATACCGCTGAAACTGGGATCCAAAATTATTCTTTTAAAGCCAGTTGCTAGAAACTAACATTCTGGCCTCAGCTCCTTGCCTTTATGCTTGTGGGATTTTTACTCAGTTGCAGAGTTTTGCTAATACCTACTCACTACCTAGACGCCTATCACTTGCTCTGAATTCCTATCCCCTCAGTAAGCCTCTATATCTATTTCTTCCAACCCCTATCTCATAATAAATGCTTCTGGAATACCATTTCTCATTAATTTTTTTTTTTTGCATTTGGGGTTATATGGATGGATTGGACTTCCTTCTGCTCACTCATCTCTCCCAGAGCATTTCTGTTTGCCCCATTTCATTGCATCACTAAACTTTGTGCAGACCTGTGACACACAGGATCCCATAAATCCTAGCTGCTGAATATGCACACAAATATCCCTTTCTGGTCACTGTGTGGGATTGCATAACCCCACATGCCATATAGCACTGCTGGCAAATTTTCTCGCAGGAACAATTCCTCTTCCTGGAAATAATCACAACCAGAAGTATTAAATTTTGCAACACCCTGGGAAACCACTTGAATTATTCTGGGAGAGTAAGGAAGATATCAAGTGTCAGTTCTGGAATCAACTTTTGTTAGAGTAAGAAAACTGTGTTTGTGCTATCTTGATCACAGAAATCAAGATTTTTTGAAAAAAATACATGTGCTTATATTGCTTTATATATTTAGGTGTACAGTGCCTAAATTTCCCATTTCAAATTGTGAGTTTATCTGAGCAACGGAACTGCTTTTCCAGAGGTTTTTAAAATTAAGATAGGTTCTCATTATTTGGGATTCAGCTCAAAAGCAAAATTCTACCCAAATTTCTGGCTCCATATCAAATGCTGAATCTCTAGGCTGCATTTTGTGGTGTCCATTTTGGCTCCTAGAGGCCTATTTTACATAAAGCATTTATCATTAAAATTATAAGAATTATAAGTAAATATATGTATATAGAGAACACATGTATGTATGCACACATGTGTATATTCACATGACATTTTACAAAATGCATTGGCATGTAATGTTTCATTAAGTCTCAATGTACATTGTAAATTAAATACTATCTCCATTTTATAGATGCAGAAGCAGAACGTTTTTTTTTTTTTTTTACAATTTTATTTATGAGAGACAGAGAGGAAAATACGAGCTGGGGGAGGGGCACACGGAGGAGGAGAGCTGAGCAGACTCTGTGCTGAGCACAGAGCCCAACATGGTGCTCAATCTCACGACCCTAAAATCGTGACCTGAGCTGAAACCAAGAGTGGGTCACTCAACCAACTGAGCCACCCAGCGATCCCAGACGCAGAAATCTCAAGTGAGTTGATTAAAACCTCTAGCAAAACCTTGAGCTGACTTTAGGTCCTGTGGTTCCAAATCTCCCACTGTTTCACCAGGTCTCACTCACCAAGCTCACTGCCTTAGTCATCACCCCTCCCTGTGTTGGGTACCAATTTGAAGTATGTCATTCTTTGATATGTATGCCAAAAAGGGAAGACACAGACCACAATTTTAACAAAGCATCCAGACTGGTAAGTTGTAATATTTTATGTCACTTATCCTTGAAGAAAAAATTATTGACTCCCTAGATAACCTAGCATAGAAAATTGTATCATTTCCTCTTACCTAGAATGGGAGAGGAAAGTAGCAAACTCATTAAAACCTGTCCTTGAAAATCAAGGATTGATATTTCGTTCCTTTATTCATTTAGCCAAACAACACATTTTGATTAAGCATCTCAATGGAAATTGAGAATACAAAGATAAGAAAAAGACAGTGCCTACTCTGAAGCTGCTCACAATTTCGTGTGAAGGCTGAAAATGGTTTTAATAGAAGTATCTGCAGAAGGTTATGCCGACTTAGGGAGGGAGATTCCACTCTACTTTTGAAAGCATAAAAAGCCCTTATTGAGTAAAAAGTCACTTAAAGAAGGCAAAGGAGAAAAATATACATCTGTTAAGTGAGGAATTCAGATTGAAGTAAGTCCATATAGTAAGCCTTAAAATAATGAAATTTTTATAAAGAGTATTCTGGAATTAATGTGCTTTGGAGAAAGAAGGGTTATACATGAGTCCGGATGTTAACGTAGGACCATTCTAAGAAGAATCACAGATATCACTCTGAAATATTTCTACCTATTCCATACACAGTTGGGCGCCCTCCAAGGTTTATAAACAGAAGCATGGAAGGAGGGCGCCTGGGTGGCTCAGTCGGTTAAGCGACTGCCTTCGGCTCAGGTCATGATCCTGGAGTCCTGGGATCGAGTCCCGCATCGGGCTCCCTGCTCAGCGGGGAGTCTGCTTCTCCCTCTGACCCTCCTCCCTCTCGTGCTCTCTGTCTCTCATTCTCTCTCACAAAGAAATAAATAAAATCTTTAAAAAAAAAAAAAAAAGAAGCATGGAAGGAGATCCTGAAATCCCCTGGCCAACTCCCTGAATTGGATTTCCCTCAAAAGCAGAGCCTGAGACAAACATTTTGGTTCAAGCAAGATTTGGGATGCAAAACTCAGGAATCAAGGTGAGAGAATGGGGAGGGGAGATATGTAAAGCGGAAAAGCCAGTAGCAGATGTCAAAATGAGCGGCTTATCACTGTGACATCTAGGGCTCAGTTCGGCTTCAGATTTACTGGGAGATACAGAATACACAGATAGTGTTGCCCTATCAACCATGAGGAATCTGGGATATTCATCCACATACTCTTCTCCGTTCATGGAGGATAAATCCAGAACTTCTGGCCTGACCTATACTAGAGCATTCCCATGTGAAAAAGCCTTTAGGTGAAAAGATAAATACTAGCTCTTAGGGAAGCCTAAATTGGGCCTAGTTTGGTAGGATTAGAAAGAAAATCCTGTGGGCTTTTTTTTTTTTTCCTTGTCCTACAAAGTGTGAAACTAGCCTATTCTATCCAGGAGGCATCAGCAGAGACCCCCTTGAGGGGGCTGTGAGTTTTATGTCATTAGGGTTTTCTTTCTCGTCATCTCCTTCCATGAGCCTGCCTCCATGGTAAATCTGAAACATGCCCACGCTGTATGGCCCATGATAGAATCTCGCTGCCTGCTGAGAGGGTCGGCTTTTAAAACCTGGGGTATCCTAATTGCAGCCAACAGGCTTCTTTTGAATGCCTGTGGGGCTTGGGGAAGCAAACTGTGTGGTTGTTATTTGTCCTCCCTGGGATATACAGTATCAAGAAACAAGGCCTACCTTCCATCTCTTTTGTTGTTCCAGATTGCAAATGACATCCTTGTGTGGGATGCATTAAGACCCTTTGTGTCCTGGTATCAGCCGGAGGCCTGCTCAATGTATACCCTGGCAGCTCTCATTATGAGGAATAATAAGCCACATGTTTCCTTAAGATTTGTTATCTTTTCTCACTCAGCCCCAGCCAATGCGTCTGCTGGGCATTTTCTGGGCCCCGCTTTGCTGCAGCAATGTAGAAGGCGAGATAGCAGAACAGCATTTGTATGGGATCCCAGCTGCAAGCCTGACATCTGCTGAGGATTCTGTAACTTTCTTTGAACATAATTAAATACAATCACTAGCCTCTCCCTTGGCCTCCCACCATAAACCCCATTAGGAAAGGAGAAGAGTCTGACATCAAACCTACGTAGAAAATGCTGAACAATGAGACCAATTCAACCTCAATTCATCCATCCATTTTTGCTGAAGAAGCATTTGAATCATTATTGTCCTAAAATTTGCTCTGCTTTTCTTCCTTCCTTCCTTTCTCCTTCCCTCCCTCTCTACCCACCCTTTTCTTTTTCTCTTTTTCTTTCTTTCATTTTTGTGGGCAGAGGGGAGCCTACACACTTCAGAAATCTTTACAGCATTTATTTCCTCTCTTTCTTACATCCTTTCCTTAAACAAATATTTATTCAGTACATTCCGGTACCCATGCAAGATAGACAGCTGCCCTTATGTGTTTAAAGTTCTCATTTAAAACAAGCTCAGAAACACAGAAGCGTGGTTAGTGGGAAAGCCACTGGCCGTGGAGTTACCTGTATCTGTGTGTAAATGCTCCTCAATTATTTGCTATTATTTCACCCCATGGGGCCTCTTTTCCTTATGTGTAAAGTGGTGGACACTAGTTCTTAACCTCACCAGGTTGTTGTGATGTAGAAACTAGTTAATAAACCCCAGCACATAATGCAACACATTATAGCTTTCCTTTGTTCCATTTGTCTCAGATGGTCCTTTGAAAAGGGTTAGACACTCCCTGTGTTCTGAATAAATATATGTTGAAAGAGAGAATGTAGGGCGGTGTGTGTGGCCAGTTTAATATATTCCCAAACTCACAAAAACAAAACATTTCAGAGTCAGAAGGGACTTGGTCCACTCCATATAGACGAGGAAACAACTTGAAGCAATATGCCTCAAGTCATACAGCTAGTTGAGGATCGAGATCTGGCTGACACCCAAGTCTTGTGGCTTCCCTTCAGGGCTCCTTCCCCTCCGTTGCTCTAGAGTCAGTTTGAGAATATGGGCACCCAGTCCAAAGTGGAGTGGATACCATGCTGCTCCGTTCCAATCTCTCCCACGCCGGGATGTATCTGCTACTACACATTTTCTTTTTAAAAAGTGGTGGTAACACAGTCATTTACATTTTTGTGATAGAGAACATCAATTGCTCATGCGGCTGTCTCCCTCCTCCTCTTCTGAGAAAGCTTTCGTGCCACACAGAAGCTGAAAATGATCACTGCTTCCTTTTCTCCCCTCTTCTGAAGCTAAAATATGGTGATGTGATTAACACAGGCTGGTGGTATAGAAGGGGACGTGTTCTGTTACTTACAACTTACAAACTTGTTAAAAAAGGTAACTGAAAATAAGAAAAACAATCCCTACTGTATTTGTTTGCATGTCCTTGCATATATACAAATCTATGTGAGCTCATATACACATACACACAGATACATGGCCACTGCTAAGTAATATTTGAAAACTTTTCCATATGGTATTACTAATTTCCCATACAATTGAAGATTCTCCTACCCCATTAATCTGGCTCCACAATAGTCTAACTTGTGACTAAATGAATGTTTATTTAAGCAACTCCCTCTTGCTGATCATTTAGCCGATTTCCACATTTTATAATATAAATAGCATTTGCAGGACCGTCCGTGAAACCAGAGTTGTCTTTCTTTCCCACAGCATATGAGTTTTCTCAAAACACTGCATTTATAATGGTATTACTTTACTAAAGATCCTGCAAATAGCAAGTCACTTTTATGTAGTTTTACATTTTCCAAGCATTCTTCTTATATTCAATATCTTTTTAACCCTCACAGGGATCTTTTGAAGATGATTGGAGAGCTGTTATTAACTCTATTTTTTTCAGATGAAGAAACTGAGGATGACAGTTTGACTGGCTAAGCTAGTACATGACATGTCATTAGAGGTTTTGTTTAACTCTGAAGTCTAATAGCTTACATCTTTCTTTTCTTCCTATCTCCCTGCCTTTATCCTTGCCCCACCCACTCCCATTTTTTGGACAAAAGAAGTCATTATCTCTGTCCTTGAGGACACTGGAGGAGAAAGGCAAGTAAATTGACATTTACAGTATCTTGTGAAAAATGC
This sequence comes from Leptonychotes weddellii, assembly GCF_054177405.1. Classification (NCBI taxonomy): domain Eukaryota; kingdom Metazoa; phylum Chordata; class Mammalia; order Carnivora; family Phocidae; genus Leptonychotes; species Leptonychotes weddellii. Next base: position 155,163,354 of record NC_138372.1, read on the forward strand.
AGTCATGATACAATGAAGGAGTGGCTCTTAAACAGGACTGCTATGAAGAGCTTCCTCGGAAAGGTAAAATTTAAGAGGAGATACTTGGTATCAAGCTCATAATTCTCACTAAGGAGTTTAAAGTTCCCTCTAGCCAATTATAACCTCGCTTTATCTCCACTCCTTTGAAATTACAGTATTACATCCCAATAAGGCAGAGTTCCTCCTCGTCACTGGCCATCAACACTTACCCTCACCCTAAACTCCTTGGCTATATCCATCTTCCTTCATGGTGTATACAATCTGTAGTCTTATAAGCGCTTATCCCACTTAATATAATCTTCCAAAACTTCTGTCTCTCTAAATCCTATTCATCACATGGAACCTGCCTCAAGGTTTATGTCTTGCATGAAACTAGAATCAACTCCTTATGGCTGTGCCAAGAAATGCAGCATTCTCAGAGCGTCTTGGAGAAGACTTCATTCTGTAAAATTTTCCATTCTCTTACCACAATTAGATACTAGATTGCCCACTAGAATCAGTTATTGTGACTTGGACCAGGGCTCCAGAGATATTTGGGTATGGTCACTGTCATGAGAAAGTCATTGTCATAGTCCAGGGATAGTGAGATGATAGCCTTCTCAGAAATGACCTTTAGATGTGTCCTTTTACTTCCCTCTTCCATGTTTCTGTCTTTCTGTAGCTTTCTGAGGAAAGTGAGTATTAAACTATAATGGTCTTGCACATTAATTTCTTAATCTCCTCAGAAGCTTAGAATAGCTTCACAACTGAGACAAAATATCAGAAGGCTGAAGCGATGCCACTCGGAGAGGAGATTGAACAAAGCTGGAGAATGGAAGAATGCCCTTCAGATATACAACAAAGAGGCAGCCTGAGAAGGTGTTGATTGACAAAGAAGTCCACTCAATGGGCTTTGCCTTTGGAAGCCACTTCCCCTCGATTCTCAGAGATTTCTGATAATGCTTGGCAACACTGTTGCTGTTGGAAATGGTATTTAGCTTTATGTCAATAGACTTCACTGTAATTAAAATCAGTCAAAGCATTCAGGGGATTTGGGGAACTTTACCATCTTGGCATGAGATCAGTGCACTAGAGAAAAGGCATTTTGGTTGATAGCTAAGCCATACTCCTAGATATATCACTCAAGAACTCAGAATTTTTGGCACTGAAAACAAAAGTACTTAAATATATTGCTGAGGGCAATTTCCATAAACTGAATATGAATTACCAGACCATTATGGAGGGCTCAAAGACAGGCAAGTTATGCAGGTTATTAAAGGCTAAGATGGCAGATATAAATTAAAAAAGCAGCTCCAGATTGATTTTGTATTCTGGAGAGCCTGACTGTCCACACAGAGAAATACATTTAACTTTGTAATAAATACTTGTATTAGCTATCTCTTGTTGCATAACAAATTACCACAAATTAAAAAAAAAAATAGAACAATGCACATTTATTTTCCCCACATTTCTGTGGATCAGGAGTCTTATCTGGGTTTTCCGAAAGGCTGTAATCAAGGTGACAGCTGGGCTGCATTCTCATCGGGAGGAACGGCTGACGAGTCTACTTCCTACCCCTATGTGAAGAAGTTCATGTAGGTTTTTGGCAGGATTTATTTCCTTGTTGAAGGACTGATGGCCCCAGCTTCTTGCCAACTATCAGTTCAAGGCTGTCCTCAGGTCCTAGGGGTTACCTACAATTCCTTGACACGTGGGTCTTTCCAACACAGCCCTTTAATTTGTCAAGATAGCAAGAAGAATCTCTAGTGTTTGTTGATTAGCAAGGTAGAGTCTCATATATTTTAACACAATCATGAGAGTGATGTCAGATTCATCCCCTTTGCCATATTTTATTGGTTAGAAGCAAATCACAGGTCCCTCCCACAGGCAGGGAGAGGAGATTGCACAGAGCTGTAAGCACCGTGAGGCTTGGCTATACCTTAGATCTGTCTGCCACTGTAAGGAATAAAAAACTCATAGTTTTTTATGAGGCACCTGGGTGGCTCAGTTGGTTAAGCATCTGACTCTTGATTTCGGCTCAGGTCATGATCTTAGGGTTGTGAGATTGAGCCCTGTGTTGGGCTCACGCTGGGCGTGAAGCCTGCTTGAGAGTCTCTCTCATCCCCTCTCCCTCTGTTCTTCCCCCCTGCCCTCTCTCTCTAAACAAAACAAAACAAAACAAAAAACAGAATAAAAACCTCAGAGTTGCATATGGATACACTGAGCTCTAAACCCAGGAGTAGTCTTTAACTCTACACCTTTCCTCTCTGGACTCCTACTACAGTTTCTGTCTCTTAAGCCCCTAATTTTACCCCTAAAAGTCATCCTCCAGAGAACAAGGTTCATTTAAAATCCAGTTTTAACAGGTCACAGACCTCTGGCTCCTCCTCCTTCCCATCTTGCACCTGCCTCAGGTTAAATCCAGAATGGATGGAACTACTGAACAGGTACAATGTCTCCTCAGTTTTATTTCTAGCATTTTCAGCTCTGCCTCTTATCACACTTCTTGTAGTCCCCTGCATACGGTAGGCTACTTCTCTCAGCATTTGCCTATGGTCACCACTTTCCCTCAAATAATTTCCTCCCCTCCCTCGGCACTTCCTTCATCTGGAAAATTCTAACTTGTGCTTTTAAGAAATTTCTGGCTTCACCTCCTGTAAGAAGGATTCTCCATGATTTCTTTGCAGAATATCTCAAATCATTTGATGCTCTGCCTACCTCAAGAACTTAGTACTAACCCACTATATTATCTTGATCTTTTTGTTATTCTGTCTCCTCTATTTGCATTTGCACTAAGTGAGGGAAGGATTATGTTTTTCTCCCTTTCATAGTTCCTGATATTTAGCATTGTACAATGTCATTTGAATAAATGGATAAATTAACAAAATAGTTCCGGGCAGTAAACATGTAATTGTCAATTTTTGCTCCAAGATTGTTTTGGAATGCACATTCTCCCTTAGATGTCAGTGTGTTGTAACTTTAGTAATAGTATCTGCTTCTACTTTACTGGGTGTTTGAATTTCACCTATTGTTTTAGAAAAATTTCTAAAAGCTTATGAACGTTAGATTTTTGAGATAGGAGTTGCAAATATTATTTATCATTTAATTTTGCCTATTACCCAGTTGGCCATAGTTTTTAAAATTTTATGAAGGCAAATATTTTCTTTTGTGTGTTTCCGTGATGTTATCTTCTCTGGCTGACAGAGAAAATTAAATTGTTCGTGTGCCAAAGTGGAAGAGGGGCATTTACTTCTTCTCTGGCTAACACTCACACATAACATAATCAGAAGAGCCACACAAGATGTTGCTTGAATAAACGTACATCTCACTCCGTCTCGCACACATCAGCTATCTGATAAATAGTAGTTGTGACCCACTATTATTTGCATTGTAGCCACACAACACCTATACCTACAAATTCACCCATTCATATATTCCTAATTCAGAAACTGAACATGTTCAGGGTTTTTCTGAAACAATTATATTTTGTTTTCTTTTTTAACCTATATGGCTTAAAACAAAAATTATTTATCATGCCTCACCAGTCAATGAGCTGTTAGGTTTGCTGGGTGGTTCCCTTGCAAGGCCACCTGGGGTCGTACACGTGACCACAGTCATATGGTTGTCTGCCTAGGAGGCTCCTACAACCTTCACTCCCATGTCTGGTGAATGAGTGCGGACAGTTGACTGGCCCCTCTCTCCACACGGTCCCAGTGTTCTAAGGAGACAAGTACAGAAGCTACAAGGCCTCTGGAGACCCTTCTCAGAAGCCATACAAAATCACCTCCCCTGTAGTCCGCTGGTCAAAGCATATCACAAAGGCCAGCCCAAAGTCAAGGGGTGGGAAAACAGACTTTTTGTTGGGAGGGGCTGCAAAGAATTGAGGCCCATTTTAATTCACCAAGTTCTTACAGCTGGACACGAGGCCAAGTCCTAATGGGGTTCTATTCGGTCATTTGAGCAAGCTTCGGAATATCAAAGGAGCTTAAATACAGCCCTGAGTGAGCCAAGGAAACTTTAAGAAGAGAATATTCTTCTCCTGTTCATTAATCATTATGAAAATATTACATTGTGTTAGGTGCACCCCACACATAACAGGGAACATTTGAAAATCTCCTTAGCTTTTATATCCCAGCAACCCGGTTTCCTTTTAAACTCCTAACTTTGCTTTATGTATAGGTATGTGTATGTTCATATACGTAGAAATACATAAACATATGTATTATTTACGTATAAGCATGCTGTTATTCACAAACTGTATATAAATATATTTCCATAGTGAAAAGTATTTTAAAGTTTCAATCCAACTTCTTTATTGTGATTACAAAAGAGAGGGAAGTAATTTATGTAAATATCTCCTGAAAGCCTTTCAAAAATTCCCTATAGCACATTTTTGGCTTCTCCCATCATTTGTTGATATAGTGTGTGTGATAAAGACCACACAAGATTTCTAATTGTATATATATATTAAATCAGGCACACAAAAACATGAAATAAAAGGTAAGGTTGGAAACATTTTCCCAAAGGGTCACTTTAAGTGATTTTTCACTATGGGGTAGATTATAGCAAAATCACGAACGGCATCTTTGGGTAAAAACAGTACAGATCAGTATAGGAAGGCTTTGAAATTTGTGATTCATTTTTTGGAAACTTCAGCATGTGTCTTGCTAACCCTTTATAGTTTCAATTGACCCAGGTCCTATATCTGTCTTATTTCAACTTCCTGTGTCCCTAAGCCTAACCTCAAAATACTTTGATCTGCCTTTACCTTCTTTCTCAGGAGGCAGGTAAGCAATCCTATTTGGCCAAAGAATCATAAGTTACAATGAGATACAGAACGATGCTAACAGGAGATTAACAAAGAACAGAGACTATTTTTGTGATACAATCATAAGGGTTAAAAAGACACTGATAGAGAGTTTAGAAGAATAATGGCATAAGCAAATTAATGGGTTTTGAGTTGTATGTATCACCAACTATATATATCAATATATCCCAGATGGTTGCAGAGATCTGTCCAGTGTCTAGGGATGCAGCAGGCAAACTGTGGCCTGTGCTGAAAATTCAACTCACCCTCTGCTTTTATCGATCACGTTTTATTGGAGCACACTCACTTGTTAAATGTATTCTCTGCAGCTGCTTTGGCAGAATGGAGTCCTCATGACAGAGACCATGTAGTCTGCACAACCTCAAAAATTCCTGCCTGCCTCTTCACAGAAAAGTCAGCTGAGCCCTGCTCTAGGGCCTCAGTTTCCCTCTGGCTAAGTCAATGAGAACAAAAAGTAGCAAATGAAGGCAGGAGACATTTGGGGTTTACTGGGAATCACATTCTCATCAGAGTATTGTCACAAGTTTTGGATTTGAATTTTGGACTCTGCACAAGCTATTTAACATTGAATTCTTCCCTTTCCAAAGTCCCTGCTACCCAGAATGAAAGTGGATTAACATTCTCTTGAACAGCTTTGTGAATTATAAATCTGCAGTGCATATGTGAATTACTATTAATCAGAGTAATCATTTGGTACTGTTGACCAACGTACTTTTATCTCCTTAGCCTCCCGTAAGCTTTGTAGAATTGCAGTTCCCTGTCTTCCAGAAATAAAGTATGGCTGTAGAGCTTGCTTTGGCTTATGAAATGAGAATCAAGATGATCTGTGTCACTTTGCAAGAAGAGTCACTTAGTAGGATCTAGGAACGTATTAACTACAAATGAAGAAAATCCAAATTAGGTGTTAACTTTAGTCAATAATATCATATCAACAGTGGTTCATTCCTTGTTACAAATGTACCATAGTTGCGGTCAGTGTTAACAATAGAGAAAACAGGGGGTAGGATTTATGTGAACACTGTCCAATCTTCACAACTTTTCTGTAAATTGGAAACTATTCTAAAATAAAAAGCTTTTTTTAAAGATTATCTTGACAAGAATTCCTAGGGACTCATACATTTTCTCAATAATCAAGCTTTCAGTAATAACCAGGACTTTCAGGGTCATGTCAAGGTTTAGAACAAAATGTTCCATTTGCTGTTCCCGTATATATCAGTTTTATTAATTCAGGAACCCATCAATTCATTCAAATAAATATTGCTGAATGGCTACCTTATAACAGATTAAATTCCAAACCCATGCTAGACACAGTAGATATGTTGGTGAACAGCTCATAGAGTTTAATCAGATTTTATCTTTTCTCATTAATTAAAAAAAAATCCTTGGGTCATTCTGAATTGTACTTGTTTCTTTTCCACTATCATTACTATAAAATATTTGAAGAGTAAAATCCTCAGTTTTTAAAGGGTGTAACAATTGAGTTCAGGCATCTCTGTAGCAGGGGTATTTCTTCGATTTCCTTCTTGCCAAAAGGAATGGATATAAATCTCAACTTGGCCATGTTGGCTCAAAAGCAGAACACAGAGATCGTTGTTAAGAGATGAAGATGTAGTGCAGAAGGAGAGAGAGAGAGCAGAACAGTGCAGCAGGCACAACTCAGTGCAATTCCCTGGTGATAAGTCATCGCCAGCAAACTTGTGGCTGAAAGTATTGAAGAGAGAGTGAACCTTCTTAAATTCAGTGAATTTTAAACAAAGACCCCAGCGTAGTTAAAGGTAATGAAGACTGAACTTTGTTTGATTGCACACTAGGAGTTGTGCATTCTACTCAATCCCTGAGATGTGCTCTGATACATAAAAACAGCCATGGCAATGCAAAAACAAGGCATAAAGAAATGCAGTAGAATCTGCGAAGTGGCTAAGAGTGTTTCAATTCTTAGGGCTGAGAAATTGGAAATTGTTGTTCCTATATATCATTTAGAACTTGTTTTGGGAACACACACAAACACACATAAGATTAACCTTCTGGTAGATGTTATAAAATTCTCAAACCATAGTGTGAAGTTCAGTCAGTCTAAAGTAAGAAAGGCTCTCCATGAAATATTCTGTATACATAAGGCTTGTTGGAACTGATCTGACAGCTTTCAAGGCTGTCATTGAGGTGTGCCAGGGAATCTGCTCTGTGGTTCTGCCTTCTCACAATGACACAGTCTGGAATGACTATTTCCATTTAAGTGAGGAAACTAGTCCATATGAGTAAATTAAACTGCCAAATATAATACGGCAAATTAGCATTGGATATAATTTAAACCTTCCTAACAAGTATGACAGAGGTTCTGATTATCAGGGTAGGCAAAATTAATTACGATCCCTTTATCCCCTAGAGAAGGTGGCTTTAGCTACAACTGTATGTGTGTGGTATATTGAACATAAAATACATATATTCTTACCAGTGAAACTGCTCATGATGAGCTGGTTAGAAATGTTAAGAGTAGGGAGTCTGATTATTTGCCATGGTTTCTCATGAAACACTAATGTTTTTAATCCAGAATGCATGGGGTAGATTTGAGTGGGATGACTAGGTGGCTGGACCAAAAAAAAAAAAAAAAAAAAATCTCCCTTGAGAGATAGCAGCCACAGCTGAGTTAGCAGAGTGGTGCTGAGGTCATCCAGGAGGAGACTGATCAACCTAGCGATCTATCTATTCAATATCTATTTATCTATATATAATATAATCTATAATCTATGTATATAATCAATATATATATTCAATCTTGTTTCCCCCATCTACTATTTGTGTTATTCTTTCTCTTCTCCAGCTTACTGATTTTGGGAGCATTTTTATATTGAAATATATCAAACATTATAAAGCCTATAGGACACATTTGAATGGCTAAATAATAATAATAAAACAAATACCTGTGTAGCCAATACCCAACCAACAGTTTTGTGGCCATCAATCTATCTTCTCCCATCTCTTTTCCTCCCTGCAAGGGGTAACCCTAATCCTTAATTTTGTCTCAATCATTTCCTTGCTTTTCTCTGCACTTTTACCACCTAGTTATGTATCTGCCTTTAATAAATTATTTAGTTTTGGTTGGTTTTGATCCTTTATGTAAAGAGGATGATCATATATGCTTATCTGTCATCATTATGTGTTTGAGACTCATCCCTATTGATAATGAATGAATTCTTGCTTCCTGCGGTTACTACTTCAGCTCATGAATACTTCGGTTTATTCAGTCCTTTAGCTGGGCTGAGCATTTAGTCTTTCCCAGTATTTTGCTGACACTGTTGTGAATATCTTGGTGTCTATCACCTGGTCCAGAGCACAGGTGCAAGTTTACCTTGGATAAACACTGAAGACAGGAACTGTCATGTATTATGCCATGAATATGTTCAAAATTATTAGGTAATTCCATTACCCACCCCCAAAATAGTTGTGCTAATTTATGCCCCACTAGCAGGGGATAATAGTCCCATTGCTCCACATCCTCATCAACATTTTACATAATCCAGCTGCATAATTTTATCAAACCGCTTTGTGTGAAATACCAGCTTAGTGGTCTGATTTGTATTTCTCTGGTAATACAATTAACTGAGCAACATTCTATACGTTTATAATCATCTATGTTTCTATTTCCCGAGAAATGTCTATTTGTGTCTCTTCTCTTTTTATTTTCATTTCTTTCCTTTTAATAAATAGGAATTCTTTACATATTCTGGACATGAGCTCTTTGTCCATTACATGTTTTAAAAAATATCTTCGTCCTGTGTGTGGTTTATCTTTTTTACTCTCTCCGTGGTATCTTTTAATGATTAAGCATTTGTGTTTTTAATTTTAATGTGGTTACATTTATCAGGCTTCCCCCTTATGTTTTATATTTTTAATGTTCATTATAATTTATTTAAGTATCACTTTAGGGGGCTGTTTCTCGCTTGTGGGACTGTGTTCCCCTATCGTGTAGGTCATACTTACACCACTGACGCCTCCTTCATCTCAGCCTTCAAGTTTTTCTTTCAGTTCAGTTCCTCTCAAAAGTTGTCTGGCCCTCCCCACTTTCCTATCTGAACCTCCTTTGTGGGGCATTGCCATAACTAATTGAAAATTACTCTAAATACCCCCAAAGTCTAAAGAATCACTGCATGTTGGTTTAAATATCAGCTTCTTTCTACCAACTTTACCTCATATCCGGTACACTTCCTGAAAGGTCAGGAACTTCAGCGTTCTCTTTGCTTGTCAAATGATCGCAGTCTGAAATCACAGCAATCAGGCTCTGTGAGTACACCTTCATCTCATCTAGGCAGGAATACTGTATTTTTAAAAAAAAGAAAGGTTTTCTTTCTAATCCCACCCAGAGATACATTCCTTTTTGTAGCCAGATCCACATCAAGATGAATCATTTGCTCTGATTTTTAAACACACTTGGATGAATTGTTTATCTTAAAAATGGTACAATTAAAGATCTTTTCAGGTTTCTATTCAGCCAAGCAATGTGGCTCTTGGCCCAGGCTTGTTCCTAACCACAAGATCTCCCACCAAACAATAGTTGCACAGAAATATTTGCAAGCCTTATAAAAGACACAGATACTCTTCAAAATATTTTTTCTTTTGTTATGAAGAGAAAAGAAATATTCTGGAAAAAATTTGGATTGTAATTTAGAAGATGTGTATTGTAACCTTAACTCTCATGGTAGAATCACTCCCTGTGCCTCAGTTTCCACATCTGTCAAATGAGGGTATTGAACTAATAGTTTCAAAATCTTTTGTTGTTGTTTTTGTTTAAAATACATATTCACTGTTTTAAATTTCAAATGGTAAGCCAGGGTATATCCTCTTTTTTGGTTAAGCAGATTTATTGCTGGATGAGGCGCAGTAAAGCCCTTCAAACCCCTGATACTTCGGGATAAGGTTGGAGGCAGTTCACCAGGTTGACTAAACATAACTGGACATAGTATCTTATTCCAGACACTGACCTCATTTACCACTGTGGAAGGAAACAAACTTAATTCTGTCCAGCTGTGTTTTCCAGCCATATTTTCATTGTCAGTGAGCTCAGACAAAGCTCAGTATTATTTTCAATATAAGTTGGACTTGATTATATATTGGTACACCAAATTTCAGATTCACTCCCAAAGAAGAAAGCATTTTTATTAAAATGTGTTTGATTTTAGACCTTTTCAATAACTTTTTCTTCCCTCCCTCCCCCACAGGAATATAAAACAAATTCTGAAATACAAGACAAAAAGAATTCTGAAGTTTCTTTTTGAATGTGGGAAGCACAGTATGAATTCACATGTGAATGCTTACTAAGGGATAAGAATGTCATTAGCTGCTCTAGTCATTCATCTAGAAGTTTTTATTGAAGATCGGTTTATGAGAAATGTGTCAGGCTAACTCTTGTCCCAGCTCTCGTGAAACCAACTGGAGAGAAAGCCTATAGAATAGTTTTAGTAGGCATTATTGCTCAATCTAGAGATGTCTAAGAAATATCACTTCATTGTGTATCTATCACTTAATATTTGTTTCTAAGTCCCCGTTCTGCTGTAGGAAAATGGTCTCAGTTCTCCTGAGGGTTTTATGTCTCTAGAGTTATGCCAGTGATCGTCGGTCACGATGGGATCACCACAATGGTCTTTAGGTCTTCAGCCCTGGTCTAGGTGGCCCTAGGATCACCATTGTCTGAGCTTTGTGGCCCCTTTTGGTCTTATAGTTTTTTCTGTTGCTCTTCTTCTATGTTGGGGGCAAAATCATATTTTATTAGAATGTGCATTGGTCTAGTCATCCTGTACAACCATCTCTTCCACTGGGTCTTTCTTGTTTCCCCGGCAGTGCTGCCAGGAAGTGATGCTCAGACATCTCTTCCTTCCATAGTTCTCTTTCCCCCACACAGGCCTGAGTGGTAGGTAGGGTGGCTAGAATTTCTAATCTTGGATAAATTTTTCTCACTTCCTGCTTCCAGTAAGACACCTGCTCTCTGAAGAGATTACATTTAAAACAGATCTAAAGAAAAGAACTGAATGGGAAGAAATCAGAGAGGGAGACAAACCATGAAAGATTCTTGACTCCGGGAAACAAACTGAGGGTGGCGTAAAGGGAGGTGGGTGGGGGGAAGGGGTAACTGGGTGATGGTCTTTAAGGAGGGCACGTGATGTGATGAGCACTGGGTGTTATATGCAACTAATGAATCACTGAACACTACATCAAAAACTAATGATGTGGGGCACCTGGGTGGCTCAGTCATTAAGCGTCTGCCTTCGGCTCGGGTCATGATCCCAGGGTCCTGGGATCGAGCCCCGCATCGGGCTCCCTGCACTGCGGGAGGCCTACTGCTCCCTCTTACACTCCCCCTGCTTGTGTTCCCTCTCTCGCTGTCTGTCTCTGTCAAATAAATAAAATCTTAAAAAAAAAAAAAAACTAATGATGTACTATAAAAAAGAAAGTTGCATTCTACAAAATAAAATAAAATAAATAAAACAGTTCTAAAGAAAGACAAGAATCTAGTCATTCAGAATGAGAGAAAAGCATTTTCAAGTAGGTTCAGCAAGGTTTGGTTGTGTTTGGAGAACTATTCTAAATATATTAGTTCAACTGTTCTCTGTAATAACTCCATAAGATAAACACTTCTGACTTTATAAATAAAAATTAAAGCCCATATTGTAAAATAACGCCCAAAAGTCCTCAGCTAATACATACAAAAATAACTATTTTGATTGTGATAACCTCATAGGACTGAAAAGAAGAGTATGTGAGGTGGGATCGGAGTACCTGTCCTTGGAGAAGAGGAAGAAGAGATAAATATATAAGTGAGTCCTGAAGAATGAATAAGAAGCAGTCAAATGAAAAGTCAAAAGAAAAGCTTCAGGTTACGAGGCTATTATCTGTGAAAACCCTTATATGATAAAAAGGTGAAATGTTTGATGAATCAAATGAAGACTAGAGTTCTAACATTACAAACATGAAAGGGCAGTGCCCCCAAGTGAGCCTAAAGAAGAAGGCAACAGAGATTCTGCCTAGCCTTGAGAATGAGGATGAGGGTTTGCAACTTCAGATTGTCTTATGGCTACCTTATTATAGGATTCCAACTTCACCATGGAAAAAAAAAAAAAGAGGAAGAAGAAAAAGAAGAAGGCCCATATTAGTTTCCTATTGCTTCTGTGGCAAATCCCCACAAACTTAGTGGCTTAAAACAATACAAATTTATCTTACAGTTTTTATGGTCAGAAGTCCAAAATTGTGTCTTATGGGATTAAAATCAAGGTGTCAGCAAAACTGCCTTCCTTTTGGAGGCTCCAGCCGGAGTCCACTCTTTGCTCTTTCCTGCCTCTAAAGGCTGCCTGCCCTCCCTGGTTCATGGCCCCATTCCAGTAGTAACTGTCACTCTCTGATTCCGTCCTCCTGCATTCTCCTTCTCTGACTCTGACCCTCCTGCCCCCTCTTTTATAAGGGCTCTTCTGATTGCATTTTGGTCCACCCACATAATCCAGAATAACCTCTCCACTTTAAGATCTTTAACCTCATCAGATCTGCAAAGTCCCTTTTACCATGTAAGGTAACATTCGCAGATCCGGGATTATTAGCCCACAAACATCTTTGGGGGACCATTAAAATGTCTAAATAGTTACAAAGATTTTAGAAAGATTAGTAAGGGTGAATACATTTCTTTGTACTTTTTATAGAACCAAATAGATTACACTGTATTGGTATAATATTAAATAGTAAACAAATGGAGTACCAGAACAATATTTGGTGGTAAAAAAAAAAAAAAATGGACTAGAATAGGTAACAATGAACTAGATCCTATTGTATACAATTAACTAAAATATAAAGATAAAATGGGTTAAATAACTTGAGGACTGATTAGCGACATTTATTTTTTTTTCTCCTACAAGTAACACTATCCAGAGAGATGGGATAGTATCAGATGAAAAATACCTACTCTTTTATGAAAGAAAGAATCCATATAGAAGAGTGACAACTGATTTACCAGATGTGTTGCGTATCTTCCCTTTGCCCTTGCAGATCTACTTTCTACTTTTTCCCACTCTGATCTCTATCCCAGAAATCTGACCTTCATGGACTCCATTGAAGGCTGCCCTTGCCTCTTGACATCGGGTTGGGCTAATACAATAGGGAGCCTAAGAAAGACACTTTTAGTTTAGGGTTAGGGAATCTATTCTTCCCTCTGAGGTTGCTGCAGACTAATTCATCCTTGCATCAAAGGCAACTCTCCCTAAAACCCTCTCTCCTATTGGTTTCTCCTCATTACTCTCTTCCTCCATTCCATGGGGCCTTCCCTGTTTGTTGTGTCTCCCTACACTCTCCTCACAGCTTTGTTGATTTTATTAAAGCTTCTTCAGATCATCTTATTTTGTAAAAATTTGTCTGTTTCTTGCTGGGGCTCTCACTGATGCAGTATGTCAGAGAGAACCATGCCGCCAAAAACATACGTAAAGAAAACTGTGTGAAAGAAGAGGTGATACGTGGTAAGAGTGCAGGAAGGGCTCATATCTTGGAAGCAGCAGATAAAAAGGAAAGTGGACATTAAACATGAGCAGAAACGGGTGTCAGGCAAAAGTTCATACTTGAGAAGAATCAAGCCTATTCCTCACCTCCTCAAACAGGATTCCAGCAGGCAGGCTACTATTATCCATTCACAAGGATACTTGCATGTAAGGAAATCTGAAAGCAAAATTTAAAAAACAATTTCCAGATATTTAAGTACCCATAAGATTTATTTCACATGTACCTGTTCTAAGTAAGGTACTCTAGGATGTGCTTCAACAAAATGAGGGAAGAAAAAATAAAAAAATAATCAAAGAAGACAGGGGATCTGTATAAGAGTGAGAAGAGTAAAAAGATGTCCCAAGATGACATCTGTATCACTATCTCAGAAAGCATCTGGTCCACAGTGGAGCAGGAGAATGGAAATCCCCAAGAAATGAAAGATAACTCTTTACATGCTCTTTTAGCCTTACTTGGAAGCTTCATATTTGTTGCTATTTTAAAATAAATAAGAATAGACAATTATATGTTAAGATATTGATTTGTCATGATGGTGACAAATTATTTTCCCAATGTATGGCAATTAATGCTTTCATTATTACCTTGTTGTGGTGTAGAAGTTTGAAGTTTATATTTAGTTAAACACTTGATTCTCAGAGTCCATAGTCTCTCATGGTTGGAGGGGGTGGGGGGATGGGTTAGCCTGGTGATGGGTATTAAAGAGGGCATGTACGGAATGGAGCACTGGGTGTTATACGCAAACAATGAATCATGGAACACTACATCAAAAACTAATGATGTCATGTATAGTGATTAACATAATAAAATTTTTAAAAATTTAAAAAAAAATAACTCTACAGAAACAAACCGAAAACAAATAAAATAAAATAAACCCTTGAAATATTTCTTTTATGATTTTTTCTATCACATTTCTACACAGAAATTTTTACTGCTATAAGGTCTGGTCAAATATGTAAGTATCATTTTGTTTCCCTTTCTAAATTGGACTTCATCCTTTGATTTTATAGATATTATTTTGGTTTGCAATAGAAAGGGGATGATTTACTTGGGTATTTTTTTTTTTTTTAAGATTTTATTTATTTATTCGACAGAGAGAGACATAGCGAGAGCAGGAACACAAGCAGGGGGAGTGGGAGAGGGAGAAGCAGGCTTCCCACAGAGCAGGGAGCCCGATGTGGGACTTGATCCCAGGACCCTAGGATCATGACCTGAGCCGAAGGCAGACGCTTAACGACTGAGCCACCCAGGCGCCCTACTTGGATAGTTTTTAAAAATAATTTCCATTATCAACCATTCCCCTTTTTCATTGGTTTCATTTTTTATAAGCTTACATATTGGAATTCAACACATATATAATAAGTGCGTAAGTCATAAATGTTGCATTTTCACACTATGTGCACACTTAGAGTAGGAAATACATCATGACCAATAGCCCCAAAGCCCCCTTCATGCTTCTTCCCTGTCACCATCTCCCTGATAGCCACAAATACAACTGTTCTATTGAATTCTAACACTACACATTAGTTTTGCCTGTTTTTGAACTTTATGTTAAATGAAATAAGAAAATATCACAAATTATGTCTGGATCTGTTTACTCAACATTCTATGCATTCTTTGATATCCAAACATTTGGAGATTTTCTAGTTCTCTTTTTGTTGTTGCTTTCTAGCTTAATTCTTCAAAACTCTGAAAATCTCTCCAAAAAAAAGGAACACTATATTATTCAAATTCTTCCTTTCCCATCTGACAAGCAGTGCAGTTGCTGAAGCCGGTAACTCTTCCTTCGGCACCATGTTTGATTGGCCACCGTGAGGTGTTGAGGCGTTAGGAGAGAAGAGCACTGTTCTTGTATGTGCAATGGCGACTATCTTTTCTGAATCTGGCTGGTGGAATCCATAGTCCTCTAAGGGATACTCTAAAGACAAACTCTGATGGGTGAGGAGGAGAAAGCACTGGCAGCTTCCTGTGAATCTGTGCCTCAATCCAGCATAACTTGCCCCCTTCAATGAGGAAAACAGTCATAGGGCATCTGCAACACCAGAAAGTGCTTGAGGTGTCTGTGTCTGCCTGTCAAAGGCAGAATCATGAAGTGTAAGTTTAAAGCTAGATTAGTTTTGTCATTTTAAAATGCACCCTTGAATGTATGGTAAGATATTTCGTTACTCCAGATAACTTGTGATTCTTCTCATGAAATTCTCACAAGCTCTAAGTAATATATTTTTAATAGATTCATACAAAGTCATCCTTTAAAAGTGAGTGCCAGTTTTGAAAGTAGATTTGAAATGCCTCATATAAAGACAGGTGAATGGTGTGGCTAATACATTTGGCATCAAAAATAATACGAGATTATAAACTCAAGAGTTGTGTCAATGATAACTGTCTCAGTCCATCAGGCTGCTACCACAAAAATGTCATAGATTGTGTGACTCAAACAACAGACATTTATTTCTCACATTTCTGGAAGCTGGGAAGTCCTTGATCAAAGCACCAGCTGACTTGATTCCTGGCCAGAGCCCTCCTCCTCCTGGTGTGCAGATAGACTCCTTGCTATGTCCTTATAGGGCAGACAGAGAAATTATCTCTCTCATGGCTCTTCTTATAAGCGCACTAATCCCAAACATGAGGGCTCCATCCTCGTGACTGAACTGCTTCCCCAAAGCCCTATCTCCCAATGCCATCACACTGGGTATTAGGGTTTCAACACACGAATATTGGAGGGACATAAACCTTTACTCCACAGAAATAACCGACTCTGAAGGCAATTCATGGATCAAGAGCTCAGCTCTCTTTGGAGAAATGATATGCTACTTCTGCTGAAATCTGGTCTTATTTTAGTTCTACCATCTTAATAAATGGCATACTATTATTTAACAACAAGTCATAAACTATAATTATTATTAAAAATGTCTGTGTTTGGCTACCAGCATATTTTCAAGCTTCTTAACCTATGTCCTCAATGAGGAATGAGATCTAGTTCCTTATGTTCCCAGTTGTCATATAATAGGTACTAATAACTCTTCACTGAGTAGAAAAGAAAATAGTGTTTTTGGTCACATGAGTGCCCAGCGTTTCTCTTTTTTCCATTTGTCATGGTATCAGGGCAGCCTCGATCCACACAGCACTCTGGTGCTACTATTAGGTTCTTTCCCAAAAGCTTCTCTCAACACATTGCTACGGCTGTGTTCCTGCTTCTGATCTGTCATATGGACAGAATGGCACTTCCGTGAAAGTTTCAGGGAGCTTTCAACTGATATCAATGTTGAAATGTGAAGCATCGATTGAAACCAAGAGTTTCAGCCCTCAGACATAGAAAACTATTCCAGTTATCTATTAACAACATTTAACAACCAACCACAGAACTCCGTGGTTTAATACAGCCACTTAGCATTGTCTCTCATGGTGCTGGAGGTTTGGACACTCAGCTGTGTATTTCTCATATAATTACAGTGAAGTTGCAGATGGGGCTGGAGTCATATGGAGGCTTCTTCACACACGTGTCTGGAGTCTGAGCGAGCATGGCTAGCACAGCTGGGGCCTGGTGCAGCGTCTCTGTATGTAGCCCCTCCACATTTCTAGCACGATGGTCTCAGGGCTCCAAGAAAGAATGTTCCAAGGAAGTAGAAGCTGCCAATATGTATGGAGTTGGCCTGGAAATTGGCCTAGTGCCATGTTTACAATACCCTATTGGTCACTACAGTCACAGATCTCACCCAGATTCAGAGTGGGAGGAGTTTCATTATAGCTGGATTTTCATTGGTTCCATCAAAAAACGAGGTTGATCTGCAAGTGAATGTTTACTCATCATGTGGAGCACAGAGCCCATGTTGGGAAAAGAGCAGGGGCTGACGGTTCCTGATGAGGTTAAGTATTTGCATTTCAATTTGAAAATAACACCTAAGACATCAGTGTTTTGGTAGATAAATTCTCAAAATCTGAAGGAATTATACTTGAACCTTTGAATTATAAATACAGTAGACATTTATATACAAGCCTTAATTCAAAATCGGACTTTTGGAGTCTGTTTGCTTTTAACAAGTTTAATTTAAGGTTAATTTAACAAGGTTAATTTTTCAGAAATCCGAACTTGGCTGATGGATGGTGGAAGAAAGAAAATATAGTGCTTGATTTGAACAGGGTCACTTATCAAATAATCCCAAACAAAAAAACCCAACCTGTAACCTTCAACCAATATAAGGAAACCTTCTACAGTCACAACCAAACAGATATTGTACATAGAGCAAGACTGAGGAATGGCTAAAATGCTGATCCATAGCAGTCAATCTCTCCAATAGACACAAAAATGTGAAGTTATGAAGTAAGCTATGGTAGAAGAGATCTTTTTAGCCATTGGTTGAAACAATTTGTTGATTGGCAATTATAGCAGGGAAGCTCCAGCCTCCTTACTGCCAAACAGCTCATGTAATCTAAGAATCAGCTTGGCACCTGTGAGCTAACCTTACTATTGAGAAGGGGATGGCTTGCAATGCACCTTGACATCAGACCTGGAAGATCTCCCCAGTGCCAGCCCTCTAGTCCAAATTTCACTGTGCATCGAAATTATTTGGAGATCCTGGTAAAACATAGACTGTTATTTAGTGGATCTGGGCTAGATGCAGAGATGCTGCATTTCTAACAAGCTCCCAGGTGATGCTGATGTGACCAGTCTGTGGACCATTCTTAGAGTAGCAGGACTCCAGCCAACATATCATTCTAGTGAACTGTTACAACTGTACGTAAACTTGAGATGGAAGTTTTTATGATTCAAAGTCCTAAGAGGTGAGACAACAAGTCTCATTATTGAAATTAAATAAATTACATATAAAATTCAAGAGTTCTAAAGCTGATAGAGGCCTTACAAATTGTTTAATAAATTAACTGAAATTAAGGAAGACGACCCAACCAATCAGTACCAAGTCACAGCTGTGCAATGTATTTGTGTTCTAGACTGTCTCTGGTTAACCAAGATGTCTACATACCTCAAGAAGGGATTATCAAATTGTATGAGAAGATCAAAGGACTGATGACATCCATGACAGTTTTCCAAAGAGCTCATCATAAATGTAGTGACAAAAATGTAGAATCACTACAATGATAGGTTTATGACATTCTGGCATATTCCACTCGGATTACAAAGAGTTCACTTGTGTCATTACTATGATAAAGATCTCACTTAAGAAAAGAAGTATCACATACCCACTGTTATTTATTTTGGCAAGTCACCCATACTGCTATTAGAGAAGAAAATTTAGCATGAGATAACAATTCTCCACCCAGCCATGCACATGTGTCAGATTCTTTCTATACACACCCTTTCTGGTGGGTTGAGTATAACACAGCCTCAAGCTCTATCACTCTGCTCTTAATTAGGTGGCAAAATTGACTAACACATAAGAGATATTGTAGGATTTTTTTTTTTCTTAAAGATTTTATTTATTTATTTGAGAGAGAGAGAATGAGAGAGAGCACATGAGAGTGGGGAGGGTCAGAGGGAGAAGCAGACTCCCTAACGAGCAAGGAGCCCGATGCGGGACTCGATCCGGGGACTCCAGGATCATGACCTGAGCCGAAGGCAGTTGCTTAACCAACTGAGCCACCCAGGCGCCCCTATTGTAGGATTTAATATTATGTTGTGTGTGTGTGTGTGCACGCTTACATACCTATCTGTGTATTTATTTGTATCTTTCTAAATGTCTGTCTATGGATAAACAAGACCTTTTTTTAAGAAGGCTCTGGAATTTGAATTAGATCGCAGTAAGTCAAGAGAAGTGAGTGGGAGAATTTTCAGCACCGACTTAGGGAAAAGGGATTGTTTTCAAAGAAGTTTTATAGGAGAATTGGTCATTTGGTTGAGTCTGTTTTTTCCAGAAAGGGCCTGGGGAAATAAAGTCCCTAGCAATTCAAGTCTCTCCAGAATGATCCTCAGTTTTGGTTACCTGAAAAGGATCTGATCTTAGGACTGTGATTTCAAAGTGCAGAAAAGGGGATTTGCTTCCAGATACTTCCTCTCTTATTACCAATGCTAACCTTTCATGGCACATTAAGAAACAAATTGCAAATGCCAACACCCCTGTTGATTTTTGACTTATTTTCCTTCAAACATTCCGTTTCACTTAGTATTTCTGAATTTCCTGAGGAGTACAATGTGCCCATTACCTGTACTGGCTACCATGCAATAAGAGTAACTAAGACATGCTCTTGGCCTAGGTTCTCTAAAAGCAAAGCTCAGGGCAAGGATAAAAGCACTGACACACATTTGGGGGCCAGGTGCAAGCTCAACTGACATGCATTTAAAAAACAGATGTGAAGCAAGAAGAGGTGAGAAATAATTCATTGAGCTACTCTGCTGGCCACTTCCTCACTCAGTCTCAAAGAGAAATCATTGGGTGCTATGAAGATGGTTTTCTAGCACATAGCCCTTTCTCTGGAGGGCTCCATAGAAAACCACATCTCAGAGTAGTTCACAGAAAGGAGAGAAGGAGGAATGCATCAGCCTGCTCCCTCCCACCTCCTGCTTCCGCGGGTCAGGGTTTATCTCCGGGGGTCTGACTCCTTCAGACCCCCAGTTCACATCATCTGTTCCCCTATGACCACTCAGTAAAGCAGATCCCATGTTCCCTTTTTATCCAGCTCTGAAGAAGGAGGGCATGTGGCATGAACAGAGCTCAGCCTGAGGCTTCAAATCAGACTCCAAGCAAGTGATTCAGGAAACTCAATTAGGGTGCTGGAATAAGTGGTATCAGTGTGATCTGGGAGGCAGGTGATATTTTGGAAAAATGAAGCAGTCAAGAATATCTGAGGTAGAGCAAAAGGCTTCTGCTTAACACAGTCAGCTCTTCACTGCATCATATCTCATGCCTTCCAGAATATCTGGCTACTCTACTACATTATGAGGCATCCATTTATTTTTTTTTCTTTTCTGAGAAAATGAAGACACCTTACTCCTCCCCAAAAAGGACAATTACAAGTCCAATCAGATATAGAGCCTCTTCCAATATGTTAGTTAGCTAGTTGCCACGTCTTCTAAAAAGGCTCGTGTCTGCTAGTTATCTATAAGGATAAATCGATCTAGGAATAAAGATGTGGTTTAAGAGAGTGTCTAAATCCAGTGACAGAAGGCTATGTGAACACTGTGGCATAGAAATGACACTGAAGCTCTAGGAACCTCACATCGTTCATTCTTCATGTAAAATGGGGATACATGACCAACTGGCCATGTGGTAGGGTTCATGTTGATCATGAAATAAAAGTGTTTGAATACTTAAAGTCATGACAGACATGGAAGAGACTACTAGCATAGTTACTAAATCAGCTGAGTTGGATTTTCCTCAATGTCTGAGAAAAACCCCTGACTTGTTCTATGAGGGCATTCCTTGGGATAAGTGGGATTTACGGGATGTTACTGCTAATGTTCAGAAGTTTCCATGCTATGGTGGCCATATCACTTCACCTGTAAGGGTGACTTACTCTCCTGAATGGGGAAGTCATTTGTGCCATCACTATTCTGGATGAAGGTAGAGTCCTCAAATGTGAAACTGGTTCTAAGATGTCATGCTATTCAATAGGCCACAGGCAGGAAAACAGGGAAACACTGAGGTATTTAAATGTTTTGGAAAGTGTCCATTGTCTGAAGGAATTAGCCTCTGCCATGTGGAAGATGACCAGAACTTACAAGGTAGCAATAGATCCAGATGGAAGATGACATGACAGAGATTCAAGTCAAGGTAGTTATGTTTAGAGCACTCTTTGGCTTGTCTTGACTACAGTTATCTTCTCTTCCAGTGCTGTCCTAACAAAAATAAGGAAGTTCAGTTACAAAAATTGGTCCACAAAAAAAGAAGATAAGCTATAGTAGGACAGACAAATTATAGAGATATACACATCTTTCCTGCTTCTCCCCACTAAGGACAAGCTGATCTCTTCAATATGGGGTAAAGTTTACTCTACTAAGGGGGTAAGTAGCTCTCAATATGGTATCTGGAAGATAGTGGGAATCAGAAGCCCAGTGCAAGTTCTTTCTTTTCCCTTCTGAATAGAAAGACACCTCTCGCAGCACCAACACTAGCTTTTTACAAGAATTTATCTCAAAAAAGCAGTAAAGATATTTGTTTTGGGCCCTAGCCATTGACGAAAACATAATTACCTCACCAGATAAACCATTGTGTACTTGCCAGGAAGTCATATAAAGGATGGCAGTCAAAGAGTAATGAAAGATGAGTCTTATGTTTTCCTTTACGTATAGCAGAGTTGGACAGATATCTATTGATGGAGGTCCAGAGGTTGGGAAGTTCTGGTCAGGGCAGCCTAACGTAAAATTGTGAAATCATGATTCTACTTCATATGCCTGTTACATTTTTGAAAACCACAGAACGCTCATGCAGTTTCATCCAAAGTTCAGCACAGTCTGCCATTACTCCCATTTTTTATATGAATGAACGGAGGCTCAGGATGGGCAACTGACTTACCAAAGTCATATAAACTCTTACAGATAGAACCAGAACAGGCATCTAAGCCTTCTGATTCTTTCTATGACTTTCAAATGTGTGATAGCTATTTTTATAGTCGTAGCTAGGTTAAGGATAAGAGATGAGATGAAAATCTAGATAGCAACTTAGTATATACATTTTCCTAATATGCCTTCAGAGGCTCACAAGGGGCACACGCCCGAAGCACTCTTTCCCCATTAAGTAGGAACTATGTGACATACGTAAAGAAAATAACAGAGCACAAAAGACTTACAATAGAAATCCAAGCACTGGCATCATATGTAGTAGAAAACCTTGCCTACAGGAGATTAGAGATACCAGTTCATTACACTGCCCTCTGGTCCTATCCGCCATTCATAAGGCAGGGAGTGAGAGAGTTGGGAAAGTGGGCTGCCTTCAGATTCTCTTTCCAATCTGGAGTGCACACTGTACAAGTTTGTACTAGATGAGCTGTGAGGGATTAGGGTGGGGACGTGAGAAAGGAATTATGTCCATGTTCTGCCACAGCAAGTTCGGTTGTTGTCTGCCTTCTGTTGGGTCTCTGCTAAAATCCAAGCTGTGCTGATGTGTTGACATATCGGATGCCCATGAAGCTTTTCCTAACACCTAGATGAGGATATTGAAAGCATAGCAGAGGAACAAGAATCTGTTCATGAATTAGGTTTGATCCAGTGCCTGACTATGGCAGTATTTCATAGGAAACATCTTGATGTCATGCAGAAGAAGTGTTAAGGGCTCTTGGCTCTGGCTCAAACCCAACAGCAAGAAATGCAAATGTTTTGTGAGTAGTTGGAGTAGATAATATCTTACCAGTAGAAAAAAAAAAAACCCAACAAAACATTTGGTAGATCTAGCACCCAGAGAGACTCAGAAAACAAAGCACTATTGACCAGACAATTCCAAAACAGACCCTCGCTCTGGCAGGGACTAAAGCCTATGGTACCTTGCTCCTCCATTCAAGTTCCTCATCTGTTTCTGAGAAGTGAGTTCACTGAGTTTACCTATCTTGTTGAGTTGGGGTTAACTAATTTGCATTTTTATTTTAATTTTAAAGAAAATCATACTTGAAACCTAGCATTAAAAATATAGAAAGTAATAGCTGTAAAAAGCCACCAACTAGTTTTTCAAACAAGGAATTAAGGACTCAGAGGTGTCAAAGATTATTCCCAAGGTCTAGACCATTAGTGACAGAGCTAATGATAGCAAAAGTTTTATGTGTAGAGGGTTTACTATGCACCACACATGGCAAAGCATTTCACACAATGTTCTCTTAAAATTTTATCACAATCCACTTACTTCTACAAATAAAGAATACGAGAATTTGAGAAGTAAAAAGATTTGCCTAAATTATAATAAGCTGCAGTGATGAATTTCAACCCCAAGATGTGATATGAGCCAACCATACTTGGCTCAGCCTATTCTCTAGTTAGAATTCCAGCACTCAATTTGCTGACTAATCCAAGGTAGCAGAGCTAGAGAGCTGTGGGCCCATAAACAATTGGTCATTGGGTAATACACGATGTAGCCTACCTCTTTGTACTATTCTCTCTCTTTCTCTCTCTCATATTCTTTCTCTCATATTCCACCCCCTCTTTCCGCCCCCCCCTTACAGTCATCCTCAAGCCAGCTGGCCTGGATAATTATTAAGTTAAAAAACAAAAAAGGCATATTCCAGGTACTGTAATTATATATTTTCAAACTGCTTCAGTATCTTCGTTTCATTTGGAACTCTACTAATTTTTATATAATCTAAGATTATTAAGCACCATAAAGTATCTTCTATCTTAGAGTCCTTCATTATACTTGCTTCTGGATCATTCTCTGAAAGCATAGCCTATATTGCCTAACTCCTCCTCTAAATAAACCTTCCATGCTTTCTCCTTCTCTCTGATTTAGTTTGTTACTGTAAACTGTAAGCCTCGGTTTTAGGACTCTCCATTATATATACTCATCCTCCTTCTCATCCTGATCTCCTAGTGCCCTATGAATGGAGTATATAGCCAGGTTCCCTGAACTTTACTTTTCAGGTTTGTATACATCTGATCTCTGAGCCTTTAATTATTCTCTTTCTTCTCAATACAGTAATAAACACTTCTTTCCCTACCTCTTCCACCACCCATGGAAGCCCCACACATCTGTCAAACCACATCACAAATACCATCTTCCCCCAAACAGGATTTGCCTTCTTCTTTCTATGAATTCCCATAGTACTTTTTTTCTTGGTTAATTACCGTAAGTCAGGTTCCCCAGAAGCAGACTATAGAGATTTGCATGAAGGTATTTTTTTCTTTCATAATTAAGATTTTATTGGTTGGAAAATGTGGGATGCTTCATGAATTCGCATGTCATCCTTGTGCAGGGGCTACACTGATCTTCTCTGTATAGTTCCAATTTTAGTATAGGTGCTGCCCAAAGCATTTTGTTGGGGAAGCAAGGTTGTACAAAGAAGTTGGGCTCCAAAACTATCTCTACTAGGGCCATAGCCAATCCCTTGGGGAGCTCTGGAGCTGTGAGCAAGAGGGTCAGGGCCTTTACCTCCCTCTGTCCACCAGTCATTGGCTGTGAGGACCTTGGGCAAGGAGCACATAGGGAGTAATGAGCTATGAACTGTCAGCTGTCAGTACTCCTGGGGAATGAAGACTTCCATCTAAAAAGGATAGAAGGCAGGGATAGAAATGTGAGTGATATACCACAGTATCCACGGCATCAACCTAGAAGGAATCTGGCATCTTCTGCTTTGTAGGTCATGTCTTTATCTTCTGGAAACTAGAAATAAGTATTTCCTAAGTATTTTCTGAATTCCTTATAGCTGTTAGTACAGTGCACACGAGATGCTGGGCAAATAATTTGCTGAGATAATTTATCTTATGCTCTTTCACAGAACTTTCACTTTAAAGGTATATTAATGAAGTATGTCAGACACATCCTCTCTCTATTTTATAGAGGAGAAAAGTGAGGCATAGACTGATAATTGGAGTTGGTCGATAGCACAATTCATTTAAAAGTTTCTTTTTTTTAAGATTTTATTTATTTATTTATTTATTTATTTATTTATTTATTTATTTATTAAAGATTTTATTTATTTATTTGAGAGAGAGAATGAGATAGAGAGAGCATGAGAGGGAGGAGGGTCAAAGGGAGAAGCAGACCCCCTGCCGAGCAGGGAGCCCGATGCGAGACTCGATCCGGGGACTCCAGGATCATGACCTGAGCTGAAGGCAGTCGCTTAACCAACTGAGCCACCCAGGAGCCCTTATTTATTTATTTTTGAGAGAGAGTGAGAGCATGCACAGAGAGGGAGAAGCAGGCTCCCCGCTGAGCAGAGAGCCTGAAGCCGGGCTCCATACCAGGACCTTGAGATCATGACCTGAATTGAAAGCAGACACTTAACCGACTGAGCCACCCAGGCACCCTCATTTAAAAGTTTCAATGAGAAAACCTAGGTCTCAGGACTCTTAGGTCAATTGTCTTTGAAAAGAAAAATGTACTCAATTAGCCAAGTAGAAATAGTAGTTCAAAGGAGGGCTACAGTTGGGTCAAGAGTTAATAACCTTGCTCCCTAAACCCCTTTTCAAAAATTCCTGCTTCTGGGCCTCCTGGAGGTTCCTCAACTTGATAAGTTATTAGACTTCCTTTTGGCACATATTCACATGCAAAGGGCCAGGGCTTTCAGCTGAGATTTAGAACAACTTTGGCTCATTGCCCAGGGCTCATACTGTGGAAAGAGCAGAAAGCATCCTCCAAGAATCTTTAAAACAATCACTAAGAGGCAGATGACCTGCAGTAGAATCCCTGAAATCATTTTTCAGGAGACATGCCACAGTCACAAAAACAGGTGAAGTCATAAAGAAACCTTTTTAAAGACAACAATGTCCCCTTCCCTCTCCCATACTTGTTTCTAGCCCCACCCCCCCATAACTACTCTATTACCCTCACCCACCCAAAATTATAGTTTTAGCAGAGAAAATCACCCATGATGTAGCCTATCTCTAGGAAAACACCAACCTCAGCCATATGAATGAATCTGTTTCTGTTGCACAGATATGGCCTGGTACTTAGCAGGATTTCTTGTTTACTGACACTGCTAAGAACTCCAGAAGATTGGGGCAAGAGCATCATCACCTTGGCTAGTTACCTTCTTTTCTTTGGATTCTTGACATATGGAAAGAGATCTGTACATAGAGATCACATATAAGTACTTGTGCCCTGGCTACACTGAGTTGTTAGAGAAGTGCTAGTCTTTCATTCAATGTCAAATCAATTGTCCTTCAATGTGGCTTTTTTGGTCATTACTCCTGCTCAAGGGCCATCATACACTCCTGATCAGAACACCAAATACTGAGCCTAGATCTGCTGACCCTCCACAAACTAATTTCAAGCTGTTCTTTAAGTTCTATTGCCCACTTCTCCTTGGCACAAGTTCTACATTTCAGCAAAATCAACCTATCGGTTCTTATATTAGAAGCATTCCCAAGATTTCCAGGAAAGGTCCCCTCAAAACACTCTGGCAACTGACAGGTACTTTATGATTCCCCAAATTCTGGAAATGTGATTACCGAAACCAAAGTTTGTATTCTGCTAGTAGAAACAGCCCAATAGATTTCCAACTCTTGAAACGCAATTTATTAACATGTTTCAGTGACAAAAAATTCACCTGCTGGACTGGCGATGCCACTCAGAATTTTCACATAGACCATATTCATACTTCATATTTTCACACACACACACACACACACACACACACACCCCTCTTATATTTTCACACTTGCAAGTTTTTTGATGCTTTCCCCCCCACTGCTGAAAAGCCATTTCTTGATACACTGGTTTTAATCTTACTGAGGCTTCCTGGTCCAACTCAGTTGTCATCTCTTCCTTGAAGACATCTGGTGGCCCACTGCTTAGCCCATAGGGTGGTTCACATAGTTTTATGCCTTGTATTATTTGTGTTTACATCTCCTCCTCTTTCTATTAATTAGTAAGCTGGGACAAGGGCAAAAAACCGATGTTAACCATTTTTCTGTTCCAGCCGTAACTGGCACAATCCACTGGGACAAAGTCAATATGCAACGAAGAACAAAAAATCATTAGGCATATCTTCCAATAGTCACTGCAGTATATATAAAACAAATTTGGGAAATACTTCTAAACATTTTGTTACCTTTTTATTAAAGTTTACCATATATAATATGTAAATAACTACTAAGTATATATGTTGAAAATTTGTAAAAAGTGATTAAAGGCATGTAATCATCTCTAAGAATATAGAACATTATTTATACTCCAGAAACAACCACATCCCCCTGCCTCACAGTCAACTCCTAAAAGTAATCACTATTCTAATATCTATCATCTTAAACCACTTTTCATCTCTTTATATGAATGGAATAGTATGGTATGAACTCCTGTGTGTCTATTTTTTATTTTGTTTTGGTTTTTTTGCTCACTACTATGATTATAGATTTATCCATTTGCTTGTTCCATAGTCTTCGTTCATTCTTTTCATTGCTAAATGATATTCCATTGTATGAATTTGTAACAATTTATTAATGATAATGGACATTTGGGCTGTTTCTAGTTTTTGGAAATTATGAATAAAGTTCTTTGAACATTGGTGTCTGTGTCTTTTGGTGCAATGTGCATGCATTCTGTTGCATATTTAGGAAGAATGGAAATAGCCAAACCACTGTGTATGCATACACTCAACTTTAGTTGATATTACCATACAGTTTTCAAAGTGGTTTTACCAATTTTACCAACATTGTGTGAGAGATCCTATTGCTTTATTTCTTCACCGGCACTTGACATTGTCAGATATTTAAAATTTTAGTCATTCAGGTGGGCGTCTAGGGGTTAGTATGGTTTTAATTTGCATTTCCTTGATGATAAATAATGACCAAAAAACCCCACATTTTCTTACGCTTTCTGGCCACCTGTGAAATGTCTATTTAAGTCCTTTGACATGTGTTTAAGCTGTACTGTTGTACTTATTAATTTGTGATATTTTTAATACACAATTATTTTTTGATACAATTTCTCTGTCAGATCTATGATTACAAATCTCCATGCTGCAGTTTACATGATAGCTCTCTTAATGGTATGTTTTGACAAATAAAAATTACCAACTTTCATTAAATCTAATGCATCAATCTTTCACTTTATGGTTAGTGATTGTGCATGTGTGCATTAATATGTTCTTGTTTAAGAAATTTTTGCCAAACTTAAGATCATGAAGGTTTTCCTCCATATTTTCTTTAGAAGTTTGTAACTTCACCTTTCAATTTTAGGTCTCAGGTACATATGGGACAAATTTTGGTGCATGGTAGGAGAAAGGTGTCAAATCCATTTTTATAGAATATACTATTAATCTCAAGGCATTTATCTAAAAGATCACATTTTCCCCCACTGCACTGCCACAATACTTTACTATAAATCAATGACAATTTATGCTTGGGTCTAAAACTGGGTATTCTATTATGTTCCATTTGTCTATATTTCTATCTTTGTGCCCAAATCATACTTTTTTAAATTTATTTGACAGAGAGAGAGAGAGAGCACAAGCAGGGGGAGCGGCAGGCAGAGGGAGAGGGAGAAGAGGCTCCCCGCTGAGCAAGGAGCCCGATGTGGGGCTTGATTTCAGGACCCTGGGATCATGACCTGAGCCGAAGGCAGCTGCTTAACTGACTAAGCCACCTAGGAGCCCTGCAAATTATAATTTTTAATTACTGTTATATTGCTGTTGTTTTATTTTTAAATCTGTTAGTTCTTGTTTTTTCAACATTGTTCATCTTTTAGATTTTCTTTGATACTTTAAGTTGTTTGGATTTCTATATGTATTTTAGAATTTAGCTTGCCACTTTCCACAAAAAAATTGCCATATGGGATTTATACTTAGAGTTTTATTGATTCTATATGTCAATTTAGGAAGAATTGACATCTTTAAAATATTGAATCTTCAAACATATAAATCTGGTATATTCTTCCATCTATTTAGATCTTTAAAAAAATTTTCTCCATAATACATTACAGTTTTCAGTGTAGAAGTATGGAAGGACTTTTGTTAAGTTTATTCTGAGACATTTGATATTTTTGGTGCTATCATAAATGAAATGTTTTCTAATGTTCAATTTGACTTGTTACTAATAATTCAAGTAATAATTGAATTTTACATATCACTTCACATCCAACAATGCTATTTTCAGTTATTACATGTGCTTTTTTATCTATAGAATTATTTTGCATGTTTAATATACACAATTACATTATACATGAATAATGACAGTTATATTTCTTTTTAATTCTTATACCTTTCATTTATTCTCCTTGCTCTGCTGTATTTGAAATGCTATTAAAATACTGGTAGATGTTATATCACTGGATATCCATATCTCTTACCAGATTTCAAGGTGTATCTTTAATGTTTGATAATCAAATAAGATTTAGAGGTTTCTGTAGATAGCTATATTTTATCAGAAAATTAAGGAAAATTCTGTCTATGTCTATTTCATCATGGATTAATCACTGGTGATGAATTTTATTAAAGGCTTTTATGTATCTTTTGAGGTTATCATATGGTTTTTATCTTTTATTCTGTTATATTGTGATTTATTTTCAAATAGTAAACCAACATTTCATTCCTGAAATAAACTCAGTATGATTATAATAAAGTATTATTTTTCTATTTCTGGATTCAATTTTCTAATATGTTCTTCAGATTTTCTTGTGTGCATGTTCATGAGATATGTTGGCCTATATTTGCTTTCTCTTTTTTTGCATGGTTTTTGTCAAGTTTTGTGTTAAGGTCATGCTGGACCCATAAAATAAGTTTGCAAATGTTTCGTATTTTTCTGTTCTCTGGAGGAGTTTATTTAAGATTGTTTTCTTTTCTTTAAATGTTTAGGGAGAATTCACCAATGAAGACATTTGATCCTTTAGATTTATTTGTGGAAATGTTTTCAATTAAGAATTCAACAGTTTTGTGCATATTTTCTATTTCTCCCTATGTTTGCTTTAAGTAAGTTGAGTTTTCATTTAAATGGTCACATGTATTATAATAAAATTTTCCCAAAATCTTCTTATTTTGTTAATCTGTGATATACGTAGTGACATGTTCTCTTTCATTTTTAAAATACATAAACTTCATTTTTACAGCAGTTTTAAGTTTCCAACAAAATTGAGCAGAAAGGACATGGAGTTCCATATACCTCTTGTTCTCACATGTATATGACCACTTCCACCAATGTCCTGTGCCTGAGCAGTACATTTGTTACAGTCTGTGAATTTACATTGAACATCATTATTATTCAAAACATGTAAATTACATAAGGGGTCATCTTAGGTAATATACATTCTATGGGTTACCACAGATCTATAATGATATGTATCGACCATTGTAGTATGATACAGAATTGCTTCACTGCCCTAAAAGTCCTCTGTGCTCTACTTATCCCTCTCTCCCCTCAAACTTTTGACAAACACCAATCTTTTTGTTTGTTTTTTAATTTTTTATTTAAATTCAATTTAGTTAGGGGCGCCTGGGTGGCTCGGATGGTTAAGCGTCTGCCTTCGGCTCAGGTCATGATCCCGGGGTCCTGGGATCAAGCCCCACATCGGGTTCCTGACTCAGCGGGGAGTCTGCTTCTTCCTCTCTCTCTGCCTCTCCCACTGCTCATGCTCTCTCTCTCTCTGTATCTCTGTGTCTCAAATGAATAAATAAAATCTTTAAAAATAAAAAATAAATTCAATTTAGTTAACAAATAGTGTATTATTAGTTTCAGGGACAGAATTTAGTGATTCATCAGTTGCATATAACACCCAGTGCTCATTACATCAAGTGCCCTCTTTAATGCCCACCACCCAATTACCCCATCCCCCCATAAAAACAGAGAGGGAGACAAACCATAAGAGACTCTTAACTATAGGAAACAAACTGAGGGTTACTGGAGGGGAGGTGGGTGTTTGTTTTTGACAACCACTCATCTTTCTTATTGTTTCTGCAATATTGCCTTTTCCAGAATGTCATATGGTTGGAATCATACAGTATGTAGCCTTTTCAAATTGACTTCTTTTCCTTAGGAGTAGGCATTTAAGTTTCCTCCATGTGATTTCATGACTTGATAGCTCATTTCTTTAAAAAGAGGCTAAAGCCCTGAACAAAACTGCACAATCTAGTGTACCACAGTTGATTTATCTATTCACCTGCTGACTAAGGACTAAGGACTTCTTGGTTGCTTCCAAATCCTGGTAATCATAAATACAGCTGCGATAAACATCCGTGTGCAGGTTTTTGTGTGGACATGTTTTCAATTCAGGTGGAGATAAATAGCAAGGAATGTGATTGCTGGATTGTATGATAAGAGCTTATTAAGTTTCATTAGAAACTGTCAAACTATTTCCCAAAGTAGCTGTACCATTTTGAATTCCTACTAGCAATGATGTTCTACACCCTTAACTGCATTTTGTGTTGTTAGTATTCTGGATTTTAGCCATCCTAATAGGTATGTAGCAGTGTTTCATTGTTGTTTGAATTTGCATTTCCCTGATGACATATGATGCGGGGTATCTTTTCATATGCATATTTACCATCTGGGTATCTTTTCTAATGAGGTTTCATTAAGGTCTTTGGCCATTTTTAAATCAGGTTGTTTGTTTTCTTATTGTTGAGTTTTAAGAGCTCTTTGTACATTTTTAGGTAACAGTCCTTTATCAGATGTATCTTCTGTCAATGTTTTCTTCCAGTCTGTGGCTATTCTTCTTGCTCTGTTGACAGCATCTTTTATAGAGCAGAAGTTTCTAAATTTTAATTAAGTCAAGCTAATCAATTCTTTTTTTCCCATTTATCATTTCGTTGCATAAGACCAAGAGCAATCCAATTCACAGATTGAGTAATTGTTTCTTGAAGAAATGACTTTTCTTTTTTTCTTCAATTAATATATTGCTACTTAGTGCCAACTTATTTTCTTGACACTTAGTACTAAAGGCACAACAATGAATAAATTCAGCTTTTACTATCAAATAATTAAATACATAATTGTGGTAGAATGAGGAGAGATAGGCATGTAACTAACTAATCAACTAAAATCATAAAATAAGACAGACCAAAAAAAAATTAGAATAAGCAACTAAAATCTTTGGGGAATAGAGAAATGATTATTATAATCAAAATCATCACTGTCATCATCATCACCCTCTTTATATTTTTATTACATTTTTCAATGATGTTTATGGAAAAATTAGCATGTCCCTGGCCCCCTGCTAAGTGATAGTATGTGTATGAAGACTATCATATGTCTTCCAAGTTAATAGCTGCATTATTAGAACTTTTGGTAAACAACATGTAGGATGTGTAAATAGTGCTACATAAAGAACAAACATGGAGAAAACTTAAAATATTTAAAGATCTCTGTGGAACTACACTTTAACTGTGTTCTACAGGATTTGAAGGGCTGGGGAAGGAAGGGTAAGTTTTAGGTATTCTTGACAAAGAGAAGAGCATCACATTTTGCAGTTTGTAATGTATTTTTCACTTACTTTACTTTATTTTTTTTCACTTGGCCTCTTTTCAAAAATACAGCCTCTGAGATCAATCTGGAAGAGATACCATTATTCCCTCTCTAACAGATGAAGAAATAAAGAATTGAGTATCAGAAACAGTAAATGACATAACCAAGTTTCCATGACAAGTCAGTCAGCAGAGAAGACACTTGACCTTGTCTATACTCAGGACTATTGCCAGAGCCTCCATGAAAGGCAGGGAAAGAAGCTTTGGTGATGGTCATGAAAGGCAAGAACAAAGTATCTAAAGGTGTTGAAACCCTGTAAGCAAATCTGAAATGAACAGTGATGAGAACAGTAGCTCCCTATTTATGGGGAATGCACGCCAAGGCCCACAATGGGTGCCTGAAACCATGGATGGAACCAAACCCTACACAGACAATGTTTTTTCCTATGCATACATACCTATGATGACGTTTAATTTATGAATTAGGCACAGTAAGAGATTAACAATGATAATTAATAATAAAATAGAACAATTATAACAATATACTATAATGAAAGTTATGTGAATGTAGACTCTCTCTCTCAAAACATCTTGTTGCCCCGTACTTACCCACCTTTTTGTGAAGATGTGCGATGATAAAATGCCCACATGATGAGATAAAGGGAGGGGGATGCCGTAGGCACTGTGACATAGCCTTAGGCTACTATTGACCTTCTGATGATAGGTCAGATGGAGGACCATCTGCTTCCAAACCAGGGTTGACTGAGGGTCACTGAAACCACAGATAAGGGGGGAGTGCTCTAAATAGAATGATGAGGGTAATAACAGAAGGTGTGATGTGATTTCAGAAAACTTGGTTTTGACAGAGTCTGTCATTTGGGGGTTTAGGACCTTAGGCAAGATCATTATACTCCCTACTCCTCAGTTTCCTCCTTTGTGGAATAGTGACAAATACCATCACAACCAGCACCACCAACAAAAACAAAAAGCCCATGGATTGTTCTGAGGATAAAGTGAAATAACATACATAATGTTTTTCTTTCAAAAACACTGGCCTGTTTTTCTTGTTAGGACTTAGCTAACATTTTCTCTATTCATTTTATACTTTTTCCTTAAGATTCTACCACTGAGCTAGCATTAAAATGCAAACACACACACACACACACCCCTACCTACACCCACCAACACACACATTTTTGGCCATGTCAGAATGCAGAACATTTAACACTCACAAAATCTTTCTGAAACGTACGTTGGAGAAAAATATCAGCAAAATGACAAATGAATTCAAGAGAAAGAAAAATGAAAGAATTAAGATGGGCTCATCAGCAAATAAATTATTACTTACTACATTTAAATCTAAATTATGTTGGTTATATAATGTCAAAAAACAAATAGATCTCTCTAAATTAAATTCTGAGATAATCTTGAAATGGATGTAGCAGTGACAGAGGGGTTTGAAATCATGTCATTTCTTGCCTTTTTAGTAAATAAGATACAATTAAAAAATGTAAGTTAAAATGTTTGTTACTTCTCTAAGGGTAATCACTAAAGAAAACAAACAAAAGTATACATTTTGTGTAATTACAGGAATATAGAATAAAGAAAAATTTTACTGATCCAAACAAGGTGAAAAATATAATATCATACTAAAAACATGCTAAGAAGCATGTCAAATAAAAACCGTTAGATAACGTAGCAGGAATAATTTCAACTGTATCAATAATCATATTAAATGTGAATGGATTAAAGTCATTTTGTAAAAATAACAAAATATCCTGTTAATTAAAGAAACAATATTCAACTATATCCTATACAGAGGAGAGAGAACTAGAGCTCTTTGAAGTCCCCACCATTATCTGTGTTTTTACCATCATTTCCACATTTCTTATCCCCTGGCACATACTGAAACATAGGCTTCTGAGTAAGTCAACTGTGAGCTCACCAAGCAAATGCCTCAGGTCACATGCCTAGCTTTCTACTTTTAAGTAACATCTTATTTCTGATTTCTAGCAATTTTGTTTCTTATAAACACAACCATGCATTTTGTTTTGTTGCTTCCCACCGCACAGTTTCTTGCTTTTAGTAGGAGATACCTTAGTCTCTCTTGTCTGAATCGTACATTCCCCACTTTATGATATTTATAAAACAGGATGATGACGAATCCGGACATTCTGCTGAGTCATACATTTTACTATAGACAAGTCAGTTACCATCTCAGGGACACAAGTATGTACATATGGAAAGAGGAAAATGATTCTTGTCCCCTTTACTCACAGGGTTGCTGTTAGTATCAAATGATAAAATATATGTAAAAGTACTTTGGACAGAACAAGGTGTGACACAAATATAAAGAACTTCTAGAACTCTGATTATTTGGTATTTGAAACCTATTGGAAATCCTTATTTCTTCCAATATAGTATAGCGGTTAGGAGTGTGAACTCTGGATCTTGGATAGTCTCCCTAAAATTTACAAGACACATGACCTTGAACTGGGCTAGAAGATCTCTGAGGTTCTTTCCAGTCACGATATTTTATAATTTTATTGAGTTCATAAGGGACTCATAAGCTGATGTTCTTCCCCACATTGGCACCTCTCAACCTGTCTTTAACATTACCAGTACACTCTGACTCTTCTTCCAAATAGACATAATCAGAACTGGTGTAGAAGAAAGAAGAGCTGTGGTACACAATTTTCTTAGCCTTTGCAAGAAAGAGTCCATGACTCAAGGCATCTCCTATTTGAATAGAGAAACCTGAAAAACCTCTTTTTCCCTACCAGCTTCTGCCTTGAAGATGTTTCCAAATATTTTGCCAATAAGTATGGGAATCCGTCCATCCATGTAGCTGAAATTGTGGGCAGGGTCACCAAAGAGTGAGCACACAGGGCAGGAACATACGAAAACATTTCTCAGAAAAAAAAATAGCATTTCTCCCTTTTCACTAGGGACAATGTTTTGTTTCTGTTTAGGAATCATAGAAACTGCGAATGAACAAGCTGTATTGGGTCATCTAATCTGCCCTCCAGGGAGGGGACGAGCTGCTGCAGTTCATTCAATTCCCTTCCAGTTTCACGTGGAGACTCCAATGGGGGTTTTTGCCATGCGCTCTGGCCAAGGCTCTGTGCTCCAATCAGTATTGCGGGAGTGTTGCCGTGACATTGGAAAGAAAAGGAAAAAGAACCTCCAACAAAAACATTTGTTGAGGGGAATGATTAAAAGAGGTTAACTCTATACATAAATGTGAAAATTGAAAACATGTAAGGGGAACTGTATTTCTCAATGTTGAAACAAGTAGGGTTTCATAATTTTCATTAACCAAAGATAAAAAGGTAATCATTCTTCCATTCCTAAGTGCAAGTGCACTATCTTGTATTTGTCAAAGACTGTGAGATTAATGAGTGTTTCAAGTTTCTTGATTTTTAAAAAATTGCGGGTTTTTAAAAACATATAAATAGTATCCTAAACACTTTAAGCTTGCAAGACATTCATAGCCATGTGTGTGTTCTAAAAGGGGACATAGATCCATATTTTGAGTTTTGTTGAATGTTTACTATGTGCCAAGCCATTATGTTAAATATTTTGCATAAGTTTTCTCTGTCACTCCTCATAAAACACTATGATGTATTTTCTCTCTTTTCTAGATAAATAACACACAGTCAAAAACTGAGCTTTACAAAGGCTAACCAGCTTGCCTGATTTCAAAACTGTGTGGCAGAGTGGAGTTTTGAGGTCATATTGGTTGGTCAGATTCCAAAGCTCTGAACCACTATCTTTTATTTTGCATCCCAACCACACCTAGCAATATATTTAACAATTATCAAGTATTCAACGAATTTTTTAAAAAGATTGTATTTATTTACTTACTTGAAAGAGAGCAAGAGAGAGAGAGCACAAGCGTGAGCAGGGGGAGGAGCAGATGAAGAGGGAGAGAGAATCTTAAGCCAACTTGCCACTGAGCTCAGAGCTGACATGGGGCTCAATCCCATGACCCCAAGATCATGACCTGAGCTGAAACCAAGAGTCCCGATATTTAATCGACTAAGTCACCCAGGCACCCCTAAAGAATTTTTTTAATAGACTATCCTTTTAATTAGAGAAGATCAGCGGCTTATTATTGGATTTCATGAGCATAGGGAACTTGTTTCTGTCCAGAAATATATGAAGACTGTATACTGCAGGTTCCAGAAAATGACTGACTTGATCTACACACCTGCTCTGTTGACCCTCGGCATGCTTTTTAATACTTTTGTGTCTGCCCCAGTTTTCCCATATCAAAAATGAGGGATTTTACCTTCATTCACGAGGTTTTTGTGAGGAATTAAATGAGTGGCTATAGAAAGTCAGATAACATACTGCCCAGCATAAAATTAAATAATAACTCTCATGTTGCATTATTATGTGTTTATGATTATACTAATATCTTCATTAAAGTTTTCATTGGTCATTATGTTTATTATTTACATTATACTAGATTTATGTATTTTAATTTATTAATATTAATGATCACTGTCATTGCATAGGGTCATTTGATCTGAAATCTCTCCTTTATTTACCTTCCGATCCTAAATCTCTTTAGTTTTGTATGATCTGTTAATTGAATGGAAATGCCTCTGAGAGGAATATTAATTTAGTCCTTATTTGCAATCTGATTGTGAGTTAA
Source organism: Leptonychotes weddellii (assembly GCF_054177405.1). NCBI lineage: Eukaryota > Metazoa > Chordata > Mammalia > Carnivora > Phocidae > Leptonychotes > Leptonychotes weddellii. The sequence goes on from NC_138372.1 coordinate 155,200,352, forward strand.
TATGTCCAATTGTGTCCTTCTATCTGGTCTGGAGAAGGATCCGAACAGATGAGCCTAGCAGCACACACAGTCAGCCTGCAGAACACACAACAGGAAATAGTGGCTACCCTTGGAGTGAGAGGTGCCCAGGACAAACAGGCCCTCCTCATGGTTTAGTCTGCACGTTCCCTGCAGTGGCTGGTATTTAATATGTGGGATGGTTTGTCCTTTCACAAGTGAAAACATAACTTTCATTCATCCTCTCCTAATGTGAAATGTTTTGGATTTTTTAACTTCTAAGTTCAGACAGTTATTTAAGTAAATCTGCTGACATGAAAATGCTTTTGCAGTTGGCATTCTATAATTAAATGTTGTATACACTTTTCAATATCATTTGAAAAATTTTTAAAGTTGTTTATATTAAGAAATAAAACTATATTTAATATTAGTACTTAAAATTTATACTCATGATGGAATATTAAGAAAACGCATTATGTAGGAAAAAGAAAAATAAAATCACTTGAGACACCAATATTCAAAGATAAACAAACAACCTTTCCTATGTTTATTTTAATATTTTCTTTATTTAAATATTAACACTTGTTCTATTCTTTTGCTTTGTTATTTTTATATGCCTATGATAATTTTGTAACTGCTTTTCACATAATTAAATATCACACATATTTTCCTTATTATTACATGGTGTTAAAACACTTTTAATGCCTGCATAAATCAGTTCAGTAGATGTGGTTTCCATATTTTATTTAATCATTTTCCTAATTGCTGCACATTTAATTTATATGTCATTTACATATTATTTTGATTTATTGCACTTATAAATAATACTATTCTGAACATTTTGTGTATAAACAAATGCATATTAAGGCCTGAACGTGTACCAGACCCAGAGTTTGTCCCTATGGGATCAACACTGAATAAGTCATGGCCCAGCCTGGGAGGACCTTAGAATCCACTAGGAAAGATTAACAAATCAGTAAAAGGCATTTCTTTGCATGGCTCAGTAAGAACTTTCATCTCATGTTCAAAAGTTGCTTTGGAAGCAAAAAAAGGAAGAGAAGCTGCTTCAGGCAGGGGCTTGGGTCAACTATCTGGATCAGGTAATGCTTGAACTGATACTGAATTAAGGGGCGCCTGGGTGGCTCAGTGGGTTAAGTGTCTGCTGTCAGCTCAGGCTATGATCCCAGGGTCCTGAGGGTCAGCTCAGGTCCATGATCCCAGAGTTCCGCATCAGGCTCCCTGCTCAGTGGGGAGTCTGCTTCTCCTTCTCCCTCTGCCCCTCCCCCCAGCTTGTGCTCTCTCGCTCACTCTCTCTCTCTCTCAAATAAAATCTTTAAAAAAAAAAAAAAAAGAAAGTTGAGTTGAATTTAACTGGGTAAAATGGTGGGGACAGAAGAATTTCTTTTCAAGAGGAAGAGAGTTTGTGCAAATATGTGTAATTTCTGAGGAATACTGACTAGTCCAATATGACAAGAGGAAAAGGCTAGTAATCAATAACATATCCTATTTGCCAGGTGCCAGGTTAACTACTTTACAACTATTAGCTTATTTAACCCCTATAGTATCCTTCTGTAGTAGATATTATTATTATCCCCAATTTCAGATGAAAAAACAGAGGCTAAATGAAATCCACAGATTGTTCAAACACACACATTGAATTTGCAAGGGGTGCTGGATTTGACTCACACAATCTGATTCCAGACGCCAGACTCAACTATCAACTTATTTAAGTGGTTGGAGATGATACTCTGAAGGCTTCAAACATCAAACTGTATCCCAAAAGCAAAGAGAACAGTTTAAAGATTTTCAGTAATATAGTGGTATCACTAGATTTTTTTATTTATAAATATCATTAGATGATTCTGAACTATATATTGGAGCATGGAAAAAAATGAAGGAGTCCTAGATTAAGGAAATGTTTTAGAAATGTATAGGAGAAAGTTTTAAAAAGTAGGATAAAATATGCTGGGCATAGTTGCAGATTGGCCATGGATGTTTAAATTAATTTCTTTATAAGAAATTCCTATAATGGAAGTGTTTGTTCATAGGATACACATTTTAAAAATACAAACATTTTTAAAAGTCTTGGGTATATTTTCAGAGGGGTGTGTGTGTGTGTGCACACCTGGGCACCAATTATTAAACTATTTTTTCTCAGCCAAAATTTGCTGGGTCTCTTTCTCTGTAAGCCATGTGTCTCATTTGCCAGCTGGATTTCTGTTAGATATTTCACCCTGGCAGAAATATTTGGTTCTATTTTTCGGCATTTTTCAGTGCATTGACTCCCAGAGCCAAGGAGTCATTCTTAGAAATACCAGCACCAGTGGGTTCATCTGTTGTTCTGAAGTCTGAGTGTCAGCTCTGGAGGGCTCCTCCACAAGCCTCTAGATTTTCAATGCCCCAACCTCTTTAATCTGTCTGCTACTCTAGGAAGGATCTTACATCTTTTAGTTCCTTATCTGTGTTACTGCAGGATCTCCTTTTGACATTTTCCATCCTCCAACTTCTTATATTAAATTTTATGTGATAAAATAACTGGTGTGGGTTCTATCATCCTGGCCAGATCCTGATGGATACTTTTTAACAGGGTGATGACAATTTCTGGTAGCAGCAATATATTTCTGCATTAATTAAACAAAAGCTTATCACAACAAGTGAAATATTTGTAGAAGATATTTTGAGGGAAAAAATCCTCTTAAGAATTCATAGCACATTCCATGTTTTCTACTAGTCAACACTCAGTAATTAAATATCTATTTATTAAATATCTTCACCAATCTATTCACTAGAAAACATTTACCCACCCTATGGCTTTGAACTGTTATTTATTGATTTTGACTTAACTCAATGGGCCCTTAAATTTGTATACAAATCATCCAGGCTTACAAATCCATTCACTTGTTTGATTTATTAGTGTTCAAAAAAATTTGCAAAATAAGGGTTGTTTGGTTTGGGATTTCTAATATTACATTTGTCTTTGTAGAAAATTTAAAGGATAAAAAAATGTTAAACATCTTAATATTGTAATAGATTCTGAAATGATATTAAAGTGACTGGATAAATTTAAATGAAACAGAAAACTAGGAGAGGTATTAATAAACCCCTATTTATTTCAATACTTAAACCGGTTCCAGAAAAATTTAAGGTGGATAGCAGAGAGGCCATGGATACCACAGAATAGAAAGACATAGCCACAGGAGGCTTAAAAAGGAGTTAAGCAATTTTTTCCCCATTTTAACATTTCTGTAACTGGTAAGTGAATTATACTTTATATATTCACTTAACATAGGACTTCTTTCCTTATTTTCCCTCAGGAAATATTACTAAATTGCTGGTATATTTTAGCATTTGAAGACATCTTAAAGTGAATGAAATGTGATAAATATGAATATGTATACATATATACATATAATCCATATATCATCATTTATCCATCATTTTTGTATACATCTTATTTTTGGGGGGGATGGCTTAAATTTATTATATATATTTTAAATTGTGACTGCCTCTTCTTATCAGTTTGACTGATTTATTAATTGCATGCCATGTTACTTCGTTTTCTACATAGGTATACTATAGTAAGAACCTAACCCAACTCAAGGAAAGAGAGAAGAAACCAAAAAGATAAAAAATAATGTTGAGAGAAGGATGTAATTTGGGGGTATGTACATTTATAAGTTTCCATGAATCCTAATTTTCTATACATGTATTTTCCCTTTCCAATCATTAGGGACTAAGTTCCTTGACTTGATCATGCTGAGTGAATTCACACTTAAAGAACTGAAGAACTTCTGATGCTAAGTATAAAGAATGAGCTAAAAATGAATATACATCAATTTTCTTATTTCTTCCTTTCACTTAATGATTTTCAGATTTTTACATGTATCTTGGTATGCATTCTCCCCAGTTTGGAGACTATTGCATTGCAAAGATTATGAAAAGATTAGTATGATGACTTTTTTAATATTTTGACATTTGCATTCACATTAAGATTTTGAGTTACTTGGGGCGCCTGGGTGGCTCAGTTGGTTAAGCGACTGCCTTCGGCTCAGGTCGTGATCCCGGAGTCCTGGGATCGAGCCCCGCATCGGGCTCCCTGCTCAGCAGGGAGTCTGCTTCTCCCTCTGACCCTACCCCCTCTTGGGCTCTCTCTCTCAAATAAATAAATAAAATCTTAAAAAAAAAAAAAAAGATTTTGAGTTACTTATTAATAAACTGTTTTTCCCCATTAGAACTGATATGGAGGAAATTTTGAAATACAGGCAAGTTGCGAAGGATTTAAAAAGAGTAAAAAATGATCTCTGCTTTCTTTAGGCTAAAATCTTATGAAACAAACGGATGTGAATGCCTTAGAGTGTGAAAAAGGCTTAATAGAATACAGGGGGAATAGAAGAACAAATATCTTGCTGTAAGAGTATAAAAGAAGGAGAAAACCATTCTTCCTAGAGGCTCAGAACAGATTTCAAAAAGAAGAGCCACATTTCCCCACAATATTATCAACCCAGTTTAGTTCAATCTATACACTATTGCAAGTTGTTAGCAGTATATGCCAGGATGCTCTTTATCAGACCTATGATATTTTAATATTCTGGAATAATTTAAAGGAAGCCAAATATGTCAGGATCACAGAATACTGTTAATTTTATGGATGTCATAATCTCTAGGTGAACCCTGTGGAAACAGGGAAATGGATGGAATCAGCCCAAGAGTAGTTTTATATAAAATAAAAAATCCTTCCTCTTCACATACTCACCTCAATTTCAGGCTATTCTGCTCATTGTGACAATCGAGACCATCATGATGGGGGGAAAATGTATAAACCTAAAGAGTAAGTCTCAATGTCTCAGTGTAAGGCACTGAGGAAAATCAAAGTTAACTCTGGATCAAAAAGGTTTTTTAGGGACGCCTGAGTGGCTCAGTTGGTTAAGTGTCCGACTCTTGATTTTGGCTCAGGTCATGATCTTGGCTCATGATTTCAGAGTCGTGAGACTGAGCCCCACATTGGGCTCTGTGCTCAGCGGGGAGTCTGCTTGAGTTTCTCTCTCTCTCCTTTTCTGTCTGCCCCTCCCTCCCTACTTAAATGTGTGCTCCCTCTGTCTCTTAAAAAAAAAAAGTATTGTTTTTTGTTTTTTAGTGATTCTGAATTCATACCATGGGATTAATTATCAAACTCATCTAAACATTTCACTATAGAAGGAAGTGATATTCTTATATATTTAATAAGAGAATGGGAAATATCAGTTTAATTAAACAAATATTTTTAGAATCCATAATATGCAAAGAACTCTGATTATAACTATGAGAAAGACCTAAGCCTTTACCTAAGAAGCTTAGAATTGACTCTAAGATTCTTAGCACTGAGAGATCAAGTCTGCCCATCTTTATCTATATTCCCAAGAAAAGTCAGTCTGGATCTTCTATTTTAATTGTTTTGTAAAGTAAGTTGTGCTATTTAAGTATCTGCTACACTTACAGACTCGCTGTGGCCAAGAAGAAGAATACCACCAAAGAGGGAGAGTGGGGAAATTGGAGAGAAGCTTAATAAAGATGTCATTGAGTCCTAAACAAAATTACGGTTATCCTGAGGTCTAGCTCTTTTGATTTTAAAAAAAGTTTTCCTATTATTTTTCACCTTTTTCTGTATTCTTGTAGTAATACTCAATTTATTGTGAACTCGTTCTTGCCAATTAACAGCTTTACATTTAAGCATTATAAAATGACCTGCTCTGGTAACCACGCTTACTTTCCTTACAAAATTAGCCTCAAACTGTTCATTTGTCTTTTGCGATGTGATTTTTCTCCTCTCAACTCCTGCATGTACTCAGTTCTATGGAGGAGGATCAGAGCACCTCACATTCTTTTGTCTGCAAGAGAGTGAAGAAGCACAAGGCTTGCATTAGTCAGAGGAGAGGTATCAATTGGCTGGTTGCTTCTAGGTCATTTTCAAACTGAAATAAGAAATACCCCTTACAAGTAATTGTGAAAGCTTCTTCTGTACAAGGTTACCACACTCAGGATTTAAATTTGCCTCTCAAAGCACATCTGTCTGGCTTTCCTCACAGACCCTATCCCTTTAGTGCTAATGAGAACCTCATGCCTTCCAGTCTGAAGGCAGGATTTGGAACTATTTCCCCCTTGTTAATGTAAAGCATGTCATTCTGGGCCCTATCCAGTATTATTTGCTTTTCTTACTGCTGAATCTCGCCTGTAGGCGGTTTTGTATCATCCAGAAGGTTTTATATCTTAGCATCGTATTGATTCTTAATTCCCTGGTCTCAGAATCCAGTGAGATATATTTGATTTACTAAGAAACTAAGCCTCTTTTCATATCCTGGTGAGACCTGCAAGAGACAGAGGTGAGATTTAAGAGAATAAAAGTCCTTTTGGGAAGGCCTATCTTTTCCTTGGTCTTACAAATGATTCTGTTTGGTAAGTGATTAAAGCTGGTCTGGACAGGCAGCAAACACCAGAGTAGATTTATAGCCTCTAAAACAATACCTTCAAAGATCTTCTCCCAGAAAGCATGGCCTAGAGGCATCCTTTTGATTGATCTAAGTCTCTGAGGAATTACTCCAGAAACAAACAAAGACTTATTATGCTTCTTTACTAAGAGACTTTGACATTTTATGGTTTTCTATGAAAATATTGAACTGGGGTAAATGGTCAGGAATCCTATAGCCTTTCCTTGTCTGAATTGTAGGCATGCTTTGTCCCTCTGCAAAATCAGCTACTTTACTCTTGCGACCTTACACAGAGCATTGTCTACCCACTATACTGTGTCAGCAGTCATTACCCACATGCACTCCTGTTCTGGGGAGAAAAACAAGGGAAATTGTATACAACCACATTTTGGGAGGTGATAACTTAGTGACAGGGAAAAATGAAACCAGTATTTTACTCTTCATCAAATATCAAGAAAGGTAAGAAAAAGAAGTCATTTTCAGAAAACTTTTAAGTCTTTGATATTTTAGGATTTAGCATAAAATAATTTTTACTAATTCCATGTAAAATTTTGAACTTTCTTCCAGAAAGAGGTGCAAATTTTGAAGTGTTCTGGGTTTTTCAGAATATTCTCATCACTGAGGAAAATTCCTTATGCATCACCGTCTTCCTACAGTATAGTTCTCTGCTTCACCCTCCAGAATGTGATCTCTATGAGAAAAGAAGCATTTTATTTACTTAGTATTGACTACGGCACCTAATGGACTATGTACCAGGTAAATAGCAAGTTCAGTAATAAATTCTGGTTGAATTGAAAAATCCTTGTTCAATTGTTGATTTCTTTTTATGGTATTGAATAAAAGCAACCTCATTTCTTTCTATGCAAATGAAGAGCCTAATTCAATACTCTGCTCTAGTCAGCTAACTAGAGGTTAGACTCATGGTGACAGGCTGTGCTTTATTGCTACTATCTGTGTTATGTCTGTTGTTTCCACCCCAAATTATGGTTTTCTGGGAGGGGGGGGCACGGATGATGTCTAATTCAGCTTTGTGTTCCCAGCATTGTAGATGTCCGTGTAATGCTTGTTGAATTCAATAGGATAAAACCAAGGTTCTTACACAGGGATTAAACGCCTGACTTACCCATTACCCTAAAACTCTAAATAATAGGCAGGCACAGTAACAGAAGTTACAGTGATAGTCTGTGAATTGGTATTTCATAAAAAATAGGTTATCACGAATCTATATTGTCCATCCTACAATCAACTGTCCTTCACCTAAACTCATGTTTGAAGTGTTTCAATATTAAAAAACACTTTGTATAAGTGTCAAGAAGTCTCAGCAGCATGAGAAGTACATGGAGCAAGCAAAGAGAAAGGCAGAAAAAACATTGCCAGTGGCTGAATTTTTTCCTAGTTGCTGTTTGCCTCAACTGTTCTGTCATGAGAAAGATCCTTCATTTCATAATATATCAAGTAATTACATGATGCCTGATGAAATGCTCAGCACCTACATGGACACCTTCGTGTAATTCTCATCTCAAACTTATTAGATAAGTACTATTATAACCCCTATTTTTTTAGAGCACATTCTTGTGAACTTTATGACCCCTATTTTATAAAGAAACAAAACAGAAGCTTTGAGTATTTAAGTACCTTGCCCATTGCACAGCAAAAAGCAGGTTGGAAATGGAACACTTTTAATTTTCTGACATTAGAGTGAAAGCTCCTAAGTACTATGTCATACTGCCTACCCTTAAGTTTTGTTTTTGGGAGAGCTAAAGCTTGTACTGTGTGATGCTAACAAGTGTAAGTAGGGCCAGTGCCTGAAGACGAGAGAAGGAAGACTTCCACTTCAAAGAAAGAAAGATATTTCCAAAGACTAGAACTATCCAGACTAGGCTCTTTTTGAAGCATCCTACCTGATGCTTTGTAGATAGTAAATAAAAGATTGATGACATGGGGGCAGACTGCCTCCAGACACAATGAGATGAGTCACTGTAACGCTTTCAACTGAAACTGAACAAAATCTTTTGGAAGATATTGAGGATGGAGGCCTTGTTTCATAAGATAAGATTATGTGATCTCTAAGTGCTTTCCAAATCTGTGATCTAATTAGTTTATGATTAAATGATAATCTAGGTATTTTAGAAAAAAATAATGGGGGAGGGAGGAGGTGGGAGGGGAAGGGAGGAAGAGAAGGAGGCAGTGAAGCAGGGAGGGTGGGCAGAGAGAATTGAGAATTGCAGAACCTAATGTTCAATTATTTTTTAGTGGCTCATATTTAATAGCCTAACTTCTTATAGATCTGCTCAACTTGTTTGATAGAGTCATCCTACCTTGAAGGGAGATAGCAGGGGACATATCCCTAATCTACAGAAGAAGTTGAAGCAATCATGGAAATGACCAAGCCTCCCATGATCCCCCAAATGGGTCATAATTAGCTTCTCTACAAATCCCCCTCTCCCTATTGCCACATGTAATGCAATGAAAACCAGCGCACAGACTTCTGACTTCTCAGGGCCAGATTGCCCCATCTTCATGTAAAAGAGTGTTCTCCTGGTAGAGTTCTCTGGAAGTTTCAGAATTTAGAAACCAAGTGAACTGTCAGCAAATTTCTCAAATAGGGTTGAGGTTATATTCAATAAGCCAACCATTTGAACAACTGAGAATTAGTGTTCACTTTGCTACTCTTTTGCCAAACAGTGTAACATCTATGTGCTGATCAAGGTCAATAGTTAGTGGGAGCTTTGGGAATCCTCTTCCAACAGAAGAGGGTCTAGACTATTTCAATAAAATGAATTAAGCTGGCTCATTTGGCATAGATTATAAAATACAATATTTTTTCTTGCTCAGCCAATTTATTGGCTGCTTTTCTTGTCTTGTTATGATTAAACTTTTTTTCACAAGGAAAAAAACCTCTTTGATTTAGATTTTTGACAAGAGTTATCATTACCTCTAACTTGGGAACTCCCAACTCATTAGCATATGATGCCACTTCCCCTTAACTGTTATCTTTGTTGTCAGTCAACTGTGGATGTCTTGATCATGATGGATTTCTTTGGGGCCATGAGTTGATTGAAATTCTAATTGCTGAGAGATACAGGAAGGGAGGACTTGTCCACTGACTAACAAGATGCATGATGTGGATATGAATCTTTCCCAACCTTGGGGAGCTTAGATCCCCACAAGACAGTTATAAATATCAAATGAGCTCAGAGCCAAAGTTCGGAAAATAATAAAGAATCCAGTGCTCAGGTAGAATATGCACAGTGGTACTAAAAAAACAGAATTTTAGAGTAGTTTTAAAGCTAACATATAAAACTGAACTTCTACCAATAGTTACTGAGTGGCTATCATTTGCAGGGTGCTGCAGTAGATGCCATGATGTGACACCTAGATCTGCCCTTAGCATGGGGCACTCATTGCCTGGCTTCTGTGAACATAGGCGGCTGATAATTTTCAGCTGACCTCTCTGGGAATTGCCTCAGTTAAAAGAAGCTTTTTGCCCAAGCGTGTAGCCTTCTAACCAACCAGCCCATATCCAATGAATGGTCCATGGAAGGGTACAATGGCCCGCTCCGTTTGCTTCCAATTGGGAAAACGCTGAAGAGTCTGCTCATCTCCAGAGCTTCCTGTGCGATGAGTGAGGTCTCCATGACAACTGTTTTCTCACAGTTCATTTTTTCCCCTCTTGTGCAACCTTGCTCTTCTACTCTTTTAGAGCTCTTGTTGCCAAGAATACTGCCTAATAATCTTCTGCTTATAAATTTCCATCTCAGAGTTGTTTCCCAACGAACTTAGTCTGAGAAAACTACTCCTCTTGGTACTGAATGGTGATGCTTGGTTCAGGTTCCAAGGATGGATACTTATTGTGCCCTCTGCTTACTTAATGAGGTGAAAGAGATAGAATGATAAGCAGCTAACTATCTTATAAAAAAGAAGACCATCCCTCCCCCTATAAAGTAGATTTGTTGTTCCTGTTCTTTGTTTCCATGTGCAAACTTCTACTTTGATTGTATATTATATAATTGTGTTACTGATGCCTCTTGCAAAAGTTTTGAGCATTATGGGGACAAGATTTCATCTTGTTTACCTTTATATCCCTGGCATGCTGCCTGCAATATGGCAGGTGCTAAGCAATTTGTGTTGACTTGAGAAGTAAATTAATGAACAAAAATAAGTAATACAATTTGGAAGTTTGATACAAAAAAAGTATGGTTATAGAATGATAAAAATTCAGAAAAGAGGTAGAATTTGAGTTTAGCCTCAAAGAAATTTAGTAGATTTGGGGCATATGGGTATTTCAAACTGAGAAAGCAACATTGACTGTCCAATGGAAATAGTGACTCGGTCATATTTTGTAGTCATAATAATGAGCACCAATTCAAACCAACTTAAGAAACCAGAGACATTTACTGATATACGACAGTTTAGTTCTTAAAACCACCAGCCTCAATTGTACCACATGAGGGCTTGGAACCAGGAACTCTAATACCAGAGACCACAGTTGTTCCAATTGTCTCTCCAGAAAACAAGCTCCCAGATGGAGAGCTTGTTTTCTGAAGACAACATTGTCTACTCATTCTTTTGTTTCTGTGTAAGCCTTTACCTTTAGGCCACCTTGACCTCTCCATTCAAGAACTAAAAAGAGACTACATGAAGCTGTGAGAGAACAAGAAGAGAGATAATTGCCCCAGCAGTGGCCAAATATCAATTCCCAGTTTAATCTTTGAGGTCAGCAGGGATGGTAGGAAACACTTCAGAAATGGAGCATGAGTGAGTCTATGAATGGGGCAGAGGAGTGGATATGATAGCTCAGCAACTCTAGGAGGTATTTGCTAAGGTGCAAACCTCCTAGTGGATTAGGGGAATTTCCATTCTAAATAGTGGCAATTGTTATCAAATTCAACAATTTTTTTGTCAAATTTTATAATCCAGGGTTCATGTGTGTGCATGTGTATGAGTGTGACAAAGTGGATTAAATAATTACATTTTGGCGGCAGACTTCTGTTCAAGATTATATTTGTATTAAACTAACATTACAACCATGCTGAGTTCCTCAAATGCATTCCGTGCTAGGGAGGAGAAGTGGTATTAAATAGAGAACCGAGCTTTGTAAAATCACCTTGTCCAGGCTTAAGAGCTGCCACATATAATCCTCAGAATGGGCAGATCCCAAAACAAGCAGCAGCTATAAAAGCTTTATATGTGCCCAAACCGAGTGACAAAACAGTGAATAAAATATCCTTCTTGTCTTCAAGAACTCATGGAGTAACATGAGTTTCAGTGACAAGAGGTGTGGGGAGCAGTGACACAGGGAACTGTATAACATGCCAAGCGCAGTGACAGAAGAAAGAGCCAAGTGCTCTGGGGGCACCACTCCCTGTAGGCGCCAAAAATGTCTCAACATAGGAGGTGCTACTTCATCTGGGTTTTCAATAATGAATAGCGTTGGCCAGATGGAGATGGGGAAAGGAAATTTCAGCAAAGGGAACAATAGGTGCGAAGCCAGAGGATCACGAAACATCATAAAATGTTTGAGTAATGGTGAAAAAACAATTCCGTAGCAAAAGCAACACAGGTTTGTTTTGTGAGCTGGTTAGGGAAGGAAGCAGGTAGAAGAATGAGATAAGGAAAAGAATTTTGAGCAAAATTTGGAGGGATTAAAGGGTTTCCTATTTTACCAATGCACTCTGGATGAAGTTTTTTAGGCCACTGGAAGCCAGGAAGAGACAAGGGACAAGAGACAAGAGGGGAGCAGGGACAGATTTGCAGCATGAAGACTCTTTAAAAGAGGACTGAAAGCAGAAGATATTTGAAAAGTCTGTTTGTTTGCATAAAGCGACAGGAAAATGGGCCTTTGCAGTATGTGAATCTCTTGGCTTCAAATGGGAAATTTTTAATGATATATATCGAAGGAAATTTATGTATTGTAAAGTTTAGGTATAGAATATCAAAGAGCCTGTCACATTTTCTCAGTATCTTCTCTTTCAGGTCCTTAAAATAACAATAAAAACAAAAATAAAAAGTTAGCCCAGATGTCCCATGTGCATAATTCACCCTTAACACAATTCTTTTCAGAAAGAAACAGGTCCAGGTGTGCTGCCAAGGGTCAGCATGGCGTTGCAGCGAAGAGCATGGAAGCTGGAGCCATGGAGTCTGGTTTAAACTCCTAGTCCCGCCCCTTTTTCCCTGTGATCTGGGCAACGTCCTCAACCTCTCCATGCCTTAGCTCCTCATTTATACAGTTAGGAAGAAGAAAAGCATGTCCTTTATAAGGTGTTGGGAAGATAAATGAGTTAATATGTGTGTATGTGTGAAGGGTTCAGAACACAGTCTGGCACATACTAAGTATTAGCTGTGATTTTGAATTTAAATTGCTTTTATTTTCTGCCTCCATTTCAACCTCTCTTGAAGTAGTTAGAGTTCTTTTGTTTCTCCCTAATACCTCTGTCTCTTTCAAACAAACCCTCTTTCGGGGAAGAAATAGTCCGGATAAATGCGTCCTGACTGACTTAAGAATGTCACTTCCTGCTGGGGGCACAGACCATGCCCTGTGCTTGACAGTTAGTGATTCAGGTTTGACTACCCCAGTCCTTCACCCCGGCACCTCTCAGATTGCAGCCAAGCCCAAAGCATCAAAAGGTCTAGGACCAAACATTTGGAAATGCTAATTGTAACCACTAACTTTGGCACCTCCTCATATATGGTCTGACACCCTTAATTAGACGTTACCCATACATTTGGTCTTGTCTTTCCAAAGAATGTCAAATTCTTCATGGGCAAAGACTCTTCTCTACTTCTCTATGTGCCACAATACTTGACACATTGTTAGCCTAAAGCAGGTGATCAGCAAAGACATGCTGGACAACCCACAGTGGTAAAGCTTTCGAATGGAGAATCACTAGTTGGGTGATTCATACATATACTGTATTTTTATCTTTTGTTGCAATGCCTGTTCAAACGTTTCAAAGTCCCGCCCTCCACCATGTCCTTTAACCACAAACTTAAACTTGTACAGTTTTCCCGTCATCTGCACAATCAGATTCTACTGTGCCCAACCGGTTTAATAGAACAACAACATAACAGCTAATGTTTATTGATTGCTGCCTAGCTGCTGAGCACTGTTTTAAGAAATGTAACTATCTTACTTATTACTCACAACAATCCTGCGAGCTAGGTAATATCATTATCCTCATTTTATGGATGGGGAAACTGAGTTTAGGAGAAATGTGTCTAGCAATAGTTACCCAGCTAAGCAAGTGGTAGAGCTGGAACTTGAACTCCTTCACACCACAAAGATTGACTCCCAGTTTTTTGCACTAAACTACCATCCCAATGCATCCACAGGCAAACCATTCTATTCCTGAAACATACCAATATCATTCCTCTTTCCCTACTTTCACTCTTGTTTTCCTGACAGTAATAGTCAGGACATCTCTCTGCCTCTCTTTTGCCATCTACTACTAAGGAGACTGCTCTAATAATTCATCCATATAGGTTTTCGTATTACCTTAAACCTTCTGAAATATACTGTGCTTAATTAAATGCTCTCATATATTGCTTATATATACTCTACTAACAGGTTCATACGGTAAGCTTATCTCTCTAGAAATATATCCTTCCTTCCTCCACTTTATAGCATCAAGCCCAGTGCTGCACCCATTTTCAACACTCAGTACAGAGTTAAGAAGTAGTAGATTCCCAGAGTGCAATTTCAAGAAATTTGGATCCTGTATCAAACAGCAACCTAGTGGGATGTTTATACCCACCACCCACTAAAACTCTGATACACTAGAACTCCTTTATCATCTATGTGTGCAAGACTCCATGGTGGCAACTATAGGCACAAAAGTGGATTACCAGAACTCTATGAATTGAAGTAGGCATACACAAGTGATGAGTATAATTGGGTGTGATCAAATGCCACGCAAATTTATGTGAGAGTGCATAGAAAAATCAGTATGTTTGGAGAGTCTGCATCTTTTCTAATATCCATTCTAACCTGAAGGATGGGCAGGCTGGAGATGAGTAACAAAGAGCAAGGAGTCACAGTGAGCAAGGTACACATACCATCTCTAGAATCAGTTTCTGGAAGTTATTTAGCAGCGTTGTCTCGAGTGTTTACTTTCTCTCTCAGTTCCAGTGGTAAAGGTCTGAATTTCATAACTGCAATACCACTGCATCCAGCGTGCCTGTCAAAATTCCCTTTGGTAGCAATTAACATTTATTTTATGAGCCTTTCTTCTATTGGGGAAAATTTTGGCTGGAATAAGTGACAGAAGTGAGTGGGGCAAAAATAAATGGGATTCAGAGTTGAACAAACAATTAAAATCTACAAAACTGTAAAGCAAACTAATCCATGGTGAAGATGTTGCTCCAGATGCTTCCATTACTTCCATATCTGCTGTTTTTAATCTAGACTCAAGGCCAAGACAGAAGGGGGTCTCTGCTGTACCCCCTCTGCACTGCCAATTCCTTTATGCCCTACTCACGGATTACTCCAAGTAACAAACACACAGAAGAAAAATTCAGGGTCTGCTCTGTAACAAGGTTGACATGTGGTTAATCAACTTTAGTATAGATTTTAGGAAGAAGTATATATAACCTGCTCAAAAATAACAAATGAACATATGTCAAGAATCAAACAAAAACCAGAATTGTAGAAGAGAAAACTTTAGAGATTCTCTCTTAAGCAAATTTATGACGAAGAGGATTAGGTTAGAAAAAACACTAGTCTGGTGGGTTTTCAAAGACAACTGTAGTTTAGCCCAGAGCCAAGTTCCTCCACTTGCCTACTGTATACTCAGCTCTATCAGTGACTTTATGTTACTTTAATGGAGTTAAAGAACGCACTGGGGCATAGGTTTATTGAAGAAAAGTCAGAGGCTGATCTTCATGGTTAGAAGCCACTGGGGATTAGAACGGGAGTGTGAATGAACAGGGTATTTAGAAAATGGCCTGTGGGCCTGTCACTTTGCATCATGTCTTGATTTGATCTCTTTCGGTGGCTTATCCACTCTCAGGTCCCCTTCCCTCCAAGCATTATTCTGCTCTTTTGTGCTCTTAAACCATTTCTGTTCACATCTCGTACTACATAATTGAGACCACACGGAAACCAAGTAGGGATGATGTGAAACTCAGTTTTAAAAAAATTGTATGTGACATGAGTCAAAAAAAAAAAAATAGCACTAAGACAGGGATTCAACCCTAAAACTCACTGGATCAGATTCTTCAAGAGTAGCTGTTGCTTCCTGGAGAAGATATTTTGCTTACTATGATAGGCACTGACAATTCCTTTATGCCATCAAAAGTGGCCTGTGCCCTACGAGTAAGTCATCTGACTCTCAGGTGAAAGAGTCATTTTCATTCGTGCCTCTAGGTCTTTATGATACTTCACTCTGCCCATCTTGATGACCCTTCCTGGTATTCTGAATTCCCTGCCTTTGCAAAAGCTCATACATCACTGGAGTACATTGCTTCCCCTGGAAAGCACCCTAGTTTCATCAAGCTTTCACTCTCCTGAAATTCCAAAGCACATGATTTCATATAGAAGCTATTTGCCTTTTTGTGCTGTAGACACGTCACATTCTGGTATATATTCCATGAGCTTCTCCTCAAAGAATGTAAAATGTTTTTTAAGTTCGTAAAATAACATACATAGGATTACAATAGAAACCAATGTATGGGAATACAGTTATGAAAATACTAAACAAATTTGTGATATATGATTATTAGTGCATTTAAAAATAAGAACCAGCAATTACTATAATTTCAATGGTATGGTGACTTAAATAATATTTTGAAACATCTGCAGCACTGAGGTGTGATATGAAAAACTAGAAGTCCAGTGACAATTCATAAGTGTTCCTAAAACCACTATGTGTGTGTGTGTTTCCTACATTCATAATGGAAGGAAATGCTAAGTTTCAGTTAGAGCCGAGTGAAATTTCTGAATTCTACTAGGTTGAGAATGCCCAATTTATTACTTAGAGAAATTCCTTATCATCTACTTTATTAATGCAACTAGCTGGTGTAATCAGGTCACAGACACACAGTTTATTCTCTTTACACTTCCTTCAGAGAATGGGCTAGTTCTTAGTTCTTTCTAGTAGCTGAATAAAAAGTTACTGAAATAATGAATTTAAACAACTTATGCATAGCTAAAATGTGCCAAAGCCAACCACAGCATTCCCAGAGTTAGTTGGTTATATTGTCGTTTGACATCTTTTCTATTTTTCTTTGTAATATACTTAATTGTTTGCATTCCTGTCTCTTCCAATAAATTTTGTATTCTTAAGGGTAGACTCTGCATCAGGTTATCTGTGTTTAGGTAATGAGAGCTTAAATAAAGTGGCCATAATAGTACATCTGTTCTGAATTCATACATTTCCAAGAGAGTAAGAAGAGCCAAAGTTTGATGCAAGATTTTGGACTAGAGAGTCTTGGAAAATTAATACAAATAGGAAATCTAAAGTACAATGAGTGTGGTGGGGTTCACACATAATGTTCTTCCATTCCTTTTTATAATGAAATTACTGTCTTTCTCCTTTAGAATACAGCACAATCTGTAATTGTCTGCAATGTGATAGAATATAAAATATTTCTGAGGATATTATGGGAAGAGAATGTAATAAGCCAGACAATTACCCTTGTGGAAGAATCCAAGAGAAAGATAAAGGAAGACCGAAGACAAATGGTAGGAGTTACTGGAGAGCAAAAATGGGATTATGATAATGTGATAATATTTAAGTCTGATGGGGACAAAAGTTTTAAGAAAAATTAAAGCTGAGAAATTTTATTGAATTGAATAATTGGAAGAAAGAAGTGCAGGTTTACTAGAGATCTGAAAATATCATTGAGGAAAATGTAGGAAGCAGAAGCAGTAACTATAGAACTTTTCACCAGTGACTAGAAATAGAAATATTAGATAGCAGATTTGTAGGAGTGGCAGAGTCATGAAAACCTTTTGGGTTTGCTTTTGTTTTTAAGATTTTATTTATTTATTTATTTGAGAGAGAGAGAGCACACGCACAAACAGGGGGAAGGGCAGAGGGAGAGGGAGAAGCAGGCTCTCCACTGAGCAAAGAGCCAGATGCGCCTGGATCCCAGACCCTGGGATCATGACCTGAGCCAAAGGCAGACACTTGACCAACTGAACCACCCAGGCGCCCCTTGCTTTTGTTTTTTATTTCAAGACAAAGCAAAGGCTAGACAAGCCTTTGGAGAAGAGTGGAGATGAGGGAGGATACAAACAAAAGATGAGCTAATTGACCAAGATGAGATAATTGAAACTCTCTGAAGGGATAGGAAGGAAGTGAATTTAGAGGCAAATCGAGGAATGAATTTTACAAAGGAACAGAGACACATATTTCTCTGAGTCAAAAAAGAAAGACTAAAAAAGATGTGTATAATTAGAGAGAATTAGAGGTTGTAAGTTGGTAGATGAAGAGGCCCAGGCTAGATAGCTTGAATGTCTTAATTAAGGTATAAGGTGTACATGGAAGAGAGGAATGTACTGCTGTCCTTCTTAGCCCAAAGCCAAACTAGAAGGATCAACCTGGGTATTCTCCTCCATGGAAATCCCTGAGGCCATAGAAGCCAGGCTGGCATGCAGTTCTCCAGTTGAGGAGAGTAGCCATGGACAAAAGAACTGGACTGACAGTGAAAGGGACCATGTATGCAGAGGACCTACTTCAAAAGCAGAAGAACATCCTAAGCGGCAAGCAATTGGTGCATGCATATGGGGCAGTTAAACCAGGTTTGCCTATTTCTCAGTTAAATATAAATTCGAAGAGTTAATGGATATAAACTCTTTGGGATTTGAAGTTAATTCCATTTGAACAAACGGAGGGATAGTGTGATGGAAAAGAGTTTTCTTTTGGATTTTGGCATGCAGAAATCAAGATTTGCAAATGCCCCATATGAAATCCAGCTTTTAAAATGCTGAGACCCATTGGACTTCAATAGAATTCTGACACATACGTGTAGAACAATTCTAATTCCGTCCGGTTGCTCATTTCTTCTCTTGCATTATGCAGTGCTGACAGAGTGGCCACATTTCCCAAGAGCTCCATTTTCTTCAACGCAGATTTGCTCCAGTTGTGATTTTTAAAAACTGAATGTTGCAGATTTACCCATTGTTTTCTTTTCATGCTGTGACTAATTCAAACTATGGCCAAAGGTTGACCTGGTCTCTAAGAGAAAGAGTCACAAATCTGCCTGTTCTTCTGTCCATGGAGAACCCAGGGACTCAGGGGGACATCCCTGCAAATACTAGATACTCTCCTGTAGCTAACCAAGTACCAAGTGAAACACATTTTTGAATACAAGTCTATTTTCTTATTTTCATTATTCCTGACCTATGCATCATTCTTTTCCCTTAGAGGAAAATGCATTCTCTTAGATATGCACTTGCTGTAAATTTTGTTTTACAGAGCATCAGCATTCTCAGACTGAAAGAATAATTCTAATGTATTTATGATCAATGCTCTTTACATATAAATAGAGGCTTCTTTTTTTTTTTTTTTTTCCTGGCACCTATTTGGGTTAAGCAGGTGTATCTCTGATCTCTTTACAGAATGCAGGCTAGAGGTTTGAATATAAAATGTTAAGAGGTATTAACATTCATTCAGATTACTGTTTTTAGAAAAGCATAGATGATAGAACAGGTAAAGGAAATTAAAGAGAAACAAATGCAGACCAGATGTTGGATGGCAAGTTTCCACTCTGAGAATAATAAATGCAGACACTGGGCTGCCAGATGAGGTTAAAGAGCAGAGATACCAACTTAATTTAATAAAGAAATAGATGCTCTTCTTTGGAAAGGCTGATGCCAATTGAGACAAATAATGAGTATATGAAACTGAGTTTTCTTTTCCTCTCTCATTTTTTTTTTTTGTGGAAAATTACATATGAATAGACAGGGCCAGCATTAACAATGACTCTAACTTGCCAGAGTTTTAAACATCTAAACACTGTAGTAAAGAAGGCCTAATATCCCTATGGTTTTACTTCCCTGGGGGTCTTTACAAGGAGGGGGGCATGGCTCAAGAGTCTCAGAGGGATGGAAGAAAATGAGATAAAGGAGGAAACTATACATAATTAATCGAAGCACTTGGGTTCAATCAATATTCTTCTGAGCTGTGTGTCCAGCAAGTGTTTGACTCAAGCTTGGAGAAACTCTATGTGGTGGTTATATTTGCTCAGGTTCTAGATGAGAAAACATGGGTGCAAAGACACTCTGAGATCTGATGAAGGTCATAGTGCTAAGTGGCCAATGAAGATTCTGATCACCCTGCCCAGCGTCCATAGTTAAGACAAGCTCAATATCTTATTCTTTTTCCCCATATTTGCCATATAGCTGGTATCAGCACTGTGTTAGTTTCAAATACCTGCTGAAAAAAATTACCATAAACTTAGTGACTTAAAACAGCATGTATTTATTGTCTTTGAGTTCTCTACATTTAAAGTCTGATATGGGTCTCATTGGCCCAATATTAAGGTGACAACCATGCTGTCTTTCTTTATGGAGACTAGGGGATAATAGGTTTCCTTGTGTTTTGTTTTTTGTTTTCATCTTCATTGGGCCACCCATACCCCTTGGCTTTTGGCCACCTTCCTTCATCTTCAAAGCCAGCAATGTTGAACCTCTCTGATCTTTAGTTTTTCATCACATTTCCCTCTGATTCTATCTTACCTGCCTCACACTTCCACTTCTAAGAACAACTGTGATTACGTTAGGCTCACCTGAGTACTCCGGGATAATCTCCCCTTCTCAAGGTCCGTAACTGAATCACATCCACAAAATTCTTTTTGCCATGGAAGGCAACAGAGTGACTGGTTCCAAAGATCAGGATTTGGGCACCCTAGGACATTATTCTGCCTACCACAAGCATACAGCCTCTCAATCCTCCAGTGAGCCTTCTCCACCACTCCATCTGTTTCCAGGGTTCATCTTGCTATTTGTGTCTTTTCTTCTTTTCTTAGTTCTGCCAGCTGAATGCCCTTCTTGATCCTTATGCTCTAGAATAGATCCATGGTTAAGAATTATTTCTCCTGATTGATCTCTGTACAGCCTATGAGAGTGAATAGTGTCACTCAAGGAGAGAGGCATACAGAATGATTTCCTTTCTTTAGATAGTTCATAACGTGGACAAAACACATGGGCAACGTTGTTGCAACAGCGTGGGAAAGCAGGCTCTGGGATGGAGTTTAATGTGTAGGTATTTATTCAAGAGTTGAAATTCACCTCTGAGGAAGAGAAGGGAAGGAAACAGAAGTGGGCCAAGGGAGAAGTTGAGCAGAGAAGCAGGTCTGAAAATGGCCTTGGACAACCCAGTGGGGTCCTCCAGACCTGGAAGGATTCTTCAGGTATGTCTTGAGGTGGGCTGGAAAACTGGGCGTTTACCACTGCATTGATGTGTTTCTGAATAAACCATGCCTCTTTCCACAGCTGAGGCAAGCCCTTTCCTGAAGGGGGGGTCTGAGTGGCCCATCACTGGGCACACCACAATTCCCTTCTTCCCTAATGGCCTCCTGTTTTCTCTTCTTTGTTTCTTCCCCTTTTAATTGTCACTTCAACTCTTACCCCTTTACCTTCAACAGTTCTGCGTATCGAGTTTGCTGAGCATGAATACTGAATCTGTTCATTTTGCAGAAGACACAGAACAGCTCTCATGGCTTACACAGTACACCCTTACTCTGGATATTATATGAAAGTATATGATCACATCATAGGAGGGACCCATGGCCAAGAGCACATTTAGTATGGTTTATGGCCCTCCAACAAGTATTTGGGGTTTGGAAGATTCTTGTGTTTTAATCTCTTGGATTTTCCTTTGCTGTTCTTACCACGATATGGAATTTTCTCCATATTTTATGCATTTATTTTTTTTTCCTTTATCATGATATCCTTCTGCATTTTTTTGTCTCCCAAAGATAATCATTTTAGTATGTATAATTGAGTATAGTTTTATGGATGTTTTTGTGTTGTTTCAAAAATAGGCTGTTTTTTTGTGTACCACTTGGCTAATTCTCTCAGATAAGCAAGTAAAACTTTGATTCTTCCACTGGTGTTGCACATTTTCCCCAACTCCAACAACCAGCACTTCATCACACAAAGTTAGGAATCAGACACTGTAACTCTATGCCTTTAATGTTTCTTGCCTTCAACTGTTTTTTTATATCCCCCTGCTAACTTCTCAGTTCAGTCTGCAATTCTCTAACTTTTCAACTGCAGCAACCTCTATCCACTTCCAGGTTCTGCTTGCTGTTTTCCCCAATCTTTTCCACTCCATAAGTTACCAAAAGGACATTCATCTTGTGCCACAGAGCTAAGCATGCTTGAAAATCTTCACTAGTTCTTCGTTGGCAATTCTATTTCCACAAAATATATGATCTCGTAAAATATATTTGTTTATACTACCCAAAATATATCTTTGGCTGTCTAGTTTCCATGTCTTTGTCTATGTGATCCTCTTTGCTTGATGTGTTTTCCCTGAATCTCTGGTGTATGAATCCTTCTTCTCCTTCAGAATTTTTCTTTATAATTCCTCCTCTCTAAAACCTGCCCTCATTTCATTTCTCTCCCAGATGCTCATTCTCTCTCTCTCTCTCTCTGTCTCATATTTATCCATGTTTGCTTTTACTCATGGTCTTGGGTAGCCCCAAACACATTCTACTTTGTATCATATTAGCCAATCCAATCAGAATATAAACACCATGTAGACAAGGACTCAATACCTTATACAGTACACTCTCCACAGCATCCTATACAGGACTCTGGGAATATTAGATGTTGGATAAATTACTGCTGAGCTGCATTTGAAATGTAAACATTCCTTGGTGAGCAGAGCATAAGATCTAGAGTTGTCCAATCACTATGTCGTACACCTGAATCTAATGTAACATTGTGTGTCAACTCTACTTCAATTAAAAATAAAATAAAATGTACTCTTGCTGATTACATTGAGTTTAGTTTAAAAGAAGTTGGAAATTGTGAAATAAAGAGTCATTAAATATTCAGAAAATCACCAGAGAAAATTCTACAGCTAGAGTATCCATCCTCAGAGGCCATATTCAGGAACTACTTGGTTCTTTTCTAAGAATCACTCATTATTTTTACAGCTGGGAAGCCTTGAGAAAATGTTCTAGTTTGAGAGATCACCTTTTTCACAGGCTGATGCCAAGCTAAAATAAATTCCATGAAAAAAGAAATATTCCAAAGCAAACCAGGAAATAGCAAACAGAAAATACCCTTTTCTTTATCCTTGTGAGTTTATTTTCTTAGCATTGATCTTTTTCCTTTCCTTTAGTTTGGTGTCTCCTGTTAGAAAAAACAGGCACAAATTATACAGCTCATTCTCTATAGATGCCCATTTTTCTTATGTTGCAGACACTGTAGTGAGATAATTTATTACAAACTCTTTGCTAAAGAAAATCTTTCTCTCTCCATTCTTATCCCAATCAAAATTAGGACCACCCGCCCCCCCACTTTCTTACACAACAATATCAGTTGGTGTCCTGTGGTCCTATTTTCTTACAGAGAGTAGTTGGTGACATAAATAGTATTTAGCTTGATAATTAGGAAAAAAAAAGTTGAAACTATGGGCATTGTACTATATTGGTATAGCTTATATAAACCATAAAATAGAGTTTTTGCAAAACTCTATATTCTGGAAAACACACATCTTGACTCTACAGTCTAATAGCAAACATGGAATTCTATACACTTCTTAGTAATTCAATATACTTATTAGCATTTAAGGTTCTGAGAAGTTCTACATAAAAGAAACCTATTAAAATGTTTTCATAGCCAGGGTTTTATTTTTGCCTTATATGGCTCCCTTCTTTGTAAAAAAATAGATAATTTATTAGTGTTTATAAGATATTTGAGATCTGCAGATCTATACCAAGTTAGACTTAGCTAGAAATGACAAGAATATCATAGTGTTTGGAAAAGATTGAAGTTTCTTTCTTTTTCATGAGAGAACAAGTCCAAAAGTAGGCATTACATAGCTATTATAATGGCTCCATAGTGCTGTTGGGACATAAGCTCCAATTTCTCTACTCCATCATTATAATATGTGGTTTTCCTCTTCATGGTCATTTCATAGTAAAAACTGGCTGATGGTTCTCTGATCCCTAAATTGGTGCTAGAACCCAGAAGAAAAAGAAATGATAAGATGGCAAAGCCAAGATAAAATCTTTTGAAGAGATCTTTCTAGAATTACCATTGATCATTACTACTTATACTACTTTGGTGCTTAGTCACATGGTTACACATAGTTCCAAGGGAGGAAGGAAATATAGTCTTTAATCCCAGGTGGGCATATTCCCACCAAAAATAAAACTTCCACTACTCAGGAGAAAGAACAGTTTAGATGTCATGGTGGGAAACTATCAATCTTTTCAACAATTACTGTAAATCTAAAGTGTTGAAATAAATTACCATTGGGTTAATTGGCCTTAGTTTTCCAGCCTTCCTTTATTCATGTCTTTTGGTTTCCTACCATGGTGATTCTAGGTTGAACCATGTAAATTGCTTTGGCCATTAGGATAATTACTGACTTGCCATAAGCAGAGGCATAGAAAATACTTGTGGATGTTCACTTCCTCTTTTGAATCCCTCCCACACCATGAGAACAATCCCAGAAAAGTCTCTTGGAAAAAGAGAGACCATGTGGTACAAAGTCTTGTCATCCCAGTTGAAAATATCCTAGAAGAGTTAACCTCTCTCCAACTGACATAAATGCATGAGGAAGCTCAGCTGAGATCAGCCATGCCTGGGTCAGATGGGCAGAACCACTCAGCTGATTCATAGACTTTGGAGAAATCATAAATAGATGTTGTTTTAAGTCACTAAGTTTTCAGGTGGTTTGTTACATGGCACAACTAATTCTAGCTAGCTGATAGAAAACAGCTGTCTATGTTAATTCTTTCTGCCAAACAAAGCAGTTGAGGAGTGATTAAGTAAACTATTAAAATAACGACCTACCCAGGATATTTTTGAAAAGCTGAGAAATAGTGGAATTTGTAGCAAAAGCAAGGGCAACTTTGAGGTAATGGGTCTCTGTTGTTGTCAACCAACTTCCTCCCCATCCCTTATTACATTCAGTGAGTGCCCCTCTGTACCTGCTGCTCAATGCTTTTAAACAAGGCTCCCATCTCCACGAATGATCTACAAACCCTATGCCCATTCTACAATATTTATTTGAATTTTACCTAATCCTGTTTAGTTCTTCTATAGTCCACTCAGGTTGGAGCTAACTGATTAACTGAATAAAATACTCTGGTTTAATGTTATGAAACTGAGAATTATTTATACATAATCATATAGTATAAGATTTAGGCAGTGATTTCTAAACTATAATATATTCCAGAATTGCCCATATAGTAAAATTATGTTTAAACTATATTATATATAATGTATGACACATACAAAAATGTTATATATACATATAGGATATCTATACAGATATATATCTTCTTGAATCTTGATACAATGACTATTTCTAAGTGTTTACATTTGAAAAATCCACAGGGAATTATGAGGAACACTTAAGATTGAGAAATATTGCCCAAAGGGATATTAATCTGTACTGACATTTCTATTGTGGAATGGGACACGTTAGTGTACTTTTTTTTTCTATTTTACATTTTTAAAATTTTATTATGTTATGTTAATCACCATACATTACATCATTAGTTTGTGATGTAGTGTTCCATGATTCATTGTTTGCATATAACACCCAGTGCTCCATTCAGTACATGCCCTCTTTAATACCCATCACCAGGCTAACCCATCCCCCCACGCCCCTCCCCTCTAGAACCCTCAGTTTGTTTCTCAGAGTCTATAGTCTCTCATGGTTAGTCTCCCCCTCTGATTTCCCCCCCTTCATTTTTCCCTTC
>NC_138372.1:155226203-155254423 GCF_054177405.1 Leptonychotes weddellii
TTTTAAAAAAAGAAGATAGTAGGAAGGGAAAAATGAAGGGGGGGAAATCGGAGGGGGAGACTAACCATGAGAGACTATGGACTCTGAGAAACAAACTGAGGGTTCTAGAGGGGAGGGGGGTGGGGGGATGGGATAGCCTGATGATGGGTATTAAGGAGGGCACGTACTGAATGGAGCACAGGGTGTTATATGCAAACAATGAATCATGGAACACTACATCAAAAACTAATGATGTAATGTATGGTGATTAACATAAAATAAAATTTTAAAAAAAGACTGGCTTAGTTCTATGATGCTCCATAATTAATGATGTGCAGTTGATAAAGATGAAAAATTTGCCCTAAAAGAAGTTGAAAAGAGTTTTTAAAAAGTGTTGTGCTTCAGCTACTTCTTCCAAAGAAAACTGACAGAATTTACAGGAAAAAAAAAACACAAAAGAAAGTGTGACGTGGTCTCCACTTCTCAAACCACTGTAGCAGGGCACAAAAGTGAAAAAAAGTGTGTGGTTGAAATGGTCTTAATCATTAATAAAAGATAAGGAGTCCGCAACTCTAGAAATGTGGGCAAAGATTCACAACTGCAGACAGGCTCTTCCTGAACTCTGTAGAGTAAAACTAATGATAAGGACACAAAGGAGGTCAACCACAGGGAATCCCACAAAAAGCAAAATAAAAAATGTGTGAACTGTGTGTGTAAACACATGAACAGCAAAGTATAAAGCTTTTTTCCATGACAGTAATAGAACAGTCTCAAATGCGTTACTCGTGTAATAAAGGCAATGACGTTAGGAGATGAGTTGTCTCAGTGTTAGTCCAGGCCTTTCCTCGATTTGAACAGTTAATACACAAAATTCCCTCTGCAGTTGTCACGTTGCAAAGCGACACCATTGGACTTGTGGGGTATCTCTATCACCAAGTCAACGAAGCACGTCACAGATGCTATTCAGAACGCGGGCTCTGATGGCTGCCCTGTAGTTTCTACTTAAAGGCACCTAAGTGGATTCACCATACAAACCGACAAGTTACTAAAAAAAATATTTGGGAATGAAGTGAAAACTAATTCCGAAACTTCTGTTCAAGCCAATTTGGTTGATACTTTTATATTCTCAGGCACACAAAGAAGGTTTCCTGGGAGTCATTTTGTTCAGTGTCTGCATTTCACAACATTTATTGGTTTTATGCAATGCTCTTGACTCTCCCTCTCCCCCCACCCCCAAAGCACTTTCACATGTGGACTTACTTTAGACTCAGGACATTTTGGGGAGATGGATAGGATGGCCATATTCATCTGCATTTTCTAAGCCAGAAGTTTCTTCAGAATGGGAGATTAAACCATAACCAAAGAAATCTCCCACTCCCCCATGCTTGTGTTCCCTCTCTCGCTGTGTCTCTGTCAAATAAATGGAAAAAAAAAAGAAAAGAAAAGAAATCTCCATAAATGACCTGTGGAGGACCTGTGGTTTCAGTTGGAACTACCTGCATCTGGTCATATCTGAACTCCCTAAAAGCATGTTCTTTGGCAAAATTACCTCAAATATTAAGGATCTGGAATTGCAGCCAAACATTCTTACATATCCAGATATACTGACCTGGCAGAAATGTTACAGGAAGGGGGTGAAATGTAAATCCATACAGCAGCTACACAATTTATGTATTTTGCAAGATTATGTATTCCTCTATAGGAAATTGGAAAATAATAGTTTAAATTATCCTCAAAGATCATACTTTATTAAAACTAACTGGTCTGTTAAATTTACAAGTATTTTTCTCCTATCTGCTTCTTAAAAAAGAGGGGGGTGGGGAAAAGAAGAGAAAATAAATTTCAAAAAGATTTTGCCTTCATTTAGATATTTTTGTGGTACCTTCCATTCTGGGCTTTTACTGTCATGGTCATAAATAAAATCAATTTCTGATGATTTTTCTTCGAAGTTTTAATTTTTTCTTTTTGTCATTAATTATGATTTTCATTTTCTTTCATATGAATATGAGAAAGAAATTTTGAAAGAAATTTTTGAAATTTGGAAGGAAACAAAAATCCGACTACAGAGAAACATCTACTGCATGTCTTCTTCTTGGAAGTAATATATTTAAACAAACTGATCCACAGACATATAGCTTGAAAAATCTCAGCTTTATTTTTAAGCGTCCTGCATGTTTGAGCCCCTAAGAATGAGGTATCAGAAGCAAAGTTAAAGCACACATTTTGCTATCTAAAAATCTTTACCTCAGAAAAAAATAACTGATTCCCTGTCCTCGTTTGCCACGCAGTTTGTGTGCGTTTATGTGTGTTTTTTAATATAGAGCCCAATTGTGACATATTTGTTTTCTTTTGTATTCTCCCAACTGGCTGAAAATTAGCCAGATGAATAATCTGGCGTCAGTTTTCTGATCCCTTCTCTGAAGCCTGGTATTAGCAGTTGAGTTCATTTAACTCTCTCCTCCACTCTGGCTTTAAGGTCTCTGTGCAGAAATTTACCTGCACACCAAGTCCTACTTAGTTGCCTAAAAGAAAAACCCTTTTGCACAGAAAAATTCCATTTGTCAAAGAATACACCTACATACTATCATTTCAGATAAAAGTACCAGTTGGAATTATTCGAGAACCGTGCAGAATTTTTCTGGCAGCAATTACTGACAAATATACTCCGATGCTGCATGCGGGATGGAGATTCCCATGGAAAAGAGAGTAGCTCCAAAATCCTAACAGTACCATGTGGTCTGGCCAATTCATGAACTAAAGCTTTTCAAACTGTATAGAAATGCATTACTTCAAAGCACTTCCACAGTTGTTATATTATTTTCACATTAGCTCTATAGGATAAGGGTAAAGCAGACAATTATCATTCCCATTTTATAGACAGAGAGACAAAGGCACAGCTCCCATTGTCAATTTCCTTATTTCTCCTAATGTCACCAGTATTCTCTTGGAAGTTTATCTGTTCATTACTTTTTAATAGAATCCACTGAGCTGTTACTAGGATTCATTCTTTTCCCTCCATTTCTGGTGTCAACATTCTAGACCACCAATTCTTCTCATGTGCCAAGATTACTTCCATAACATTCTAGAAGATTTCTCCCTAGCTATGTTCTCTTCTCCTTTTAGGTTGTGTTCAAAGTGACATAGTTATAAAAGATGGGCTAAGTAAAAAAAAAAAGAATGTTCCAGAGAAGGGAACATCAGATCAGCTTGGAGTGTTCTTGCGGAACTATAAGATGTTTAGTGTCCTGGAGATTGTAATAGAATGTAAGGGGTTGTGTAAGATGAGGCCATGAGATAAAGTGGGAGCAGGTTATATCGACATTTATATTCCATGTCAAAGAAGGTTTATGCTGAAAGCAAGGACATTTTAAGAGCTTTATGTACAAAAATTGCATAATCAAATGTGGATGCTTGCAAAATCAACCACACTCACGTTATAAAATGAAGACAATATATTAGTACATAGAAAGACCATACAGTTTGGGATGGGAGATAATTAATTTGGGAGCCTGTCAGTAATCTGGCCAAGTGATTATGGTATTCTGTATTAAAGTGCTGGCAATGGGGTGAGTAAAGGTAGATTGGTTTAAAAATATAGAGGAAATAGACTTAAAATACATGGTTAACAATTGGAAGTCGAAGCAACCTATTAAAAAAATAAAAAATAATTCATAAACTCTCACTTAAGAACTGATTTTTAATGGTGCTTTTCCCCAAATAGCTAACAACAAGAGTTAAGTTCTAAGTTGGAAATGATGAGCCTGAAATGATTGGGTATATCCAGATGGGGATGTCTCATGGACAGTTTACTGTACATGATTGAGGGTCAGGAAAGATACACACTTAGGTGACATCTTGTCTAAATGGAGCGGCTGTTGAATAAATACACATCTGGTTATGTGTTATACGCAGGATGTTAAAAAGGGTGCTGTTTATTTCATCTATCTTCTCTACTTTGGGAACCAGTTTGGGATCAAATATATAAAATAATTCTTTATCCAAAGTGGGTAACTTTAATTTTACTAAAACAGTTAAAAAGGTGGTATAAAGCATAAAAATAAAACAAAGTCATGTACTTACTATGAACAAGACACTATTCTAAATCACTTGCTCTTTTTGCCATGTAATCTACTTAGAAACTCAACAGTAGTCCTCACTTTACAGTAGCTCAAAGACATAAAATAAAGGACCCTCATTTCCTTAGAAGTCCAGGAATGGAGCCAAATTATGTATACAGTTTCTTGAAACAACATGATTAACTCGCATTTCTGAATGATTGCTCTATGTCTAGTATGACACTAGATACTGTGTACTAAAGTCTCTATTTTATTTTACATTAGGTTATACTACATAACCTGGTGTAATGAATGGCACAGTTAAATGTAAACACAGACACATAGATGCACAGGTACCCAAAGGAATTTACAATTCATAGACACCTAAGTTCAGTGTATTTCAGTCCCTCTTTTCTGAGAAGCACATAGCAGGGAAAGCCACCCACCTGCTCCCAGCGCCCCTGAACCCTGATCCAGAAAAAGCCTAACCTGGTGGGATAGGAAAAGTTAATTCTCTAACAGTGAACAAGGTTTAGAAAGAGCTTAGGTTAACTCCTGTGATTTCCTATCTACATCCCATTTTTAAGGTAATTCTATTTGAATGGCCTTTTCAAAATTGAAGTTCTATATGCTCATGCTATTTCCTCACCTGGCTTGTTTAGTTGGATCCTCAGGGTTCTTGTTCTAATTCCTCTTATCTAGTCCCATTTGATAAATTGGCATTTTGCCCTCACTTCAACTAGGCCGAATTATTCTTTGCACTGCTGATCTTTCTGTGTGTTTTTTGTTTGTTTGTTTGGGGGTTTTTCGGTGCTTTTCTTTAGTCTCCGGGCTTCTCCTTTGTTTCTCTGCCCTGAGATCCAGTCCCCAGTCTCCCTGCTTTGCTCTGTCATGCAAATCTGATTGCAGCAAACTGCATTTCTGGATGGTTTTAACTAGCAAATGGAAGTGTTAGCAGTGCTGGGAGGAAGGACAATCTAGGGTATTCCTTCCCTTCATTTGGCTTTGGGCGCTGGTTTCAGGGGTGGCTGTGTGTCCTCCAGGATCCTATATTTTACTCAATGTGCTGCTGGCTTCTGGCGTCTGTTCTATCTCCTTTAATTCTCCAGCCCAGGGAGTGTTCCTGGCCCTCTGCTTTGTTAATCTCTGGTTTGTTTCACTGTCCTTTGATTGGCTTCTCAGCCTCCAACACTTTCATAGCTATTTTGCTGTATGCAATGTCTTCCACTGAACTACCCGGCATGAACCGTGTTTTCTTGATTGGTCCCACATCAGTATACCTTTTCATCTACTTCTAGCTGAGAATCTTCCAGCTGAATTTGAACTGAATAAGGACAAGATAATGATAATCCAAAAATAAGTATTTTCCCTACGATCCAGCCTTGATTTTTTTTCCATCACACTCTCTTTGATTTTCCTTAGTTTATTCTTTATACTCCTCTCTTCTCGACTATTTTCTTAGGTTTTCCTCACTACCTCAGATTGCTTTTGCTCATTTATTACTTGTTTGTTCATTTGTTGTCATATCCCATGCTCTTCCATATTGGGATTAGTACTTTTTTATACCATTTCTAACAGAGGCTTGCCAAGATATTTTAGGCTCTCGTATAAAAAGGTTAAAATTTAGACTTTGTATATTCATTTTTCCATAGTAGATGTCAATTTTATCTCGAGTTCAAATATGTTTAATGTGGAAAACACAACTTTACTTCCATAGCATTCCCTACAAAATTGTTAGCTACAGTTGTCAGCAAATACTCAAGAATTCAAGAGTGACTTTTAGATCTCTGCTCAAAGGGTGGCCTTTATTAATGTCCTTGGCTTTTGTAAAGAAAAGATGTATTTCCAATGAATCTTGATTCATCACACTTGCACGGAGTCATACACACACGCACACTACAAAAAAACAGCAAAACAATTTTTTTCTCTACTTTTCCTTTTGCATTATTAATCACTGTCTCTGCCTGGTGTTTAACCACTTTTGGCATATCTACATAAGAGCTGTAGAAATATGTATCATGTCCTATCTTTTCATGGAGTTTTTTTCTTTCTTTCCCAACAAATAATGAACTTTTTGAATAGCTTAATCCCACTTGACAGTCTGACAATCCTTCCATAAGATTTGGATATAGTAAATGTGCGATAATTGCTAAATAGAACTAAACATAAAAACACTGAAATGTAAAAATGTTTAAAAATCAGAAGTAATTTCTTCTCACTTTGGAATACTGTTAGCTGTTTTTTTTTTTTTTTTAATCTGTCCTCAGTAGATAGTGCTATTAGGGCTCTAAAAGTAACAAATACTTTCATAATATTCTGCTTGAAAAATGTGCGGCCCAGATTCCATAAGATTATGATGGAAATATCTTCCGGTGCAAAACTGGACACATGGCAGGAAATCAACAAGTGGATGCTGGTTGAAGAAATGAATTGCCCGTCTCTGAGACGAAGTCTCACTTGTCTTCATAACTTCTGTTTTTTTTTTTTTTAAAGATTTTATTTATTTATTTGAGAGAGAGAGAATGAGAGAGAGCACATGAGAGTGGGGAGGGTCAGAGGGAGAAGCAGACTCCCTGCCGAGCAGGGAGCCCGATGCGGGACTCGATCCCGGGACTCCAGGATCATGACCTGAGCCGAAGGCAGTCGCTTAACCAACTGAGCCACCCAGGCGCCCCCATAACTTCTGTTTTATTCGTATTTTTATCCCTTAGAACTCTTGGCACCAATATTTTGTCAATATACTTCTACAAATAGAACGAATAAGGTAATTTTTAGAAGTTGATTCTCACCTACTTTGATTGTTTTGGAGTCTAACTCCAACTTTTATTGGTGGAAGAAGGGAAAATATTATACCATTGCCTAGGAAATGTTATGTGGATCCTGTCTTTGAGTAGTATAATTTACAAAGGACTTTTATCATGTCATTAATAGATGGCTCGTATCTATCCCTATCCTTGGAGCACAGGTAAGGGCCCAGTACATTCCACAGTTATATACCTCTTATATGTAGTTTATTGTGAGTATTTGAAGGCAGAAATGGCATCCTGTTCATCTTTGTGCTTTAGAGCTTCAAGTCCCACCACACTGCACCACTGGGACTCTGTCCCTCTGAACATTTGTAAGAGTTGCAGGAATATAACTGATATATAATAAATGTTCACTAAATGAATAATTTAATGAAATAATAGATTCAAGCAATTGCCCTGAAAAGCAGGGGAATGAAGCAGCCAGCAGTACTTCCAGGAAGCAACTGAGAAACACCCTTTGGCAGTCGCCATTCAATCATCTTAACATCAGCCTTGAAGCTTAAGAAATAAAATTTAGGGCCAAGTAAGCATAGCTCAAGCCAACTACTTTTTCATTCCCCAGGCCACTGGTTGCCTCACTAAATCTCTCACTTCGCTGAATATGTGAAATCAATTATTATTATTATAGGATACAAGAGACAGAAACTCTTTGGAAAATTGTTTTGATTATTAATAAAATATGACAATGTCAAGGCATGAGTTACCACCATAAAACCCCATGTTAGCATTATTTGAATTCAGTGTAACAAAGACAAAAGTAGATTTGTCAAATTACCTCTTTAATTGTGTCTCCTATGCATCTCCATTGTGAACGATATACTCACACCAATGCAATGTTCTCAACAGTTGCTTTCTTCCAATAGAGGAACACTGAAAGGTTTTATAAAAATACTGACTTTCAGGTACCCAAAGATCCTAAGGGAGTCATCCCAGATCTAACCTCCCACTCACCTTTGTAAACTTCACTGCCGTTTTATTTCTCTGATTTCTGTCCTTCAGACCAGAACCCTTTGAAGTACTGTGCAGACTATCAGTCCTTGGACTATGTGACAACCTTGGATACTGCCTTAAAGATTTTCCTGATTTGATTTCCAGCTTGAGAATTAGCACAGCTCTACTTTTATTGTGGTGCCCATCTCTGGCCCGTTAGAAGCCCAAACTTCAGCCAACAAAGGCTCAGGGCCCTTTTTCTTCCCCAGGAGGAATGTTCAAACAAGCAGACGAATCATCTCATTCTTCTGTAAATAGTGATCCGTGTCCTTTTCCTCACCCTCTTTCCCCATTTAAAACCTCTTTGTTTGCATACTTCATTTGTCTAGTTCTTACTCATAGCTCAAGACTATCTCATCCATCAACTCAGGAAGCTACCCCATACTAACGAATATGTAGCTGAGCATTTCAAGCATACTTTGACCATGCCTCTCATTTGCCTCTCATCTCCTCTTGCCTAATATTTGAATAATCTTTTAAGGTATAAATATATTACACTTACAGTAACTCTGTGAATGATTATGATAATTTTTTAGGTTTCTAGGGGAGCTATACTATATAATTCTTGGTATCTCTCACTATACTTGCAAAATGCTTTGCACAAAAGTAAAGTAAATAATGGTATACAAATGAGTATTTAAATGTTTAGCTATTTTTGACCAATTATTCTTAATATTGGCTTATAAATCATACTATGACTTATTACCTTGTGAAATATTTTATTCGTTGTGTATCTAGAAAAGATCACAAATTCAGATCAGCTCCACCATTCCTGTATAATTATAATTATTTTTTAAATGTTCAATAATTTAAATAGTACTTATGTACAATTAATTCTTGATTTGATCTATGGCATAGGTCCCTGCCCAGGTGCTTGGGAAGTTGACTTTCACATGGAGATTTGGATGCGGGAGGTTAATAGGGGAATAAACGAGGGAATAGCCCCTATGCTGGTGTGAGAAACAAAGGATTGAGCAGAAAAGGTTGAACTCCAATGCAAGTGAAAATGAGCCCTCGGTGATCCATGCGGAGCTCTGAGGCTGGAATGACTATTCTCAGATGTTCTGAGTTGAGGCATAGGAATCACTGAAACCCAACATCAACCAGCCACTAAGAGCTCTAACGGTGGGAATATACAATTAAGTGAGGTGGCTGTCTTCGTCTGAGTATATGACAGGGAGAGGCCCTTCATTTTTTTCTAACAGCCCTACATGAAGATCATGATTTGGGAGTTATACTAAAATTTAAATACTGTCTCTATCATTTTCTGTGTTTTCTAAGGCCATTTATTATGAATCAGCTCCTTAATCTGAAAGAAAGTAATTAAAATATAAAATTTTTGAGGTTTAAGAACTCTGTAAAATAAGCAAGATATATTAAATTTTTAGTGTCCAAAAGATACTCAAAAGTGGTATCTGTGTTTACCTGTTTTTAACAAATTTTAAATCTTCCCTTTCTAGTTAGATTAGTAGTCTCTTAAAGTACGGGACTGTTTTTTTCTATTTCTACAATCAGAGCCACAATTTCTAGCATAGGTGTTGTGCTCTATGGAGGGTAAGATACTGAAAGTGGTTTGAATTCTCAAAGAAGGTGAAGACCATGCTCACTGGCTGTGTAAGCAAATTCTTAAACTAAGTGGAGTTCAGAGGAGATCAAGAAGGCTGAGATACCGCTATGCTCCTTAATCATGTACATACTGCTTTGTTTTATCCTTTCTCTGTTCAATAGGACCAGAACTCAAACATGAATCCTACTGATTTAGACCAAAGATCAATAGCATTTTATTCACTATAAATTGCTTCATTATTTTGAAGGGTCTCCTAGCTCCATTCTGATAACCTAAAGTTAAATATTTCTTTAAAATTGTCCAAATTCTGGGCGCCTGGGTGGCTCAGTTGGTTAAGCGACTGCCTTCGGCTCAGGTCATGATCCTGGAGTCCCTGGATCGAGTCCCGCATCGGGCTCCCTGCTCGGCAGGGAGTCTGCTTTGCCCTCTGACCCTATCCCCTCTCGTGTGTTGCTCTCTCTCATTCTCTCTCTCTCAAATAAATAAAATCTTTTAAAAAATAAATAAATAAAATAAAATAAAAATGTCCAAATTCCAAACCATAAGTCAAACAAAATTGTTGATTGCTTTAGGAAGGGTTTTATGAAGTTAAGAGGAGGCAGAAATACATTGCTTTCAAGGAATTTGTCATTTAAAGTGAATGCAACTGGTCTTGAGATTAGGGACAAGGTAGTCACTGGTGTAATAGAAGCAACACAAAATACCAGAGTGATGGACACAATAGTGCTGGTGTATAATTGCAATTTAGATAGCAGGGATTACTGCCTCATATGACACACTGTAAGCTCAAAGCAGATAAAGGGTTATCTATCTTGGGATTTTTGTTTTTATTATGGATATTTTAAAGACATTCCACAATTTGGATCTGTATTTCGATTTCGATCCAATGGTGCTTTAATAACATGTTTTAAAATTCACAGATTTTTTTTTAAAAGGCTTTGGTTTTATCATTTAATCTGTTACTGATTTCTAGCTTTGTAATTGGGGAATGTTGTATTTATTATTTCCAATTTTTTAAATTAATTAATTTTTTTGATGTAGTGTTCCATGATTCATTGTTTGCATATAACACCCAGTGCTCCATTCAATACGTGCCCTCTTCAATACCCATCACCAGGCTAACCCATCCCCCCACCCCCCTCCCCTCTAGAACCCTCAGTTTGTTTCTCAGAGTCCACAGTCTTTCATGGCTCGTCTCCTCCACCTGTGTGTTAGGGTTGAACAAGGGTGATGATTCACATGGGGTCAGCAGTCCCTGCACTGCCACCAACTTGGTTTCAGCTATGCCCACAGGCTAGTTAAGCACACAGAGACTGGACAGCAAGTGAAGAGGCCAGGGTTCTGCTTTCTTTCATCTCTGTCATTAATCAGGCTCATGACCTTGAGATTGTACAGGAGGTTCTATTTTTTTTTTTTAAAGATTTTATTTATTTATTTGAGACAGAGAGAATGAGAGACAGAGAGCATGAGAGGGAGGAGGGTCAGAGGGAGAAGCAGACTCCCCACCGAGCAGGGAGCCCGATACGGGACTCGATCCCAGGACTCCAGGATCATGACCTGAGCCGAAGGCAGTTGCCCAACCAACTGAGCCACCCAGGCGCCCCAGGAGGTTCTGTTTTTAAGTTCTCTTTGTGATCATCCAATTGCATCCATAGCAACTGACATTTTAAAAAATATGGTTCATTGTGTGTGTGTATCACATCTTCTTTATCCATTCAGCTATGGGTGGACACTTGGGTTGCTTCTATATCTTGGCTATTGTAAATAATGCTGCAATAAATACAGAAGTGTATAGAAAAATGAATGCAACTACGTTTGCAGAATAGATTGTTGAACTGGGAGTCAAATTAGTTTGGTTCAAATTCCACTTCTGCCTTTGAATAAAAAGCAAGTTGCTGAACTGCCTTAACTGCCAACTTTATTATCCACAAATTGGAGCTAATTCACCTCAAAAGGCCTTTGCATGCATGAATGAGATAATAAATGTGAAAGCACTTTGTAATCACTAACACCCTATACAAATAAAAGTCATTGTTATTATGAAGACTCAAAGCCAACTTTAGAAAGAATATGTTATTTGTTGATCAAAGAAAATGACCCCTGGAGACCTCCTTCCCCAAGTCAAGGAACACTCTACTAAGATGTAATACTACCTGTCATTTCACCATGTGCACTGCATTGCTTTATGTTAGGTAAGCCTTCTCAGATTACCATTTAAAATGGTAATACCTCCTAAAGAGTAATAATTAAAGTCACAGCTCAGAGTGAATAGGTCTCAAGGACCTTCTGTTAAATACCTGGCACCTGAGTAACAATTACATGTGTCTTTTTCTCTATTCTTTCTGACTAGGGCAGCAAAATATAAAAACACGAGTCCTAGAAGACTTGAAAAGAGTAAATGGGGGGAAAAAAAACAACCTAGAAACTGGAGAATATGTTGGAGAGAGGTAAAAAAAGAACAAGAGCCTACCTTTCCAATTGTCCAGGGTGAACTTTGTAAATAGCAGACGTTAGAGATATATTGCCCTGATGATTATCACCAGTCTGTATTTTTTAATTATTGAAATATAATTGACATAAAGAATTGCATGTATTGAAGTGGACAGTTTGATGAATTGGGGCCTATGGAGATGCCCATGAAACCATCACCACAATCAAGAAAATGAACAAAGTCCTCAACCCTGTGCCCACTGCAAATGTCATCTCTCCTGTTCCTCCCACTCCCCCTTGCCTGGCCTACTATCACTCTGTAGCACTTTGAATTTCTTAGGCTTTTATGAAAATGGAATCATATGATATATATCTTTCTAAAAATCTGGTTCCTTTCACTCTGAGTAGTTATTTTGAAGTTGATCCAGGTTATATCATATATGGAGTTAATTCCTTTTTATTGCGGGAATAGTATTCCATTGTATGACTACCAGTTTGTTCTTTCACATGTTGATGGATGTTTGGATGATGCCAGTGTTTCACTCTTAAAGCTGCTATGAACACAAGCTTACAAGTCTTTGTATCGACACTTGCTTTCATTTATTAGGTAACTATCTAGGACCAAGATGGCTGAATTATATGTCAAGTATACATTTAATTTTGTAAGAACTGTTTTCCAAAGTGGTTGCATCATTTTGCTTGCCCACCAGCAGTTCATTGGAGTTCCAATTCCTCCATATTTCTCCAATATTTGGTAAGGTCAGTGTTTTTTTATTTTAACCATTCTAATAGGCATGTAGGGGTATCACTGTGGTTTTGATTTACATTTCATTAATGACTAATGATATTAAGTATGAATTCATATGCTTATTGGCCAGCTATGTAAATCTTTGGTGAAATGACTGTTTAAATTTTTGCCTTTTTGTTGTGTTTTGTTTTCATATCATTGAACTCTGAAAGTTCTTTATCTTGAATACAAGTCTATTATCAGTTAAATGCTTTGCAAATATTTTCCCCAGTCTGTGACTTATCTTTTTCTTCTCTTTATAGACTTTTGAACCTATTTTTGGACTCTCTATTCTGTTCATTAATCTATTTCTCTATCTTTACACCAATACTACCTTTTGATTACTATAGCTTTAAAATAAGTCTAGGAGCCCCTGGGTGGCTCAGTCGTTAAGTGTCTGCCTTTGGCTCAGGTCATGATCCCAGGGTCCTGGGACCGAGCCCCGCATCGGGCTCCCTGCTCGGCAGGAAGCCTGCTTCTCCCTCTCCCACTCTCCCTGCTTGTGTTCCCTCTCTCGCAGTGTCTCTCTCTGTCAAATAAGTAAATAAAATCTTTTAAAAAATTAAAAAAAAATAAGTCTAGAAATCAAGTAGTATTAGTCCTCCAACATTTTCTCTTCTTTCACAGTTATTAGAGGCTGTCCTAGGTTGTCTTTCCGTAAGTGTTTTAAATCAGCTTGTTAATTCAATAACAGAGGGAGGAGGAGGAAAAGAATTCTGGTGGAAATTTGGTTGTGGTTTCTTTGAATATTTAGATCGATTTGGGGGAGGAGTAACATAATGTTGAACCTTCCAATCCAACTATTTCTGAGCAATAAGTAAGGCAGTGTACTTTGGTTTAGTTTTCTTGTTTCTTGTGCTTGAGGTTCATTTAGTTTCTTATATCTGTGAGTTAATAATTTCCATCAAATTTGGAAAATTTGTAAGTGTTATTCCTTAAATACATTTTCTCCTCCCTCCTTCTTCAAGGGCTCTAATTTCATGTATATTAAACCTGAAACTGCCCCACAACTTGCTGATGATTTATCTATTTTTTTATAATTCTTTTTTCTGTTTTTCATTATAGTTTCCATTGTGTCCTCAAGTTCACTCGTCTGCTGCTGCAAAGTCTAGTCCATCCTTATTCCCAACTAATGTAGTTTTCATCTCATAAATTTTAATTTTCATCAGTATAATTTCAATTTTTTATCATCCATACCTCTACTTAATTTTTGAACATATGGAATAGGGTTATACTAACATTTTAATGTCCTTATCTGCTAATTCTAACATCTGTGTCTGTAGTGGGTCATTTCATTTGATTGTTTTTATTCCTCATTACAGGGTATATTTTCCTGCTTCTTTGCAGGTCTGGTTTTTGGTTTTTGTTTTTGTTTTTAAATGTATGTCAGATATTGTGAATTTTACCCTGTTTGGTGCTGGATTTTTTTGTCTTTTCTCCCCCCCTTTTTTTTGCCTTCCTTGTTGCATTTTGTAATTTTTCAGTTTTGTTCTGAGATGCAGTCAAGTTACTTGGAAATAGTATGATACTTTCAGATCTTGCTTTTAAGATTTGTTAGGGGCAAAAGATTTTTAAAAGCAGTGTTCAGTCTAGGGCTAATTATTCCTCATTACTGAGGCATGATCATTCTGTGTACTTTATTTGATATCCTGTGAATCACGATGTTTTTCCAGGCTGGTTGACGGGAGCAGGCACCCTTCCTGGATCTGTCTGAGCTTTGGTTACCTTTACCTCTAATTCTTTCAGGTGGATCTCTCCCTCCCTTCAGGTAGTTTCCTCAGGCATGTTCAGAATAGTACAGCTGAATGTTGCTGTATTTAGGAGAGGACATCCTCTCCAGTTCTTCTGAGTTCTCTTCCCATACAGCTCCCTTCTGTCTGGAACTCTGCCATAGGAATTTCAGTTGCCTTAGACTTCCAAGACTCTTACCTCCATTACCTCATCTCAGAGAGTCCAATGTATTCTGCCTGGGTTTGTCTACTGCAACCTGGAAATTCTCTCAAGGCAGTGTGCTATGGTAATCTTAGGGTTCACCCCTTTCTTTTTCTCTCTCAGAGTTCACTCTCTTCAGTGATTGAAGTCAGATGTTTTGCAAACATTTTATAAATATTTTGTTGTTTTTTGGAGGGGTTAATCTGTTTCCTGTTGCTTCCTTTTATCTGGAAGCAAAAATATGTAGACTGTATTAATTAGGTAACTAATCATAGCAAACAAACCCCAACATCTTTTTTAAAAATTAGAAATTATTTCTGTTGTGCACAATCCAGTGTAGTTGTTGCCCCAAGTAGATGGTACTTCTTGATGTAGTAACTGAGGGATCCAGGTTCTTCCCATAGAATGGCTCTAGCATGACCTACATCCCAGGAGTATTTTGTATTGGTGGTAGGCAGGAAGAGTGAGTACAAAGAGGATATATTATTTCTTAATTACCTGGACTTAGAAGTGATACCGTTTTTGCTCACTTCTCATTGGTAAAGACTTGAAGGTCCCATCTGTAGGTAATGGAGAAAAGGAAATGTAGTCCCTGCATAAACAGCCACTTTCCATGAGAAACTTCCTACTATGGAAAGATTTGGGGTAGACGATAATATGCCTCTACTACATGGTCTCTTAATTTTTCAAAACACTGACATTTTATATAGTCTTTGGCATACATTATTTTATTTTGTCCTGCCAGTGGTGTTTGAAGTATATGTCATTCATGTCTTTATCATCCCCAATGTCCAGTTGTAGGAAATGAGGCTCTGAGACT
The DNA here is from genome assembly GCF_054177405.1 of Leptonychotes weddellii. Taxonomy (NCBI): domain Eukaryota; kingdom Metazoa; phylum Chordata; class Mammalia; order Carnivora; family Phocidae; genus Leptonychotes; species Leptonychotes weddellii. The sequence goes on from NC_138372.1 coordinate 155,241,571, forward strand.
GAGAGACTTCCTTAAACTCACTTAACTGGTAAGTGGCTTTATCTGTGACAAAAGCAATGCCTTCTGATCCCAGTTCAGGCACTGTTCCCTCATGTCATGCCATTCTCAGTGGATCCTGGGGGATTCAACTAGATTTAATTGTTTATACTGAAACCAACCCCTTCCCTCCCTGAAAAAATTTGAGATTGGTTTGCATAAAAGTTACAAGAAAATTAAAACCATACAAGTATCATATGATTTGTTTCTATTTGCTCTTGACTGATTTGGAAAGGAAAGTAATTGAACAAAGTATATATATATTGATTTTAGGTGCTGTAAACTTTTCGTAAGTTCTTAAAATGCTGGGACCATATTATTTATGTCTACTTTCTTAGCACTTAGCACAGTGCTTAGGAGAAAACAGTCCATTTATTTTTGTTTGAACAGTTATTATTAGGACTAAGATGGGACGAGAGGAAAAATCAAAGGTAGAGAAAATTAAGCATTTGTCCCTGGAATTGAATGGGAAAAGCTACATTTTTTTTCTTTAATAAATTTTGAGCAAAATAATTCCTAATCACTTTATGTTCAAGTTTCTACTCTTGCATATATAGCTTGGATACAGATACTGAAAATTGTTGAACTTAACAAATAGTTATTTAACCAGTTAAGAATCCATGGTCCCATAAATATTCTAAGATGATACAGCTGAATGAGAGACTAACTATCTCTGTGCTGGTCCAGAAGTTCTTTTTGGGGGCTTTTAGTCACTTGGCAGACAGGTCATTTGAGTAGCCAATTTTCCTCTGCCTTGGATGCCTTCTCCAGTTTAATAGCATAGTTCCCACTCTGCTGGAGAGAAATACAGCTCTAAACCAACCCTGGAACCAAAGAAATGTCATGGTGCCCATCCAAGTTCTCAAGTGAGAGTAAGATGTATCAGCATGTCACCCTGCTAGGATTTAGGGACAGTTGTACAATACATTTCATAACAACCAACAGACTCATCAACTGCCAAGATAATTTAATTGTTAAAGCAGTCAAAACCCATCAGCTTGAACTTAATTCAGCCTAAATAATATGTTCTCTCCCAACAGCTCAAATGGCAGAAAGACAATGCCCTAAATTATTACGTGCTATACAGAAGTCAAGGTGTATATTTTTTATATGTCCCATTAATCTTAGGATTCTCTACAGCCTATGTGCCATTCTTAAATGTGTGCACCTTTTAAGTAATTCACACTTACCTTTCTATTATTCTATACAATTTGGACTTTTTTTTTTCAATTAGTATTATTCATTGCCTCTGATTGTATGGGAAAATGTGGCTCAGGAATGAAATTAGACTTCTGGCTAAGATGGAATAACGAACAATGGATTTACTCTGCTATCTGAAACAAGAAAATATTCTCAACAAATATAGGAAACAAAAGTTTGGAAGACATTGGAAATCAAAAAACAAAGGATGGTGATCCCTGAAAGATGAGAACCAAATGAGCTATGCCCAATGATTGCCCCAGCCTACTACCTTCAGAGAATCTTCAGGCTTCAGTGCAGGGAGCAGGAACCCAGAGAACTCCCTGAGTTGAAGAGATGGTTCTGAGTCCAGGAAGAACAAAGTGCTAGAATTTGCAGAGCAGAGTACTAGAAGGGTGATAGCTGCACAGAAAACTCTGGAGATTCTGTGGCATTGGTGATAAAGATAAACTAATGAAACAGAAAAGGGAGTGTAGAAATAGACTCACGCATTTGAACAACTGATTTTGAAAAGTACAAAGGTTTCATTAAGAGATTAGTCTTTTCAACAAATGTTTCACAAATGACTAGGTAACCATTTGCCAAATCAGTAACTTTGATCCATATGTTGCAACATATAGAACAATTAACTCAAAATAAATTACAATACTAATTTTAAAATTCAAAATGACAAAACTTCCAGAATAAAACATAGGAGAAATTTGTTATGACCTTAGCTTAAATAAAGATAAGGTTATCTATTTAAAAAAAGATAAATTGGGAATTCATTAAAATTAAAAGAGCCTGCTCTTCAAAAGACACTATTAAGAGAATGAAGAGACTAACCACAGACAAGGAGAAAATATGCCCAAATCAAATACCTAATATATAGCTTGTATCAAGAACTCCTAAAACTCAATAAGGAAACAAGCCAATAAAAAAATTAGCAAAAGAATATGAACAGACCCTTCACCAAAGATATTCACTATCATGGGTCATTAGAAAGAAGCAAACTAGGGGCGCCTGGGTGGCTCATTCAGTTAAGCATCTGCCTTCAGCTCAGGTCATGGTCTCCGAGTCCTGGGATCGAGTCCTGCATCGGGCTCTGTGCTCAGCAGGGAGCCTGCTTCTCCCTCTCCCTGCCGCTCCCTGCCACTCCCCCTGCTTGTACTCTCTCTCTCTGTCATATAAATAAATAAAATCTTTAAAAAAAAAAAACCTTAAAAAAAAAGAAAGAAAGAAGAAAATTAAAACCACACTGGGTTATCATTAAACATGTATTATCATGACAAAAATGTAGAAGACTGAAAATAAAAAGTATGGGCAAGAATGTGAAGTAACTGAAATTGCATAAACACTGGTGGAAATGTGAAATGTAAACTATTCTAGAAATCAGTTTGATAGGTTTTTTAAAAGATTTTACTCATTTATTTGAGAGAGAGCAGGAGTGGTGGGGAGGGGCAGAGGGAGAAGCAGACTCCCCGCTGAGCAGGGAGCCAGAAGCTGGGCTTGATGATCCCAAGACCCCAAGATCACGATGACCTGAGCTCAAGGCAGATGCCCACTGAGCCACCCAGGTACCCTGGCTTGGTAGTTTCTTAAAATTTAAATGCCATATATATATATATATATATATATATATATATATAATCATATAGTACAGTCATTCATCTTTTGTATTTACTCAAGAGAAGTGAAAGCAAATGCCCATACAACTTGTATATGAGTATTTATAGAAGTCTTATTTTTAATAGCCTGAAACTATGCTCATAAACAGATGAATGGATAAACAAAGTGGTGTATCCACACAATGGAATACTACTCAGCAGTAACAAGGAATGAACTATTGATACATATCGACACATTGCAAAATGTACAATTATGCTCAAAGAAGCCAGAGGGATAAAAAAGAGTTCATACTGTCTGACTTTATTTTTTTTTTTTATTTTTTATTTTTTTTTAAGATTTTATTTATTTATTTGACAGAGAGAGACACAGAGAGAGAGGGAACACAAGCAGGGGAAGTGGGAGAGGGAGAGGGAGAAGCAGGCTCCCGGCAGAGCAGAGAGCCCGATGCGGGGCTCGATCCCAGGACCCTGGGATCATGACCTGAGCCGAAGGCAGATGCTTAACGACTGAGCCACCCAGGTGCCCCTCTGATTTTATTTTTAAAAATTCTAGATAATGTGAAATAATATATAATGACCCAAAGCCGATCGGTGTTTGTCTGGGGATGGCACATGGAGGTGGAGCTGTGAGGAGAGGCAAGAGGAAAACATTACAAAGAGGCATAAATTTGGGGGCTGATGGTTATACTCTGTTTTGATTACGGTGGTTTCACATGTATATTATGTATATGTCAACATAACAAATTATTCACTTCAAATATGTGCAATTTATTGTATGTCAATTATACTGCAAGAAAGCTGTTTAAAAAAAGAAATGTCCATTTTTTTCCATTAAATCAACAGATATTTACTAAGCCACTACTATGTGCTATGAACTATGTAAGATACTGGTGATAGACTAGTGAATAAGACAGAAGTGGTCTGCTGTCACAGAGGTTCAGCTTTTGGGGAGAATGCGGATTCTAAGAAGTCACTGCTGCACAGTGTGATAGATGTTATGCTATGATTAAGTACAAGTTGTTCAAAGAACACAGACGTAACTCTTATAGGCCCTGTTGTCAATGCCCAGTCCTCATCCCTGAAGTCGGTAAATGCTCTAGGTCATCTATACATTGGCTGGTCAGTTCCTGTACACTCAGGTGGATTTCTACGTCAAGCACCCGCATTTTTCTGCATGGAGATTTTTCTTGGTTGCGGGAATACGGCCAATTAGCACAAGGGACAGGCCTGAAGTTCCAGGGGATAAACACCCGGGGAAAACACACAATAAACCATGAGAATTGTTTTATGAATTTTCCAGCTTCCTTGTCACTCTGTGGAATAACTCTAATCTGTGCTCCATGCGACTCCCAGACAAGCCCAGGGTTTGAGACCTAGTTACACACGATGGGAAACTGTCCCTTAATGGACCACTTACAAACTCCTCCCTTCCTGTTTTCACATCCTTCCTCCTTCATTATGGTCTCTGAGATCTCCTTCGCTGAGCTCTCCATGTACATAAACCTTCATTTGGGGGTCTAATTTTGGAAGAACCCAAATGAAAGAATTTAGTCAGAATTGCATTTAAAAAAACAAAACAAAACACCCTGTCTGCTATGTGGAAAGTGGTTTGTAGGGAAAAGACCCACTGTTAGGCAGAGAGTTAAGTGACTGGCAGAGGTAATTCTCTTTTCTTTATACCACTGGGCAATACCACTAGACATATATTGACTAAATTAACAGACAGCAGTGGGCTGGGGTAGAGGCAGCGCTTGAGTAGGAATAAATAAGCCCACTCTTTTACTTTCTTCTGCCACTAACTGGCTGGGACATCATAGGCAAAAGAATTACGGTCTCTGGGCATCAGCTTCTCCATCTGTAGAATTAGGATGTTGTTCCAGATATTCCCTAAATACTATTTCTGTTCTAACACCTTATAATCCTACAACTCTATTAACTAAGAAAGGATTTTTTCAAAAATTCAGGTAGGGGCTTTGGGGAGATATTTGATTCAGAAATCATATTAGGCAGGGTTGGCTGGACAGTGTGCTTATAACCACTCATGTCTGAAATAAAATTCCTAATCTTAGGTTGCTGTTTATGTGCAGAATGAGAGATAATTAAGGTTACGGAAAGACAGAATAATAAAAAGAAAAATGCTTTGATTCAAGCTTAAGTTCTGTCACCGTGTAGCTGGGATGTAGCGAGTCTCCTAATATTTTTGTGCATTTCCTAAAATTATTAATGGGAATAATAATAGTATCTACTTCTCAGGATTGTTGTAATGATCAAAGATTGGCTATAATTGATAACCACTAAATAATTTCATATACATGAGCTTTTGTTAAAATGTGCACATTAATAACTTTTACCCTTTAATTTTCCGTGTTGCGGAAAAATTAGCAAAGATGAAATATAACATGTAGTGAAATGATAAGTTTTGGCTTAGAAAGCTAATATCATGGGAATATGAGTCTTTTACTCTGCAAATTCTACTCCCCATGTTTGAAAATAATAGGTTAAAATTCAAAGTGTATGGGCATTTTGCTAAGAATAGGACATTTCACAGTTCCTACCATTCTTCCTATAAGGACCAAGGCTCACTTTTGAGTTTAGGGCTGGATCTCTCAATTATCTTTGTAGAGACAAACAGAGGATGAGATTAATAAAAATCTATAAAAACCACATGGTAGAGATGTGGCTTAATTTTTACTTAATTCTCATAAAGCCTCTGTGAGGTGGCTAATATTATGTATTTTGCAGCTAATGAAACTGAGAATGTAAGAGGAAAAATATTTTTTTCAGGGTCACAGATCCAGCTGATAAATTCAAACACAGATCTACTTGGCCCTTGCCAGTAATTCATCCAGCTTCTGATTAATGTAGAACATTTTTTTTTAAAGATTTTATTTATTTGACAGAGAGAGAGAGAACACAAGCAGTGGGAGCAGCAGGGAGAGGGAGAAGCAGGCTCCCACTGAGCAGAGAGCCCGAAGTGGGGCTCGATCCCAGCACCCTGGGATCATGACCTGAACCAAAGGCAGACTCTTAACTGACTGAGCCACCCAGGCATCCCAAGGCAGAACATTTTAGAGGAATGAAACTATGTCTAAAAAATGAACAGATATCATAATTATATGTGGGGAGAACCTCTGAAAATATTTGTTTTTAGGGTCTCTGTAAAAATCATCCTAAGCTTCAAACACAGGTCCTTTTTTTTTTTTTTTATGTTATGTTAGTCACCATTCATTACATCATTAGTTTTTGATGTAGAAACACGGGTCCTTGCTGATTCTATTCTGATTTAGTAGCAAAACAGAGTCAGAGATGAGCAATCCTCCCGAGAAGTGAATAAGTCACTGAACAGACCGAGGTGCATTTCCCATGTCCTTCTACTCGCATAGCCTCAGGCAGATGTCTCTTTTTTTCCACCCAAAGGGCCATGACTTCAAAAGGGAAATGAGCCTCCTAGCACTACTGCATTCAAAAGATTCTTTAACATTTAGAAACCTGTAAATCCAGGGGCACCTGGGTGGCTCAGTTGATTAAGGGACTGCCTTCAGCTCAGGTCATGATCCTGGAGTCCTGCGATCGAGTCCCACATCGGGCTCCCTGCTCAGCTGGGAGGTCTGCTTCTCCCTCTGACCCTCTTCCCTCTCATGCTGTCTCTCATTCTCTCTCAAATAAATAAATAAAAAAATCTTAAAAAAAAAAAAAAAGAAACCTGTAAATCCAGTGTTCATACGTGAATCTGTTATTGAGTGCAAAAATTTACTTGGTCTCTTTGTGATTTTACAGTTCTATAATTACCAAATGTATTAGACATAATCGAGGTGTGTAGAGATTTAATTATGAACTCTATAGCTAGCAGTGACTTCCATAGAACAGCCAGAGTATTAGTACAGTGCCATACATGTTTTGTTCTTGGTTTCTCTTTAGACTTTTTGAGCATAACTAAAATTTTAAAAATATTTAAGAATATAGAAAAAAAATCAAGGGGAATAGTCTCTGTTAGAAGAAGTCACATTAGGGATGCCTGGGTGGCTCAGTCAGTTAAGCATCTGCCTCTGGCTCAGGTCATGATCCCAGGGTCCTGGGATCAAGTCCTGCATTGGACTCCTTGCTCAGCGGGGAGCCTGCTTCTCCCTCTACCTGCTGCTCCCCCTGCTTTGCACTCTCTCTGACAAATAAATAAGTAAAATCTTTAAAAAAAAAAAAAAAGAAGAAGGCACATCAAATCATATCTCTGGTCATTATAGTGTTCCATTTGGTGCATGAAATTCCTTCAATTCATGCATGCATTCTTTCACTTTTTAAATGAATATTAATGAGCACTTGCTATGTTCCCAGAGGAGTTCCAGGGCCTGGGATGCCATTTCAAATAGAGTGATAAGAGCAGGTGTCAATCAGAGAGTGACATTTGAGCAAATATCTTGAAGGAAGTAAGGAAGAGAGTCATGCAGCTACATGTGTGTGTGTGTGTGTGTGTGTGTGTTGGAGATCAGGGGAGCATTGCAGGCACAGGAAGCAGAAAGTGTAAAGGCTCTGAGTGTGAAGTATGATTGCATGGTTTGAGGAATAGTACTAAGATCAAATGTGGTTGGAATGGATTGAGCAAGTAGTAGAGTAGTAAGAAATATGCTTAGGTTGTTAAGAGGGGCCAGATCATATAAGGCTTGTGATACACTGTAAGGGCTTTGGATTTTATCCTAAGCAACAAGGAGAATCATTGGAAAGTTTTAGCTAAATTTTAGAGGGATTACGTAAACTGCTCTCTTGAGATTAGACTGTGGCTGGGTCAGGGGGAAAGGACAAAAACAAAGAGGCTTCTTAGGCAGTGTTTACAGTAATTTAGGTGAGATAGAATGATGATTTGGCCAGAGTAGAAGCATTTAGAATGGTAGAAAGTGGTTAGATTATGTATTTCTTTTGAATGCAGACTTAAGAGGTACTAATAATAGATTGGATGTGAGATGTTGGAGAAAAACAAGTCATGACAACATGACTCCAAGTTTTGTGGAAGGATGGACTTACTACAAATTACAATGAAGTGGGAGGGTACTTTTGGTGGGGTAGGAATATGAGAGGAAATCAGAAGTTCAATTTAGTACAAGATTCTATGAGACATACAAGTGGAGATATTGAGTATATATTGAGTATATAAATCCTAAGTGTAGAGAGAGGTCCTGGATGGAAATATACGTTTAGAAGCTATCAGTAAGTAGATAATTAAAGATATAACTTTTGATGAGATCATCAAGAAAGTGAGTGAAGATAAAGAAGTTAAGAAGTATAAGGAAATGCCTTGGAGCACTTAGCTGTTAAACATTTTAGGAGGAGAGAAAGGAAAAGCACAGGAGACTGCGATTGGGGGCTGATACTGTGGGAAGGAAACAAGGACAGTGTGATGTCCTGGATACCATGGAAAGAGTGTTTTAGGGAGAAAGAGGTAGTCAGCTGTGTTAGGTGGTTTTGGTAGGTCAAATAAACTGAGGAGTGAGAATTTAGAATTGAGTTCAGCAATGAGGAGGCCATTGGTCACAATGACAAGCATCTTTTTTTTTTTTTTTGATGGACTGATAAAGGCAAAATTCCATTTGGAGTGGTGGACTTAGGAGACAATAGGAGGTGAGGAACTGCAGACAGCCAGTCCAGACAATCCTTTCAAGGAACTTTGCTTTAAGGAGACCAGGGAATTGGGGCAATAACCAGCACGGAGGAAGTGAAATCAAGAGAAGTTCCTTTGTAAAAAAAAAAAAAGATAGAGAAATATCAGTGTTTGTGCTGATAGGATTAATTCAGAAGGTAGGAAAAAATGATGATACAAGAGAAAGAGGGCAATTGATGGAGTGGCATTCTTAGTAAGTAAAAGAGAATAGGATGTAGCTTAGAGAGGAAGGAGTTAGCTTTGAGGAGGGACATGGGCAGCTCACTCACTATAAAATGGGAGAAAGCAGAGTATGTAGATATCAATATCGAAAAGAGGATAGACAGGAAAATAGGAGTTTATAGAAATTCTATTCTGAATGATTCTATGAGAGGCAGTGGTATTTTATGCCTGCTTTTGCCCCACAAAGGCAGAGTTCAGTAGTTGTGACAGAGGCTCCCAAAGCCTAAAATATTTACCATGTGGTCAGGAAAAGCTAACCAAAGAGTTTGGAGCTTCTAAGTTCCAGTGTAATCATGTATTCTGCAGATTTTTAGTAAGTGTCTACTACACACAATGTTCTTTGCAAGGTAGTGGGGTAGAAAGAGCTACTGGCATTATCTCCCATCATTTTCCCTGTTCATGATGACTGGTTATTTTCCTCAACACAAAATTGAAGCAGCCACTGCCAAGATCATTGGTAAGAACTTAAATGATATGTGCACTGGAGAGTCTCCATCTTACTCATTCTCTTGGCCAGTTTTGAACATATTAACACATACACAGATAGACTGGGTGCACCCAATTCTCAAGACCCTACAGTCATCCTTCCATCATCTTTATATGGCAAGTTTCAACTCCTACTTCAAGAAACCAGAGATAATCACAGATGACTTACAAATCACTGCCTTGGGAGTTTGGAAGGCATTCACCAAAATGAAATAATGGAAGAGGTGTTGGATCCATAGGAAGAATTAGAAATAATGATTTGGGCCAGAAAGAAATGCAATTTTGAGAATCATTAGCATATAGATGATAGTTGAACCTATGGGAATAGGAAAAAAATGAGAAACCTATGGGTTATTCAGGGAACTTAAAAATAACCAGAAGACAATTGAATAGTGCAAGTCAATTCAATGCAACTAACTTATTTTTCCCCAGTTCTCGCTATTTGCCAGGATAAATGTAGAATTTGAGCAAAGTAATAGTCAAAAATTAAAGAGGAATAAGGTTGAAAACCAATCTCAACCTTCAATATTACTTGGCAAAAAAAAAAAAGTGTAAGGCGGTACTTCATTGAATTAATTTACAAAATATACTGCATTTAACCATATTTTTTAAAAGATGTATTTATATATTTGAGAGAGAGAGCACAGCAAGAAGGGATAGAATCCCAAACAGACTCTGCACTGAGTGAGGAGCCCAATGTAGGGTCCTGAGATCACCACCTGAGCCCAAACCAAAAGTCACACACTTAAGTGACCGTGCCACCCAGGCACCCCCGTGTTTAACTGTATTTTGAATACATTTCTATGACTATAAATTATTTAGTGCCTTGTCATTACATTTACACAGCCAAGCCACCCAAGCAGTATTTTCACACAATATTTTTTTTCAGTTTTTACAAAATTTATTCAGAATATCATATTCCTTATCTGAATGCACTACTTTGGAGGTTATTCAAAAGTGGCATCTTGGCTTCCTTCAGGCCATTTTTCATATTAGAACATGCCAAGAATGGCTATATTTGTGGAATGATGGCCCGAATTCTTTTTTAAGCTTACAACTTTCCACTTTTTTTTTTTTCAGCCTTAAAATATTGTTTCCCACGATGGCAGAATCAAAGCAATGTTGCCCTGTGATAATCCTTCTACCTTCTTGTTTCAATCTATAATGAGCAATAAAACTGTCAACTTCCTAATTCTTCCTCTGCCCACCTCTCTTTATGAGCCTGAAGTTGATTTATAAAAAGGGAAGCTGTTAGGTGCACTGTTGGTGGTCTGGGTTCTCAGAAGTATACAATTTCACAGAGAAAGCAGACTTTGGGTATTTACACCCAAAGTACTTTTCTTTTTTTTAAGTACTTCTTTCTAATAAAGGCAAGAGAAGCAGCTAACCATGTGACCGACTTGATTAAAACACTACAAATCACATGGCACTGATTTCAAAAAAACTGTATAAAATAATTTAAACTAAAAAATAAGTGTTTGACTAAATGCATTTTTAAAGCTTTTTCTTATATAAATGCTTTTATAATGTATTACTTTGGCCTTAGTTTCTCAGTTGCAGTATGAGAGGCATTTTACAAAATGTCATCCCTCTCTAAAGTGATAGTCACCTAGATCAGGGTTTCTCAATCTTGGCACTGTTGACATTTTGGGCCAGATATGTGTGTTCTGTGTATTTCAGGATGATTAGCACCATCCCTGGCTTCTCGCCATGAGATGCTAGCAGTGTCCCCCAAGTTGTAACAATCAAAAATGTTTCCAGACATTGTCAAATGTTCTGGAAAGGAGCAGGGGGAGAGAACAAATTATGTAAATTTAACAAAACGGAATTTATTTAATGATACTTATTGAAGGAAGAATTTGATGAAGAGGTTTTGGAGTTTTGGCTTGTTTTACTTTCAGTCTCAGTCCTTCCCTGCCTGCCTCCCTCCCTCCCTCCCTTCCTTTCTCTGTTCCTTCTCTCCGGTCTCCCTCCCTTCCTTTTCTCCTTCTTTGCTTTCATGGGTAAACTCTTATTCAACAAACTTTACATGGAAATCCAATGTGTAAAATTTTACATGAAAGTCCAAGTGTAGAATTCTAACAGATGAGCTGTTATAAATACTCCTTGTATTTATCACGATTTTTATTTTCTGTATTTTATGATGTTTATGATGATCTTAAAAAGCTTGCTGGCCTGGGAGAGATGGCTCTTTCCACAGCTAAATCTTTTCTTAGTAAAGGGCTTGACTGAGAACACTTCTCTCGTAGACAAGCCAACCAATCTGAGTACCTAGCCCCAACCACCTCCTTGTCTAACTTCACACACTAAGCCAGTTTGCCCCCTGCTCAATGCATCAGGCAACCAGAGATCACACCTATAGCCCAAAACCTGCTGGAATTATTCAAACTAGTCAATCCCAAACCGTATCCTCTGCCCTGCCTTGTCTTTTCCCATGGAATCCCCAATAAAGGCTCTGATTCAGAATCTGCCCTCACTCCTGTTTTCTGCCACCTGACCCAAACCTGGCACTTTCCCTTGTGGCCCAACGTGGCATGGGCCCTTTCTGGGACAGGTGAGTAAAATGAACTTCTTCCCTCCAAGGCCCATTTTCATTTCTTCCTATGGCTACATCAACTTTACCATAAAAGTCAATATCTATCTATTAAAAGTAAATATCTATTTACTTTTCCACAGAAGTCCAATGTGTAAAATTTTACATGGAAGGCTAATGTGTAAATGTCTGATAGAGGGGCTGCTCTCTTTGGATGGTGTGGTCCTGAGACTGACTGTATTCATCATGCTTTTTAAATTTTCTCTATCTTATGAGTTATAACCAACAATTTATGTTCTTAGAACACCCACCCCCTTGATTCTGCCTTATCTTCCAACTATCTAATCAATGATCACTGAACAGGTGCTGTGTATAGTTTGCTTCTTTATCCTCATAAATGAACTAAGGTATGTATTAGCACCCCCAAATTAGAGAAGTGGTTGATTGCCCAAATTCAGTTGTTATTTTTTCCCATTGAATATACTTTCTTAACTTGAATCTCAAATAAGAATGAGCTACTCTATCAGGCTTATGCTATATACAGTATGTATATCAACATTAAAGATTAAATGCTGTAAGCCTGAAACTAATGTAATGTTGTGTGCTAACTACACTCAAATTAAAAAAAAATTAAAACTTAAAGACAGTGTTTAAAAAGACTGTTGTCATCCTTTATTTTATGGATTAGCTTCAACCTTATCCATCTAAGTTGCCTTAGTTTGCTTCCCCACAATAGACTGCCTTCAAACTAAAATGCAGATGTAAATGTGCCACCTTTGCTACTTCCCATTATTTACCATATACGAAGTAAGTTCCTTAACATAGCATATGGGGTTCTCTAAGATACAGCTTTTGCCCCTCTCTCCAGGTCTATAAGTCACTCCAACAGCATCCAACAGTTCATAAATTTTTCTGTGTCTACTCCCACCTTCTATGCAAGTGTTTCTGACCTAAGTGCATATGCATCTCTGCTTGGAAGAGACCCTTCCTATTAGCTAATTCCTTTTTATCTTTTACAATGCAATTTATGGATTGTCAACCTTGGTAAAAATAATTCTAATCTTAACTCCAGGTTATATACCCTTCTATTCTTTTTTTTTTTATATTTTCTTTTTTTTTTTT
>NC_138372.1:155254923-155280302 GCF_054177405.1 Leptonychotes weddellii
ACATAATACCCTCCAGTTCCATCCACGTCGTTGCAAATGGCAAGATCTCATTCCTTTTGATGGCTGCATAATATTCCATTGTATATATATACCACATCTTCTTTATCCAGTCATCTGTCGATGGACATCTTGGCTCTTTCCACTATACCCTTCTATTCTTAATGCCTTTACAATAACCTGTTTTTTCTACCATTATTCTTAATAGATAGTGATATAATTATCTGCTTTGATGTGTAGCTCCTCTATTATCTGATACATTTCTTGAGAACAAGATTGTGAAGTCAATTTTGTTATATCAGTGCACTGAATAGAGAGCTAGGATATAGGGAGCATTATATAAGTCTTTGTTGGATACATGGATTAATTTTATCTGAGTAACCTCAACTTATAACTAGGTTAAATTTTTATAGTGATAGTAAAAAACAAAACAAAACAAAAAAACTCTTTTAAAAATAGGACAGATTCCCTGCCTTGCCTGAAAAGTAGTATTGACTGCAAATCTCAAGATGTTCAGAAGGTGTGGAGAGATGTACAGAAATCTATCACCTTTTTTGAAAAGCAATTATATGACACATTTTTTTTCCTTACTTATTGCCACAGGCAGGATCATCTTTAAGGATAAAGGATGGCATATGATATTTCAGGGAAATTTAATAATAATCAGAAATAGAACATGACTCATCGAGCCTTTAAGTGGAAGGAAAAATAGTTTCAAGTTGCAGTTTCCAATTCAGATAAATGCATAAGCCACCTGGAAGGCATATGTGTTTTAAACTTTGAAATTAAAGTAAATGAGTAGGGGGAGGGGAGTCAGAAGTGAGAGAGTCGATGGTTTATGGAAAGTATAGGTTTAAGTCATCTTGTTGAAGTAAACTGTATTCTTATAAGACCTAAAATGATTAAGGCTTTACTTTCTAAAAGCTTAGGCCATCCTTAAATGAGATCAGTGGTTAGAAGAAAAAATCTTTTGCTATCAGAGAGACACAGGTTTCAAGGTGGTGGGGTTTTTTGTTTTTTGTTGTTGTTGTTGTTGTTGTTGTTTGATGACAGGATTGTCCTGGTCCAGCTGCTTTGTTCTTTACAAAACCTCAGTGACTCCTCATACCATGCTCTCATTCCCTAAAACTCTAATTATTTGTCTTTCCTTTCCAATATGGTCGGAAGACTGTACTGGAAACTCAAAGGAAAATTATGTCCTATTTTAACCAGGTAAACTTCTTTCTTTGATTCTGGAAACAAAATTCCAATTTAAATGATCTATTCTCAGAAGGCATCTTTAAGATCACAAAAGCCCTGCACGTACACAGTATCCAACAGTGACATAATGGGTGAACAATTATAAAGTGAGTCACTAGGATCCTCTACCTTCGCAAAAGCATTTCTTTTTGAAAGCTGTATTTTCCAAAAATACCTTTCCTTCCTCTGCTCAGTAGCCTCCAGGGCTCAGCACTCTACTGCTAATCTCTTCCTTGAAGTAAAAATAAATTCCTGAACTTTCCCAGCCAGTCACGTTTGAACTTAAGTGAAAGACACCTTGGCTACAATTATGTGGGAACGTTGGAACCAACATTTCCTAAAAGCCTATTGAAATGTCCGTCATTGCATCATTATTGTCGTACTATGAGGTAGAATTTTTAAACCCATTTTACAGATAATAGGAGGAAGTATTAGTATCGTACTGTGATTGTTTTCTCCTACTTCTTAGAATAGTCTACATAGCTAGCTAAAAGAAAGGAACATTTCAAGGTCAGAGGACAGTTAGGCCTTTTGGTTTGGGATACACTGGGACGTCCAGTGCGCATGGTGGGCTTTCAACAGGCTCAGAGAATTCATTCACAAACCCAAGGTCATAAAAATGATAAGGAATAGAAGATCTCTTTAAATCTGGGCCAGTTTGGCCATAAAATCTCTGTTCTTTCTTCTCCATCATATTGAATTCGTTTCAGGCTCTCCAAAGTGCATTCATACTTGCTTCATGTGATCCCCACTGCAGAGATTTATGGTCCATTGTTTATACTCTGTCTTCTCAAATCTGGCTCAACATTTTCTATTTTCCTTGTGATTCTAATTACATTTTACATGCTGACTACATTTCTTTTATTTAATGTCCCCTAATGTCTGCTTTGCTAGTTATATGAAAGTAGAATCACTGGCTCAGCTTTCTGCTCCAAAATTATTTTTATGGAAGATGCTTTAGAAGGAAAAGAAGTTGTTTTTCCCCTTCAAGTTTTTTGAAATCTCATGGGAAAAGCAGAACATAAATATCTAACCCATAAGGGAAAATTATTTGTGTATATACACACAAATTAATAGCATGGATTTTGGAACTTTAGATTATTGGGATTCAGAGTAAATCTGAAGGTGCTCTGGGATGATATTAAATTGGAAAACTTAAAAAAAAAAAAGTGACGCCTTGCCAGCTGTCCCTTGAAAGTATACGGACTTTTCTTCAGCAAATTGGATAAAAATATTGTGAGGTGCTCTTGCAGTATCAGGGTGGGAAAGACTAGACACTTCTGGGCTCAGTGTCATTAGTGAGATATGATTAAGACTAAGTTAAGAATCCAAATGTTTCCCAAGTGTTTACCTCCAGTTCTAACATCTTCTTTAATTTCTAGACTTATGTGCTCAGCTGCCTACGAGACATGGATATTTCATTTTTTCAAAAGAAATGAAAACTCAGCATGCCTGGGACATAACATCTCTTTCTCCTTTCCGCACCGTGAAACTCCGTCTCCCAGGGTTCCTCGTGTTGGTGAAGGAACAACCTCCACTCCAGTTGAAAAAGCCAAAAAGCCAGGAGCGAAAGTTAATACTTTCCTCTCCCATATTCTCTATATATGACCCATTTGCTACTGTGCTTCCATTTATTTCTCCCATTCATGCTTCCCAATTCAAGTTACAACCAGAGCTTGCACAGTATCCTGAAAGCGCCTTCCGGCTGTCCCTGCTATATTCTTACTTGCCTTCCTCTAGAATGTTACAGTGTGTCAATAGGTGTGTGCCTTGCGTGTGTGTGTGTGTGTGTGTGTTTCTTTTTGAAAGTTAAACGAATTTAAGCCTGAAATATCTCTGCTGAAAACACTTCAGTGGTTTCCCAGAGGAAACCTTGACATGCCTATGAAGCCACAAATAGTCTGGTTAAGCTTCTGTTTCCAGATTCAGCTCACACCATTGTCCTCCTGCCTTTAGGGGCTTCATCTTCCCTGGCTTTTCATTTCCTCAGGGGAGACAGTGGAGTCCCTCTTCACATAAAAACCACCAAACATATTGCTGCCTCTGCTGGGGGTGGGGGGGGCTTCCCCTAGGAATCCCTATACTTTTTTTATCTGTAATCATTACTTGCTTTGGTTGATCATCACCTTCTAAGGAAACTCTTCTCAACTCCCTAGATCAAATCAGGTTATTTCTAGAATGAATTGTAGTAAATAACAATAATGACAACAATAACAAAACCAGCAGTAGATAGCTAGGAGAACTGTGTTCAGGGCTTACATTTGATTTAATGATTTTGGCCTTACAGAACAGTTTGAGAAGAAACCCTATAAACCTTCTTCCTAGAAAAACAGAAATATTCACAGACGTGAAAATTTGCATAAGATTGTATAAAACACTTCCTGAAGACACCATGTATTTTGTAAGCCCAAGTTAAAAATTCTGATGATTTTTCAGATGTTGTGGTTAAAGTGCATTTTCACAATCCCCACCACAGAAACTTAAGGAGATCTAGAGTATATTTCAGGAATTGCCGGTGGTTTTTTTGCCTTTTTAAAAACATGTACATGTTCCCAGTACTGGTAACCTTCACGCCATTGTGAGAAATGATACTAGAAAAACCATCAGATAGCTGAAATCCAAATGATGATACATTCTTTGAAAATCTTCTGGTTATTAGATAGTTTCTGGGGATAAAATTTACAACATGATGACTATAGCTAGCCATACTGTTTTGTTTATTTGAAAGTTGCCAAGAGAATAGATCTTAAAAATTCTCACCACCAGGAAAAAGAGTTGGAACTGCATCAGGCAACGGATTTTTGTTTGTTTGTTTTTGAGGTGATGTATGTTAACTAAACTTAGCGTGGTAATCCTTTCGTAATATATATACAAAGATGAACAGTATGTTGTATACTTTAAACTTATACAATATCATATGTCAATTATACATCAATTAAACTGGAAACAAATATTCTGAATCAGGAAAAGAAGAGATCAGTACATTTAAGATGTCATTAATTTGCCATGCCATATGAATTTGTGTGCAGACCTACATACCAACTTGTACACAGCATAAAATATTGTTTCGCAGTACTTTAAAGGATTCAGACTTTTCTCTTTCCTTATGTACATCTTCACTGTATACCATCATGGGTTTGCCTTGATTTAGTTGTTACCTCAAGTTGGTGCTCTGAGTTCAAAGACCTTCAACTCTAATCAGTAACCTGTCCTCTTGGTACTCTGGCCATGTTTTATTTAAACTCCAGGAAAGGCACTGCTTGCAAGACATTAGAATCAGCTACTGGAACTTTTATGAAATATGAATTTCAAAGCAGTCCTATCTGCCAGACATTGTTACATCAGCTTCATGCTTCCGATTGAGACATTTAGATTGAAACAAGGAAGCAAATTTACAGATCCTGAGATCTGCGTTGGCTGGATCTAATGCTGAAATTCTTGAGTCACTGTGTTACATAATCATTGCCTTTATGTGTAACTACTGTCATCACTTTTTAGATGGTAACTGGTAACTTTTTAGAGCAAGCCATGCCCGAGCTCCAAATTTAGAACACCCAGTGTATTCCAACAGCTTAGAGCAGACCTGGCACATAGTAGGTGTTCCCATATATTGAAAGAACCAATATGTGTATACACTGAACACACAGTAAAGGAATCTAGAAAATGAAGAATTTTTTTTTCTGCTGTCTACCCATACTCTCTTGCTTAGGCATCTGGAAATGAGTGTGGTTTGAGGGCTGTACAATAATATCTGATCACAATCTGGCTGGGTGATCTTAGGAAATCATTTCAGTTGTCTGTGATTTTACTTATTGTAAAATTTCCAACAGAAGTCTGACTAATTGGAAATGTCCTGTTATCCGTTTAACTCACCAAAGGAGAATGGCAATATAAAAATATATTTGAAAAGAAACTGTAGTGGCTTGCCATGACTTCTATACACCTTTAATTCATTTTCCTGTGACTTCAAACCCAGTGGCTGCAGGCCTGTACGAAGAGCTTTGAGTTCAAAATTGTAACCCATCCTCCCACAAATCACTGTAATATCTCTACAGTCATTCAATAAAGGATCACTTCTAGTCACTATACTCTGCCTACTAAGGCTAGAAAATAGCTGGTATATTTTAGAAGATTTTTTATAAAGTAAAAAAAAAAAAGTGCTTGGTAGTCCCTTACCTACAGTTATTGGGTCCACCAACCGTGAATTAGTTTATCTTTTGTCTTCAGCAACTTGATATATATTTGTCCTCACACTGATTTCTCTTCATATTTGTATCCTCTCTTAGGGGAGTTCCCTCTTCTCTACTTTGATTCCCACATGCTGCCCCTTTTCTCTTCTTTACCCAGTAATATCCTCACTTCTCTCGTTTTGATGACTCCCATCACACTGCCTCACTCCACTCCACCTTGAAATATGCACACATACCTCCTATGCTGAAGAAATGACAACAACCGTTAGAAAAAAACATCCTGCTCTCCTTTTTTAAAGTATGGCTTAGGTTTTTGTTTTCTTACACCACCAGTATACACAAACTCTTAATGTCTAATCTCATCTTTTGTTTTTTCGTCATTTATTTTGCTCCTTTAAACTCTGTACTCAAATTTCATGGCAAAATAGCAGAGTGATTAAAAGCATAAATTCTGGTGCCAGATTGCTGGGTTTCCAATTACATCCTCAGTTCTTTACAGTTGAATGATACTGGGCACCAGATATAAAATCTTAATGCTTTAGTTTTTGCATCTGTAAAACAAGGATTTAATACACACACCTCAAAGAGTAATTATGGGATTGAATTAAAACAGATAACACAATTAGAAGTGTGCTTGTCACACAACAGGCACCCAGTAGTTGTTCGCATCTTCATCATCATCATCACCATTATTATTATAACCATTCTCCCAATTCTACTGAAGCTGCATATCAGTAACATTTAGGTAACTCTAACTTTTAAAACTAGTAGATTTTCGTCAATCTTTGTTCTTCCTGATTTACATTCACAAAATGTGGCCCTGTTGACCATTTGTGTCAATAAGATTCCAGTGTAGAAACAAACCATTCTGCATATTTCAAACATTATGGGATTGAAAACTGGGAATTAATTACTTACAAAATTGTTTGATGATTTGGAGGAGAAGTCAGAAAGGACACCACTGTATGACTGAATCCAAGAGCATGTCGTCATTGATATGACTCAGAGGTCAGGATGCTGCTCCTGCCCTGGCCAATTCCATCACTACACATGCCATTCTGCTCAGGAAGCTGGGGTCTATCTACTAGAATGCAAATCCGATGACTAAACTGTTTCTAACAAGTCACATTTCACACTATTGCTTGTTATCATACACTGCAGCATGAAGGAGATCTAGATCTCCTTCAAATTTTAGGCAAAGGAGTTTTGGGCATGTAGTTTTTAGCTTTTTTTTCTTTTGTTTTGTCCTGAAACTTCTGTCCTCCTAACTTCAACTGTCACTTGTGTATAGCTAACTACCCAACCCCTACTCACAGCTCTGACCTCCTTTCTCTAATTCTGAATATGGGACTCCATGAAATACTGGAGATTTCCTCATGTATATTATACTATAGCCTCAAACTCAGTATATGTATAGTATGACTAAACAAAACCAAAACCAAACACAAAACTCAATCCCACTATGTCTCTGTCTGATTTTAATTAGTGATACATTTTTCTCCCAAGTGCTCAGGTGCAAAAGCTGTGTTTATCACACCTCAGATTTCTCCTACTCTTGTTTGATACCTAGTTAAATGATAGGAAATCTAAAAGACTGAAAAGACTGCATGCTCTTCAAATGATCTTCCCTAAATACCAAATCCCTTATTTTGGCTTTTCTTAGAAACGGTCAGTAACAGCTAGAATTTACATTCCTTATCACAGCATGATATTACAGTGAATTTCTTTAGTTCTGAATTACAGTGCATTTTTGTATTTAACCACATACAATTAGGAATGTTGACATCCCACTATGGAAATTGAGGAGTCTAACAAAGAGATTTCCTGGATAGAGAACTTATTATAGCATATGATATAACATTACTGGCTAGGAAATAGATAAAATCAGACAGATACAAATTTTATCTTTGATGCTTACTAGATGTTTGACCTTGGGGAAGCTGCTTCAAATCATTAATCCCAGGTTTACTTAAAATAAAGGTAAAAATGGTACCCACATCATAGAGAGGTCATTACAAAGATTAAATGTGAGAATGCTACAATAAAGTGCTTATATATTACAAATTTGTAATCATCAAGACAGTATGGTACTGGCACAAAAACAGACACATAGATCAGTGGAACAGATGGAGACCCAGAAATGGACCCTCAACTCCATGGTCAACTAATCTTTGACAAAGCAGGAAAGAATGTCCCACGGAAAAACGACAAACAGTCTCTTCAACAAATGATGCTGGGAAAATTGGACAGTCACATGTAGAAGAATGAAACTGGACCATTTCCTTACACCATACACAAAGATAAACTCAAAATGGATGAAAGACCTAAATGTGAGACAGAAATCCATCAAAATCATAGAGAACACTGGCATTAATCTCTTCAACCTCAGCTGCAGCAACTTCTTGCTAGACATGTCTCCAAAAGCAAGGGCAACAAAAGCAAAAATGAACTATTGGGACTTCATCAAGATAAAAAGCTTCTGCACAGCAAAGGAAACAGTCAACAAAACTAAAAGGCAACCTACAGAATGGGAGAAGATATTTGCAAATGACATATCCAGGTAAAGGGCTGTTATCCAGGATCTATAGGGACCTTAACAAACTAAACACCCAAAAAACAAATAATCCAGTCAAGAAGTGGGAAGACATGAACAGACATTTCTCCAAAGAAGACATACAAATGGCCAGCATACACATGAATAAATGCTCCACATCACTTGCCGTCAGGGAAATACAAATCAAAACCACAATGAGATACCACCTCACACCTGTCAGGGTGGCTAAAATTAACAAGTCAAGAAACAACGGATGTTGGCGAGGATACAGGGAAAGGGGAACCCTCTTACACTGTGTGGGAATGCAAGCTGGTACAGCCACTGTGGAGAACAGTATGGAGGTTCCTCAAGAAGTTAAAAATAGAGCTATCCTTCAACCCAGCAATTGCACTACTGGGTATTTACCCCAAAGATACAAATGTAATGATCTGAAGGGGCACATGCACCCCAATGTTTATATCAGCAATGTCCACAATAGCCAAACTATGGAAAGAGCCCAGATATCCATCGACAGATGAATGAATAAAGAAGATGTGAGACTGTTAACTACAGGAAACAAACTGAGGGTTGCTGGAGGGGAGGTGGGTGGGAGAATGGGGTAAATGGGTGATGGGCATTAAGGAAGGCATTTGTTGTGATGAGCACTGGGTGTTATATGCAACTGATGAATTATTGAACTCTACATCTGAAACTAATGATGTACTATATGTTGGCTAATTGAATTTAAATAAAAAAATAAAATGCTTAAATATGGTAGTAGTAGTAGTCTCAAGACACAAACAATAAATTTTGATTAACTTTTCTGTTTGTTTCAAATTTTTATTTAAATTCTAGTTAGTTAACATATAGGGTAATATTCATTTCAGGAGTAGAATTTAGTGATTCATCACTTCCATACAACACCCAGTGCTCATCATGACAAATGCCCTCTTTAAAGCCCATCACCCTTGTATCCCTTCCCCCACCCACCACCCCTTCAGCAACCCTCAGTTTGTCCTCTATATTTAAAAGTCTCTTATGGTTTGTTTCTCTCTCTCTCTCTTTTTTTCCCCCTTCCCCTATGTTCATCTGTTTTGTTTCTTAAATTCCACATATGAGTGAAATCATATGGTATTTGTCTTTCTCTGACTTATTTCTTTGCATAATACACTCTAACTCCATCCACGTCATTGCAAATGACAAGATATCACTCTTTTTGATGGCTGGGTAATATTCCATTGTGTATATATACCACATGTTCTTTATTGATTCATCTGTCAGTGGACATCTGGGCTCTTTCCATAGTTTGGCTATTGTTGATAATACTGCTATAAACACTGGGGAGCATGTGTCCCTTTGAATCAGTATTTTTGTATTCTGAGGGTAAATACCTAGTAGTGCAATTGCTGGGTTGTAGGGTAGTTCTTTTTTTTTTTAACTTTTTGAGGAACCTCCATACTGTTTTCCAGAGTGGCTGCATCAGTTTGCATTCCCACCAACAATGTTAGAGGCTCAGTTCCCCTTTCTCCACATCCTTCCAACTGTTGTTTCCTGTGTTGTTTCTGTTGTTTCCTGTGTTGTTAATTTTAGCCATTCTGACAGGTGTGAGGTAGTATCTCATCATGGTTTTGATTTGTATTTCCCTGATGATGAATGATGTTGAGCATCTTTTCATGTGTCTGTTAGCCATCTGTATGTCTTCTTTGGAAAAATGCCTGTTCATGTCTTCTGCCCATTTCTTAACTGGATTATTTATTTTTTGGGTGTTGAGTTTGGTTAACATAATGCTATCATTGCTGATATTGATGCCATCCTCCCTTCTTCTGAATATGTTTTAGGGTTATGCTGCAATTGGTATAATTTGATATTCATTATTAAACTTTGTAGATTCACAGCTATGTAAGTAACTGGAACTACTTCGGCACCTGGGGTATAATTCAGTGTCAAATCCTAGGGTTTCACGTAGGTAGCAGATGCAGTATGTTGCATAGATGAGAAGATGAGAAGAAATATGTAGATCTGGCTCAAGTCCCCACAATCAATTTATAAATATTGGTACTTAAAGTGATTACCTTTGTTCGTAGTGAGGGAGGTGGGGGAGAGGGGTAGGTGCTAAGCAGAAAAAACCATTAGCCTGAATCATCAGTAAAAATTGTTCTCTTCTACTACACATAATGGTAGACTATGTTGATATTTACTAATAAAATGTGAGTTCCTTTTTTTACTTAACTACATACTACAAATATGTTAAACTTAACAATGTAAAAAAAGTCTTACAATACTAAATAAAATGTTAGATTCTCACTTATGCCTCTATTTCTCTGTTTCAATAGTGGCTTTGATTGTATGTTGAAATAAGACTGAAAGCCCACTATAATATTTTATTATAAATCACCAGGGATTAT
This sequence comes from Leptonychotes weddellii, assembly GCF_054177405.1. Lineage (NCBI taxonomy): Eukaryota > Metazoa > Chordata > Mammalia > Carnivora > Phocidae > Leptonychotes > Leptonychotes weddellii. The sequence goes on from NC_138372.1 coordinate 155,265,288, forward strand.
GCACTTTGGGTCAGAAACTGTCTTACAAACACATTGCAACTGATAAGATAAGGAGTTCCCTGAAACTCTATACATGGAACTGGCTTAATAATAAAAAAAAATCTTTCAATACATGAATGAAGGAGTTCAATTATTAATTAACTACTTAATGAATTTTAACTTAATTTGTCATTATACTTTCCTCCTCCAATTTCATTTCTGAAATTTAAAAAAAAAAAACACTTTATTTTTTACATTAGATATCAAATAACTAAATTCTGTTAAAGGTGGACAAGTTTTTTCCCTGCCTAAATCAGCAGCTTTTAGAACCATTTTTCTTTATTACCAGCTGCTAGATGTACCCACAGCGTATAGTTGCCAAGCAAATTTGAGAGGCCACAAAAGAACAGGGCTGAAGAAATGAGAACATCATAAGGGAGGAGGAAGTCGTCACCAAGACATGAGCACATGTTGTTCCTCACCACGCTGAGCACACCAGTGCACAGAGCACACCCTGGGACATCCCACTGTAGACATATTTCTGGCTTCATCTGGGAGAAGCAACAAGTTCATAGTCTCTGCTTCTTCGTGGCAGCAAGAGACTTGCTGAAAACTGATATCCTTTGGGCTTGTCTCCCTTCAAGGCATAAAACAGAACATCCAAAAGAGTCAAACATGTTCTCTCCACTGTGACAGGGGGTGGCTATGGAGAAGCTCTGCCTGCTTGGCACAGACAGCTCTTTAACGGGAAGGCAGCACAGTTTTGCAAGGCAAGGGAGCTGGGGGAATGCTCTGAAAGCCACACCTCTGCCTTTTGGCATTTATATCAACTGAAAACATTCTTTTGGGGACTGGGTTTTGGAAAACTTTTGTGCTCATGATGAAAGCACAAGTTCTAACAAAGGTCTGTCACAGAGCTAGAGCTTAAGAAGTAAACTGCAAGAGGACATTCTTAAAGAAAATTCAATGTTCTCAAGAGATGGTAGCCCTCTTGGGACAGATGATGAAGGCTACACTGGGAACACAGACACTGCCATTATGGAGTCAACAGTAAAGTAGGAAGGTAAAATGCACAGAAATACAACCTTGGTAGAAAGTAGTACATGCTAAAAGAAAGGTACAGATAAATTGCTCATGGGATCATAGAATGGAAGAACAATTATTTCCATTTGGGAGAAATTACTAAAACTTTATGGAAGATGTGCAACCTATAAATAGTACACAGTAAAACAAAGTTGGAGTCTTAAAAAAAAACCTGGAAAAATAAGTTTGAAGCCTTCCCATCTTAAGGAAAACAATTGTGTGTCATGTTATTTTACCTTTATTAAATTAAAAGTAATTAGAATCCATTCAGCTCAAACACCCTATTGGAAAATATGGGATTGTATTACATTTATAAATTAACTTGGAGAGAATGGATATCTTACAAATATTTAGTCTTAGTCTACAGGCTTATCTCACTGAATTAACCCACTTTTTTCTCTATCTGACCAAGAAAAATATGTTGGATTTTTTTTCTCATATAATATCCATTTCCATTGTTCCATCATGCAGTTTGTTTTGTCTTGGTAAGTGTTTGGATTTCTCATCATTAAAATATTATTGGGATTGGAGTGTGGGATAAGATCATAGAATGACCCTGTCCAAAAATAATGTCTACCTCTGGGGTGAGTGTAATAAAGACTATGTAGCCTCAAGACAGAAAATGTATTTTTCAGTGAGATTCACTCTTGTTGTGTGTTTTCTTAACCTCTGCCACACTCATCTTTCTACATACACTACGCCTTCTAAAGTACGAAAACAAAAAGCTAAGACTCCTTGATTTAGAGTGGATTAAAGGGATGAATTCATGTTGAGAAATGTATTCCCCACTGAGAGAACATGTTTCTACCCATCTCACAGGGGCACAACCTTTTAGACTAGCCATTTCTGTGGGAAATAGTGATTATAATCAATTTTTAAATTTCAACTAACATATGCTTAAGAGATAATTTTTCTGGAACCAATAAACCATGTCTGAATTTAGGCACCAACACCAAAGCAGTATGCTTTCTAGAAAAAGAGTTAATGGGTAATTAACATATATATTCTTACAGGAGATTATTAACTGTTTCATAGACACTTAAGAAAAAGATATATGTGGTTTTGGATTCAGCTTAAGGGAACTTACTGAAACCTAGATGTCTGTTCTTGGACCAAGGGTCAATGGATGCCAGGTCAGGACACTATGATCTATCTTATTTAAGATTACCTTTAAAAGTATTAGCTGCAGGTACATATGGTGGAAATAAGACCAACCCCATTGTGGGATGATCACAACGTTTGTTGAATGCTGGAGTGGGTCTGGAGATGAACAGTATCCATAATTAAGAACTCAAAAGATAGCATTCCCCCAAACTTCCCCAAAAAAGAAAGAAAAAGCATTTAAACAAATTATTTAAGCCTTATTCATATGCTTTGAAAATGAGCACTTGTAAAACAAGAACTTTTGTCAAACCAGCTATTTTATATCATGTGTTCAAAACCTGTCTAAACACATAAGGGGCTCTAAACAAAGCTAATTTTAACTGAAAATAATCAAAATTTTACTCTACAAATTCAACAATGTTCTTCATTATACTCATCATCATATCTTACTCAAATAGAAGCTGGTCTCAATGTATAGCTGCTTTAAAAATATATGATGTAAATTATTAATTTTGTGAACATAAAAAAGTCCATTTGCTTTATGTATTTCAGATCAACTTTCAACAATTACGGTTACAATCAATACTACACTTTTAAGTGAAAATGACGACATGCCCTCGTGATAAGTGACAGGGTGAATTGTTGGTCCAGAAAATAGAGCTTCCGGGAACAAGCAGCACTGAAAGAGAGATTTGGCTGAAAGCTATGGTATCTTATATGGTGTAAGACCAATGCTCAGAGAATCACTTTCAAGTCTTGCTCTCACACCCCTACGGCCAGAGGAAAGTTATTGGAAGCATTTCTTTGGTGTACAGGCCAATTTTCTTCACATCCTATCAACATGCTCTAGCATGGTGATGAGGTTAGAAAATTTTGAGGCTGAAAACCTAGAAATCTTGATAATGAGGAACCCCGTATTTCTGTCCCAGAAAATAATGAAAGTCCCAGAGGAATAGCCATCCAAAGCCAATAAAAGAAACTAAGCTTTCACCCAAAACTTTGATCAAATCACAGGAAAAAAAGAAAATCAATGGAATAAAATTAATGCTGGTTCTCACTTAGAGCCAATGCCCAATTTGCACTGAGAATAGGGCCAATATGAAAAAACCCAAAGCAATGAATAACACCACAGGCAGATCCAGGTTTTGTGTGGCCTGACACATATGTAATTTGTGAGTCCCTCCTTTAGAAAATTAATTTTAAATACCATACTTTGTGAAATTTACAACCAAACCTACAGTGCTATGGCTCCTGCAAGAATCTTGGAAAGAGTCCGTGCAAGTGACAGGACTTCTTTGCCTTCATAGTAACTACCTCTGAGATACCTATAGAATGGAGAAAGCAATATATGAGTTTAATATCTACTCCATGTAACTGTTATGAAGATTGTATGTAAAAATATATGACCTACAGTATTAGCACACATTTCAACAAATTTTCATTTCTTCTCCCACCCTTCCTTTTCTATTTTACATAGATATCAACAATCGATTTCAAAAGATAAAAACACAACAGAAGGACTCTTTGATATAGTTTTATAAAGGAAAAGTCTGTAACATTTTCATATAGGTGTTTTGAAATAGAATATATTTTGGTAGATTATTTCAAAGTTTGGCATTCTCCAACAGGCTGGGAAGTTTGACATTTTTTTTTTTGTTTTTTGTTTTTTAAACTCTGATTGATCGATTGGTTGATGACTACTATTGCAGACCTTGTTCCTAGTGAGGCAGACTCCAAGATGGAGATTAGCATGCAGAAAGTTTATCAGGGAATGCTCACAGGATTCAGCCTGGGAAGTAGCAAACTGGGCAGAGGGAGAGGTTGGGCAATGATGTCACACTGACAGCCTCAGTCAAAGCCATAAGGGGCTCTGAGGATGGAATTACATTGTTAATCCTCCTGAATTGGGTGAGGATCCCTACATCAAGCCATCATGATATATAGGCTGCCTCTGGGAAGTAGACAGGACCTTGATGAGGTGGCTCTTTTTAAGCCAGGACAACTTCCAGAAAAGAGTTAACAGATTAGAGTTGTCATTCAGTTAGTCTCCCAGCATCTGGGGGGAATGGGTCCTTCAGTCCTGCAAGCCTGAGCCAGGACACGTGGCACATGGTCCACTATAATTTACTCCTTGCACCACGCAGCTCCCCCTCTTCAAAAAAGTTCTAGAGTAGCTCCTCCAGGATACCGGCTGGTCTCTTGATGGAGGAAATGTATAAAAACAAGTTTAATAGTGCCAACTGCAGCTCTCCTCTCCCAATAAACTTCCTTGTCCCACTGATGCTGACACTGTGATGCTCATTCTCTCCTTCCTCTTCTATCAATTTTAATTCATCCTCCCCTCAACCACCACCAGTACAGGTCTAGGTGGCTTACCTGGTAGTGTGAGTAGATCCTTAGCCCTGAAAGGCATCAGCCTCTAGCCATCATGCCATGGTCAGGCTATCACTACTGCCCTCCTTCATTTGTCCTAAAAACTGGCCAGGGGTATAATGAGAGACAGTGAAATGGGTCATTTCTATGCCAAACATCTCGCTCCTTACTAGGGTGGTGACTTCTCTTCTTGTGTGCAATTCACATATGGTACGGAGCCCCAAAACACACAGGCAGCAGCTATAGCTTAAATATAAACAGGACTTCTGCTGTTTAACCTAGTAGAACCAAGGAACCAAGAACAAGGAACTAAGACCTCCAAACCCAGAAAGCCCACATTTGTGAATATGGAAAGCACAAACTACTCCTTAAGGAAGTCGTGAGAAGGATGATAAATGAGTCCATTTCTATTTTCACACCTTAGTTCCTGGATCTTTGCACTGTACATGTTGGGGGCATAGCACTATATAAAATTTAGTGTATTTACTGAATCCAGGAGGGTGGCTTTTAATCCTCACAAGTCATTACTTTTGGTACCTCATCTGTACCTTCAACAGGCCATTCTACCATCCTATCAGGCCAAAAATTTAGTGATATAGATGGGAACATTGGATCCCATTGTCATATGCTCGTTACCTCTCCTTTTTGCTGTAAAATGGATTCTATGGTCTGTTACAATAATTTGTAGGAATCCTATGTGAGTGGTTCAAATATTTTGCAAGCCCTGAAATAATGTTAATTTAAGCTCTGAGGGTATCAAAGGTAAACTAAGGGTAGGAAAGGCAACCCGACATCTGGAATATGTACCTATTCCAGACAATGGAAGAAATTATTCTTCCTTCTATAGTGGAAGAGACCCACTGTAGTCAACTTGCCCTCAAATGGGAGATTTGTCTCTCGAAGGGATGACACTATGTTGGAGACTGCACTGGTCTCTGCTGCTGACAATTTGGATATTTTCGAAGAACAACAGGTAGATCAACTTTTTGTGAATGGGAGCTCATGTTTTGGGGCACATGCATAGCCTTCATCCCTGCCCAAATAGCTACTCCTTTCATATGCCCAGCACCAGAGTGGTCAATGACAGAAGACTGCAATTTTAGTCATCAATAGGTTCAGTCATTTTATCTAGTTGATTGTTTCTGCTTTTTTTTCTTTTTTTTATTATGTTAATTACCATACATTACATCATTAGTTTTTGATGTAGCGTTCCATGATTCATTGTTTGCGTATAACACCCAGTGCTCCATTCAATACGTGTCCTCCTCAATACCCATCACTGGGCTAATGCAGCCCCCCACCTTCCTCCCCTCTAGAACCCTCGGTTTGTTTCTCAGAGTCCATAGTCTCTCATGGTTCGTCTCCCCCTCCAATTTCCCACCCTTCATTTTTCCCCTCCTGCTATCTTTTTTTTTTTTTTTAACATATAATGTGTTATTTGTTTCAGAGTCTACGGCCATACCACTCTGAACGTGCCTGATCTTGTCTGATCTCAGAAGCTAAGCAGGGTCAGGCCTGGTTAGTACTCGGATGGGAGTCCCTCGTTTGTTTCTGAAACCACAGGTGCCTTTGCCTGCCTATCTTTTCTACTTGCCTCTGGCATCAAATTTGCAAATACGATCAGCTGGGCTTCAGTTCCAATTCTGACAGTTGGTTATAGTGAGACTTGGGTCTTTCTCTTGGTTTCTGAGTCTTATTTTCCTCTGGAATTTACACTTTCCAGGGCCAGCCTCAGGCTAAGAGATAATGAGTCCTTTCTTGTAGGATAGAAATTTGGTATTCCAGGCAGAATCTCTGTTAATGAATTATACTGCTCCAATGGGGAGGTGCTCCAGAGAACATATACTTTGTGACAAAATTCTTAACCATTTTGAACATAGTTTAATTTTCTTTGGATATATTTTTATCAGGGCACACTTATTTTTTCATCTCTTTTACACACTTACACGTTCTGCTAATGGTTATTCTTACCTATATTAAAATCAGCTGGTATTCTTACAATTACCTAATCTCCAACATAATCCTCTTCTATAGGTCCATTCTTGCTTTTCCTAATCTCTCCTTTATGTTGCTGAGTACTCTACCATTTGCTTTACCTTTCCTAAAGTTTATTCTCTTTTGTCATTTTTTGAATAAGTTGTTTCAGCTCACTGGTTGCCTTTCTCAAGAAATCCACCATTTATTAACCCTTTCTTCCTGGGTTTTACCAAACATCTTTTTGGAATAAATATGGCATATAAAAGAGATGTCATTATCCTCAGTTTATATCAATTACATATGAAGTTATAAAGAACCATATTTAAGAAAACTTCACATAAAAGTCAAAGAAGGTACACTTATTAGAAACAAAATTGTCTTGCTTTAAAAATAACTTCTAAAAATATACCCAACCCATATTTCTCAAATTGATTTTACAATGACAGTCTGTGTGTACACATACATGTATGTTGTGAATGGTGTGAATCAACATGTCTTAGAAGGAATGGACAAAACTCTTGTTACTGTATTATCTATTCTGCAGGTTTTATGTTAAACCAACTGAACAATTAATTTATACACCTGATTGTCAGAAAGAGCTCTTAATTACATATTTTTGCAATGATAAAATTCACTCAAACTAGGTTAGTAAAAAAAAAAGTGTGTATGTTTGTTTGTGTGTCTACCTCTGTATTAAGAAAAGATGCACACTCTCAGTCAGTGGCTCTGTCTTCCTTTTGTTTCCTCCACCTCCTGTGCTCTCTGTTATAACTTCTCTATTTGTCTCCCTTTCTATAAATCCAGTTTTCTCTTTTGCATGTTTTTTGCTGAACTTGACATCCTACATCACCTTAACTCACATATTTTCCCCCAAAGTCACACTGTTGATAGAGACTAATTAAAACTAGTATGTCTCGATTCTATACTCCCAGGGCAGAATTTAATTAATTTAATTCATCCTGAGGAAACTGAACTAAAATCCTCTCAAACCAGCTCTCCCAAGCTTACACACAACCATTAATAGCTCTCCTTGAAGATAATCCTCTGACTACTGGCTATATTCGTAGAAGCTGATCAGCATACCATTTTAACAATGTCGTAGGTTGAATTTTTAATTTACCATGAATAGGAATGTGAAACTTAGGCTCTATTAAGTAGCAATTGTTAGGAACACAGCTACGCTAAGGAAGCCTCATAAGAGAAAAGCACACTACATTTACTGTCTGGGACAACCCTATGCAGCAGAAACACTTACTCCTGCCATGTTGGTACTGCTGCACATGCTCAGAAGTAGTTTCTCTCTCCTACCTGGAAGAAGATGAGTTCCCCACGAGACCCATATACTGCTGAGATAGACTCCAGCACTCTTTCCTTTCTGTTCATTTGTGTCAGCTGCTGAGAGAAGTGGCATTTCTGGGGGCTTGCCTCTTGCTAGTGAGTACCCTTTAATGTCCAAAGTATGAAGTCTGAGTATAGACTCTTGGCAATTACTGAGACCCTTTGCTTAGATTATGCATCCATATCTCATACAATTAGTAATAGCCAGAGGGACAACATCAGTTACTGCACACAACAACCCTTCTGGATGGCTAGGCTTCTGTGAGTACAGAAGTCACTTCTTAGAAAAGTGGGGCATGGATGAGGAAGACCACCAAAAAAAGTGTGTTGACTACAAACACAAATTTGATACTAAGTCATAGCTCTTTCACATATTGAAAATAAATCCCTAGCAGAAAGGTTAAGATGTTAAGAAATCAACAGCATATAAAATATTGGGTCCAAATGGCAATGGACCTCTTGTTAACCTTGACCTTTTTGCCAGAGTACTCCAAAGAGTTGGCTCAGAAAGATGTAACTTTCCCAGAGTACTGACATCCTTCAACCATACTAAATTTGAACTTTAAAAATGTATATATTTATTTCAGATTGAAGTGTTTTACCTTTCAATCACATGTGTCCCTTCAAATACATTTATGGGCCTCCACTAAATTCTAGGCACTATGGTGGGAGAAGGGGATGCAGCAGTGAAAAAAAAAAAATAAGAGTAAAATATCATTTTCCCACATCCAAAGGACAAAAATTGAGATGCTAAATTTTTCTCAGGGATTGGGGATCACAAACTGCACTACTGGTGCAATATAAATTCTGGCAATAAAACTGGTAAACAGGGCGCCTGGGTGGCTCAGTCGGTTAAGCGGCTGCCTTCGGCTCAGGTCATGATCCTGGAGTCCCTGGATCGAGTCCCGCATCAGGCTCCCTGCTCGGCGGGGAGCCTGCTTCTCCCTCTGACCCTCCCCCCTCTCATGTGCTCTCTCTCTCTCAAATAAATAAATAAAATCTTTAAAAAAAAATGAAATCAGGGCGCCTGGGTGGCTCAGTTGGTTAAGCGACTGCCTTCGGCTCAGGTCATGATCCTGGAGTCCCGGGATCGAGTCCCGCATCGGGCTCCCTGCTCGGCGGGGAGCCTGCTTCTCCCTCTGACCCTCCCCCTCTCATGTGCTCTCTCTCATTCTCTCTCTCTCTCAAATAAATAAATAAAAAAATCTTAAAAAAAAACAAAAACTGGTAAACAATGTGGCCAAAGTTAGTGTAAATCAATATTCACAAGCCCTGAAGCCCAGTGATAATACTCCCGACTCAAAGACACAAGTCTTTAAAGGGCAACGGACAAACACGTTCACCATGGCACTGGTTGTGTACTGTGGACTTGCAGGCAAACTAGAATCATATCAGTAAGCAAATGGGCAGTGGCTGGAGATACCAGCTGTACATACAGTCATAAGTCTAAAAACCGTAATACTGAGGGAAAAACAGGTGAGAAATGTATACCACAATAATATCCATGCATATTAAAAGTTATACAGATAGAAAATACCAAAAATTATTATACATGTATATGTATACATACATATGTATGCACATGCATTATATATACATAATATATCCATGCATGTGTATATATAAAACATTTGAGTAGTTATCTCTTAGGAGGAAATGGTACTAAGGATCAGGAATAAAGTAGGAAAACCAAACTAAAGCAAACCAAATTAAAAGGAAAGTGTGTCCTTGGACAGACCAAAAACACCAGAAGCATAGTGGACTTTCTGTACCAGTACACCTGTGTATTTTCCCCTCTCCCCACACACACACCAAAGAAATGTTTTTAAGTGAGAAAAATGGCATAATCATGACCTTCCTGGAATTTTCATCCTAGCAAAATAAATTCATTGACTCGGCGGGGGGGTGGGAAGAATAATGTCTTCCAATATAATGCCTACGCATCCTGCCTAGAATCTTCTTGAAATGTGTTAGTCAAGAATCCAGAACTGGAAGAATTGGGTGTATCAGCATGTCCTGCATTTGTAAGTTTTTTTGTGAGGTGAGAGATATTGTTTCTTTCAAAGTTCTCTTCAGCATTTCTCCTGCTCTCCTTTCTTCTTTTTCTTCTTCTTCTCTTCACATGCTCCTCAGGTGGTGGTGTTCTTGTACCACCTAATCTTAGATACATCAGTTACTCATGGTCCCAGGAGCACTTGGGTAGGCATACTTGGAAGCAACTTGGTTTATTTGGTTTTATAACAAGACAGAGCAGTTTTTATTGACAAACAGATGTAAAGTAGAACTGTTTTGTGGACTGTTACAGTGTGCCCCTGGGTGAGGTGACAAAATAGCCTCAGGCACTCTCCTTTGTGCCCTCATCCTTTGAATATCCTCCACCATATTGTACTGCAGTGGTCGGCTAAGAGCCCCACTAATGCTTGAAGATCTGGTAAAAATGGCCCAGACTTCAGTTTCAGATTCTGAGGCAGCTGAAGGGTCTTCTCATGAATCCCACAGTTCATGCTTATCTCAGCTTCCGTGTTCTTGCACCCTTTCTTTCTGTCTTGGTTGAGTCCCAGGTCAATGACAGGCAGACATGGCCCCTTTGCCTCCATCCTCTAGAAAGTAGACTTGGCCTTTTACTAGTTCAGCAACTTTACTCCGTATTTCAGGATTACCTGGGTAAGGTCACATTAATAGTCCCTCAACATTTTGCTGACCCTCAATTTACCCTTTTCCAAAATCCAAGCTCCTGAAGCCTAGCTATCACATTCTCCATTCAACCACCCCTTTCAAACCTTATCCCTTTCTTCAAATTGCTTCTCACATACCACTGACAATATGGTCAACAAAAAATGTTTTTATCTTACAGTAACTATAATTACTTATTAGGATGTTGATCCTCTGAGTTACAGTGGGTACACTCTGGAAGCAGAGATCTTCACATATTCATCTCTGTAACCCCAACCCAGAATAATAGGTATCCATAAAGAGTTTGTTGTATAAATAAATGTATTAATTAATGAATAGGAGAGTGATTGCCAAAGTAAAAAGGAAACCAAGAACAGTTAAATATCTCTAACATGAACCATTATAGCCACAGACTTTTGAAAAGTCTCTGAATTAAGCTGAAAACAGTATTATAAGTGAAAGGAAAGGAAAGGTGTTTCAGTGATCTATAAAAAGTAGTTTAATGAAGTACAAAGGGCAGTATGGTGGTCCCCAGTGAACCCTGCTATATTTACATCCCTGTGTAATCTCCTCCCCTGGAATCTCAACTGGCCCTTTGATTCTCTGTTAAAAAAAAAAAAAAATAGAGAAATGGAATGGAATGGAATTGACAAGGCATGAGATTTTTGGGACCAGGTCCTATGATGCCTTGCAACTTAAACTGGATCTCTTGGAACACATGCTCTGGGGAAAACTACCACCATGAAAGAAGTCTGATTACCCTGAGATTACCATGTTCTGAAGAAACCCCACACACAGAGGCCATCTGAAGAGAAAGATGAATGACTAGGCTCCAGCTCATTCCAACAGAGGAGCCAGACCAAGGTCCCAGCACTATCTTGGACAGACAGTCCAGTAGAGACTTCACATGACTCAGACTCAGTCATGGATATAGGCAGATTCTCTTGCATCAGAGTGTCAGTCATCTTGAAACAATATTATATTTGGAAAACAAAATCTCTGATAAACTTCCTGATTTTTAACTTGTATGTGAATGAATTTCTTTCTCTGCCACAAATATTATTCAGTTTTTCTCATTTTTGGTCTAGATCATTTCTTAGATTTTCTTCTCTAAAATTGTGTGATTTTTTTTTTTGCCTTATAGTATCATGCTATCCTAATCTCCTAAACTAAAATGCATTATAGAGTCCTATTTCAGTAAGATTTATTTTCAAATTCAGTTCTAATCTCAGCAAAGTCACCTATTTAGCTACGCCTTTTATAACAAATAGTAAATCCCTCTTCACTAAAATCACCTTTATCACATTTCCAAAGTCTAAGAAATAAATATATAGCCAGGAAAAATTATTTTATATGAAAAGGATTTAGGACTCTTAAACATAGAGAACAGGCTGGTGGTTGCCAGAGGGGAGGTGGGCAAAGTAGGTGAAGGGGATGAACACTTATCATGATGAGCACTGAGTATAGAATTCTTGAATCACTACATTATACACCTGAAACTAATATAACATGTTAATTATACTGGAATTAAAATTTTTAGAAATCAATTTATATACATAATAAAACATCTGAAATAATAAGAGTTTGGGAAATTATTGATAAACTTAAAATCTGAATTCAGTGTTTGTCAGAATCTACTTTCTGTTTCAGCTGTTTGCTATTTTTTTTAGCTTTAGAGAAAACTGAATCATTTCAGCCATTCCTCAGTTTAGGATCTTGAGGTGGTCGTGGCTCAGTTTTCTAGTCAGTAACCTTAATATGCAAGACTCTCGCTTCAGATGAAGGTTATCTGGATTAGGCAAATTTCATTATCATTAAATAATTTCCTGACAGCCCATTTTATAGTACACTTATATACTTTTTTTTTCTCCTAAAATGAAGTTATGTGAAAAAAAAAATTCTGATTCAGGAGTTTGGTTATTTCAGCAAATATTACTGTAATATGATAATGCTTCTTGGCTAAATATACCGCAACCAAAACAACAAAACAAGAAACAACAAAAGAATATGCAGGCATTTGTACCATCCTGGCTTACAATATGATGGGAATTCAACCCATATCTTATATTTCCATCTGTTAATGGTTTCCAAAGCAACAGTTTCCTGTTATTCACTAATTCTGCTGGATACATGTGTTCTCTGTACTCTAATACTGGCTTGAGTTCCTAGTATTTGGACTTATGTTTTGGAGGCAGCTTCTTATAAATGCAATATTAAAAATAATGCTGTACCCACTAATATCTACCCTATATTATGCTTCCTTTATACGGCACTCAGTTTGGAAAGCAATAATAGCATTGTTTTTATAGTGTTTTTAAAAATATAAGATTAATATCTGCTACCTCATTTTTTTTATCTCATAGTCCTTGGGGCTGGGGTTTAGTCTAAGCAATTTGTCTAAGCTTTCAACGCCAATCACTAGCATAATGGGAACTTTTCTTCTAAGTATCATGCCCTATCCAGGGCAATCTCTTCTAGCCAAGAATTCCTAAAGAAAGATTCCCTGACACATCTCCACTAGGAAAATTGCACTTCAACGGCCTATTAGACTGAAATGTTCAAGAAAATTTTCTTCATGTTGACCTTGTTGGGGGGTGTGTGTGTGTGTGTATAATTTAAAATTTTCATTCAAACAACAAAACCATGCCCCTTACTACTGTCTTCTTTTCTACTTTCCATTTGCATTTAGTTTCTTTATTTCCTTTCTCTCCATTCATGGACTTCCCCCCCCCACCATGTTTATCTGGAATCACAGCACCTCTCTTACCAGTGAGGCAGCTTTTTCCAACTAGGTGAGCTCATGCTGCTTCCTGGATACTGAAACAGCCCAGTGTGACAGTAGGACCATGTCTACTTTAAATGCTCTACCAATTCCACCACGTGCCACATTTCTTCCTATGAGTCCTTTGGGAAAGGAGGTACTTTCTTTGTAATCACAGGGTGAGTGAGTCCTAGACTAAAACAGACCCCATAAAGAGATGCATGCATTCTCTGAGTTTCATATGCTGGGTTAGTTATTCCTCCCTTGGGTTCCTGGAGCACTTTCTATTTACATCCATTATATTGTATTTATCACATTGCATCCAAATGTATTTTTTTATCCACTCATTAAATATATATTAATGTATACCAGGATGAAAACAGAAAAATAACCCTGTTCTCAAAGAGCTTCTAATCTACCAGGAAAAAAGAGACATGACATTCCACATATCATGCGTTTTTGATAGAATGTTAAGAATCATGGTCCTTTCTAAAAATGCAAGATTTAGTCCCACCTGGGAATCAGGAGAAAGTTCCCCAGAAACAAATAAGAACTGTAATGAAGCTATAATCATGAACTTCTTTATAGCACCTCACAAAGATGCTTTTATTTCTTCCTTAAAACAATCTTGTCAGAATTTTTTTTAAATATACCCACATAGTAGAAAATAAATTAAGAGGCTTAGAAAGGTAAAGAAACATATAGTGAACCTGAAAACTATTTTCAAAATTAAACATCCCAAACTCAAACTTTAAAGTGCCCTTCCAAAAAAAATATTAGAAAATCTGCTATATTGGTCTGGGCTATGTGGTCTTATATATGAGTAACCCAGTAGAATGGGTGGTTTCCTTCTTACATTAAATACACAGTCATAGTCTTGTTACTACCTTCCTAAGGAATGGGGAAATCAACTCAATAATTTTCTCTTTTCCTCATGCCAGCAGCACACCTCACTCCACCTCTTACAACACAAATCCTGGGAAAAAGCAGAGTCCACCTAAATGTTAGCATCTCCCTCAGGGCAGGCTTCTCATGTGAGGATAAAATAGAAGAAAAGATTGTGACAGTCCTGGAATTGAACACTCTCAAGTGCTTGCAATCTGATCCTGTGTCTGTGTCTCCTCATTCGCCGACGCCGTCCTTTCCTACGAGAGACCCACCCCGGCTGGAGCTGGACTCCGGCAAGTGGCGCCACAACGTGGGGCTCGACTAGGTAAGCCTTTCTACAGGGACGGACAGGACTCTGCTCGTGGGTACTGCAGACCCCTCTGTGAAGGAATACAGAGTAAGAGTGAGCAGAAAGACAGAACTTAGAGAAGCTATGGGCCATAATGGGTCAAAGGAACGACGACTCTTATTGATATTATTAAGCATATGATTGAAAAAAGAGGTGTTAAGGTTACTCATGCTCAACTGGCTAGATTTTTGACCTGTGTAGAGACCTGTTGCCCTTGGTTTCTGAAAGATGGTAGTCTCGATATTAGAACATGGAACAAGATAGGGGAGGAAATGCGGTTATACTATTCTAACCATGGTCCTGAAAATGTACCCGTGGAGGCATTCTCTTTATGGACATTGTTAAGAGATATGTTAGATCCTATGCCTAGCTCACAGGCTTTACACAAAAAATTACGGGAGACACATAACGCTGCCCCCACTGAAGAGACACCTCTATTACAAAAATCAGCCTCTCAAGTACTGGTAATAAATGAAATGAAATCAGAAGA
>NC_138372.1:155280802-155345486 GCF_054177405.1 Leptonychotes weddellii
ACCATGGTCCTGAAAATGTACCCGTGGAGGCATTCTCTTTATGGACATTGTTAAGAGATATGTTAGATCCTATGCCTAGCTCACAGGCTTTACACAAAAAATTACGGGAGACACATAACGCTGCCCCCACTGAAGAGACACCTCTATTACAAAAATCAGCCTCTCAAGTACTGGTAATAAATGAAATGAAATCAGAAGAGGAGGACAAAGATAACAAAAGAGTTGAAGGGAGAGACGATCAATTGTCCTCTGAAGATGAGGTAGCCTTTGAGGAGGAGGCTGCTAAATATCATGAACAAGATTGGGAACTTTTTGCAAATGCCACAGCCCCTGAATGCGGCTCTGTGATTAATCTACATAGACAGTTAAAAGTTCCACAGAACAAGGCCTTAGTTCGTAAAAAACCCTTGCCACCTATTAAGAATATTGGCTTTAAGGGAGCAATACAGGAGGCCTTGAGAGATGGGGATTTAACCTTTAAATGTTTTCCAGTGACTTTTGATGATGAATGGGACGAACCTCAGTGGGAACCACTCCCTTATAAGGTCTTAAAGGAACTAAAAAAGGCAGTTTCTGACTATGGTTCTACATCTCCTTATACTATGCAGTTGGTGGAGGTAATTGCTAGCCAGTGAATGACTCCTTATGATGGGCATCAAACTGCCAAATCTTGTTTCCCTGCGGGGGTATATTTACTTTGGAAGGCTGAATATAAGGAGTTGGCAAAACAACAAATTGCTATTAATAGAAAGTCAGGTCGCCGCTCCATAACATTTGATATGCTTATGGGCCTAGAGGAATGGTCACAAGCCCGTGATCAACTACATTTATCTAAGGAGGCTCTCAGCCAAAGCTCCAGCCTAGCTGTTAATGCCTGGAGACACCTACCTGCTGGAGAGGTAAAAACTACAGGCTTAAGTAATACCAAACAAAGTCCAGGTCCTACCCACTGCTCATACTCCGACTGGAGTATTATGGCAGGAGGGCCCCTTGGAATGGGTTCACCTCCCCGGAACCACCAAGAAGGTCGTCTGTGCCTATAGTACCTTGGTTGCCCTATTAATCATTAAAGGAAGAACTAGGGGTGTTGAGCTATTTGGAAGAGAATTTCAATCATTAACCCTGCCTTATAAAAGGGAGCAACTTGATTATTTATTCCAACTGGATGATGACTGGCAAATTGCTATCCAATCTTTTACTGGAACTATTCAATATCATTTGCCTTCCAACCCCCTACTTCAATTCTTAAAAGAACAATCAATTATCTTTCCAAAAATTGTCAACTCCTCACCCTTAGCTCACCCAGCTGCTCTCGTCTTTACTGACGGCTCCTCAACCGGAAGAGCAGCTTATGTCATTAATAACCATAAAACAGCTGTACAAACTACTGAAACTTCAGCCCAAAGAACTGAACTCTTTGCGGTGATAGAAGTCTTTAAGACTTTACATGACCAACCATTTAATCTTTTCACTGATTCTCAATATGTGGCCAGGCTGTTCCCCGTTATAGAAACCGCTATTACAGCTCAAAACAAAACTACTATTGCTCCTCGCTTACAGGAACTCCAAAATCTGATCAGAAAGAGAATGCACAAGGTGTATGTGGGCCATATCCGAGGTCACTCCAAATTGCCAGGATCCCGAGCAGAAGGAAATAATATAGCTGATTTGTTCACCAGAGAGGCAATCTTTACAATTAAAGAAGCAACTGCCAATCATGCCCTCCATCATCAAAACGCAGCCTCTTTAAGAAGGCAATTTCACATAACAAGAGAAGCGGCCAGAGAGATAGTTCGGAAATGCTCTATATGTCCAAACACTCAGCCCTCTCTGCCTATGGGGGTTAATCCCCGAGGCCTTAGACCCAATGATCTCTGGCAGATGGATGTAACACATGTTCCCAGCTTTGGTAAATCTGGCAGATGGATGTAACACATGTTTCTGTGGACACCTTCTCTCATTTAATTATGGCCACAGCTCGCACTGGAGAAGCTTTTAAAGATGTGTCTCAACATTTGATGTTTTGTTTCGCCTATGCAGGAATGCCCAAAGCTATTAAGACAGATAATGCACCTGCATATACTTCATCTGCATTCAAAAAATTCTGTGATTCATTTAAAATCTCCCATAATATGGGGATGCCCTATAACCCGCAGGGATAAGCTATAGTAGAAAGAGCTCACCAGACCTTAAAAACCCAAATCTCCAAACTACAGAGTTCAGAATATAAATATAGCTCTGCGCATCATATACTAAATCATGCACTATTCGTTGTCAATTATCTAAATTGTGACTCTCGGGAGCCTGGGTGGCTCAGATGGTTAAGCGTCTGCCTTCGGCTCAGGTCATGATCCCAGGGTCCTGGGATCGAGTCCTGCATCGGGCTCCCTGCTCCTTGGGAGCCTGCTTCTCCCTCTGCTTCTCTTTCTCTCTCTCTCTCTCTCTCTCTGTCTCTGAAGAATAAATAAATAAAATCTTTTAAAAAAAAATAAATAAATACATTGTGACTCTCATGAGATTTCTCCCATTATGAAACATTGGGAAAATGATGACATTAAACCCAAACCACTGGTTATATGGAAAGACCTCTTAACAGGATCTTGGAAAGGCCCCCATATATTATTAACATGTGGGCGAGGCTATGCTTGTGTCTTTCCACAGGACGCTGACTCACTTATCTGGATTCCTGATAGACTAATCCGACATCATGTCTCGCAGACACCCTCCACTCCCACGTCCGATATGTAGACCTTTACCCCCTATAAATATCCCACTTAGAGAAAGTTGTGCCCGATCTCCAGAAGCTGCTGACCCTCTGATTCCACCTTTACACCGGCTGCGCCTTGAAGAATCGCAAACCAGTCCTACTGCGCCACCTATTCCGACCACACTGCGCAGCAACCCACCAACCTGGGGACAACTGAAACAACTCTCCAATCAAGCACAGCATCTCATGGAAGGGCAAGGTGTTAACGTAACCCCTGAGAATATGTTTGTGGCTATGCTTGCGATCATCTCATGCCAGGTGATATGTGTTTCTGCTTCTCAATATTGGGCATATATTCCGGATCCACCAATCTTGCATCCTACACCTTGGGGATCCTCTTCTATTCGTGTGTTTACTAATAATTCTGATCTTTTGGGGGGAGAATCAAATTCATTTATCTTGCATAAAACAGATGCAAATTTCTCTTTCCACGGGAGACTGGATGATCCTCCTATATGCTTTAGTACCAATACAACAAATTTACCTGATGGCTGCCTTCCCCTCAATTATAGAAGTTTATTAACTGATTCTCCCAATGGGAATCCAAAAACTAGGGATCTTTGGGTACTTAATCTACAGCATATAGGAAGTTATAATTATCAAGGTACTGTGGTCCATGATAAACCTCCTGCATCCATTCCTCTATGTGAGGCCTTGGTAGGAGACCTAAATAATGCTTGGGGCAATATTGATAAATTTAAAGGGTTTCCCTTATGGCATGAATGTATGTTCCAATCTAAAGGATTGCGATTTTCGCCTCGCAACTCTCAGATGTCCATTTATGACTACTCCGTATCTAGCCCAGACCATGACTATAGAAGACATTTAAATAATCAATCAACAAAGTATTATTGGAATGATAATCTAATAAAAAAGCCAGAAAAAATAAACAGATGGTTCTCATTAGGATGGGTTAGTCCTATATTTGTTGCTAAAACTTGGAATAGTACTCAAATATATCCTGAATTATATAGATTATTAGCTGCTACAGGAATGATTTTTCTAAAAAGGCCTAGACGCCCTGACCATATGGAGGTGGTCACGGCATGTGTGGGTCCCCCTCATGCTCTCGTGGTGCAAGGTCATGGCCAATTACAGGTAAACAAGATTAATCATACCTATTATGTATCCTGTTCAAAATGTACATTAACTAATTGCATTGATCCAACTGTTGGACCAACTGTCTTTATAATTGTTCATCAACCTCCTTATGTAGTGTTACCTGTAAAATTAGAAGAACATTGGTATGATGATCCTGGCATGTATACCATTCAACTTGTAGATAAAGTCTTATGCCGCCCTAAGAGATTTATTGCAGCACTTATATTAGGTATTACTGCTCTTATAGGAATCATAAGTTCTTTTGCTATATCTACAACTGCTTTAGTACAGGAAATACATATTGCACATCATGTGGATAGATTAACCCAGAATATTTCAACTGCACTTTATTTGCAGAAACAAATAGACAAGAAGTTTGAGGCACGATTAAATGTTCTAGAGGAAACTATATTATATGTAGGAAATCAAATTCAAAATCTCAAAACTCGGTTAACCACTAGATGCCATGCACAATATAAATGGATCTGTGTCACTCCCCACCATTATGATTCCTCATCTATCCCTTGGGACAATGTCAAAAATCACCTATTGGGAATATGGAGCAATGATAATGTATCCTTGGACTTAAACTCCTTGCAAGAAAAAATTAAAGACATTAGTTTGGCACATGTGTCCTCAGCCACAGCCTCAGAAGTTGCAGATTCCTTTCTTGCCACTTTGCAGAAATACACCTCCACTACTGCCTGGTTTCCATCTCTCATCAATCTAGGTATATCAGCACTAATTATTATCTCCCTTTTGTTTCTCTTTCCAGTCTTTGTCAAATTACTAAGTAGAGGAATAAAACAAATTCATTTGGAATTGAAGACTTTGCAACTGAAGGCCAAAAATAAAAAAGGAGGAGATGCTTGCAACCTGATCCTGTGTCTGTCTCCTCATTTGCCGACGCCGTCCTTTCCTACGAGAGACCCACCCCGGCTGGAGCCGGACTCCAGCACTCAAGTAACCCCCTCTCCCCTCAAATGAAATGAGAACCTTACCCTGGGAGATCATCTAGGTGAATCAGCCAGTTCCTCAGATAAATTACAGATTTTATTAAAAAAAAAACAACAGACTTTAAACTTGAGGAATATGGGTTCCATCCTAAAATCCTAGCTCACTCATACATCTTATTGATATAATCATTTTTAAAATCCTGTCACCACCAACATCATCAGTCTCCCAGAGGGCCCCACTGTTCTTTCCATGTTTCCTGCCTCACTTTTCATTTTATTACTAAGTACAGTGACTTCTTGTCTACACTGTCATTCTATCTCATGGCCTTGACTGGGAACACTACCCTAAAGTAAAATTGGTCATCAGTGTAGACCTTTTTTTTTTATTTTTGTAATAAGGTGTAGACCTTATTACAAGATTATACATAGTAATTAGAGAAAATTTAGGTAAAAAACATAATATGGAAAGGGAATCAGAACAAGCCATAATAAAATCACCCATATTATCAATGAGAAATACCACTCACAAATATTTTGTTTGACAAAACGACTGTTACTGATTTCCATCATGGGATTATGGAAAAGGTTCTGGTTACCACCTATCAAAGAATTTTGTTTCCTTCTCCTTCCCTGAATCAAATATACATAGGATTCTGATGATGGTTTAAGTAATCTTTTACTGAGGGTACAATTAATTACAAGAAGTTAGGGGAAGAAAATTAGAAATTAAGCCTCCCACCCAATGATCTTATTATCTTATATCTCAGCAAGTAAAAAGGCTTATTGCTTAAATCCTTAGAGAAAGTCCACTGGGGCGTGTTCTCGGTCTCTCTCTCCCTTCACTTCTCATGCCCCATGGTCTTCCACTAATATTTTCCTTCCCATTTGGAATCTTTGCACTACATCCTCTACTGGATGTGAGACATCCAGAAAAATAATTCCCTACTTTCTGTCCATTTTTCAGGTTTTCAATCTTAAGAACATTTGGAATTCTCTGAAAGTCAGTGACTTCTTCTTCTGCCCAGTTTCTGCTGGTTTGGGGATGAATGAGGTGATGCTATGACCAGTGTCTTTCCCTACTTGGGGAGAGTCAGTGGGGAATTTCCATTCTGGCAAGTGTTTCACATTTCCCCAAGGTTTCTGAAATCCTTATACCTTATAAGGTATACCTTATAACCATTAGGATTCATTGCCTTGTGAAATCTACCTATCTAAGTAACATGATATTCATCACAACTACTTAATGCAATCTAATCCAATTTTTTTTGGCAAAGTAATGACTCTGACCCAAGGAAACATTTCCATCATCCCTCCCCCACCCCTGCCCCACCACACATGCTACTCAAGGTGATTCCATAAAACTTTCTCATTTTAACTGGAATCACTTTTCATAATTCCTAGGTGTCTTTTTGATGGTCTGAGAAATTTCTAGTTCACTTGTTATTTTCTCCTTTATAAATATTGTCACAACCATCAATTGGTTACCACTGCATTACTTAACAAATGGTAAAGTTCTTAACATTTTGAGAGTCTCTCTCTTTCTCCTATTCTAAACAATGCTATCATCACTCTCCTAGTAGCTAAATCCTTAAAACTATCTTCAATTTTGGCCTTTGAACAGTATCCTAGAAGTGGAATTCTCCATCAGACTATGAACTTTATAAGAATATTAATCCGTATGGTCAAGTTTGCTTGCTGACAGATTATATCAATTTTCATTCTAACAGCTATGTTTGTAAGTTTTTGTTTTTGGAAAACATTGGACATCTTGGCTTGCTAAAAATCTTTGTCCACTTGGTAAGCAAAAATAGCATCTAATTGTTATGATAAATCATGCATTTATAAATAAAATAATGAGGATGGGTTTGGGGAAAAATAATTAAAATAGGATTCAAGTAATGAATGAAATACATTATACATATTGTGTGACTAATAGGAGAAGCATGCATTTTAATATTGATTTTTTTTTAATTCAGAGTCCAGATCTTAATTCTTTTTCAAACAACCTTGTTTTTCTCAAATCTGCTGTTTTAATCTCTAGAAACATTTTATTGTTGCTATTTTAGAAATTCTAGTATGCAAAACTCTACATTTCTATACTTTCATTACAAAGCACGTTTTCAGCTGTGCTACCTTTGTTCGATGGATGATTTTGCTCTTATTTAAAAATGAGGAGGGGGACATTGGGGCCCCCGAAAGTTCAGTGACTCCACCACAATCACATATCTAGGAAGTGCCAGATCCCAGGCTGTATAGGAAAAGAAGAGAATCAGTGCTTCTTTTTGCTCTACCTCCTGGGAAATTCCCACATTAACACTGGCTCAGTGAGTAATGAATAGATTCTTTCAGAAATAGAGTTGTCACAGTCTGATCTAAGTTAGCAAGCTTTCATTTTGCGTAGACAAAGAAAACAAAATGTTAGGCTGGCTTCTCAGCCTGAGGGCCTCAGAGAGAAGGAAGCTGTCTAGAGCAGGGATCCTTTCAGCTACAGTGAGCATGAATTAGCCAACTAGAAAATACATGGTCTGCATGAATATGGGCACATCCGGATTGTTATTTACCCTCACTGGAGGGCAGGTAACCCGATGCGACCACAGACTCTGTAGACTTTCACAGGCAGAGAAGAAGAATGTGGATTTGGATCCTCTATTTGTATAGCACCTTTAAGGCGAGACAATCCCAAAAGACTTTGGGACCCAATAGTCAAAACTACAGGGAAGCCGTGAAACACTAGCTGCCCATCAGTAAATATGCAGGAGACCCTGGACAAGAGAAATCCCCTCTATCCTTTGCAGTGAAGAGGAAATATCATGAAGCAAGGCTCATAAATAACTACCCATATTTGATTTGGGGGACAGAAGCTCCTGGAACTATGTTTAAGACCTGAGGGCTATAATTTAGTGTTCTGAAAATCTCCAAGGTGGTTCAGTCACAGCCAGGATCCTTTTAGTACTTTGGGGTTACATCCAGCCCCTCTCCTCAGTGTTTTATACAAACATGATTGCATCTGATTTATGCTGAGCAAGAGCAGTAAGTACTGTTGTCCCCGTTTTAGAGGAGAGTAATAGGAACTTAGTACAATTGAAACAAATAATTGACAAATACCATTACTTTCTAATCAAGGTGGATCCTGGTAAAAGGGAAGCCATTTTATTTTCATGTACACCTTGGATTTGGATATAAGAAGGAGAACCCAATAGTGGTTGCCAGGGGCTGGGAGGAAATGGGCAGTTCTTGTTCAATGGTTATAGTTTCAACTATGCAAGATGAATAAGTTCTAGAGACCTGCTGTATAACATAGCACCTGTAGTTAACAATACTGTATCATGTACTTCAAAATGTGTTAACAGAGTAGATATGTTAAGTGTTATTACCACAAAAATAATAAGCAGGGATTGAGGAAACTTTGGGAGTTACTGGATTTGTCTATCCCCTTGATTTTGGTGATGGTGTTATGGGTATGTTGGTGTTACAAAGAAAAATGAAAAAGAATAAAGAACAAAAGATGAAAAGGGAGGAGGAGAAAGAGGATTCTGGAAACCATCTGTGAAAATGTTCCTCTGATAGGCTGGTTGAAGGTCCTTTCAAGCATAAGGTACAAGTAATACCTATTTGTATTTTTGTGTTTCTGTGATCTAAAACCATCATAATCTGCAGAAAACTCAGGTTTTTAGTAGGAAGTTATATCTGAACTGAGCTGTAAATAGTGAGCAAAGTGGAATTGATGGAACTCGCTTCTTGGTAGACCAGTTAGATATTTCTTGAGTCTCGGTAAGGCCAGATCTCAATCTGCCTACATAAAAGACAGTAAACTGTGTTCTGCTGGTGGTTTTAGATGATACATTTTCAAAAGTTATGGTGTAATGCTAGTGCTTTGTTTGTGTAGTGGAACATTTTTTATGAGACCTTTGTAATGATGACAGTGAAGAAAAAAGACGAAGAAGAAGAAAAATGAGGAGGAGGAGGAAGAACAGGACAAGGAGAAATCATTGCATTTTATCGTGGAGAATTTTGGCCTTTGCAGCCATGACTTAAAATTACCATCTTTATTTTAACTCCCCCAACAATAAGATATCATCAAAGAAAATTGGCTGTCAAATTACTTCACAAATTAAACTGCAGCATAACGTATCTCTCTGGGAACTAAAGAAATGAGAGACCTAATTTTTTATGACATTAGAGATCATTTCATCCAACTTTCTCATTTTACATATAATGAAAGTAGTGCTGAGAGGGTTTAAATGTCAGCTGCCAAATTCCACAGTGGATTTGCAGCAAAGTCTTACTGAAAAATAATAAACGTATTCTATGGAGATATAGTGGTAAAATACAACATGAAATGAACTCTGAGAAACAAAATTTGCAAGTATGTCTGCTTCTATTCTCTCATATTTTTCTGTGAACCATGACATCTTTACCAGTTGTAAACGGTCATGTATTTACATAGTGCTTTTCTTGTTCTCCTTTTTTTTTTTTCTATCTGTTGCCCAGAGTAATTTGGAATACAGCTTTCACACTATACCCTTTCACCTCTTTCCCATCTTTGACCAATGAACCTCAGTCACTCATAAAATTTAGGATAACTTGCTCCACAAACAATAATGTGAAGCCTATTGGATCTTATCAGTCACTGAATGCCAGTTGAGATAAAGGATATGGAAAACTCAGGTTGTTTGTTCGATTTCTTGTCTGTGGTGCCACATGACTGAAAAACAGTAGTTAAAATACACTTCAATGTTAAAGTATTTGTAAAAACTTACCTCTTCTAAGTTGGCTATCGCCTAAGATATTACCTGACTACCAAAGTGAATGCCAAGCAGCCAAAAAAAAGTCCTAAGATTTTTTCACATAAACTAGGTCAGCTTTCTCTTTTAAATTATCTTAGAAATATATATATGCTGAGTAATATTCCATTGTGTGTGTGTGTGTGTATCTCCATTCTTCTGTCGATGGACATCTGGGCTCTTTCCTTATTCTGGCTATCGTGGACACTGGGTGTTATATGCAACTGATGAATCACTAAATTCTACCCGTGGAGCTAATAATACTGCATATGTTAACTAAATTGAATTTAAATAAAGAATTAAAAAAAAAGTGTGTGTGTGTGTGTGTGTGTATAAATTGTGTTCACTAAGGAAAATGAGGAGATCCTGGTGTTTAGTTTTGCTTGAATGGTCCAGAACTAGGCTAAGATTTTTACATTTTCACATGCCTTGCTTTAATTATTATATTGATTTGGGGGAAGCATTTTTATTTTACAAATGCGGAAATTGAGGCTCAGAGACAAAATCACCTTACCATAGGTCACACAGATTCCTTTAGCATCTAAAAATAAATGTCTTTACCTTGGTTTTGTGGCCTACACGATTCTAAATAAATCTGGTAGTAA
This sequence comes from Leptonychotes weddellii, assembly GCF_054177405.1. Classification (NCBI taxonomy): domain Eukaryota; kingdom Metazoa; phylum Chordata; class Mammalia; order Carnivora; family Phocidae; genus Leptonychotes; species Leptonychotes weddellii. The sequence continues at coordinate 155,291,016 of NC_138372.1, forward strand.
CTTAGGTCTCCCACCTCTCTCATACCAGGCTTTACCTTTCTTTCTATATTTTAATTGTACTGGCTTTCCACATATCGGAGATTTCCCTGCCTTATGGACTTGTGTCTCTTCTCTTGCCTCCCCTCTTCATACAGTGCACTTCTCCTTACTCAGGTGTGGTTCACACCCTCGCTTCAGAAAGTCTCCTCTGAACTTCTCATCTAAAATAGGTTGAAGGGGCAAACCTCTCAGGTTCCCTCCCTCTTTGGGAGCTTTGTCCTATCACTTTGCTATCACTCAATAAACCTTGCTTTGTTGCCCACCAAAAAAAATAATAAAAAAAAAATAGGTTGGAAAAGTTTTTTACTCTCTCAGCAACCTGTTACTTAATACTTACCACAGTATATAATTACACAATTTTTCTTTTATTTTACAATCTCTGTGAGGGCAGGAATCTTAGAATAATATGTAGAACAAACTATATGCACAAAAATGTGAAGAAATGAACACACTTAAAAATGGAAAAAATTAATAAAAGGAATTGAAACTAAGTGTGTTTCACAATGCCCATTCTCACCCTGCCTTCACCCTGTTTTGTTATATTCCATTGCCCAGCTAACCTGCACCTGTATTTAGGCTCACTGGAATATCTCCTTTCTCTGATCTCTGTGTCCTTCAACTTATAACGAATTGATGAGACTTATTGGTCAAAAGTTCATGGGTAGATAGCTTATCTTCCCATCCTAATTGTACCTACACAAGTCATGGTTTGTGTCCATCATTGTGCTAGGTGATTTCTCACCAGTGACATCTTCACGTATCACTGACAGAACTAGACACAGGATCCAATGAAACTATGAGAGGGCCAGGAAATGGAATCCCACCATCTGTCCAGAGAGGAGAAGCAGACACATTTGTGAATACAAGTCATGACTCCATAGGAAGAATGAAAGAAGAGAGAAAAAATGAGAGGGAAGGAAGAAAAGCAAAACAAAGAAAAGAGCTACATGAGTGAAAATAGTATCATAGTAACTAAGGATTACAGTTGTGATAGCTCTTTGGACATGTCAACTTGGTTGAGCTAGTCTCCAGTTATTCAATCAAGCACTAATGTAGGTGATGCTGAGAAGAGATTTTTTTTAATGTAATTAAAACCCTTAATCATCTGACTTTAAGGGATGTGGACCTTAAAAATAGCCAGTTATTTTACCAGCATAAAGAGTTTATTCAGAAATAGCAGAGGAATTGCAATTTGGGACATGCAAACTATGGCAAACCATAGGCAAGTTCCAAGAACAAAAGAGAGGAGAGGTCTTTTACAGAGAAAAGTATGGTGGGGGTGGGGGGGCGGGTTGGGAGGAGTTGTTTTGAACAGAAGTCCAGTCCATCGGAGGAAACTGGGAGTTTGAAATGTAGTAGTTTCTCATTGGCTGATAGATGGCAGCATCTCATCGGCAAGGCTATTGCTAAGGAAGGAAAAACTTTCTTCCTCCTGCTAGGGGAAAGTAAGCCTCTTCCTGCCAAGGAATATAAAATAAGCAGGACAGGTGTTACACGCATGAGAGCTCCCCCTCAGGGATTCCTGACTCCATTTTCAGTGAGGTTTCCCTTTATTAATTTTCATAGGGAGATTTTCCTGGATAATCTGGATGGGTCTGACTTAATCAATTGGAAGTCTTAAATGCAGGGCTGAGGTTTCTCCTAATGAAGACTTAAGAAAATTGATTCTGTTATAACCTGTTAAATAAAATAAACTTCCTGTCTTTAACTAGGAAGGCACTATGAACAACATCTAAAATTGGTGAAAATTCACACATTCAGTTAAAATTATTGAATGATTCTTAGCTGCAAAAGGTTGATATTAATTGAATATTTGATAACAGTATTTTATGAAATCGGTCAAGTACAGCACCATTAAAAAAAAGTGAAAAGCAAAGACTACAAATTAGATAAGAAGGTGTGAGAACCACTCAGGGTAGCTGAGAAAATGTCTCTTCTCCCATTTTCTTGAAAAGCAAAAACAAAAACAACAAAAAGCAACTTTTTCTCAGGGTTGTTCAATAAAGCAGTAGAGATAAATTACCGAAGTTCCCACTTCCCACCATCTCCCTTGTAGAAATTTGGCTTTGAAAGATTTTAAACCTAGGAGCTGCCAAATTTTGATTCATTCATCTTGGCAACTGCCATGGAGACAGGCTTCTATGATGGCAAACCCTACTGTTTTAACTGAAATGGATCGTTGTGTTTAAAAGAGACACCTGAGTCCATCACTGCCCCTTTCCCAGGGGTGTTATTATGATGGGTCTGAAATGTCCCAAGACTTCTGAAATTCTACTGCATTTCATAATGCCATGAAAGGACAAAACAAATACGTGCTTGGGGAGAGAGAAAGTATGAGGGGCCAAGTCAGGAAGGACTTGAAATAAAAGGACATCAGAATGTGCGAAATTCTCCTTTCTGTGAGCATCACATGAGAAACATGGCCAAATTAACCCACAGGCCCACACTCCCTGCTTCTGAGCAAAATTCTGCAATGTGCTTTGCTCAGGGACAGCAGCTCAGTGTACATTCTGAGGTCTTGGCACCCATGTTCATTTAGTACAGGTCCAAAAATCACAGCTCTGTGGGCCCTGAGTTGTATGTAGAAGCAAGCTGGTTATATAAGTGCAAATGGAGAAAGGAAATAGGCCCTGCTTCAAGAGAAAGCCAGCTTCTCACAGGCCATGGTAATGTTGCTTTGTCACCAACCCCTCACTGGAATGAGAGCTGGATGTGTCATGGTGATAGACAGAAAAGATGTGGGAGGAACCTGAGGGCAGATAATTTCCTCACCAACTTAGACCAGTTCGAATCTGACTTCTGCAAAAGGAGGTAGCTACAAGAGTATGGACAGAGTCTTTGATAGGGTGTTACAAAAGGTTGGGTATTACCTGCCTTAATTTACCACCTACTTTTTGCTAGACATTTGCCAAAATAAGGGGTGTGCAAACCATGACCCACAAATCAAATTTGGCCCATATTTTTTCTAAATAGTGTTTTACTGGAATATAACCACACTCATTTGTTTATATATTATGGTTGTTTTCTTGTTACAACAGCAGAGTTGAGAAGGCTTTGCAAAACCTAAATATGGAAAATATTTTCTGACCCCAGGCCTAAATGTTAAGGCTATGCAGAAAAATAAAACATGGCCCTTTCTTTGTCCACAAAAATACAATAAATCTGAAATAGGTTATTTTAAAATAAGCTGTTACATGTGAAGAAAAAGATATCCACACCACGCTATGGGAGCAAAGAAGATAAATATTTAAGTCAGCCAGAGTATTCAAAAAACTCTTCCTAGAGGAAATAATTCCTGATCTTAGTTTAAAGGAGAAATAAATGTTATTTGGGTAATGAGCATTCTGGTAAAGGGCATACAGTATGTTAGACAAAGAGAAAAATAAGTGGATGTTTTTACTATGGCATAGAAACACTATAATAATAATATCTTAATAATTAAGTAGTATAAATATGTGAAGGTCAGAAGCAGACCGGGGACAAGGTATGGACAGATCAGGGAGAGTCTACACTAAGGAGTTTGGACTATATCCTGTAAGATGTGGGGTCACTAAAAGGATCAGAGTGTGGTAACATGATTGGATTTATGTTTTTCTCTAGTTAAAGTTGGTTTAGAGAAAAAAAAATAGATCCAAGTAGAATAGTAAGTTCAATACTACCATCCAGGTGAAAGAGGATTCAAGTTTAGCTAGAGGTAATTAGGAAAGACAAGAGGGAAGAGACTATAAAAACATTTAGATAAAACCAGCAGGTATTGCTATTTAGTGGTTTTTAGGGGGAGGAGGAAGGAGAGCGCATGACTAAGGATAAACCAAGGATTTTTGTGTTTGAGTGACCCAGTAGATGGCAACATTCAAAATACCACCATAAACTTCTCCAACATTGAATATTTAATTACTTTTCATTTCAATTATTTCCTTATTAAATATTTAATAATTACATAAAAAACTATAGAGAACCAAATAATAAATAGCCTTTCTTAAACCATCTATCTGCCTATCTACTTCATGCCCTCCCTGAACTCATACTCCACCTTAACCTCTAATAAAATTGGGTCCTAGATTTTAAACTTATTGTTCATATGTAAGTCTTCTAAACTTACTGTAAATGTATATATTCCTAAATAATAGCTAGTATGGTTATACATGCTCTTAAACTTTACATAATTGGAAACATCATATGCATACTTCCACAAGTTGCTTTATTCCTTCAAATATATGTGTTTGAGATTTAGCAGTGCTTAACTACATGGATCTATTTTATTCCTTGTTTTTTTAAAGTTTTATTCAGTATTCCATTGGATGCATATCCTGCATTTTCATATGTTCTTTTCTCAGAAAGTTATTCCATTTTTTCCCACTATAAACAATATTATTATGAATTTTCTTGTGGACTTTTAGGAGAATATTACAGCCTATTGCCGGGTCAAGGTGGATGTGAATAACCACATTTACTAAACACTGTTAAATTGCTCTCTAATGCCGTTATATAATTCAAAACCAAATCAACAATGTGTAAGTGTTCTGGATGTGCCACAACCTTGCCAAGATTTGTATTGTCAGGTTTATTAAATTTTTCTCAGCAGTGTTACATGTGAAAAATGAACTATATTTCTCATGTGTTGTTTTTATTTGTTCAATTATTAACCACTTTGAATAAAATTCAAGTGTTTATCAATTCCTTGTATTCTCTTTTATGAGGTGCCTGTTTTTCTCCCTGGTCAATTCTTTTTCTTCAGAATTATTTGATTTATTTTAAATCTACTTAGCTTTTGTTTGTTTTTTGTCTACAAACTCTGTGGCATCATACATGATAAATATTGACTATACAGTGATGTATCACACAAATGTGATTCATAATTTTATGGAGCTTACAGCTTGCCCTCCCATCCTCCTTCTCTCCTTACCCCTTCCCTCGTTCCCTCCTTCCTTCTTTCCTGTCATTATTTCTTTCCTTCTCTTCCTCAACATTTTCTTCCCTCTTATTTCACTTATTCCCACTTATTTCACTTATTCTCTCTCTGACCTTCTCCAACTCTCTCTAGCTTCTATTACTTCCATTAGCTACCCTTATTTTTACCTTTTGGCCTTTCAGCCATTTGTGTTTTATATATAAATGGAATTTATCAATATTTTTCCATATGAATTCTGGGTTTTAAATTATTCTTAGAAAAGTCTTCTCTATGATAAAATTTGATTATCAAGTATTAATATTTTATGTTAATCATTGTAATTAACAATGATTATATTGGAATTAATATCTGGAATTTAGCTGTATTGTTTCCAAATGACCAGCCAATCCTTTATAACATTAGTATTGTGTAACTCATTTTTTCTACTTTATATTGGAATTCTACTTTCAATTTTCGTATCTCTTTGGGTCTAATGCTTAACTCCACATTGTTTTATTGATCTTACATGGTTCTCCTTGTGCCAGTACCTTACATTTAACTATTACTCAAGTTCTGAAATATGTCTTAATACCTGGCAGGGCTCTTTTGCTTTCATTACTCAATTTTCAAGTCTTCATTTTTTAAATTTCATATTTGTTTTTATATACACCCCTTAGAATAATAAGGTTACCAAATAACTCTCAAAATGCAATGCTGCAGTGACTTTACTTTTTATTTATGGACAAATATGGAGTAAAGTGACATCTTTACAAACTTACACTTTTCTAAACAAAAAACAAATACACCAGGGGTTTTACTTTCTAGCAATACAGATGATTAGATGTTCAGAGAAATTTTCTAGGTATAAAATACCTAAAACTGTTCAATGGATAATTTAAAAATGTATGGTTGGGTTATTTTCTGAAAAAAATGCAAGAATGTACAAATTCAGATAGACAAACAATTGTTCAAGCTTGCATTTGTCCTGGGGATGTTGTATTGTCCTTGGTAGCTTAGCACAGTTGGTTTATGCATATTACCACTCCAGAGCTAAGAGATAAAGCCTTTTAAAGCCCATGCAAAATGAGATGTTTATCTGATCAGAGACCCCTGCATAAAACCTGAACCCTGAGAAAGATAACCCATAGTGAATGAACCAGGAAAAACAAAAACAAAGCAAATGCTTACTCTCAGAAGATGTGAATGTATGTAGGCATGTGGAGAGTGGAAGGAATAGAAAGGAAAAATTTTCCCCTGGGGTTTCCCAACCACAAGCCTGGTCTCATGCTTGTGTGGAGAGAGAACTCACTCTTCTTTCACAACTGAAAAATATGGCAAACAGATCATTTAGATTAAAAAGACCCCAGATAGGAATGCCTCCAGGACTCTAGAGACACAAACACAAACTGTCCCTGGGGAAATGAAATAACTAAATAAAACCAAAGCCAGAATTTAAAGGTCAAGATTCAAGGATTATTAACTCACAATGAATACATAAGAAACAAGCAGACAGGACCAAGATTAAGCATTAGTATTAAATAACAGAATCAGAAACAGAAGCACTGCTGCTGTTGGAAGTATGAGAGACAGTACACAAAATAATTGATTTTAATGTATTTAAAAGTTTATACAGGGTACCTAATTAATCCAGAGGCTACTCATAATAGTCTTTTGAAAACAACTAAAAACTGCAAGAAAGTTTAAGAGTGCAAAAGAATTTAGAAATTTAATAGCCAGTTTAAACATCGAGTTAGACAAAGTCAAAAAGAGAGTGAAGGAATTTGAAGATAGATTCAGGAAATAATGCAGCAGAGAAGGACTAAGTGACACAAACTATGGAAGAAATACTGAGCCACATAATAAGTATTTTTTAAAACATCTGTCTACTTAGGATTCCAGAAGAGCCAGAATAATGAGATCAAGGACATACCTGAAATATAACTGGACATTTTCGACTCTTGCAGAAAGACAGGAATTATCATATTCAGGAAGCTCCAATACTCTTAACATTGGCAATTCAAAATATTACAGTAAAATCAAATAAAATGACATTAAAGAGATGAACCAAAAAAGCAGCAAACATTTAAAAACAAATAGTGTACTTACCAAGAATGAGACAGATGATTTTGCAACAATAAAAAGAGAAACCTTTAAAAAGTGGAATAATATCTATAATGTGAGACAAGAAAACAATTCTCAGGACACCTTTCAAGAGCAAATTAAGGATTCAGACATATAAAAGTTGGAAAGATTTATTTTAAAAATTATTAAAATATACTCAAGGAAAAAGAAAAATGCCAGAATAAAGAGGAGATGAAAAAATGAAGAATATAAGAAAAACATATGGCTAAGTCAAGAAAAATTATTAAACAATCATAAATAAAATAAATGTCTAATTTTTAGACTTAACAGTTCACAAGATGGAACTTAGTCACGCAGTTGCAATAGTCTTTCATTCAGGAGAAAATATAGCCCACATGAAACTATTCTAATATCCTTGTATTGTTTGGAAGAACAAAAAGCTGTTTTGTTCAACTATATATAAATTTTGTTAAGCCAAATATTAAGGATAGGTAGTACCAGTGTGGAAAGAGCATGTAAATTTCAAGCTAATGAAGAGAAAAAAATAATGAAATGGAAAAGAAAAATACTACATCTAAGGAAAACAAGAATTATAGGACAAGGAGACATATCTTTCTCCAGTGTTTCAGTGGGGCTCCATCCCTGGCAGACAAACTGTCTCTTGCTTTGCTCTATTTCCTTTGCCTTTTCAGTCTAAGTTGGGGCCTGCAAGGTGAGCCTGCCAGACCCCACCCGCAGAGTCAGTTTGGGTTTCCTTCCAACTCTCTATTCAGCTTTTGCATGAAGCTTAAATCAATAATGTTTAAATCACTTGGCATGAGTGTCACCAAGTATAAGATACAGAGAAGCCTGGAAATGTAAAACGCTTTTAACTCTTTTTTTGAAATATAAAGATCCAACCACAGAATGTGAGTCTTACTGTAAAAACTTTGATAAAATTGTCCACGGGGAAATGACACCTGGATTTATTAGGTGGGCAATATATCAAAGAGGTGACAGTAGCATCACCATGAGAAGAGCAAATCTTCAGGTAGGGCCATTTGGCAAGGACCAACTGTGCCTGAATGTGATGACGAACCATGTCTTTACAGCAGAATAAAGTACCCTGGTGGGTTGCATGGATTTTTGTGTCTTCCATAAGCAAGAAGAAAAAGAAACAGACTCCATGGAAACCCGTTAACACTCAAGCCTGGTTTCCCAAGTTTATTTTCTTGTTCCTGCTGGCTTTTAATATAATATAATCATCCAAGAATTTTTGCACCAAATAATCTTTGTTTTTGCTATTTCCTATGTAGATTTCTGACCAGCTGGCTTCTCCAAGAACAGGTTCTGAAATCTAATCTTTATTTCCTTGACTGTTTACCTTGTTGTTTTAGCCCTACTGTTCAGCTTTGGTCTTTCCAGCCCATAGTGTTTGTGGTATCAGTAAAGTGCTGGAGAGTTCTGGAGATAGAGCCAAACTGCCTGGGTTGAGATCTGACCTTTGCAATATACTAGCTGTGTGTTTAACATTTGGGCAAACACTGAATCTCTGAAATATCCATTTTCTCATAAGAACAATAGAGAAAAATAATCTGAACCAGAAAAACAAGCAGAAAGCAGAAAACAGTTATAAACATGCAGTTCACAGAAGAAAAACTGCAAATACTCCAACATATAAATTAGAAAGAGATTAATTCTTTTAGAGATGCGGTTTTTCCCTAGATTGTTAGAAATTACAGATATTGGTAATATCTTGTGTAGGGATGTGAGGGAACAAGAACTCTAATAAATTCTCACAGAGAATGAAAAATAATTCTAGCTTTTTGAAAATAATAGTATCTCTCCAAAGAGGTATTTTTAAAATGTACTTTATAGAAATATTTGCATGTGTACAATACACACATAATAGGATGCTGATTGAAAATTTCATTATATTTGCAAAAATTTGAGAATATCCTAGATCCATCAATAGAATAATATAATAATAATTAATATAATCATGCTATATATTATGAACATAATATTTTCCTAATATACTGTGAAATAGAAAAGCAGGTCATAGAACAATATATAGGTGCAGTATATGCAACATAGAAGAACAATATGTAAATAAGCACAGTTTACATTTAGTCATTCTCAGTGGTGTGGTTAATTTTTTTAGAATTGAAATATAACCATAATGGTTGGTAAATAGCTACTTCCCTAAACTCTGCAGGTCAAAAGACAGTTGGGCATTAACTCAGTTATTTAAGTCAGTGCTTCCCAAACTTCCACTGATCAGAAAATTTCACAAACTAAATACTGACATAGACTTGTCAAAATTTATTTTGCTGAATTAAGCCATTCAGACATCAATCAGGTAATTTCACCATCCATTTCTTCAAGAAAATATTTCCACACCAAAATAGTAAAACAATACTTATCTCGGAATAAAGAAAAAATCTTTAAGCTGAACAAAAGTGACTTTCAGAAAAAATGGACAATTTTATTCTAGTTTTTTCTTTTCTCATAGAGAATTTGGTCATAGACCTTAGCATTTATGAAATAATGATTTAGGTATTTCCTTTTTATTTGTGTCTATTTCCAACAAACAGAAAGAGAGAGAAGCATTTGTGCAGCTGAAGACACGTAAGCTGAAATTCACACGTCCACTGAGATAGAAACGTAAGCAACATGTGAATGAGAAGATGAGTTTTAATCTCAGAATCAAAACTTGCCTTGCCAATAATCCATGCCAGTAATTCCCAACTTATGCTGTCAACTGGTATTACCTGGACAGCTTTAAGAGAAATGTGATACAGGGGCGCCTGGGTGGCTCGCTGGTTAGGCGACTGCCTTCGGCTCAGGTCATGATCCTGGAGTCCCAGGGTCAAGTCCCGCATGGGGCTCCCTGCTCGGCAGGGAGTCTGCTTCTCCCTCTGACCCTCCCCCCTCTCATGTTCTCTCTATCTCATTCTCTCTCTCAAATAAATAAATAAAATCTTTAAAAAAAGAGAGAGAGAAATGTGATACATTAATCCCATCTCTAGAGATCCTGATTCTATTGTTCCGGTGTGAGGCCAAGCTTAGGTATTTAAGAATTCCTTGTATGATTCTAATGAGCAGCTAGTGTTGACTCACTGGTCAAACTTATTTTTTAATATACGTAATGAAAAACAATCAAAAGAGCGGATTATAAGCATTCACTTTGAGATATATGCTTGAAAAATAAACAAAATAAACAGAAAACAATAAAAACATGAGTTTTTCAGAAATCATATCCAAACATCTCATTTTGTCCTAGTAAACCAGGGGTCAGATAATGTAAATGACTAAAGAGTCACAGAGCTACGTTAAAACATTGGTGTCAATGTCAAATCTATACATAAACGCTTACCCTACCTTTGTAGATGGTATTTCTTCTAAACATTATGATCGTAAAGGTAATTTTAATTATATAATTAAATATAAAGGTAATTATAAATATTATGGTTATAATTTCTTGAAATTGATGCGGTATCTCACATACTAATTTTAAGGCGAAAATATAAGGGTTCCTTTTCAAAAAGTAGTACTTGTTCCTCACGGAAGAGGTGTAGTGGTATAGGTCATGGGTATGTTTCCTGAATGGTTAGAATTTTGAGACAAGTATAAAACCTGGTAAAACCAGGGGCGCCTGGGTGGCTCAGCTGGTTGAGCGGCTGCCTTCGGCTCAGGTCATGATCCTGGAGTCCCGGGATCGAGTCCCGCATCGGGCTCCCTGCTCGGCGGGGAGTCTGCTTCGCCCTCTGATCCTCCCCCTCTCATGCTCTCTGTCTCCCATTCTCTCTCTCAGATAAATAAATAAAATCTTAAAAAAAAAAAAAAACCTGGTAAAACCAAAGTGCAGTCGAGAAGAGTTTCTTTCTTTGCACAAAACACTTGAATTAATTTTTAGGGCGGTATTCTTAAAATGTGACACTGTAAGTTATACCTCTATTAGTATTGTATAATAGTCAAAAATACAGATTCATTGTCTGGAAACAAGGTCTAGAAAAGTGTCTATGTCACAACTGCCTTCATGGTTCTTATTCAAACCAAAATTTAAGAACCATTGTTCAGGGTCTGAATCAGGTGGTCCCGGAGCAGACTTTGAAAACCACAGTTCTGTTTATGATACATCTTTCTTTTATTTACCTATTGTGTTCACATGGGAGTTGGATGAAATATGGAGTATAGGTCAACATTCTGAGCAGGGTTTTAAGGAAGCCCCTTGGTGTGATTCATATTGAGAAGTGATGCCTCCCGGTTCCCTTACATAAAGTAACTGGTGCTGAGTAGGGAGATTAAGAGAAGAAAACATCATCCTCTAATCTTTTCTAGACTTTCAGACTCCTGCCACCCAGAACTCCTCCTATCCTGCCAAAATAGAGATTAACAAGCTTTACTGATACACAATTCTCATTTTCCCGTGGCTTTTAAAATTCATATTAAGGCTTGGTCCTTGAGTACCTGTTCTCTAATCTGCAGCTGCTGTACATCTATGTGGATAGATAGTAAGGAATTTCTAACGTTGCAAGACTGTTGCATAAATAGCTATATTGAAAGTGGGAAAATATTACTCCAGGAAGGCATACAACTGTTAAAATGGAAAGATCAAGCCCAATTTGATTGCAATTTGCTTAGAATTTGTGGAATACCTTTATATCTGTAATCATTTTTGACAGGTAGAAAATAAATCATGTAAGTGTTCAGAAGAAATTAATTTCCTTTTTTTTTTCACAGTCAAGGCAACTGTGTCTCATATTAATTCCCAAATCAATTTTTTACTCTAACCAAGTGAATATCTACTAGGTTTCCAAATATCTAATTTTTATCCATATTTTTTATCCATATTTTTAAATATTTTCTCTGACTTCTTAAATTTGACTTGCTTAGAGTCCAGTTTATTCTTACCTGGATGCAGCTTCCACTGTGTTTTTCCACTAAAACTGACAGACTGGTGTTTGTGTCTCCTGGAAGGAGGAATCTACAGGAAGAACTCTGATAGAAGGACATCTTACACACTTCTGTTAAGAGATTCAGAAATAATGATGTGGTGGGTGTAGGAGATTCTACCATAGGCAAACAGAATTTAATATAAACTGGTATTTTATTTCTGGAAATGAACTTAGTAATATACTTATACTTATAACTACCCATACCCTTTATATTAGTTCACTTTTAAAAGTTGGCATTAAAGAAATAGAGGCTAGCAACATTATAATTGTAAGGATGATCATTCAAAATGGTATTTTAATAGAAAGCTATTGAAAATATCTAAATATTCAGCATCAAAAACATCTATATAAGTTATGGTTCATTTATTTTAAAGATAGTTATTTAACTTGTAAAATTATGTTTTCAATAACATTTAACCAATTGATAATTCCTCTCCACTTAATATAAATGAGATAGAAATATATAAATACAATTTATCCTAATCTTGGAAAAAGTATGTATATGTCTGACACTGTTCTGGGCTCTGGGGATACAGCAAAAACCCAAATGGACAATTCTACTCTTAGGTCATTTATATTCCACTAAGAGGGAAAGGTGAGAGATGTTTGGGAACCACACAATCACCAAATAAAACTACAAATAAAGAATATAAGAAACTTGTTAAGATACTAGATCTTAAATGTTATCACACACACACACACACACACACACACAAACAAATGGTAGTTATGTGAGGGGATGCAGGTATTAACTAATCTTACTGTGGTAATCATTTTGCACTATATACATGTATCATATCATCACATGGTAAGTCTCAAACTTACTCATGTTACTTGTCAATAACAATTCAATAAAGCTGGAAAATAAAAAAGAAATCCACTGTGTCTGAATTACAGACATGCAAAAGCCACTGTGAAAGAAATTATACATAGGCATACATACAGTTAAAAGATTGTAAGGGATACACAACAAAGTATCTCTTAATGGTGGGTAAATACAGATAATTTATATTTTTATGTACAAAATGCATATATGCTTGATGTCTAAGCATTTTGTTTTAGGTCCCAAAATAATTAAAAGTGAAAAAGTGAATTGACTTTATAGTATAGTGGGGGAAAGATGCCTTTAGTATTCCTATCTTCAGACCAAACACACTCCAATAATCAACTTTGTTAATGCACAACTCAATATCCAGACATAATGAGCCACCTCTTTTAAGGGAGTGTTTCAGTCAAATGTGTTCAAAGGAGAGATGGGTTAAGGAGAAGTCTTAAGCTAAAGAAGAGGCTATTGAACAGGATGGGTCTCTAAACTCCTGAAGCTTCTCATTGAAAGAAGGTGTGACCTTATGCAATTCACTTTATGGAGCCAATAAATTAACATTAAAAACAGTGTTGAAGCCCTTTAAATTCTAATCTCTTCTGAGATTCAATGGTGCTAATTAGCTGAAGAAGCAGAAAGAGTGTAACTCTGTAGGAAGAGACTTTAGCCTGAAAGCACATAAGCCAATTTTGCATTCCCCATGACACAAGGGTCCGTCTTACAACTACTCATTCTCAGCCACCTCTACCTCCCTTTTCATGTCACTGGTATCTTGTAGTATGTAAACTGAAACATTGTTTACATCTATTCATGGCTTCCTCTTGCATATTTACCATAACTAATGGATCACCAAGTCTCTAAAACATTCTCATTCCAGCCCTTCCTTATCTAATTCTGCTGTTAGTCTCATGGGTTAAGATTCTTCTGCTTGGCTTTAGATGTTATCCTTATACATTCCCTACTGCTAAGTTTTTCACAAACCGTCTTCCTAAAGTGCACATCTCATTACTTCATTCTGTTCCTTCATATCATTTGATAGTTTACCATTACCTAGAACTGCTTTTTGCACACTTTTTTTTTTAAGATTTTATTTATCATTTATTTGAGAGAGAGACTGAGAGAGAGAGCACATGAGAGGGAGGAGGGTCAGAGGGAGAAGCAGACTCCCCGCCGAGCAGGGAGCCCGATGCGGGACTCGATCCAGTGACTCCAGGATCATGACCTGAGCCGAAGGCAGTCGCTTAACCAACTGAGCCACCCAGGCGCCCGCTTTTTGCACACTTTTTAATGTTAGGTTGATAAATGACAAGTGCTTCTTGCTTAGTGCAATGACTAGTACCTAGTAAGTGCTCAACAAATATCAACTCTTTTTTACATCAAATTATTTCCAGACCACCTCCATATTGCACTGATTATGGTCATTCCTATTCATTGAGAAAATGAGTGCTGAGAAAATAAAAATGAAATTCTGTAATGAATCTGCATTAATCCTGGAAGCATTTATACACATTTGAAAAATAGTAAATTAGGTATGTGTATACAACATAGTTCATGGATAATGCTTGAACTCTGCACTCACCCCCTACCTCCATACCACTCTACAGTCCAAATGAAAGAATCATTAGATTGTAGAGTAGTGCCATAATTTCTTAATATGTTATCATAACTTCTACCTAATTATGCCATAATCTTCCAATTCCTCTCTACCCCCATTTCCTTTCCATAATATCTAATCTCAAGGTGGTCATGATTTGCCTTTTTCCCCTTCATCTAGGATCCCACTGAATTTATGTTTTATGGAGCTCATCACATTATAGATTTATCATGTATTTATTTATTTCTTTCTTTACTGTAGAGTCCACTAGGGCAGGATTGTGTTTTTTATAGTTCCAAATGTTAACCCACTATCACTTCCTGACCCATGTAGTATTTAGACTACAAGGCTGTTTTTTATACAGAAATTTTCAGATTCAGACAGCCTGTCGGGGTGACTGGGTGGCTCAGTCAGTTGTGTCCAACTCTTGATTTAGGCTCAGGCCATGATCTCAGGGTGGTAGGATTAAGCTCTGTGGCATCAGGCTCTGTCTTCAGTGGGGAGTCTACTTGAGATTCTCTCTCTCCCTTTGTCCCTCCCCCCATGCTCTCTCTCTCTAATAAATAAATAAATCTTCAAAAAATATATATACAGCCTGTGCGGGGCACCTGGGTGGCTCAGTCGGCTAAGTGTCTGACTTCAGCTCAGGTCCTGGGATCCCAGGGTCCTGGGATTGAGCCCCGACTCAGGCTCCCTGCTCAGCAGGGAGTCTGCTTCTCCCTCTCCCTCTGCCCTGCCCCTGCTCATGGTCTCTCTCTTGCTCACTCTTTCTCTCAAATAAATAAATAAAATCTTTAAAAAAATATATACAGCCTATGAAAAAATTATTCAAGCAAGTATTAGAAAGAGGAATTTAAATGTTTTCAATTTAAACCATTTCTTACCTGGAACATTCATTTCTTCTAGATGTTAGAGAAGTAACTGTTTAATTTTATGACTAGAATACACTCTTGGTGATATATGAAAATACATTCAAGGGACAACTTGGATTTGTTTATCAATAATGGTATCCAATATGACTTGCTATCATGCTAATGACAGTTTTGCTCTTTGCCAAAATTGTGCATTTGCCCTGATCCTTTCAGTTGAAAGCAAATGATTGCTGAGAAAATCATGTCTCTGATAAGATTCAGAAATAAAATGTATTGAATAATTTATGGTTTTAGTTAAGTTCCTACTATTTATCCCTTCATTACAAAATGATCACATACGATTTGACATGTTTATATAACATAATTAATAGCACCTGACCTAGGAAGTTTTGCACAGCAGAGCCTTCCATGGATCTTAATATAGCGATACACAGGCATGAACTCCAAGTATTGAATGTCCCCGTGGAAAAAATAGACAAAGACTGACAATACATTTGAAGCATAATTTCCCTCTGGAGTTTATGGGGAATCAACAGAAAAGTCATCAGAAAAATATATATACTTTGAAATCACTGATGGGGATATATTCATCCATCATTAAGTAAATTGTTACTCTAAGGAAATAATGCACAGATTATATATTTTGAACATCTTTGAGCAAAGTACTTGAGAGGAATCTATAGAAAGGAGAAGAATACAAATGGTCAGAACCAGTGTGAGAAGCAGTCTCTGACTTCATGGGAATTTCAATCTATTGGTGACTCAATACCGACTATCTTCACTCCCCCACTTTCATTCATTCTTTAGTATCTGATATCCAGTTTGGGCCCCTATTTGACAGTAGACACCGCTACTTGCCTACTTTAATGTCTGTTCTGCTCCTTTTTTTCTTTTTTTTTAAAGATTTTATTTATTTGACAGAGAGAGACACAGCGAGAGAGGGAACACAAGCAGGGGGATGGGAGAGGGAGAAGCAGGCTTCCCTCTGAGCAGGGAGCCCGATGCGGGGCTCGATCGCAGGACCCTGGGATCATGACCTGAGCCGAAGGCAGACGCTTAACGGCTGAGCCACCCAGGCGCCCCTCTGCTCCTTTTTTCAATAATACCAGAACTTTAATCTTTATCTGCCTTATCATTCAAGGGACAAAAGAAAGATTATATTCCTAGGAATGTTTGGGGACAGGAATCATTAGAGAGTCTTTACAATTTTATACATTTTCTTTCAGGAGTGGCTAGCTGACCTATTGATAAGGTAAGTGACCAACTTTGTGATTTGATATGAAGGCCACCTCTGCAATGGTGCCACACCCCATACACACATATATACACACATCACACACACACCACACATACTACTCACACACACACACACAATTCCTTTTGTGATTTCCAGACATTTTGTCATAGTGACTGAAATGTCACCACTACTGATACATTCCATAGACTATAAAATGCATACTCATTGTTCAAATTCAAATAAATGTGGGTTTGTTATTTTTAACTTTTACCAGCAATAACATACAATCTCTTATTAATAGAAAAAACAAATCTAATTGATACAATGGAAGAAAATTCAAGTTACCTGAGCATTCCTAACCCCACTGAACAAACTAAGAAAATAAGTTAAGAACATATCTATAACTGCATTTCCTGAATTGGAAATAGGTCTTTGCTTGGGCATTCACTAAGGAAAAAAATCTAAAATTGGAATAAAATTATATTCCTTTCCTAAAAGAAAATCTTTCTCTGCATATGCTTTGGGGAATGGAGGTATTAATAGCAACAATGAGGAAGAATGGGGCCTCAGGATTTTATTTTAGCCTGAGAGTCTAGAATCTTAGGAAGGAACGGCTACTGAAAAATCTGCTTTCAGTATAATCTTTTAGAATAGGTGGATAAGCCCTCTGTCAGAGTTGTAAAGCGAAAGTGCTTTCTATTTTAGAGGAACAATTTCTTACCACTTACATATTTAAAGAAGGGATTAGCAAAGATGTATTATGCTGATAATTTTAGGGCCTGAAGAATATATTCATGAATTTAATAAGATCCACTGAAATGAGGATAAGACTTCTACTTGAAAGAATGAGTGATGAGTAAAAGATGATATATAATTATGAGCTAAATGCTCTGCTTTCAGGCAAATACAAGATTAAGTCAAGCCAGACTCCCATCCTCAAGGATTTCAGATTTATTTAACTCAGAATATATTCTGGATATATGTTTTTTTTCCATCTAATCCACCTCCTTCATGCTCTTTTGAAGTTTCTAGCAGGCATATCCAACCCTTATGTTCTTCAGTAACGTACACTTCACCCTCAATAATATCAATGTTCATGTTTTTCTCTGACAGAAAACAGTCATCTGAAAATCACAGAATCTACAACAGGAACAGGCCTAGGAACACATTTGTACTTCAGCATCTGAAGTCCATAAAAAACAGTCAACATGAATTGTTTTGAAAGTCTGAAGAAAACTATGGATCCCCTTATTCTGAAAAATCACATGTGTCTGGGTATGTATGTGTATAGACACACACACACCCCATACACACATATATACACACACCACACACATATATACACATACATACATCATACACACACTACACACACACACACCCCACACATACTACTCACACACACACACACACGCAAATGCACACACCCATTTGA
Organism: Leptonychotes weddellii; assembly: GCF_054177405.1. Taxonomy (NCBI): domain Eukaryota; kingdom Metazoa; phylum Chordata; class Mammalia; order Carnivora; family Phocidae; genus Leptonychotes; species Leptonychotes weddellii. The sequence goes on from NC_138372.1 coordinate 155,308,929, forward strand.
TACAACTATTTAGTTGACAAATTTCCTTAAACCCTTCTACAAATTCCTTGGATTCCCAAATTCCAAGAGAACAATTCTAATATTAGGGATTTTACATCTTCGCAAAGTCTTCCGCTACTATTGTATGCCTGAATATCTCAATCAAGCCGTTCTCCTTTATTTCTGCAATTTGAATCTTACATTATTAAAATCTAAAATTGCCCCTTAGAAATAGAACTTGATTTTCCCTGCCTGTTGAAAACCTAGTTTTGTCTTGATGTTACTGCTACTTTTTTTTAACTTTTAGATTTTCTTTTTGATTTGGCAACTACGGCACAGGAATAACTGCTATAATTCATAATTTTTTAAAACATTAATTTTAAAGAAAAATTGTCAACCATATTAAATTAGAGAAAGAGCAAATTTTAGAAAGATAATCGATTCATAACTTCTGGAGTTTGGTAATTGAAAGAAGCAATATATCACAAAGGAATGATCACAGGACAGAGAATCAGGAAATCAAATCCTTATTCTTAATTATACTGCTACACACTAGCCAAGTCTCTCTAAAAATTCTAACGAGTTTGAAAGATTTTCTTATTTTTTTCTTTCCTTTCCTTCCTTCATTTTTTTTCTTTTTTTCAGCCTATGGTAGTAGCTTTTAAATATAATAGTATACAAAAGCCCAAAATATAAAAGTGGCATTTTATTAGTATAACCCTATTTTACATGTACTGAAAATCACCATCTTACAACAATGATCTCATTAATATAAATATTTGAAATACAGAATTATGGAAAGTGTTATAGTTTTATAAACTCTTAGAAGTGATGCCCTTTGAATAAAAGGACAGCAGATTCTCTGAAGCACATGACTGACTGATAAACAGGAATGTTCAATTTGTTCAGCCTTTTGTACGATAGTAAGAAGGTGAAAGCTCAGATAGATGGGAATCCCAAATCTGAATCCAGGCTCTGCCTTTTGACCTCAGACAAGTTATTTAAACTTCCTAATTCTCTGTTTTGTCTTTCAAATGAAGAAAATACTACTACCTTTCTCATATGATATTAACATTAAACAAATGTTAAAAGGGATCAGCTCCATGTTTAACCCATAATAGGCAAAACCAAACACTTCCTTTCCTCTTTGAAACAGTCACTTCTATTTTCTAGGTTTAAATTTCACAAAATGTGAAAGAAAGATGTTATACTAGATTAAATCATCCATCCAAACAAGCTCAGAATTCCTCAACTAGTCGACTCCCCAGCTAATTTGGGCTCCTGTACCTAGCCTGCTGGGCCGGCGTACGTGCTACTTCCTTTAGCACACCAATATCAAGAGAGACACAGAACAAATCAAGTTCCCATGCACTTTATCAGCATCTGTAAGTGGCAGGAAGAACTGCAGAAACTGATACTAAAAACTAGACAAAGCTTTGGTTTCTTTAAATATCTAGGTAAAGGAAGAAGTCAGGGCAGAATCAGCATACAGCACTTTCCATGAATTTCCACTTCTCCATCATTATTTCAACAACATTCCAAAGCACACAGCATTACTTACTATCAGAACTCAGCTCCCTTTGGTTGGAGTGTTTCCTGGACTAATTTCTCTTATGCTGAAAATTAATTTTGAGTATCAACCTTTGTCAACTGTGATTCAGAGATCAGGCTGCCCTTTAGAGATTCCACAAAGAATAGTTGCCCAATACTGGAAACTAGAGAGATCATTCAGCTCTTAAGATATGGTGAAAATTCCTGTGGTTTGAAAACCAAGGCTTTCATGTGGCTTCAGAGTGGCCTTTGCTTGCTGATTCTTTTGGGAACTCTACATGACTCACTGCCTGGTAGGACAGTTCAAGCCCTCACCAAAGAGTTGGTACATAATGATCAAATGAATCTAAGTATCATTGTTGCGTACCTGGTACGCATTGTTGTGTGCCTGGTATCAAGGTGAGGAACAAACTTAATGTGAATACGGAATAGAATGGGAGAGGAGCACTTTTGTATGGCAAGATCCAAAACTTCGCTGGAATAGAGTACAAGTAGAACCCAGAACCAATTTGTCATTAGCAGAATTGCTCTGGGCTTTAGGCTAAGTATTGAAGGTGTACCATCCGAATCAAGTCTAAGAAAATACTGAAATCCTAGATAAAGTAGAGGTAGAAAATGAGAGAGATGAAGTGGAGGAAAATTAACAGTAGAAACTTAATGTTTGCCTGGCCTTGGGAAAATCACCCTTTTAAAATACAAATTAATATTTATCAATTTATTTCTAGTCTATAAAGTAAATTTGACAGGTGAACTGTGAGTTGTTTCTGTTTTGTCATTTTGCTCAACTTCACCTTATTTTAGGTCTCTACTATGCCAATGACTTAGAAATTATTCCTTTTACCTATAAATTATCTTCTTTTATATTTTGTGGCTATGAGGAGCAACACGGACAATGCATTGTAGTAGAAAGAGGGGTAGATTTGTAATCAGGAGACATTATTCCCCAGCTTGGCCATTGGCATGTGCATCCTGTAGCTGGTGGGCTCCAGTTATCCCATATGGGGAAAAGGTCAACCCTCCACAAACTACTTCATCAAAACATCATTTAAAAAATTTTTTTTTGAAAATCTAACTTGATGAATGTACCAATCTACCAAAATCTTGTTTGATGATGATGATTAACATCCCCATACATGTAAAATCTTATTATGAAAAGAGTGTTTCTGAATGTATCCAGTCAATTTGTAAAAAACATTTTTAAAGTGTTGTTCAACTTGTCAAAGAAAATTACTGGATGACTTAGTTTTTCTCTTAAATTCTCTTTTCTTATGATTATAACTTAAATCTCATTTGATATGTGATGTCATTCTTTATTGATTTCTTCTTAATCTTTTTAAAGTTGTTTCCAATTTTTCTAACACTTTACCATTTTTAAGGGATTCTTTCCAAATTTTGTTGATTGAAAAATTTTCCATATTTTCATATTTATGTACAAATAAAAACTTCTTCACTTTATTTAAACAATTTGCGATGTTTAATATTAATCTAGTTGGTTTTAACTGTGTTTGAAGATTTTTACAAAGGGTCGTTAGGCTGGTTTTTATTTTAATATCACGACAGCTAATTAGGAAACATTCACTGGTCTCTGCCAGCTCCCTGATACTAAATCTTAAAAACTGGTGCAGAGCGAGAGGCCCCTCTGCTGGCAGAAAGACAGGCAGGAAATTCAATGTAAAACATTGCCTGGCTTGCCAACCCCAGAGCAGGGCAGAAGGAAGGGAGGCTAGCAGCAGGAGGGGGTATGAAGGTGCTAAGGTCCTCAAATCAAAGCTCCAGAACTTTCACTTTAGCCTTACCAATTTATCCCACCTGAATTGCTGTGGACTTTAAAAGTTAAAGTTTGGATAAACTTGGTGAATTAAGTGAACTGGTTGTTTGGCTAAATGATCCTTTGAGCAATGGACCACTCAGCAAATCAGTGTCAGAATATTCATTTTAATCATAAAATAAAAGGCTATGATTTTAAAATTTTATGACTCAAATCAGCATCCCTCTAAGGGCATATTTGCTAAAGTAGTATTTTCATCTCCTTCCTCATTAACTCACTTAATGCATTCAGCAAATATTTCCTATCTATCATGTGCCAAGAATTATTTTGGGTGATGGGATGCATTTTGTTATGAAGTTCACAAATTCAATATTGTGGGTTATATGACAAATCTATATAAAATACAGAAAGAGCAAAAAGGATGGTATTGGTTAATTTCACTGTTGCCTGTAGATGTGGGAATTACAAGGGGTGGGAGGGTGTTCAGAAAGTTTCATAGAAGAGGCAGCTTTTGACATGATTTTTGCAATGAAGTTGGAAGAGTGGACTCGAGAGGAAAGTGCACCAAGGTTAAAGGAAGTACACAACACACAGTCAGTATGATGAAAGGCCAAGTGCAGGGGATGATGTGGTTAGACCACAGACTACAGGGAAGGCAGAAGCCCATTTAGGAAGAATTATGAGTGACTATGCAAGGGTTTGGTGAGGGAGAAAACTTAATCAACCATTTTGATGATGGGAATGCAATCTTTTCGGAACTGTGGTAGACAACTGGAGTGGGCTGAGGCAAGATCTTAGCCAGAGAGCAGTAAAAGGACTATTGCAATAGTCATCAGGGATGAGCTAATGCAGTAGTTTTCATGTTGCCATATGCAGACTGAAGAGAGATTTGGGAGGTCAAAGATGGCTCACAATATGGTTCAATATCACAAGGAAAGGAATTCTAATTTGGATATGATGATTATAAAGTTCTGGGATATATTACCAAAGTCCATGGACTATCCATTGGTTAGTGACCTGGCCACAGAACTGTCTCAGATTTCTTAGCACGTCAGCTGTGAGTACTGAACATGACCACACTCTTTGAAGAGATAAACTTTCACGTAAATGTGTGCATTACACACTTACTTGTATTACTTATTTTTATTCTTGCTTCTCATCTACTCTTGATAAGGAAAAGAGAGGCAGATCCTAGCCAGTAGATCCTCCCAATATTAGAAATCTCAAGGAGGAGGTTTCTTATATTATGCTAATAGAGGGGAAGAAGATTAGGAGCTCAGTTCAGTGATTTGTGAACCCCCTAAGTTAACAGGATGTATTACATCTAGTTAAAAGAGAGTCTTCACTTCGCAGCAGATCCCAAGATATTCCAACAGCTCCCAACAGATGAAACCAGTGAGTTGAGCAGGACTGACCTTTTTCTCAAGCAAACTGTAGTCATGGTTTTTTCAGTCACCACCAGGTATGTCTAGCTGGGTCTTGGTCTGTCCCATTCCAAAAAACTCTAATTCCACACACACTCCTACATCACCAAAACCAGTCATATCACTATTTTAGAGTTCTACTAATTTAGTCAGTAGTCTAGTGACCTTCTACAGGAAGACTTATTTAACTAGTGAGAGCAGAGTGTACTATGTGCATATGATGCTATCAACAAAAAGACACTAAAATAATTACTCAAAAAAGATGGAGGTTTTATTTATCATTCACGTAACAGTCCAAAATTGGCCAGGGATCCATGGTGGTCAAGCAACTCTGCTCAGTTGTCCAGGGTTCCAAAGTAATTCTATCTGTGTTGCTCCATCACTCCTTAGGATTTGGGCCTTGTCTGAGTAATTGAAGCTACTAGCTCATCACCACATGTTAAAGTTCCAGTATTATGGAACATAAAAGTAAGCCCATGGACAGTTACTTAAGAAGACCAAGAAGTTGTATACATCACTTTAGAAATGTGTAATATGGGGGTGCCTGGGTAGCTCAGTCGTTGAGTGTCTGCCTTCGGCTCAGGTCATGATCCCAGGGTCCTGGGATCGAGCCCCGCATCGGGCTCCCTGCTCCGCGGAGAGCCTGCTTCTCCCTCTCCCCCTCCCCCTACTTGTGTTCCCTCCTTCGCTGTCTCTCTGTCAAATAAATACATAAAATCTTTAAAAAAAAAAAAAAAGAAATGTGTAATATGTGATATGTATGGAAATATGTTTTATATATAACATATATCTGCATACATAACTATGTATAGGCGTATATGTGTGCTTGTGTGAGTTTGCAACTATAAGTGAAACTAAGAAGAAACAAGGTAGGAAAAAAATTGCGGTTGCAACTGTAAGTGAAACTGTACAGATACTAAGCTCATCTATAGAGTGAAAAGAGAAGATTATCAAGCACACATTAAAAAAAAAAGGACTAAATTCTCCAAAGAGCAAACTGAGGCAAGACTAAGAAGAAACAAAGTAGGAAAAAAATTGTGGTTCGTGTAAATTGAAAGAAAACAAGTTTTGAGAAATTCTGGATGCCACAGTGAAGCCAAGCAAAATGAGAACTGAAAGGGATCTGCTAGATTAGCCAATTAGTGATTATTAGATATCTTGGTCAGTATCAAGTGGGGCATGGAACCATAAAAACAAACAAAAAAAAACCCTATTTTTTTTGAAGAGTGAAGATAAGATGATTACATAGATCAAGCATATGTAGGGAGATCTGCAGACTGAATGAAGTTTAAGTGAAAAAACTGAGTTAGATATACAAAGATGAGGTGGCTCTGTATTTGATTTGTAGCTTAGAGAACCATGACAGATTTACCTTGCTAGATTGTACTGCATTCTGGCACAGACTTATATAATACATATATCATATATGAATATAATACATATATGCATGCATAATGTATAAAATAATATATAATGTATATAATGCATACATATATGATACACACTATACTCTGACATAGACTTACATAATATTAAAAAAGAAGACTTACATAATATTAAAAAAAAGACTTATACATTATAATAATATTGTAATATCCAAATTTTATATTGCAGAGAGGAGTTTGAGAAATTTTCTGGTGAACATGGTTCTTTCCTTATACCTAATTGAGGTAGAAATAATTTTGCCTCAAAAATGCCCATTCTGCCTTCCCAGATCATGGCTGTCCTGTGAAGAGTGAGTTAAAGGAAATTCTTGGAGTGTTGAGTTGAAAAGGATAGATGAAAAGTTTGACAGTTAAAAAAGGGAAGGGAAAGTTAAAGTTCCTTCTCTAGAATGAGATGGATTTCCACACACAAGAAAATCTCACCATTCATCCTGACTCTTTCCTTCACAGGTAAGAAAGCGGATACCCAGACAGATGCAACAACCAGCAGGTAATCTGAAATAGAGCCTTTTAGCCTTTTTTTTTTTTTTTTAGTGCTTCACATATTTTTAATAAATTTGTCAATTTTCTTTGAGTTCTTCTCAGGTCCTCCTTGCCTTATTTAAATTTTTGTGCCCTGAGTCAGTCATGAGTCTCTAAGGGAACTAATTGAATAAAATGCTATGGGACTATGAGACTATGTTCTGTGTAGCATATCTCTTGGTCACTTTTTTCTTTATTAATTTTTCTCTCTCCTAACTTATACTTTTTAATCAGATATGACCTACCTCTAAGCCTCTAAATCTCTCTCTGTTATCAGATAATATCTAGACAGTGCTCAGGCTGAGAAGCTCTGCATGATGCCCACTGCAGCATCCAAGTTAAACATCCACGTAATTATCACTCTCATCAACATAGTGGGGGAAAAAATGTCCTCTGCATGGTTAAATCAAATCTTTACTTTCAAATACAATGAAAGATTATTTTCACCTTTTTCCAGAACAGAAATTCTAGCCCTGCTTTATTGAACCCCATCCCAGTGACTCAGTTTTTTTACAGGCTTGCTCACCAGTTCTCTGTTTCAGATGTTGGTGACTGAGGAACAACACTCACCATTTACTCCACCCCAAGGGACTTCTTGGTAAATATCAAGCAGCAGCAGATGGGAGCTATTGGGACCCAACCCAGACTCTGCTTTTCCAGATCACTGCCTATAAAAACTTGAGTGTCATGGAGAAAGCAGAGCTCTGTTATGTTTTTCTTAATGGATAAAGATAAAACCATCATTAAAGGGAAGGATATTGACCACACAATAGGCTCTTCTAATCAGGATTGTTATACTGTCCAAAGCCACTAAAATGTCATCATTTTAGATTTGCAACTTCTTTCAATAAGCATTTAGTGTCTTTATAATGTTTGGCTTCCATCTCTCAGCCATGAGGTGGGGTTGGTTTCATGTGCAGTCAGCTGGACTGTTATTCTTGGGGATTCTAGGTAGGACCTTTGCCATATGTGATTTTTGCCTGAAGGAGGCCCTTGTAAGGACTCCAACAAATGGCCCAGAGAAATACGAAGTCTTTTCTACCATTTCTCAGCCCCCCTGGAAGCCCATCAATACAGAGGAGCCTGTTGTGCCTTTCTGTCCCAGCTGGACTAGGCTCAGCCATCAGGTCCATCTCTATGAGCCTTTGGAACTTTTTTCTCCAGTTTATTGGCTTTTATTGATTATTAAATTAACATTGTAAAAAGAGAAAGGGATAAAGAGGGAAATTAATGTATCTAAAATCTAACTACTCAAAAATAACCATTATAAAAATTTTCGTGTATTTTTTTTCTCTCTTTCTCTTATATTTGAAACGAGAGAGGATATGTGGTACATGAGTTCAGGGTGGTGGTTCAGAAATTTGGGGGTGTGTGTAGGAACCACATACTTTTAATATTTTCTTTCTCTAAGACACAACAAAAAGCTTCATGAAAGGGGATATCTTTTACCTTTTAATAAAGCTTACAAATCAGAATGAAAAATAACATTTTGAGCTCTTGATCCATACTGGCAAAGTGCTTGAGAATATTGAGAAAGTACTGAGAACATTTTAATGCCAAAAAAGTAAAACTGATAAAGAATATAGATAGACCACATGCACATACATGCACAAACACACCAAATTTACAAGATTATACAGTCACTCATCATATATCAACAAAATGCAGATAAAACCCAATACTATATATATATGTATATATAAAAAATACATAATATATATACTATATCAAATAGATGTACGTATATAATCACGTATGTGTGTACTATTTATGCTGTTTATCAATTTTACCTTTTTGACATAAAAATGTTTATATACTTTGGTCCTGTAAATCCATGTTTAGGAATCTATTCTGAGGGAGTACTTAAAGATGTGGTCTGAAATATATATTTAAGCATATGCATGAAAGCATTCATATTGGTGGTGAAAAATGCAAAGCAGTCAAGTAAGTAAAAATAAGGAAGTGGGTGATTTTTAAAACATCCATCCAATGTGATATGTTACAACTTTTGCTTTTTCAGCCTTTTCCTTCCTGGTACCTACTCCTCTATAGGCCCAAATTCACAGAAATTATGATTGAGTTCCTTCCTCCAAGTTTCGCTGGCAATTTAATTTCCACCACTTACCCAGAATAAGGAATTTTCACTGGGTAAGGGAAGAAGCGCACCCCAAAACTTCAATCCTTGTTTATTGAAAGTATCCCCCAAGTTAATTAAGAAAAGGTCCATTCTCTTCTAAATGTTTTATAAGGCACCATTAAGACAGAACGAGGTAAGATTTTATACCTCCGATAGCAGAGTTAGCTTTGCTGGAAACTTTGAAACAGGTGTATTTTTCCATCTTCCTTATCTTTTGCTCAGGCCACCCTCATTTCCTCTCTCCCACATCCTCTACCACTTCTACAAAGGAATTTTTGGCCTCCATGTTGACTCGTGGACTTGGCTTATAAGGTCCCTCCTAAGACATTTCATGATTCAAGTCATTTTTTTCTTCCAATTTGTTCCATAGACTATCTGCACCTGAATCATCCATTATGGGCTTGAATGATGCCAGTACTTAGAAGCAGAGCAAGAGAAAGGCCACATTATTTGAATCTCTGAATCTAACCAGCCCTGAAAGTTTCTCTTCTCCTGAACTTGCAAGATAAAAGAGCTAATAAATCTTATTTTAGCTAGCTTGAGTTGGAGTTCTATTAATTTCTATATATAATGTTAATCATTTGATTTGAAAGTTGAGGCCAGGATTGCAGTGTTGAAAGTAACATCCAAAACAAGGAACTGATTGAGATAAAATGAACTGGAGATCCTTCGAGGGGGGAAGAGGGAGTCCATTTCTGGTTACACATTAGGAAAAGAGATAGTTAAACTTTTCTCTGGATTTCAGTCTATATGCATACCAAACCTAGAAACTAGAGAACTTGGCAGAAAAATCTCAGATTTCAGAATATAGCAGTTGTTTCTTATTGTCTTCAGTAGACTCCTGATAGAAAAGAACCAACTTCCATCTAAGGTAATATGTCTGACACGAGGAAGAGTATTATATGCAGTTCTTTTCTTTTTTTAAGAGAGATCTTCTACCTGATGCCCACGATATGAGGGCATGGGATCAAATAATCCTCTGGTTTCCAGAAGTAAAACAAAGAAAACAAAACATTTTGCAATAAGCAATTAGTCAGTAAGTACAGCGGGGATTTATTTTTTGGACCCAGGAGTATTTATAAAAATGTGTCATATTGTTTTTTACTCCACCCCTCCATCATCTCCTGCTCTTGACTCCAATGGCAGAGGTAATAATTGCTTCCTTTTTATAGGAGGCACCTTATGACAGGGAAACACTGAGCTATGCTTCATCATGCATGCCAATACTTTACACTGTAAAGTACTGATGGATGTCATTTCTCTGAGGGCTAATGGATGTCATTTCTCTGAGGGCTAAAAGAAAGGATAGAAATTACAGAAGATTATCATGTGGAAAAAGAAACAAGTGTATGATCCAGATTCAACAATTATGGATTTACAACATTTCTAGAATTCATTTCTAATCCATGCTGTTTATTATAACAAAATTGACTAGCTGCCTAACAGGGTGCTACATTTCTATCTGAGAAACTCCAAACAACGTTATACAAAAAAACTGAGTTGTTTTTTTTTTACTGCATAATCTAGCCAATTAAAATGAATGGCTTCCTGTCCCTTATTATGTTCACTTAAAATGCCCTGAGTTATGTCATTGGTGGCCAGAGAAAAATACAGTTATCCTAGGAAACATTTCTGTATGTTGCCAGATTGTCAAACCAAGGAACTCCTATTATCAGAGGAGAGATTATTCCTTAGCCTAGGCAAGAAACAAGTGAAATCTTCTATACACCAACTTAGTTATTTACTTACTACCCATTATGTATTTATTGTGTATATGTGTGTGCATATTTGTGCATGAGTACACACCTGTCCTTGGAGATTTAATGGTGTTCTCCCTGGACCTCTATATTTTGAAAGGTTTTTCAGCAGCTATATGTTTAACTGTAGGGTGCAGAAGATGGAGCCACATTTGACCTAACAGAGGCATGAAGATCACCTCAAATTCCTCTAAGCTGGAAGCAGATACTGAATGTGATTATAGACTGTCTCCATAGGGTAAGAGTAGTGTGTGTGTGTGTGTGTGTGTGTGTGTGTGTGTGTGTGTGTGTGTTTTCAGCCTGCTGGTCTACCTTATTGCCATTCCCCATAACAGCATGGGCCAATTCGTTAAAATCTCTTTGTAAATGCCCATATATATAAAAGTATACATACTCATAAGTACATAAACTTATATATATAAGTATATACATATGTATACACACATATATATAACATATATACATAGCTGAGTACAAACACTTTGTATAACAATTTGGTAGTTTTTTTTTACAATGTGGTAGTTTCTTTTTTTTTTTTTAAGATTTTATTTATTTGACAGAGAGACACAGGGAGAGAGGGAACACAAGCAGGGAGAGTAGGAGGGGGAGAAGCAGGCTTCCTGTTGAGCGGGGAGCCCGACACGGGGCTCGATCCCAGGACCCCGGGATCATGACCTGAGCCGAAGGCAGACGCTTAACGACTGAGCCACCCAGGCGCCCCAATGTGGTAGTTTCTTAAATGTCAAATATGCATCTACCATATGATCCAGCCATTCCACTCCTGATATTTACTTAAGAGAAAGGAGAGAATGTCCAAAGACTTATAATGAAAATTTATAGCTTTATTTGTATTATCCAAAAACTGGAAACAATCTTCAACAGGTGAGTGAATAAGTAAACTGTGGTAAAAATTATACAATGCAATATACTTAGCAATAACAAATAGATGAAACTCTTGGCACATAGTACTAATAGATAAATCACAAAATAATTACCCTGAGTGAAAGATGCCAGACAAAAAGGAGTACATACTATGTAATGCCCTGTATATACAAGTCTAGTATATATAGGAGTTATTATTTCCTATGTACACACTATGTACCTTTCAAATTATAATTGTTGGTTTACAAATGGGCTTTGTCATGTCTCTCTTTGCTTAACTTTGAGTTGCTTACAGGCAATTAAAAAAGATATTCATACTTCTATTCATTGTTTTTCTTACTTTACCTGATATGTTGTAGGCTTTTAGTAACTATTGGCAATATTATCGAATTCCTAAAAGGTAGTATCTTCCAAAATCTTATGGGTAAATGAGTAACCTATTGCTTTTTAAAAAAGAATCCAAACTCTGCTCCATTCAGCTGTAATGACTATTTTAATTAAAGTTCAAATTCAAGGGCATACAACAAATTCTACTAGGAAATGCAAGGTCTTTATGGGCTAATTGGGGATGGGAATTGGTCTCACTGTAACATTTGCTGTTCGTTTCTTAATTCATTCAAAAATTGAATTCAGAACTTTTGGTTGCCCCCCCCCCCATAGGAACAACCAGATGACAACACTGGCTGTCTTCATTGAGGCCCATAGAGACCCTCCAAGATTCCTTGACACTATGCAATCCTCAACTCATGCAAGCTGCCAAGTATTGTTTGTAAAACAGGAGTAGGATTGTGGGTGCCACAGACCATCTGTGGCTTTAGAACAAATGTTGTTTTAAGAAATGCCTTCTCATTTTTATAAATTTGTCCTTTCTTGTTAAATATTGTTAATAATTATCACACCATTTTAACTATGAATTTTGCCTGTGTTTTAAATTGAGTTTTACAATTGATTAAATAGGAGAAACCACAACCATTTATAAAAAAATAAAAAAATAAATGTCTTCTCTATGACTTATTTCAAAGAGACAGTACATCAGTCACCATCAAGCAGATTTGGCATTAATAAAGATGAAAGAGTTGAGATGGTGAGCACATGACTGGAAACTAGTAATCACTATGGTGAAGTCTTCCCCATTCAAATAAGAGGAGCCTTTAAAGACAACAGTGCAATCTGCAAACTTTGGTTGAGAATGTGCCTTTTGAGATTCTCTTTTGGAGCTGCATTTTATGAATTGCTGAAAACAGACCCTAAATAATATTTGTAGTGATCATAAGATTTTTCTTCCCCTAACTGTTTACAAATCAAGTTCTAAATGCCATTAAATCCATTCATCTCTCAAAAATGCCCGGGTTTGCCATTTCTGAACGTCATTATAACAGGTATTCTTTCATATTTGTTTGGGACATTTAAAATAGTGTTAAATTAATCAAGTTAATAGTAGCAAGGTTGGGTTGGCAGTACTGTATTAATAAAGACCATTTTGTATTTCTACAGTGTTCTTTCTTTAAGGAAACAAAAACTCAAACACTGGGGCTTTCAATAATCTTGAAGATGAATATCTTAAAAAAGAAAGAAGGATATTGTGCAAGGCATCTTTCTGGAAAGCATTCCAACACTCACACGTTCAATTACTAACTTATAATCAACCATGTGCCAGGCACTGATACAAGCATGTATAACAAAGAAAGCTTTAACTTAGCAAACAGAGATAATCAGGTAAACACTTAACTGCTATAGAATGGTCATAGTACCATAATTATGTAGAAAATCACATGCAGAGGTTCTCAATTGTTTTCTCTCCCTAACACATGAGGGATAAGACACAATTCCATCAGTAACAGTTGCTCCTAAGGTCAAAAATAGGAGAGAAAGCAAAAAAAAAAAGAGCAGTGTACACAAACATGACAAGGTATAGAGACAACTAAATCTCACTCATATGGATGGAATGCAGAAGGTAGGATATGAAGAAAGGAGTATAAATTGTGTGGAGACCCAGTGGGATACAAATTCTGAAACATTCTGTATATCACAGTAAAAAGTTGGTGCTTAACCAAGGTAAATAAGACCCACAGAAAAATTTTACATGAAGAGAATACGTTTCCATTCAGAAATTTCTATCGGTGACATTGTAAAGCACATGTTTAAGAAGGATAGCTACAGCTAGGACATGGACAAAGCAGCAGGATAGTTTCAAAGGCACAACGCTAATACACTAATATAAATTTAATGCTGCTTTTACTTCCTGAAACAGCACTGACGTCAAAACCAATTGTGTTCTCAGTCATGACCAAAGTCATCTTTGCCGTTAAGCTAGGGAAATTTGGGGACTTATCTACCAGGCTTTTCCTATTCAAGTATAATTAACATACAGTGTTATATTAGTTTCAGGTATACAATATGATTCAACAATTCTATACATTTCTCAGTGCTCATGAAGAGAAGTGTACTGTTAATCCCCATCACCTATTTCCCCCATCCCCCACCCACTTCCCCTCTGGTAACCATATTTGTAGTTGTAAGTTGGTTTTTTGGTCTCTTTTTTTCTTTGTTCATTTGTTTTGTTTCTTAAATACCACATATGAGTGAAATCATATATGTTGTTCTCTGACTTATTTCACTTAGCATTATACCCTCTAGATCCATCCACGTTGCTGCAAATGGCAAGATTTCACTTTTATGGCTGAGTAATATTACACACACACACACATCCCAAATCTTTATCCATTCATCTATCAAGTTGCTTCCATATCTTGGCTACTGTAAATAATGCTGCAATAAACCTGCAGGTGCATATATCTTTTTGAATTAGTGTTTTTGTTTTCTTTCAGTAAATACCCAGTAGTGGAATTACTGGATCATATGCTAATTCTTATTTTTAATTTTTTGAGGAACCTCCATACAGTTTTCCACAGTGGCTACACCAATTTACATTCCAACAGTGCACAAGGGTTCCCTTTTTTCCACATTCTCACCAACACTTGTTATTTTTTGTGGTTTTGATTTTAGCCATTCTGATAGGCATGGGGTGATATCTCATTATTGTTTTGATTTGTTTCCCTGATATTTAGTGATCTTGAGCATCTTTTCATGTGTCTAGTACCTATCTGTATGATTTCTTTGGAAAAATATCTATTCGGGCTCTCTGCCCATTTTTTTAACTGGATCATTTGTTCTTTTGGTGTTGAGTTGTAGAAGTTCTTTATATATTTTAGATATTAACCCTTTGCCATATATATATCAATTGCAAATATTTTATCTTTTCTCCAAAAGGTTGCCTTTTTATTTTGTTGATGGTTTCCTTTGCTGTGCAAAAGCCTTTTATTTTGGCAGAGTCCCAACAGTTTAATTTTGCTTTATTTCCCTTGCCAAAGAAGACAGATCCAGAAAAGTGTTCATATGACTAATGTCAAAGAAATTACTTTCTATCTTTTCTTCTAGGAATTTTGTGGTTTCAGGTGTCACATTTAGGCTGTTAACCCATTTTGAGTTTATTTTTGTGTATGGTGTAAAAAAATGGTCCAGTTTCATCCTTTTGCATGTAGCTGTCTAGTTTTTCCAACACCATTTGTTGAAGAGATTGTCTTTTTCCCATTGTATATTCTTGCCTCCTCTACTAGTTATTTTGATAAGTCCCTTTTTGTATTTTCCAGGTTACCTAAATGTAGTATTGTGGAATTATTGATCCTCTCCTTGTGAAAAAGGCAGAGAGTTCAGTTACTCCCATATTTCTGAGAGGTGCAGAGAATGAGAAAACACCATTTCTTTCTATGTACTCTCAGAAAGGACACTTTGCCTTCCAAGATGTGTAGGATGTGAACTCTGTGAAAAGGAATTCAAAGTGTCTGCTCATTCCTTATCTAGAAAATGGGATAATTCCTACTTTGCCAGACTATTATTCACAATTACAGAAATACATTCAAAGTGCCCAGATTAATGTCTTTTATAATAGATCTTAACAAATCATAATTATTTATATAAATTATTGTTTAAATTCTGTAAATTATTCTTATAAAAAGAGGCCATGAACCACAGGAACACCTGGGATAAGGATGTATGGAAATCTAAAGAGGAAAGGGACGTGAGCAAGGAGGATTCAATTATGTTATTCATGAGATTTCATAACGTTTGACAGAACTTCTGACACTCTGAAACATATGGTTTTTTAAGACATGTGGTAGTGAAAGATGGGGGTGGAGGAACTGGGGCAGATAAGGGTCTGAGTGTAGAGCTATGGTGTCTGTCCGGATGGTAACTATCAGAAGAGATTAGCAGGCATCTAAAGAAGATAGCAGGGGTTGAAAGCACCAACAGAGGGAAGATAAATGTCAAGAAACTTAGAAATGAAGGGTAAAATCCAATGTTATCACTGGAGTTGGTGAAAGACAGCCACAATGCTCCTATAAAGCTTCCAGAACTGAAGTAGTCAAAGGAGGTACATGAGGAAGACAGGGAAATCCTGTGCAGTAACAGAAGTGGAAGAAACCACTTTAGGAATCCCCTTTGGCAGATGAACTGAACAGCAGTCTCTGGAAGGCAGATCCTGTGCTTGCAAGTTACAGCAAAACGATGTCATCCCCAAACTTGCAAGTTAGACATGAGAAGCTTGAAGCTCATCTGTGCTTCTCCCTTTTCACACCTATGAGATGTTCTACACAAATTCAATCTTTCCACCACCATTGGGTCAATGTCTTTATATAGAGAATACACATCTACTACTTTCTTGGGAACTCCAAATTTAAATTTGGGAAGAATATCCGTTCATCCACTCGACCAGTGGGCTAGGCTCTGTGTTGGTTTCTGAGAATAACAATGAAAAGACAGGCATTGTGTCTATTTTATGGGACATTGCTTTCTAGTAAAGAAGACTAATATTAAATGACTAATCACACAATTACTTAATCCTTAAGTAATTAATGGGGGGTAAAACATGGGGAGGCTATCAGAATGTATACCATTGTACTCATTATTGCTTTTTATTCAGTAAGAAATGGAAAGCCAATGAATAATTTAAGACAGGGCCTGTTATGGTTATATTTGTTTCTTTGAAGGGATCACCTGGACAACCTGGTCAGAACAGTTTTCTATTTACTGATTAAAGCTCACTTTAGGCTGGTAGCCCATCATTGTCATTCATTAGAATACAGTCCACCTGGGAGCCATAGGCATTTATGCTGCTAATTGGAACCAAGAGTTCTTAGCTGTAGCCCACCTCTTCCCCCAGCCCCATCTTCTGGGCTCCAACCATGCATGGGAGATTGTGGCAGAATGGAGAAAAGTGGCCTCGCACCAAGTCCATGACTCACTTTTGCTTGTGCTTTGAGTCTCAAACTCTTCTCTTTCTTGAGAAATTCAAAACCTGTCCAGAAGACAAGGACAGGATAGATGGCATACCACACCTCCATTCTCCATCTCTCTGATCTGTGTACCACAGACCGTGTAAAAAACACGCACACACACACACAAACTCTGTATGCCTCTAGATAAAATCTTTCATGTATAGCACTTCATATAAATGATTAGATCTTGTATATTTGTGTTTTGCTCTATTCCTCATAAAAGAATCTCAAAGAAACACCCATAAACACAAATTTAAAGATATTTAACTTATTTCCCTTAAGTCTTACCAAAAAAAGGTGAAATACTAAGAAGATGGGTTTAGACAAGTTGACACATCCTTTCAACTATAAAGAATTCCTATTTAGTCTTTTAGAAATCTGTGGAAGTACACATCAAATTGAAGAATACATTTACTAATTCCATTCTAGGAAATGTATTTATTCTGTAGGCCCTTCGATAAGAACTTAGTACACCAAAGAATAAGGGGTTTTACAAAGGAGTATAGAGCATCCCACCTTAGTTGCATCTCAAACCTGTCATGATTCTTACATAAGTAACAAATAAAGTGTAAAATGAGGGGCACCTGGGTGGCTCGGTCGGTTAAGCATCCGACTCTTGGTTTCAGCTCAGGTCAAGATCTCAGGGTGGGGTGATGGAGCCCCACATGGGGCTCCACGCTCAGCAAGGAGTCGGGGCCTCTCCCTCTGCTCCTCCCTTTGCTCTCTCTCTCTTTCTCTCTCCCGAATAAATAAAAATCTTTAAAAAAAAAGTGTATGATGTATCTATGATATTCCTTTCAGAAAACAAAGAATATGTATTGTCTCCATATCACTTATTACTACCTGAAAGTTTATACAAATATACATATATTTTATTTATCATCAATCATTTATCTTTTGGCCTGTTTCCCTTCATTTAGATTGTCATATCCATGAAGTCTTCAATACCATTGTCATATCCATGAAGTTTTCAGTACCTGCAAGAATTCTGGATTGTAAGTATAGATTGACTCCTCTGATCCATGAATAGTATATCTCTCCATTTATTGGGGGCTTAGTTTTTCTAATATTTAAGTTTTTCACAGTTCAGTAATGCACTTATTTAATGAAATTTAAACATTCATGGGGCATGTGGGTGGCTGTCAGTTAAGTGTCTGACTCTTGGTTTTGGCTCAGGGCATAGTCTCACGGGTCTTGAGATCAGCCCCGAGTCAGGCTCCACAGTCAGTGGAGATTCTGCTTGAAATTCTCCCTCGGTCCCTCTTCCCACTTGTGCACGTGTGTGTGTGTGTGTGCGTGCACTCTCTAATAAATCTTTTAAAATTATTCATAATTCTTATGTTACTGATTTTAAAATTGTAACTTCCAACTAGTATAGTATATTGAAAATCAGTTTATTTGGGGCCCTGATCTTAATACCATTTTTTCTGCTTCTTTTGAATGTGTACTTTTTCTTTTCCTAGTTTCTTAAAATGCAAGCTTAAATCACTAATTTGATAACTTTGAAGCTATAAACTTTTCAAAACACCACGTAAGCATTATTTCATAAATTTGAAATGCTGTATTTCAATTTTACTTCAATTTAAGATATTTTTGTATCTTTTTATGATTAGCTATTTGATCCACAGTTTATTTTTAAGTGTAGAGTAAAAATCCCAGGTATTTGGCCATTTTCCACATATCTTTGTGTTCATGATTTCTAGTTTACTTTCACTCTGGTCAGAGAATATACTTTGTATTGTTTCAATCCTTTTAACTTATTCAGACTATTTTTGTGGCCTAGGATATTCTTTGTTGATTCTACCATTAACAGTCAAAAATGACATTTGTGTATGTATGCATATATTTTACATATATTTGGTCAAATTGGCTAATAGTGATGTTTGCACCTTCTATATACTTACTTTCTATGTCATTTGTTAATACTAAAGTGTTGCAATCATCATGTGTAATTGTGGATTTATTTCTAAGTTCTAACAGTATTTACTTGATATATTTTGAAGTTATTTTATTAGGTATATAGCTGTGAACTGACCCTTTTATCATTATATTATGTCCTTATTTATCCTTCTTTAGCCGTGATAATATTCCCTATTCTGGTCCACCTTTTCTGATGGAAACACCACCACTATAATTCTTTTAAAATTTTTTATTGTGTTTTTCTAGCATCTTTTTCAATTATTTTACTTTTAACTTATATATATTTTCATATTTAAAGTGGTTTTCCTGTGCATAGCATATAGTTGGTTCTTGGGATTTTTTTTTTTAATCAAATTTACCATCTCTCTTTTTTTTATTGATGTGTTTAGAACAGAGTTGGTAAACTTTTCTGTAAAAGGCCAGATCATAGGGGTGCCTCGGTGGCTGGATGCTCAGTCGGTTAAGCATCTGACTTTTGATCTTGGCACAGGTCATGATCTCAGGGTCGTGATACTGAACCCTGAATCAGGCTCTAGATGTGGAGCCTGCTTAAGATTCTCTCTCTCTCTCCCTCTGCCCCTTCCCCTCATGCACTCTCTCTCTCTCAAAAGAAAGGGCCAGATCAAAATTATTTTCATGTTTTTGGGCCATTAGGTATCTGCCATAACTAATCAATTTTGTCAGTGTAGTATAAAATCAGCCATAATCAATATGCAAACAAATGGGCATGGCTGGATTTGGCCCTCAGTCTGTAGTTTGCTGACCCTTGGTTTAGATCATTGAGATTTAATATGATTATTGATATGGTTGGATTAAAATCTTCCCAGCTGTTTTCTATTCATTTCATTTTTTTTAACTTTTTTCTTCTTTTGGATTATTCTTTTATTGTTTCATTTTATATCTATAATCGGTTTACTAGTTAGAACTCTTTTATAATAAATATGTCCCCCTCAGTAGATGTTGAGTCTACAATATATGTATTTAATTAGCTGTGGTCTATATTCAAATAATAGAGGGCACTGTAGCTGTAATCTAAGAACTTCAAACAACATACTCCCAAGGCATTCCTCCTATCCACTGTACTAATTTTGTATTACATTTCACTTTGACATATACTATAAACAAATGAATGTTGCTATTTTTTGACATATTTAAGAGCAATTAAATGAAGGAAAAATAATTTTGTATTTCCTATGCCATTTCCAACATTATTAATTTGTGTCCATCTTCTGTTTTTTGTTACTTGATACATGCTGAGGTAGTGGAATGGAGGGGTCACGCTAGGTTTCTCTGATTCAACACCAATATTACGTAGGCACTTCTTTTTTTTTTTAAACAGGCTCCACGCCCAGCATGGAGCCCAACATGGGGCTTGAACTCATGACCCTGAAATCAAGACCTGAGCTGGTATCAAGAGTTGGATGCTCAACCGACTGAGCCATCCAGGTGCCCCTAGGCACTCTCCTTTTAAATGTGTTAGTCAAGTCCAGTCAGTAGACAGAGACCTCAGAGTAATATGAAATTGGGATTTTTAATATAAGGAGTGATTAGCTATTAGCAGGAGTTAAATATTGCTAGGAGATAAAAGAGACCTCAAAGAATACCCTTGGGTTGAGGAGGAGTATCCAAGTGTGAAACAAATATGGGAGCACAGGCTCTTCCCAAAGCTGGATTTCAGTCATTGTTGAAGAGATACAATGGCAGCCCACTGGAGAGTGGAGAAAGCTCCTGAATTCCTCTCGGGCAAGAGATTTTCCACAGTTGGCATGGGTGCTTGGCCTGTGGGATTAGATTGATGCGTAAGGCAGTAAGAGTTCGGAATAGCGTGTAGGAAATTCCCCTTGGAGTGCCAGAAAGCCACATTGGGTGGGCAGGAAACCACTTTCTAAGGTGCTGAAAAAAAATATGCCATGAATCCAGCATGGGGATGCCTTTGGACTTGCTGGAAAGCTAGTCAGGGTACAAGCTGGATTCAACAGAAAGCCACTGGGAAAGAGCTGAGAAGAAAAGGGAGTGTATTCAACTGTCTGGGAAGCTGGCTGTGGAACTTGCGGAACTGAGAAACTGACCACGTGAGACACTACTGAACATGGGGAAGCCAGCTGGGCCACCCATGCAATTCAGTGGGAATCTGCCATGTGGGTTGCTGCTAAACTTGCCAAGAAATTGGATGGATAACCCCTGGAACTTGCCCAGATATTGTTCTTGGGGAGAACCACTGAACTTGTCTCAGGGAAATCAGTGAGGCATCAGTGGGGCTCTCCGTTGCGTGGAGGAGGAAATCCTGAAATAGCCAGTTTGGGCTGCAGATCTTACTGGGTAACTCTGTAAGTGATGCTGCTGAACAGCCCAGCCTGCACAACCCAGTGTGAGAGCTGCTGAAATTCACAGAGAATTCGCTCTCCTGGGTGTCAGTCAGGCACGCTAGCTCAGCTTCCCAGCAGCAGAAAGAAACAAAGCACTTAGAACCAAGAGGAAAAGCCCCATTCTCCCTGAGTGTCTCTCCAGTGCCCTCTGCTGTTGAAACTTTTTTTTTTTTTTAAGTTCCCGTATCATGATTTGGTGAATTTGGAGCTAAGAGGTAAGAAATTAATAAATGGTCCAGTCTATCCTTCAGGCCCAATCCCAAAAGCAGGATCAAATCAATCCCAAACCTCATCTTTGTGAATCTATCTCCTGACACAACTTATGGTACCAATTCTGTATCATTTAAGGTCCAGTGAGAGACAGAAACCACACAAAAATACAGAAGAATCATGAACTATTTCCAAGGCATTGACTACTAAAAGGGAATAAAAGAAAATCACAAAGAACCATCTACTGCTGAGAGAGAATACCTTAGGAAGACAGATTTTGAAGGAGATAATCCTTCTCCAGCCTGGGATTCAGATTTCATTGGAGGATATAGGGCTCCAGCATTTTCATCTGCTGAATTGTGTATGATCAGAGCTGATCCACAGTCCATGGGCTAAGTAGGTGAGTTGAAGACTACAAGATGGGGCTGACAGGCTAGAAACCTCCCTCTGGAACACTGGTATAAGAGGATGGTGAAAAGAGAACTGCAGGCCAGAAGGGGCAGGCAGTGATTTTTCCCCCCAAAATTTATCAGCAGACTGCGGTGGGTGGCTGGGAAATTCACCAGGAAGTTGTCAAGCTGTCAGGTGTGTTGTTGAACTTACAGGGAACCTGGCTGGGCACCAGGAAGTCACTGGGAAGATGCCAGCAGAGGGGAGGGTGCTATGAAAGTCTCTCTGGAGCTCCCTGGGGCTCCCAAGAAGGATCCAAAAAGATGGGTATGGGAAACCTCTTAGTGAAGACACCTGCAGAATGGGGGTGAGCTCCAGCAGGTGCCATCCTGTCAATACACTAGCCCCTAAGTGGTACAAAAAGCAGCAAAGCATTCCAGAGTCAAGAAAAGAGGACTTGACCTCCTCCAGTGGTCTTTTAAGGAAACAAAATGTTTGAGTATCACTTAGGACAAAGAAGAACAGGTGTGGTGTTGAGAGCAATGGATCAGTGGTTCAAACACTGGATCTCCATGCATGGTCTTCCAGGGATCCTCTCCATAAATGGTCTGGGCCCTGAATGTATTCCTTCCCCTGCTCTAGGCATAGAAGATTTTCTGTTCCCTTCCTTCAGCTGCAATGGGACTTCATCCTTGTCTGAGAGTGAGACGGTGAGCTCTTCAGGATGATAAAAGGAAAGGGTCCCAGGTCTTCCGCCAGGCCTGACTCAAAGGGAGGCTTTCTCTTCTCTGAATCTGTCCTCAATTTTTCTTGTGAGCATTCAGTGAGGTCTGTGAAAAAGGCTTGAAGTGGGTGGAAACTCCCTTCATGCCTATCCCACTCAGGGTGTCCAAACTCTCACGATGGTGCACAATCAGCCCCTAGAGCATTTTGTTAAAAAATGCAGCTCAATTCTTCCTACTTTCTGGAATGCCCCCCAGAATCCAACAACAGCTCCAGATGAACAAATCCTCCTGTCCAATCCTCCTTAACAGTGCCTATCTTTGCTTTGATTTGGGGTCCATTGCTTTCACTGTGACTCTGCTCTCTGATGAATTCAAGAAAAGTTGTGATTTTACAGATTATCCAGTAGGTGTTGTTAATTCGGAAGCAATGCTCCTTCTAGCTTTTTACATTATAAGGGCAAGAGGAGAAACCTTCCCATAAAATGTTATGTTTGAAGAAAAGTGAAAGAATAAATACAAGTAATGCTTTAAAAAAAAAAAAAAAAGTAAAATATTTCAAAGTCAGCCAAACTGGAAGTTTTTTGGATCACCATGATTTCCTTCATCTGGGCACATACTAGTTATTTAATATTCCAGTTAAAATGTGTTCTTTTAAGTTTAATACAATAGGTTTGTATTTAATACAAACAGGTTTCACTAAACCAGAACCAGGAGGCTCTTATCTAAATTTCCTTTTAGAACATCTTGTTTGAATTGAGCACCTATGTTATAACATTGTATTTAATTTTCAGTCCATTTATTATTAATTCATTTATTTATCTGTTCATGTATTCATCTATTCACATACCAACATATTTATGCCCATATAAGTTATACTACATGACAATAATATTAAATATTAGAGAGGCAAAAATAAATAAATGAGAAAAGCATATTAAAATACCTATTCCACATCACAATTTAGAGACTTGAATGTCTTTAAAATATTTTTTTATATGATCTCTCTTTTATCTTGATTCTCAAGTTATCTCTTGCTCAGTGCTGTGTACTTTATATTCTCTATTAATCAAAAACTTGGCAGGCAGTTTGTATTTTTAAAATATAATAAACCTTGCTTTCCTTTTTTAAAAATCCAATATGGTTCAAATTATTCTGTAATTTAGCACTGTAATAAATGGATAACTATAAATGTTTGTTCTCCATTGTGTTACATGCAGTCAAATCTTCCAACTCCCTCACCTTAAATAATGTCTTCTAACTGGTCTCCATCATCCATTATTAGCAGCCCAGTTTATTCCACTGTGTTCTATCTGATAATTCTACATAGGAAATGTGAACTCCAACCTGTTCAGAGTTTTTCACAGCAATTAGAATAAAGTCCAAAGTCTGGAACTAGTTCTAAAATTCCCCAAATGATCTGGCTCTTACATTCCATGCTTATTTTTTACATGCAGCAACACTTTTTCTCTCCCCATTGTTTGAAAGTTTTATTATCCTCACTGCCTCGTCATCTATGTGAAAGCTGCTCTCTCTGGCAATAATGCTTTCCCCCAGCCAATAATCAAAACTCTTCCCAGTTTCCTCACCAATCATCTCTCTCTTCTCAGACTAAACAACACGGTCTACGAAAAAAGGGAAAATTTAAAAACCCTGTTTATTTTCCCTGGTACTATATGCCAAGAGTACGGCATAATCACTCCTGGCCACCTTCCCATGCTTGTGCATCACCATCATCCCTGCCAGATTCTAAGCAAACTGAGGGCAGAAATGGTGTCTACATTCCATACCAGATTCTCTCTGAGGAATGCAAGATTTGGCAATACTGCTTTTAATAAAAATTTGGAAATATGCTGAATGTTTAAAATAATTAAAAAAACTCTCACCCAAATACATTTGCCCCTCCCTTCCCTAAGTGGCTGAGTTTTTAAGATCTATTTTTAATATGTTAGGTGTTCTGTAACTTTTGTGTCCTATTACTTCTTTATAGTATGACTTAGTATGTGATTCTCAATTGCTCAAATTATGGTCTAAGGTCATTTTCACGTCAGCGATGATGTCTGGTTACTCATATGGGCTACTGTTCTGACATGTGAGAATCACATTCAGAAAAAAAATACACAAAACAGGTGTTTTCTAAACACAAATAACTGTGTTAGGTGCCACTGGAAAATAAGGAAGCACAAAAGAGACTTAATAAAATGTTTCTACATCTCCCAAAAGGTGAGAATGGAGAATGTATCAAGTTAGTAGTGGAAGTGTAGACAAACATTTTTTTCATAGGAAGAAGCATTAGACTCATGTGGAAGGTTTTTTCCAAAGGACATGGGAGATAAGAGAAGTCAAGGGTCTACTTGATCTTAAGTAGCAGGACAAGTTTCAATAAAAGTGAAGAAACTGGTGTGCTTAAGGTAAAAAAGAAAGAGTGATATAATTAGAACCAGAAGTGCATGATTTTTTGATAGAAGCTCAATTGCAAAAGCCAAAGTATTAACAAATTTTGAATGTTAGGCTAAGGGTATTGAACTTAACTCTGTGGTGAAAATGTACAATAGAAAATTACTCATTTCTGTGTGACATGAAGTAAGCTGTGTTTGAATGGTGATGTGCTGAGGCAAGCATAAAGACAGGAGGTGTATGAAACAACAGAGCTCAAACAGAACATGCAAATTATACAAAGGAGATAGTTATAAATCTGTATACTATACTGAACTTCGGAATTACTATAGTGAGTGTAGAGGACATAAAATTGAACAGAGGTGGGAGAAGTTTTGAGTCTAGGGAAGGAGTAGGTTGTAATTGCATTCTGGGTGTAATGCATACAGGGTTATACAAAAAATATTTGTAAAGTGGGAAGGCATTGTGCAGCTGCATATAAGATGAATTAAAACACAGGATAGAATGAAGCCAAGGATCACATACCCAACAACATAAGACCAAAGGATTTTTCTTTAGTAAATTAGTATAGCAAATATTTTTCAATATCCTAGATATACATAATGTTCGGCTACAAGCTGAAAATACGAAAATGAGTAATAAAGTTTCCTATGTATTCACAAGTGTGAAGCGAATGCACATTTATTAGAATATTTCTATATAAAGTGATGCATTTCATTACATTTATCTGTGGACAAACGCTATGGTCTGAATGTTTCTGTCCTCCAAAATTCATATGTTGAAACCTAACCCCCAAGGTAATATTAGGAGGCAAAGTCTTTGAGAGGTGATTAGGTCATGAGGGCAGAAATCTTATGAATGGAATCAGTGTCCTTCTAAAACAAGTCCCAGAGAGCTCCCTAGTCTCTTCTGCCTTATGAGGCTGCAAGAAGTAGTCTCAACCTGGAAGAGGGCCCCCAACTGACCATGCTGGCACCTTGTTCTTGGGCTTTCACCCTCCAGAACTGTGCGAAATAAATTTGTTAGTTCATGGTATTGTAATAGTGTGTCTATGGTATTTTGTTGTAGCCACCCCAATGGACAAAGACAACAAGTTGCTCTGGAAGCACATGGTGAAGAGACCTCAGCAACCCAGAAGCCCTGAGAAGATTTCCAAGCTGAGAAATGATAGAAATTGTTACAGTTGTCTTTTTGGAATACACTACTACTGGACTGTTTTCCCCTAGATTTGGCCAGAACCTCTGATGCTCTGGTGAATTTTCTCTTTGAAATGTTGAGCATCTACGATGCCCCAACCTTCCCAGTTTAAGATTTCTTACACCAATATCTCTGAAATCAGTTTTCAAGAATTGTTATAATCTGCAAATTTGGTCTTATTTATGCACAACATAATCCCACAACTGGATGCAGTAAATGTTTTCATCCTTCTATTGGACTAAGACTTAAATGAAAATGAAGAGGCTCTACAGCCAAACAAACCCTGGCCCACAATCATGTCAACACTCACTAATTCTGGTAACAGCCAAGTAGTGTTCAAGTTGTTCCATGAAGTTAAATCAATGCTCACAAATAATGCATGCAATTAGCCAGATCCAATTCTAGGCATTCTGGAAATGGCTGACAATAAGATAGTTGAGTTCCTAGCTCTTGAATAGCTCAAGTTCTAAAAGAAGTAGTGGATGAGCAAACACATAAATACAGTGTGTTTGGTGGTAATACAGTTTATGGCAAATACAAGTCTTAAGAAGATAGAGAGCATTAAGGGATAATGAGACTCAGATGAATGCCCCTTGTACAAAGTAACATTTGAGCAGAGACTTGAACGAATGGGGACAGATGCCAATATCTATACCTGGTTAGCGGTTTTCCCTGGAGACTGCCCACCTTTGAATCCTGGCCCTGACAGTTACTAGTTGGATAACTCTGGAAAGTACTATTTTCCATATCTATAAAAAGGTAAAGATAACAGTACACACTTACTAAAACATGAAGTTTATGGCATTAACTCATAATATCAAGTATTATTATATTTCATGTAATTTAGCTGAGCTACTTTTATTCACTTCTGCACTTACATATGTGATTTAGGATTCAGTCAGAAATGTGGGTATTTGCAATACGACTATTTCCCTTCTGTGATACCCCCCACTATTTGATAATTATCTATTTTGTTAAAATATATAAGAATGCAATATAATCCATAGAAAACATAATACTATACTAAGAAATCACAACTCTTTGGTGAAGTACAAGGAAAAGTACAAGGAGGAGTTGAAAGTGTTTTCATGCTTATATCACTCAAAGTAGGAAGTGAATAGGTGTTGACTGAAAAGAAAAAGTAGAGCGCAGAAAGCTATAAATTTAGACAGTGTTCCAACAGTTTACTTACAAAATTACAAAGGAATATATACATATCAAAAAATACTAAGTTCTAAATTTCTATTTCATATCAAATAAAATAGGCACAGTACAGAAGCATTACATTGTGCTAATATTTGGTTTTTCACTACATATAAAATTATATATTATATATTATATATATTAGGTATACACTCAAAAGTCCTCTGATAATTTATGCAAACTATCAACATATAACCCAAATGCAGAAGACAGTTTCGAGATACGATAAGTGGGAGACTAACATTTTACTTTATAATATTTTATATCACTCAGATTTTTCTATGTGCATGTAAATGATTTTAAATGTGAAAAAAATATTCAAAAATAATCAGAGAGAACATGGACATAAATGTAGCCACTTAAAATATATTATTTAGTATTAGAGTTACTACATTATTTATGACCAGGTTACTCAGTTTAGGGCAACTCTTACAGACTTGCTAAAAAAGCACAGTGAAGATGTAATTATCTAATAAATAAATTGTACACTTGAAGGGTATTCAAGGAGAAATCCATTAAAAGGGCCACATACAAGGAAGACTACCACAGGTATTTCTATTTGTTATCTATCAATAATCTCCACTTTACTAATCAGCATTCGCCTTGTAAGAAGAAATGTTTGTGAAATAGTGTTCTGTGGAATGATTTCAAGGGATGGATATTAGTAAAGTGAGAACTGACTGCAGTAGTGACACTCCTCATCCTTGCACGGGTAAGTTATAAGAAAATGGACAGGCTTTCACTGGTAGGCAACTATAAATTCTGGATTTGATCTGCTAATGGTTGCTAAGTCCTACATCTTTGATCTTGACATTTCCCTCTAAAGCTTTCATGGAAGGTGGTAGTCAGAGCACCTAAAAGGTCTGGAACTTCCTTATCTTGGATGTAAAAAAATATATAAAAATTTGGTCTGGATTTTTTTTATTTAAATTCAATTAATTAACATATAGTGTATCATTAGTTTCAGATGTACAGTTCAGTTATTCATCAACTGCATATAATACCCAGGGCTCATTACATCAAGTGACCTCCTTAATGACCATCACCCACTTACCCCAGCCCTCCACCCACCTCCCCTCCGGCAACCCTCAGTTTGTTTCCTAGAGTTCAGCATCTCTTATGGTTTGCCTCCCTCTCAATTTTCATCTTATTTTACTTTTCCCTCCCTTCCTCTATGATCCTCTGTTTTGTTTCTTAAATTCCACAAAAATTACACGTATCAGTGAAGCAATAAGATAATTCTTTCTCTGATTGACTTATTTCGCTTAGCATAATACCCTCCAGTTCCATCCACTTCTTTGCAAATGGTAAGATTTCATCGTTTTTGATGGCTGAGTAATATTCCATTGTGTGTGTGTGTGTGTGTGTCTGTCTGTCTGTCTGTGTCTGTGTGTATACACACCACATCTTCTTTATCCATTCATCTGTTGATGGGTTCTTTCCATAGTTTGGCTATTGTGGATATTGCTGCTATAAACATCGGGGTGCAGGTGTCCCTTCAGATCACAATGTTTATATCCTTTGGGTAAATACCTAATAAGGCAATTGCTGGGTCATAGGGTAGCTCTATTTTTAACTTTTCGAGGAAAATCCATACTGTTTTCCAGAGTGGCTGTACAATCTGTACTTGAGGTTGTGAAGTAGCAAACTTTCACTTTGCTGAACTTCTTTGATAGCTACCTTTTTATTCTAAAAGAACTTTGGTAGTTCTGCTTGACCAGATTGACTTTCGTTAGTTTTCAAAACCACATTTTAATTTTATTATAATTCTTTTCTAGAAAATATAATATTTACTGAATGTTTACATTATGATAGATTCTTTTTTTGTATTTTAACTTATAAGAATGTAAAGGCATAATTCTACCTATATACAAGTAAGAAAGCTAAAGTCCAGCCATGTACCTAGCAAATTAAAACTATAGGAGTTTGGGGTTGTCTTTAATTTTAACTCGACAGGGCACAAGCTACAAACTCAGATATGTGGTTTACAAATATTTTCTCTGACAGAGGACTTGTATCTGGACTGTATAAAGAACTCTCAAAACTCACAAAAACTCTCAAATAATTACATGAAAATATTTTAACATTAAAAAAATATTTCAACATTATGGGGCACCTGGGTGGCTCAGTCAGTTAAGGGTCTGCCTTCGGCTCAGGTCATGATCCCGGGGTCCTGGGATTGAGCCCTGCGTCGGGCTCCCTGCTCAGCGGGGAGCCTGCTTCTCCCTCTGCCCACTGATCCCCCTGCTGTGCACACACTCTTTCAAATAAATAAATAAATCTTAAAAAAATATTTCAACATTATTAACCAATAGGGAAATGCAAATTAAAACTCCAATGAATATAAATACGCATCTATCTGAATAGCTAAAATAAAAATAATGGCAGCGCCAAAGGCTGACAAAGATGTGGAAAAACTGGATCATTCATATTGCTGGTAGGATTTTAACATTGTATAGTCATTCTGAAAAATATTTTGGCAATTTATTAACTAAATATGCAGCTACCACATGACCTAGAAATTGCCAGTCATTTGGCAATCATTTATCCATGACTCCCAGTCATTTATCCCAATAAAATAAAAAAAATTAGATTCACACAAAAACATGTACACAAATGTTTATGGTAGTGTTACTCATAATTGCCCCAAAAGTGGAAACAAATCAGATGACCTCTAACACATAAATGGTTAAACATAATGTGGTACTTCTATACCTTAGAATATTAAGAGATTAAAAAAGCAATCTACTGTTATAATAAAAAGTAGGATGACTCTTTAGAGAATTACAATTAAAAAAATCTCAAAGGATTGCATACACTGTGATTCTGTTTATATAACATCCTTAAAATGTCAAAATTATAGAAATGGAGAACAGACTACTGGTTGCCATGGGTTAAGGAAAGGATGGGTGCATGAGAAAAGTGAATGGGCTGTAAAAGTGGAAGGTGAGGAATTCTTGTGGTGAGGGAATATTCTGTATCTTTACTGTATCAATGTCAACATCCTGATTGCAAATTCACATGAAGTTATAATAAGTGATACAATGTGATCCTATATATCCTGTATCAGTCTCTCTCAATGCTAACATCTTGCAAAAGTGTAGTGAAATATCACATTTCAAAGTAAAAAATGAGCCACAAGAATGTTTAAATTCATCCAAAAGAGATAGCTCACAAAGATTCATATGACCATCAAAGCATCAGGTTTATCCAGATGTAGAGCAGAACCAGACTACTGAAAACATAAATTTCTACCACAGTCCACTTCTAGTCACCAGTGTTTGCAATCCTACTCCCTCTTTCTCTCTCAACACCCACAATCTATACTCAAAGGAAACAATTCATAAATTGAATCCATTATTGCATCCTCCTCAAAATTCAGAATGTTTATATTATCCAGTAGCCTCTACATCATGTCCAAGTATGTCTACTCTTGATTCAAATATCTAAGGACTAAAACCAAATTTTTTTTTCAAATACACACATGAAATACCATAAAGAAAACCAAATAATACATAAAATTCACTGCTGTGTAGCAATTCTGATAACCTGATAGACATTTTAAGGACACCTTAATCATGGGGATAGCTTTGAACCAAATAAAAAAGTTTTAAAAAGGTAAATTTTCTTTTCTTTGTAATGTCTCTGTGGGTTTCAACCTTAGTCACTGCTGGAAAAATCTGTCTCCAAACTATGGTCACTTTCTACTTTAGGTCTAGAGGCTGAGTGCACAAATAATTTTCAAAAGCTCTTGATTATATCAGATTAGTCAAGATCCTTCAGAGAAACAGAACCAGTAGGAGATACAGATAGCAATTCTGTAGCAAATCTCTATCAATATACCTATATGTTTGGGAGGGAGAGACAGGAGTGGGGGAGAGAAAGAAAGTGATTATAGAAATTGGCTCATATAGTTATATGGCAGAGAAGTCCCATGATCTGCCATCTGCAAGATGAAGAATCAAGGAAACAAGTGGTGTAATTTGATATGCGGCTGAAGAAATGAATACTGGGGATGGGGGCTGCTGATTGTGTAAATCCTGGTCTCAGTCTGAAAGCCTGAGAACAAGAACAAGAGAAAATAGAAGCCTCAGCTCAGAGAGAGTAAATTTGCCCTTCCTCTGCCTTTTTGTTCTAATCAGGTCCTCAGTGGATTGGATAACGCCCACCTACACTGGTGAGGTCATTCTTCTTTACTCAGTCTACTGATCCAAATTCCAATCTCTTCTAAAGGCACCCTCACAGACACATCAGAAATACCATTTTGCCAGCTATTTGGGCATCCTTCAGCCTGGTCAAGTTGATACATAAAATTAACCATCATTGTATTGACTGTTTTGTTCACTGTTGCATTCCCATCACCTGCTATACATAAGATACCTATTATACATTAACTCTAGCTAGCCAAATGTAGGCCAGCATAACATTCAGTATTTTCTGTGAATAGGAAGCATCTTGACACAGATAGCAAGAGTCATGAGGTAAACAGGAAGGGCAGACTATATCTGTATTTATGAGAGTCTTGCCACAGCATTTGAAGGACTGATTCAGTACGACAAAGTATGATTGCTCAAGTTGGGCAAGGCTGAGCTATTATGGACTAGCAACAGAAACTAATCAGTTGATTGATTTACCTAGTAACAATGAGATAACAACAAATTAACTGTAAGAGAAATGGCAAGAAGCTAGGGAGGTAGTTGATCCCATTTAATAGGAACACAGTAATCTGAAAATAAAAAATAAAATATAGAGCAGAAAATTTCCATATATTTTTAGCCGAATGAGGTTTTGTGATGGTAGAATGATGCTCATACTTATCTTATCATTGTCACTCCAGTTTGGGAGTTTCCTGTATAAATAATAAAGTATGTAAGGAAGATCACATTCCTGGTATCATATGCGAACAGTTCAATAAGAACCACTGTAACAGATGTCAGTGTTCTACTCTGATTCCTTCAGATTCTTTATTAGCTACATATACCAATCCCCCATGTTCTGCATGTTTGTTTGTTTTTTTCCTCACCTGGGCTTCCAGAGGATTTCCTTTGGGCACTCAAGTTGTCTTGCAGGTTTGGAAATCTAGAAGTACCTGGAAATTTTATCCATGCACCCAACACACACACACAATGCTTCCTGAGGCTAAGGGCATCATGAAGAGTTAGGGTTGCTGCTATGTAACTGGGAAAGGGAGGATTGTCTTTGGCAATCAGATTATGTATTGGGGCAACTCTGAGTACTTCTAATGCCTGGTTTTATCAGTGAATAGGCAACTGCAGCAAACTCAAGTGGTAAAACATAGTAACTGGGGTTTATGACCACTCTAAAATGAAGGTCTGGATCACCCTCCGGTGAGAACTCCAATATGGGCAGAAGCACTATCTTAGGATCAGAAGATTCCCAAGTAGATGGTACAGCATGGAGATACTAAGTATCAATTAAATCCTCAGGATGAATTACATCTTTTGGGACTCTAGCTTATTCCACTAACTACTCACATACTTCTTTTCATATTGGATTTTACTATACTATTTGATATCTGCAAATGTGACTGTCCTAACACTAGAATATAACAAAGAAAGCCATGGACTTTGCCAAATATACATCCAGGACAGAGAAGAAAGATCTGAATGAGGTTTTGAGAAAAGAGGTAAGAAAAAAACTGAATGGTCTACATTGAGTTCAATCTGTTCGATGAGCTGGCTCAACAAGAAGTTTTGCCAATGCTAGTAGTCACTCTTTTTTATTGTTTCATATCTCCTTAACTCTCTTTACTGGGTTTTCTCTAAATAGAGAGGATAATATATTTGCCCAGATCAAGGATCCTGCTAGGAAGTAAAGGTAAGCACCTTAAACTTACCCCTTTTTGGTTAGATTATTTTCTATGGTTTACAGAGTATGTTCTATGTAGTCAGGCCCTCATTGCTTAGTAAAGTGCTTACTGTGCTATGAATATTTGCTCTAGAGGTTTCCTGAGAATAAGAAAAACTGTATAATGTATCTTTCCTTTAGACAGTACATGTTTTCTTTTTGTGTCAGATGTTTTTGTATTTTTTAGAAAATGTGTATATTCTTTCATTCCATTATTTCAAAATTTTATATTCTATCTGATACCGTGTTAGATTCTTTAATTGTAGATTTACCAAATCATCCTAACACATTTTAGTAATATAGTCTACATCTGCCTATCATGACCTAAGATTTTTACAAAATATACCAAATAGCCTCTTAAATGTACTAATTTTCAAATGTCTAATATTTTTTCCCTATTCTCTTTTCCCAGTTCTTTTCCAATTCTATTTTTCATCCTATGATGTTCTTTGTTTGCAGTCAGTAGCATTATTATCTACATTACCCACTCTCTGTCCTAAAAGGACACCAAATAAAGATATAATCTAGTTAATACTGATGTTTATAGTTTTCACACCTAGATCTTCCAGATTCCAACCAATGGGTTGTCCACCAATGGGTTGGTCGTCCTAACCAATGGGTTGTCCACTGAAATTATGAACCTGTGAGCATCTAGTAATAGTAATATGTATATATTGCATTCTGTTGACTTGCCCTTTGAATTTAAATCCTCAATGCATGTAGCACATTTGCAGTGTTGGAGAAGTTAAATGCCCGTAAAGATACACAAAATATCCAAAGTTTCAACAGGTCTAGAAGCTGAAGAGAAGGCCACCTTGTGCCAGTGGGGAAGTTCCTGCTCTCCTCTGCATCAGGTGCTGCTGGAGTAGTCACAGCATGGCCACCTAACTGCACAAGCAGACCAATGACAGTGGGAAAAGTCACTTTTTCCACGCAAGGTGACGTGCCAAGTGTGTGTGAGCCTTACTTCCTCCATGTGTAAAATAAGGGGATTGGACTATTCTTCATGATCTCTCCCAGAGTTGGAAGCCAGGCAACTGTCATTCTGCAATTCAAGTACTCTGCTGATGGTCACACAATTAGGAAACAAAGGACATTTCAGTTCTTCAGGGTTTGTTTTGTAACAAAACAAAAATTAGAAGGGGTAGTAATAAAAGTAGAGCTGTTAAAATATTTAAGATCTGTGTAAAGGGGGTGTGTGATCTATTTTTAGTGCTCGGTTG
This sequence comes from Leptonychotes weddellii, assembly GCF_054177405.1. Lineage (NCBI taxonomy): Eukaryota > Metazoa > Chordata > Mammalia > Carnivora > Phocidae > Leptonychotes > Leptonychotes weddellii. The sequence goes on from NC_138372.1 coordinate 155,343,226, forward strand.
ATGTGAGGTATTTTATTTAGTACTTTAGGAGGAGAATATTACACTAATATTATGCTAATATTCTATTTTAAAGATTCAAGACATCAGACTCTTTTTTTCAAAGTCATTAGGGAGAGGGAGAAAGGAAAAACAAAAAACAAAAAAATGTATGTTGTTGTGTATGTTCCTTTCAGAGAAAATTTTCTTTTTTCCCAGAGGGAATGAAAACAACTTTATCTGGCCTGTCTCACGGGCACCGACATACAAAACTAAGAACTAAATGTGTTTCATGTTCGTATTCTTGGATTTTGAGTGTGGATACATAGATTAATCATATTTATTTTGAGGACACACCCATTATTGCCCCATGTAGTTTCCCATTTCTTTATCCTCGGGAGATGCTGTTGAATTGAGTTTGCTAGTTTTGAGGAGATTTGTATATATAGATAAGAAATATTGGCCTTTAGTTCTCTTTTCCATCTAAGTTTTTATAGTTTGTATCTTTCTAGAAATTTGCTCATTTCATCCATTATCTAATTTGTTGGCATATAATTGTTCATAATGATCCCTTATGATCTTTTATTTCTCTAAAGGTGATAGTAATGCTCCTTTAATTTCTGATTTTAGTAATTTGACCATTCTCTTTTTTTTTCTTGGCCAGTCTAGCTACAGGTTTGTCAGTATTGAGTATCGTTTTCAGAGGGGTAACTTTTGCTTTGGTTGATTTTTGCTGCTGTAGTTCTATTCTCTGATTCTTTACTTTCTGCTCTAGTCTCATTCTTTCTTTCCCTCTGCTTGCTTTGGGTTTAATTTTCCCCTCCATTTCCAATGTCCTATAGTAGAACTTGAACTTGTTGATTTAAGATCTTTCTTCTCTTCAATGTAAGCATTTAAAACTACAAATTTCCCACTGTGTCGTTTAAGTTTTAGGAAAGTATTTTCTAATTCCCTTCGTGACAGTTTCTTTGAAACATTGTTTAAGAGGATATTGTTTAGTTTCCAAATATTTGTGAATTTACCAGATGTGTTTTTAATTTCCAATTTCATTTCACTGTGACTGAAAAATATACTTTGTAGGAATTTCAATCCTTTTCAGTTTGAGTCTGGTTTCATGTACCGGCATATGGATGTTTCATGCAAGCTGGAGATACCTGTGTGTCTGCTGTTGTTGTGGGGAGTGTTTTATGGAGGTCCGCTAGCTCGGATTTGTGTGCCACATTTTTCAGGCATTTTATTCCCTCATTAATCTTCAGCCTATTATATCCATTACTGGAAGCTGAGTATTAAAGTCTATTGCTGTTGAATTGAAGTTTTCCTCCCCTCCATTCTGTCACTTTTTACTTCATATATATTCAGGTTTGTTTCTGTTTCAGGGCACATACATATCTACAGTTGTTACAATTGAATGATATATTGAACATTTTGTCATTATAAAACATCCTTGCCTCTTATATTTTCATTTTTACCCAATTGCACTGGCTATGATCATCAACACAGTGTTGAATATGAGCAGTGAGAGTAAGAATCCAGTCTCATTCCTGATTTCAGATAAAAAGCTCATTCTTTAGGTTTAAAAAAAAATTGCTGCTGTGTTTTGTTTGTTGAAAGTTTTCATCAGATTAGGAACTTTCCATTCTGTTCATATTTATGATTTACATTTTTTAAAAATTTTAGCAACTAAGAGTTAGATTTAGTGAATATTTAAAATTCAAAATCTGAATTTGATCTGAATTTATCAATGATATGTAATTTTTGTTATTCTCTTTATTTTCAATTTTTTAAAACTTCAATTTCTCCTGTTATATTCATTTCTATCACATTTGTATCCATTTTATTCTATTTGATTTACAAATGGTAGATATATTAAAATCAAATGATCTAAAGATTTACCTCTTATTTTCTTATATGTGATTTAAAAGCTATATTCACCTCCCCAGGCACTGTTTTAGGAATATTCTCAAATTTGAAAGGGAAACCCTCCTACACTGTTGGTGGGAATGCAAGCTGGTGCAGCCACTCTGGAAATCAGTATGGAGGTTCCTCAAAAAGTTGAAAATAGAGCTACCGTATGACCCAGCAATTGCACTACTGGGTATTTACCCCAAAGATACAAATGTAGTGATCTGAAGGGGCCCCTGCACCCCAATGTTTATAGCAGCAATGTCCACAATAGCCAAACTATGGAAAGAGCCTAGATGTCTATCAACAGATGAATGGACAAAGAAGATGTGGTGTATATATATACAATGGAATATTATGCAGCCATCAAAAAAATGAAATCT
>NC_138372.1:155345586-155366871 GCF_054177405.1 Leptonychotes weddellii
TGGAGGGTATTATGCTAAGCGAAATAAGTCAATCAGAGAAAGACAATTATCATATGATCTCACTGATATGAGGAATTTGAGAAACAAGACAGAGGATCATAGGGGAAGGGAGGGAAAAATGAAACAAGATGAAACCAGAGAAGAAGACAAATAATAAAAGACTTTAATCTCAGGAAACAAACTGAGGGTTGCTGGAGTGGAGGGGGGGTAGGAGGGATGGGGTGGCTGGGTGATGGACACTGGGGAGGGTATGTGCTATGGTGAGCACTGTGAATTGTGTAAGACTGATGAATCACAGACCTGTACCCCTGAAACAAAGAATACATTATGTGTTAATAAAAAAAATTTTTTTAAAGGAATATTCTCAAATTTTAAATCTTTTTTATTGATTACTTTTTCTGAATTTTTAACTTTCTCAAGTTCTTTTACAATTTATTTTATTTTTTTATTTTTATTCTTTTTAACTTTTTAAAAAGTTTTTCCTTTAATTCTAGTATAGTTAACATATGGTGTTATATTAATTTCAGGTGTACAGTATAGTGATTCAACAATTTCATACATCATCCACTGCTCATCAGGACAAGTGTACTCCTTTTTTTTTAATATTTTTTTTCAATTTATACTTTAAAATTATTTTCAACAAAACTTGAAAAATATATTATGACACAGATTATTCTTAGCTATCCCAGCTCATGCCCTTCCACCTGAGCTTGAATAAGTTTATCTATTCTGTTTTGAGCTTTTCTGCCTGGAAAATTATATATATATATATATACATATATATAATATACATAGATTCATATTACCATTTTATGTGTTAACTTTTTATTTTCATTATTCTTAGTTTATTTTTATTCCATATGGGTTAGAACAAAGTGTGGATAAGAAAAGGAATGTATTAGTGTTTCCTTGTGACTTAAATCATTATCAGAATGTCTAAATGTGAGTTACGTGAATGTGTATTTGTGACACTGCAATCTCAGATAATAAATGCTCAAGAAAGCAAACCTAAGACAAGACAGTGAAGCAATCTCCAAGCATAATTCTAGATCTATATTTCCATATGCTTTCAATCAGTTTTAAGTGAGGGTATTTGTTACTTTAATCTGTATTTATGATTACATCTTATGTTTACCAAAATATAACATCTCTGTAATTTTGCCCTATATTTTTTTATCATTATTACTTAGACTTGCAAATTATTACATCATTATAAAGAGATGCAGGGATGTTAAAAACAAACTGTGCTCTTCTGGATAACATATAATAGGTATAATTATAATAAGTGAATCTCATCTGGGAGACCCACTTCTGATCCAATGTTTTAACCTATTTATGTTTAATAATGTAAGTTTCTACATGGATTTGTGTTTGACATTTTATGGTATAAATTTAATCCTCTCACTTAATTTTGTTCTCATTTTCTTTAACGGATTTGAAAGATTTCCTTTATAATTTTCCTTCTCTAGTTTCCCTGCCTTTTTGAAATATATATGTATGCTCAGTAACTATAGTTTCATAATCTCAAATGACATATATTCTCTTCCTTATATTGCACTTTACCCTCCATCTCAGAGACATGGAGTAATTGTCTAGAATTAATTCTGAATATGCTATAACTTTCATATTAAAGTTGCTCATTTTTAAGTCAAGATAAAGTTTTCTTAAGTTTGCTAGCTGTACTTTTTATCATGTCTCACCAGGATTTCTTTCTTTATTTTGACTATTTTTTCTGAGTGTTTTTGATTTGGTAAGTTGTCTGTGTACTTGTATTCCCAAGAATACTGGTATGTTTTCTGAATTTAGATTAGATTATAAAGTATGATCAAAGCACTTACTACACTGGTGAGAAGACATTAACAGTATACTCTTGGGGAGGACTAATGTCAAATAAATTAGTATATTTTCATGATCTGTTCTTTGTCTCTTGAATTTATTAGAGTAAAAATATATATATATATATTAAAGATTTTATTTATTTATTTGACAGAGAGAGAGACAGCGAGAGAGGGAACACAAGCAGGGGGAGTGGGAGAGGGAGAAGCAGGCTTCCCGCTGAGCAAGGAGCCCGATGTGGGGCTCAATCCCAGGACCCTGGGATCATGACCTGAGCCGAAGGCAGACGCTTAATGACTGAGCCACCCAGGCGCCCCTAAAAATATATTTTTTAAAACTGGTGTGTTTTGTTATCATTTTTGTTCCTTTCTCAGCCCTATCACTGTGCTATTTTTTCTTAGAAATTCACAGTAATTATGCCTTGGAAATGTCTTTTCCTTTATTTTCTTCTTTTGGCAATTTGGTTCAAATTCATTGTACTTCTACCTGCTGTGCTTCATAAGTCGTTTTTGATATTTTCTAAATATTAACTCTTCGATTTCTTATAGGAGGATTATCTGACTTTGTATTCCAGATTGCTAATCTGTTATTCTCTATAATTATTCCATTATTGCTTTTTGAGATATTAATTATTTTGCTAGTATATAATTACACACAGTATTCCTATTTGAATAGTTACCTCCATAGTCACTCATTCTTCTCTCATTAACAACTATCTTATTTCTTTGAAGATTTTATGGTTCTTTAAAAGTAGTAATCTTTTATTCTATTAATTCTAATTTAGATGGACTCTGTTACTCATTCAAGGTGCTCTACTCTCTTTTATCCCAAAAGAATAATGAAAATATACTCTCAAGCAATAGTTATTAAAATGTTGGGGCTTAGTAAAAGGAGATAAGGGCCAGACTAAGCTAGTTTAGGGTGTTCTGATTTACATTTGATTCGTTTTGAAAAATGTATACACCCATATAAATGCTACCACAGTCAAGGATATTTCTACAACTCTGGATATAATCTCATGCAATTTGCCTGGCCTATGGACTTTGGGAGATTACAACAAACACTGCTCTGATTTCTATTACTACAGATTACTTTTTCCCTGCTATTCAATTTCATATAAATAGATTCATACAATATGTATTCTTTTATGCCTGGTTTCTTACAACAGCAAAATGTTTGAGATTCATTCATGCAGTCACACTTATCAGTAGTGTGTTCCTTTTTAATTGCTAAATAGCATTCCATTGAATAAGTATACCATAATTTGCTTACCCTTTCCCTGTTAGTTGGCAGATACTATTAAAGTGGGTATAATGACACTATGCACGAATAAAACAATGATGTATATATGTGAAGATGAAATGAGATATTATCAGTGAAAGCATGTAGTACTTATACAATGTCACCTCTTGATCCTCAAGCCCACCTACGATATGCCACTCCAGTGCCAACCTCTCCCCAAACACTAACCCTCCCCATGCAAACTACCCATGTTTTTCTTTTTGCCTTCAACTTTCTCTTATTCCCATTCAACATTTTTGCAAACTCATCAAGTGTCAATTTATATTTCGCTGCAACAATGTGGCTTTCCATACGATGACAATTTCCTTTTCTCTCCTTGTTTTCTTGGCTATGTCCATTCCTTTGCTTTTATTACACAAAACATAATTTACCAGCACAGTTATTTGTTTGTACTTATTCAAATTTTAAACTCTTTTAAATATTTACAGATAAAATCAAAATAGAGTCTGAGACTGACTATAAAATAATGCAGCATAGAGCAGAGGAAGAGGAGAGTAGAAACAGAGGTGACTACACTGACAGTTACTGAAGCTGAAGTATACATTATTGCACATTCTGCTCTTTTAAGTTTTTATGTTTGAAAATGTTCACAATAAAGTTAACATGAAAAATAAATAAAATCTGTCTCTTCTGATGATAAAATTTGTAAGACACGGTAATGTCATTTTTTTCCTCCAATCTATATGCCCAGTGACTAGCGAAGTTCCTGGCACACATTGGTCAGTCATCAAATGATTACTGTTCACTGTCCTAGTTTTGTAATTCTGAAGAACAGCTAAACACAAAATGTAGTAGCATAAAACAAATTATTATTTCTTACATTTCTGGGATTTGTGCTCAGAAGATAATTTTTTTCAAGATTTATTTATCTGAGAGAGAGAGTCGGGGAGAGGGGCAGAGGGAGAGAGAATCTTAAGCAGACTCGGCCCTGAGCATGGAGCCCGATGCGGGACTTGATCTCATGACCCTGAGATCACAACCTGGGCCAAAACCAAGAGTCAGACACTCAACTGACTGTGACACCCAGGCATCCCAGAAGATCATTTTCATTTGAGATTTCTCATGTGGTTGCCTTTATATGGAAGTGGGGTAGGAATCATGGGAAGACTTCTTCACACACATCTGGCTATAACAGCTTTGAGTTGGCCAGGCATCTCTCTCCACATGAACTGCTTACATATCCTTAGAGTTTGGAAGTCACACGGTAGTAGAACTTTGTTTTGTTTGTAGCTGCCCTCAGACAAGTTTTCCAAGGACTCAGGTGAAAAGTGCAAGACTTCTAGTTATCTAGCTTTGAAAGTGCCATAATATAATTTCTGTCACATTCTATTTGTCAGGCAAGTCATTAAAGTTGAGCCTCATTCAGGGGAGGAAAATTTAACTCCATCTTCTGATGCCAGTACAGAGATGGAAAAAATAAATGGCAGTCATTTTTAGTGATTATTTACCAGAATTATTGAATAAATACGTGAAAAAAATGACTTAATGATATATCTAATCTTCAAAGAGAATCTGGATATTGATATAACAATTGCCAGTTGTTAGAATTCATTTTTTCCCATTCCTAGATGTCTTGTGTTTAAAAGTTTCTACCTACGTGAAACTGAATAATCCATATCCATTGTTCCAACAGTGCTTTTTAGCATCATTTTAGACAAAGCTGATATATCTAACTTTTGTAAGTTTTCCTCTTCCAATGTGGGAACTAAATCTTTCAAACTCTGGTTAATTGAAAGAAAAAAAACTGCCATTAGATCTATGTGTTTATATAGCGGAGTTATCTTTCAGGTAAAGTAACCTTTCATCTGCTGTCCTGATTCAAGCATCATGGCCTTTGTTGAACTTTTACAACACATGGGAGATGTTGGTATTTAGGTATTTTGATCTCATTGATAAATACTCTGACAAATACAACTTTTTGGAGAACTTTTCAGCAGCCATCCCTGCTCACCATTGCTATACTCATCTCTTTGACAATGCCACATTTGCCACCAACAATTCTATTAATTTAACAACTGAAGCTCTCCTGAGGGTCTCCATTCCCATGGACCAAAACTACAAACCAGAGCAATGCCATCGACTCTGCCAGACACAGTGGCAGCTCTCAGACTCCAAAGTGTCCTCCACAAATAGCAGTGAGTTGGAGGCAGAACCATGCCTCGATGGTTAGATTTATGACCAAGCATTTTCACCTCTACCATTATGACTAAGGTATGATACAAATACCATGAAAATAAGTAGTAATCAAACTTTTCTAAGGGCATAGTTCTATAGTAAATGCACTCAATTATAAGACACCATTCCTGAATAATAAGTAAAATAAGGAATAAGAAATGAATAAGAAATAAGAAAATGGAACTCTGAGCATCTATCACCCATAAAGTATGCTACTTTTTCTAACATAGAAAACAGTGACATAGACTAAAAGCTATGGAATCCTATATTTCCAAACAGATGAAAATCCTTGATTTGGCACAAACTTGCTATGTTCTTACTTGAAAGCTTATGCTCATCTATAAATACACAAACATGATGTCTAACAGAAAAATATGAAATATACACGAGCTCTAGTATGAATAGTAATATAAAACAAAGCATTCTTTATTTCCTTATGATTTACTGATACTCATATATCATGGCATATATTTTGTGTGTCTTGATTTCCATCATTTTAGAGTACTTTCATTTTTCATGACCCACCACTAAATGTGCTGCCACTGCTAAATTTAACTGTATAATCTGATTTTGAAGCATATAAAATCTTTAACTTACCTCCATTTTTCTGGATATCATGTTTAGTTTCATTAAAAATTTGGAGTCTCTTTTTAATAGCTGGTAATTTATATATTTTTCATTTTTTAATTTACACATTCATTTAACCAAATAAATCTTATACTTTTCTAGTGTTAAAACACAAGGAAAACATGAAAAAAAAACCAATAAAAATCTATGAAAACATTTGTTTTACATGCCTCACAAGCATCATCTTTCCTCAAACTTGCCCCTCAAGTGCTCACTTTCTATGGAAATGGCACACCTACACATCATTTATCCAATAAACTCATTATTTGTGCTTCTTTTCTATATTTTTACTTTCAAATCCTCCCCAATTATTTAAGAACCTAAATAAAATGATTTCATCAACTGTTACACCTCAACTCCTACAAATATGTCTCAATAGCGTTTCTCATTTATATCACCGTGATATACTCCCAATAGTGAAGTTCAAGCCCTTACCCACACAATTTCCCAAACTGTAATGAGAGTGATTATTCCAAAACAGAAATATTATACCTCTTCCTTGAAGATCTTTTCAGGACTTCACACTGTTTTTTTTGTATAAGCTCAAGTCTATATCCAGAATTACGAGCTCCTGCATGATATATGATTCTAAAAGATTTCTCCACTCTTCTGTCATTTCACGATCTTCCCTGCTATTCGTACGTATCCGTATGCAACTTTTACCTGTTCCCTGAAGTGTTGTGATCCATTTCTTCTTGAGTGACTAAACTTTATATCTCTGCCCATAATTTTATGTTCCTCATTTAACCTTATATAGTATTTTTTTCTCATTTTTCAAATCTTTATTTAAATAGCCACTCATAATAAGGTTTCTAGGCACATTACAATCCCATACCATTTTATACTTACTCCTGGGACTCAGTATTCAAGTTTGAATCTGTCTTATATCTTTGATTCCTCCCAGAATCTATTAAACATGAAAGCAGGGATAGTCTTTCTAGATCTCTGCTTTAATTCCAGTGTCTGGCAAACTATATGGAACTTAATGGCCTTCCAGAATTTAAAGCACTAAATAAATCCAAGTTTCTTACCAAATAGCTAGTTTTGCCTCTCAAGTGCTCATCTTGCAATTCTGTTCCTTCATTCAGTTTTTTTGCAAACCTGCTGTTTTTATTTACATTTTTCAGTGGGATTTAGTGTGTGATAAACAGTCACTCAAATCATTGTCACAACCCATATTTATGTCAGGGCAAATGATCAGAACACCCATAAGTGGCTACTTTGCTGACAGGTGAGTCTCCTCACCTACAAATGATTAAAAAATAATGAATAAACAGCCTCTTTAAGATCACTATTCTGCATGAACGCTAGAAAGAGATTTACAATAAGTGAAAAAAAGTTGGAAAATTTTAAATGGGCAGTACAAACTGGATGGAGATAAATGGTTCCAAAGAAAGAATAAGGCCTAGAATCAGCGAGAATGGACTTCCAGAAGTTAAGGAGATAAATTTGAAGCTTTAATTATAGGAAGAATAATATGTAGAAGAAATCTGACAATGTAGGATACATTACAGTAAAATCCTGGTAGTGAGACTGAGATCAGTAAATAAGTGGAGAAAGGCATACTCAAGGTTAGGGAAGAAGAACATAAAGGACATAAGTTAATTGCATACCATTCATAAAAGGTATAATGTTAGAGAAGGTAAAATGCCCAGATTTTGAAGACCTTTGAAAGACAGGCTAATGAGATTTAATTGTCTTCTGAGGCACCAGGGTACAACAGAAAATTACTGATACTTTCTGTGAAATAATGGAAATGGGTTTTATGAAGAATGACTTGACAGAGGCAAGCACAGGAGACGGGAGGAATATGACATAGCAGGGTTGCAAACACTACAGAAATAAAAGAGGAAAGCCTCACCCAAATACCTCCAGCATCGCAAAGTTGTAATAGGTAACAAAATATTCAAACACAGAGAACTGAGTTAACTAAACCCCCTTTATAAGAAAGGAATTAACATAATAGAAACATGAAAAATTATAGTGAAACCATGATCCTATTTTGAAAACCTAAGACAAAGACTGTTTTTTAAGTATCTCAGGCCAACAGATGATTATTCAGTGCTTAAAATTTGCCAGGAATTATACTGAATGTTGTTTTTCTAATAGCATTTCTGATGGCAAGTAGTTTAAATTTTCATGAGGAATATAAGCTATTCTTAGAACAATTCCATCTAGTCTGATAAATGTAACAATTGAGGCAAGAACCCGATGCTGTAGGGTCATATTTGGGAGGTCTAGATAAGATTTGTGTATTTATCTACTGGTATACAATATTTTTTTAACATTTACTAACTCAATTTCTTATTCTCTAGATTTGGCCATAAACCAATATTGCTGTGTTCTTCTCTGATTGTTGGATTGCTGGGAACTTGCTCATTACTTGCTCCAAATTTCCAAGTTTACTGTATAATAGATTCATTATGGCAATATCACTGGGCACAATACTTGGCAATATCATTATGCTTTGTAAGTTAGTTTTAGTTCTCGACATATAATTCAGGAAATATTTTAACTCCTCCTCATTTTATAGAGTGGATTCCAACATGAGCAGTGGCCAGATTTAACTGGCTGCATTGGCTTGTATCTTTCAAGAATGGCACATTCTACAATTTGTCATCTCTGTGCCCTATACTGCCGCCTTCTTTTTTCTGCAGTATGTTAAATTTTATTTTATGGTTTTGTTAATTTATGGGACATAAGAACTAAAGATTTGCCCTACTGTTCTGGTTATTACTTTGCAACAAACTCTCCAAAACGTAATAGCAGCCATCATCAAGCTGCATCATATTAGAGGCCCCAAGCAAGAATTGCCCAGAGGAGTCAAACTACAGAGATGGGAGAGAAAAATATTCTTTTTCCTACCATTATCTGTAGGCCCTTTCACTCATGTATCTTCCTGGAGTGGGATGGCTGGAATGGGTGGGGGCTGGTTGAGCATCTCTTTGTTCACAAGGCTTCTCCAGGTAGCCTGCTTGGGCTTTCTCACAGCATGACAGTCTCAAGTTATTCAGACTTTTTTTTTTTTTTAAAGATTTTATTTATTTATTTGAGAGAGAGAATGAGATAGAGAGAGCATGAGAGGGGGAGGGTCAGAGGGAGAAGCAGACTCCCCGCCGAGCAGGGAGCCCGATGCGGGACTCGATCCAGGGACTCCAGGATCATGACCTGAGCCGAAGGCAGTCGCTTAACCAACTGAGCCACCCAGGCGCCCCTATTCAGACTTCTTATATGGCAGTTGGTATCCCCCAAAGTGAGCATTCCAAGAGATAGGAAGCAAAACTTGGCAGTCTATTAAGGTCTGGGTTCAGAAGCTGGCACAGTTATTATCCTCCATATGGTATTAGACAAATCTGTCAGATCCTGTGCAGATTCAAGGGAAAAAGATCAGTCTTCATTTCTTACCAGGTGTGCCCAGAACTCTGCAGCCATTTTTGAGCTGCCAAACTTACAAGCTTACTCCACTGAATTCTATTCCTAATAAACAGATGAAGTGAAAAGACTTAAATACTTAAATACTAGGACTTGGATTTAGAGAAATTTGAAGATGTATCTTAGTATCTACTATTTTAAGCAAGTATGTTCACCAGTTCAATTTATTAAACTGACACCAAGCTTGTGTTTTCCTATTCTTTGCCACAAGTGGTTACTTTGCTGACAGGTGCATCTCTGGTTCTAATCAACAAGTGATTAAAAAATGATGAACAAGCAATCTCTTTGTTATGAACATTATTTCACATGCTATAGCCTAGAAAGATATTTGCAGTAAGAAAACAAAATTGGAAAGAAGCAACTTTGTACTTCCAACTATTATTTACCATGTTTATATTTTTTAATTTAATTTTATTATGTTATGTTAGTCACCATACAATACATCATTAGTTTTTGATGTAGTGATCCATGATTCATTGTTTTCATATAACACCTAGTGCTCCATGGAGTATGTGCCCTCCTTAATACCTTTCACAGGGCTAACCCCTCCCCCCACCCCTTCCCCTCTAAATGTCCTCTTTGAAAACCTATAGATTTTCAGGGTTTCTACTTCTTGCTTCTTATTCTAACAAAAATCAGAGGTTGCTTTGTGAAAAACACTTTCAAACCTATAGATTTTCAGGGTTTCTACTTCTTGCTTCTTATTCTAAGAAAAATCAGAGGTTGCTTTGTGAAAAACACTTTCAAATAATAAAGTAGTGGATTTATTGGGGACTCAATATGGATAAATTTATAAAAGTTAAATAAGCCATAAACAGGATAGTTGTTCAAATGTGGAAATGCGACTGCCCTCTCATGACATGTCTGTCACTCTTCAGATAGATGTTTTTTCAGAATCTGCATGCTGGCTGATTATAGCTGGCAAACTAGGGAAAGCATTGAAAGAACTGAAGAAAGTTGCTCAATTTAATGGCAGAAAAGATGCTGCAGAGAACCTAAATATTGAGGTGGGAGAAAAATATAGTAGCTCTATCATGAGGCTTGTTTCCCATCCCTGGAAAACATCACAAAAGCAAGAATTACAATGGTAATACATCATCATTAAACAACCTCAAAACAAATATTGCCAATGAGAGTTGTCATTCTTGGCAATCAATTTCTCTTACTAGAAAAGGATTTAAGACCTCTTTTACTTTGTATATCATGAAAACTGACAAGAATAGCATGCATTACTCAAGAGTACAATACATACATACATATAGACATACATACGTAGTACATCTCCCCCAAGTTTTATGTATCAGAATAGCTCACCCTTCTGGGAGAAGACCCAATGTTCCTAACTACTGATAATTTTTGGTTGAAGTTGCTCTCAGATTGTCCAATTTACTTCCTTTCTCATCATTGATACTGACTGGAAAATTTTGTTCTAATTTGAACATGCCATAATATTAAATGACAACTGATTGCTATTGAAATAGACAGGATGGCAGTTGTAAACCATGGATTCATGACTGGTATCTGCAAGCCTATATTTTAATATGTCCCATAGCACATAACTAGTACTTATAAGATGCTGCAAAAGGCAACTGTGACTTGAATAAAACCCATTTTATTCAGATAAACATTTTATTTTCTCTTTAATAACACAAAGAAGTTTGGTATTATTTTACAAACTCTAGAGATTTAAAGGAAATGTATAAAAAGAGAAATTATTTTCTCATTTACCTTTCCACTGTCGGCCCACAGTTACTTTATATATCACGAGGTAAATTTTTCAATTAGGATTGCCAATGACCTGATAATGCTTTGAATTAGACCAAACTTCATATCCACACAGGTACTAGAGCTGTATGCCAGGGTGTTGTGGAAGGGTAATTACATATGACTAATTCTGCTTTAAGAGAGCAATACTGTCATAGCAATAACAAGGCATGCATGGACTTAACACAGTATACTGAAAGATATATGTAAAGTGGACCACTGTACAAACGTAGCCTTTGAGCATGGAAGGCCCTGTGTGGGGATGACATAATATAAGACCCTCTCTGTAATAGGAAAGAATAGCCCATTTGTTAATAAAACTTGTTGAGAATATTACATTTAATAATATGCTATATATATAAAAACAAAATTGATAGGAGACAAACAAGATATTCAAAATACTCCCATTTGATTAATAAATGGTAAGAGAAGAAATCATATTTGAGTTTCTATCTGAGTAGGATTTAAGTAGTAATAGAAAATGTTTCCAGAAAAAAGAACTGCTAATGGCGATTACACTCAGACATTGTTTTTGGCACTTTCCCCAGAACTCTAACAATAAACATGCTTCTATTTATTTACTTATTTTTAATGTGGAGGTTCTGAGATCCAAGATGCAAGAAGAACTGCCTTCTCTGGAACAATGCCATCCTAAAATCAGAGATTGTTTCCAGTTTTGCCATGTGCAAGACTCTATGTTGCCTCTGCTTTATCCAGTTTGAATATTCTCATCATTCCCTACTTTTTCTAGAGCCTTCCAGCACATTTCATGCGCTATGGTGTATGCCTAATTCAATGGTCTTTGAGACAAAGCAGATATACATATTTGAATAGAAATTTGTGTGTGTGTATATTTGCATATATATGTGTGTATAACATATATATCTTGTATAGACAGAGACCAAAAATACAACTAAATAAAATTAAAACATTAAACATTAATTTCTTCAAATTTTTCTATAAAAGTTTGAGATGATGCATTTATGACGCATTTTCATTGGAAGGCTACTAGGCACTAACCATGTAAGCAGAGAACTCCTGGTAGCAGAATTCATCCATGGAAATCAACTTCATTTATATTAGAAGACAATAGTGGGTAAAAGTGTGGTATTTTAATTCATAGAGAATAATATTCAAATCTCGAAACATTATCCTAACATAACTTATAACCTAGAGCAAATTAATTACATTCTTTAGCCATTAACATGTTACCTGGGAAATTAAGATACTAATATCAAATTCATATGGTAGTTAAATTTGTTATATTTATTCAATATTCACCAAATACTGATCATATACTTATGATGTACATAACACGATTCTAAGCCTGAAACTATAGCAATGTATAAAACATATACAGCACCTGCTTTCACTGAGGGTTACATTCTAATAGGTGAAGGTAGATGTAAGCTAACAAACACATGGCTAAAGAATGGTCTGTTTAATAGGATGGCATTTAAGCAAAAACCTGAATGAAGAGATCACACTAACCACTTGGTTCTATAAAATAACCACAAAGAGCATGCTGCTTAAGATTTCAAGGTCTGGAACCAGAAAGCCAGAGTTTAATTCTCATTCCCTGACTAGTATTTGTATGAATTCAGACAGCTTACCTGATATTTTATGGCTTAGTTCAAGCAGGAAGAACAGAAAGAGAAAAGACCTTGAAGTAGCATGATTAAAGAATGTTAAGGAAGTCAGTGAAGATGCAGCTGAGGAAAATACCCATCAGGAGAGCTTAAAACAGCTTAAAATGATCTCCATGGAAAATAACTTACATATCTGTCAATACAAAATTCTATACTCTTTAAGGAAAACATTAAAATCCAGACACTCAAAAATGTACAATACACGATGTTCAGCATCACATCAAAAATTACTGTACTTAAAAAAGAAACAGAAAATCTGACTTATAATCAGGAGAAAAACCATTCAATTAAAAAAAAAGTGTTGATGGGATTGGCAGAAAGTAATGTCTAATCAGCTATTATTAACTATGTTCAAGAAAATAAAGAAAACATGAATACACAGAGGAGCTA
The DNA here is from genome assembly GCF_054177405.1 of Leptonychotes weddellii. Lineage (NCBI taxonomy): Eukaryota > Metazoa > Chordata > Mammalia > Carnivora > Phocidae > Leptonychotes > Leptonychotes weddellii. The sequence goes on from NC_138372.1 coordinate 155,358,762, forward strand.
ATTGGATGATATAAAAAAAGAACTAAATAAAACTGAAACACTCAGTGGATGGATGAAGAGAAGACTGGACACTTCAGAAGAAATCTTCAGTGACTTGAAATCACAGCAGTAGAAACTAATCACTGCAGTTCAGAGAGAAAAGAATAAAAAAATACAGAGAGTCTGACGTGGGAAAATCAAGGGTTCTAACCTATAGGTAATTAGAGCCCAAGAGACAGTAAAGGCAGAGTGGAAGACAGGGGTGGTGGTTGGGGGGAACTGAAAAAGTACTGACCAAAATTTTCTAAATCTGTAAGTCCAAAAATCCAAGAAATTCATTGCATTTATTCTGCTTGGTTTCCAAGAAAACTATAAAGATGCAGCAAAAGCAAATGTTGAATACTAGTATTAAGGAAGAGATCTTAAAAGAAGCCAAAGAAAAAGCATCATTACTGACATAAGAACAAAGATCAGTATGATAATAGACTTCTCCTCTGAACTATGCAAGCCAGAAGACAATGAGCCAACATCCTAATTATTGTTTTTGTTGTTGTTCCTTTCAACACTGTCAACCAAACCTTTCTAAACCCAGTGACTATTCCTGAAAGAAATCAAGGTGAAATCAAACTCTTTTTTTCATAAAATCGAGATTTGAAGAAATTATCTCCTTATTTCAAATAAATTCCTCTACTAAAATTGGATGGATGTGTTTATTAATCTGTTTCAAAATGTTAAAATGTACTTTTTTTTTCAAAGCAAAATACTAGAAGTCTGGTGTAGCTGATAACAAATGAATACACCTAAGAAATAGAAGAGTTGTATAAAAATATGATCATAACATGCTTAGAGAAAGCAGAGAATTGCTGAAATGATGAGAAAAGAGAACCAAGAATTGAGAGAACAAAAAACTTCAGAAAGGGAGTGAACTTCTGCATCTTCTGGATGGAGACCTACAGATAGTTGCCAATTCTTGGTATATGGAAGAAGCCAGAGGAAGAGTACCCTAGCATTTACCCAGCTGAAGGGGTGTTAAGAACACACAGTTTTTCCCCCGCCTCAGGACATCTGGCACATGACATGGGAAGCTAAAAACAAAGCAAAAAGGACTTGAAAAGAAGAGTATACCTGTCTCAGGAAACCAAATTAGAAGTTAGGACACAAGAGGGAGAGATGTGATGCAGAATACATACAGCCCTAGTTAAAAACAGTAAATCACTAGGCATATATCACAGGTACACTGAGTCTCACCAAGGCTGCAGTGCAGACTAGACTCATCACAGGTCCTGCGTGCATTAATAGTAAACAGTCACCATGATACCTGCCCAGCAGAAGGAAGTGTAAACCCTCTCGAGATGGCAGCATATAGAGCCTATTCAATTTTTATGCACAAAGTCCATACAGCCTGTTCAATTGTTATGCACAATGCCCATACCTTAATTTTTAAATGCACTAAGCACGTTGAAAAACACAGGCCCACATCACTGAAAATGAAGAGAAAGCCAAATATAAACTAAATCAGATTTGATTCAGACTTTGAAGTTAGCTCACCAGGACTTGAAAACCACTATAATAAATATGATACATAATAAACAGTTAAAAGGGAGACCAATAAATGAAAAGTTGGGGAATCACTAAAGAATTAGAATATATAAAAAATCAAACGTTAAGAAACAAATCTAGTGTTAAAAAAGATCAATACCCACCATTTGCATTGTCATGGATGGAACTGGAGGGGATTATGCTAAGTGAAATAAGTCAGGCAGAGAAAGACAACTATCATATGGTTTCACTCATATGTGGAACATAAGGAATACCATGGAGGACATTAGGGGAAGGAAGGGAAACCTGAAGGGGGGGGAATCAGAGGGGGAGATGAACCATGAAGGCTATGGACTCCAGGAAACAATCTGAAGGTTTCAGAGGGAAGGAGGTAGGGAATGGGTTAACCTGGTGATGGGTATTAAGGAGGGCATGTGTTGAATGAGCACTGGGTGTTATACGCAAACAATGAATCATGGAACACTACATCAAAAACTAATGATGTACTGTATGGTGACTAACATAATAGAAAAAAAGTTTATAATTCAGTGGCTTTCCACAATATAATCACTTAAATACCACAATGCAGATATAGAAAATGTTCAGCACTCCTCAAAGTTTTCTCATGAGAGTAGAATGTTGGTTACCAGAGGCTGGGAAGGGGAAGAAAAATTGAAAGTTTGTACCCTTTGACCAACATCTCCCAGTTACAAGATGAATAAGCTCTAGAGATCTAATGTACGGTATGGTGACAATAGTGTTAGTAATGCTGTGTTGTATACTTGAAATTTGCCAAAAGAGTAGATATTAAGTGCTCTCGCTATACAGGAGAGAAGTGATAACTATGTGGGGTGATAGATATGCTAGTTAGCTTACTTGTGCTAATCCTTTCACAATGCACATCAATTCATATCAGTGTATATCAAAGCATCACTTAATACAGGCAATTTTTCTTTATCAATCCTACCTAGTCTCATTTGTTATGATTATTAGAACTAAAAGATTTTATATTTATTTTTTAGAATACGCAGTCCACTGGTACTTGTTCTAAGTCTCCGGAAATACATGAAATCCGTATTAAGTTTAGAATAATGGGGTCTTTTAATAAAGACTAAGTTTACTCACTATAAGCGTTCTCATCATGGAAAGTTTCCTTAATCATTATAATCGTTTCCTCACATATAAAATGTAAAATAACTGTTCTATTCTACTTAAAGTTAATTTGATATTAATATTATAACAAATACAAAATCATTCTGTGTTCTTTATAAAGGCAGGATAGCATACACACTAAAAATTTTTGCAATTAATATTAATGAAATATTAAATTGAACTGATTGATACACTATCAAATTTACATTAGGCTTTCAAATTTCAGAGAAACATAGACCTTAGGGAAAACAATTTCCCTAAAACATATCCATAAAAGTAACTAAGTAGACTGAGTGATGCAAAATACAAGGTTCAAGACCTGTCTTCAAAAAGGATACAGTTCATTTTTTTAAATGATTTCTTTAAAAGGAAGAATTAGTCACTGGTAATATATGCACATATAAATAAGACAAGGCCATGATCAAGGGACCTTTTTAGTGATGCTGCCCACAAATGGGCATAGTGAGTGAACACATCGGGCTAGTTATGAGATTAAAATTTCTCAGTGCCAAACACTCTTCTTATCTCTACTTTGTGATGTTGGAGCGGAACTGAAAACCACATTTCTGCTTTTCCAGCTGGTTCCCTGTCAACCTTTGCCAATAGGGGGAGCTAGACACATATTGCAAAGGTGCAAGAGGAAGATGAGACTTGTTCCTTCTTGTCTATTTCCTTTTCCTGTTAGTGTCCCTCCATAATGCCTCTTCACTCTAGTAGTGGCAACTCCTACTTGTATCAACACAACCCGCTTTATCATGCACCACCAAGAGTTACAGCTGGTCTGTGCCCCCTCTTCAAACGCTTGGGTCTAGGCCATGCAGGGCCCCTCCTCTTAATTCAGAGACATCAGCACTAAATGAGTAGTGTCACCTCAATGATAAGAGCTTCAGCTCTACTTCTTTTCAGTTCCTAAATTTTAAAATTCGAGACTTCTCTTTGTTTTCCAAGACCTATCAATAATATCTGTTTCCTACTATCATTTCCCACAGCACACCTGAGTGTTTTCCTCTTGACTTTCCAGCTTGAGTCAACATTTTTTCTAAATTATATGACAGAGTTGAATACTGTAAAAAGCTAGAGACCATTTAGTCTATAAAACCCAAAATATTTACTGTTAGACAAAATTTGCTGACCCCTGATTTGAACATCCTTTGGTATAGTAAGAAAATTCGGTATCCCTTTGGTGTGGAGGGAAGCATAAAAGAGTTTCAAGCAAGAAAGGAGCTAATACAAATGCCAGTTATGATTTTATATCTTAGTTTTGTCACTAGTAAGAAAGTATTGCGTGTATACATATAAATGCTATTAGAATGCACATAACATAATCTTGACTGGAATGGGAAAGATTCTATAGAAAAAAAGGAAGAATCAATTTGAAGTGCTTTGCTTTAAAATATATTATCTCTTTTCATAGGTCCATTATTCAGGGTATATCTACATTTACTAGTGGTTTAGCTGCAACACTAGGTTCTTTAGTACTGATAACTAGATGGTATTTTGCACCATTTTCAGTAATTCTCTATGGATCCCTGCCCATCATGGTTTCCATATGTGTCTACTTCCTACCAGACACCCGAAATCTCTCTCTCCCTGATACCATAATGGATGTGGAAAGATGGTGAGCATAATTCATTTATTTTTGGCAAACTAGATACGGTTGTAGTATAGTGACACAGGATGAATCCAAATTCTACATGCATTTACATATTTGGAAATTTCTTTATAGTGATCTATTGTGGTCAATATGTGCATGTGTCATTTTACTTAGATTTCAAAAATACCAGGACACATGGTTCCAATAAAAAGTGGTTATTATGCATATTAGTAATCCATATATTGACAAGAAACTTTGTAATATTGCAGTACATTTATATAAGGGACATTAAAGAAAGCACTTATCGACAACGAATACAGATGGGATTAACAAACAAGAAATATTGGGCACCTGGGTGGCTCAGTCGTTAAGCATCTGCCTTTGGCTCAAGTCATGATCCCAGGATCCTGGGATCGAGTCCCACATCGGGCTCCCTGCTCAGCAGGAAGCCTGCTTCTTCCTCTCCCACTCCCTGCTTGTGTTCCTGCTCTCGCTATCTTTCTCTCTCTGTCAAATAAATAAATAAAATCTTAAAAATATATATATATATCATTTCTTCCTAATTTAATCTATGAATTCAGTGCAACATTAATCACAGTACATTTTTAAAAGAATACAAGAAAAGCCAAGAAAATGGAAGAAAGGAGATTAATGTATGGAGGTGAGTAGTGGAAGTACCAAGAGATAGAGAAAGAATGGTGCTTGCCCAAATATTCATTTTAAATGGACAGATTACAAACATGATATTGGCATTGAATTAGAAAAATTCTACTAGACTAGAACAAAATAACAGATATATGCATGTGTATGTATCTACATGAAATAATATGTATATTTGGACATGTCTATATGCATTATGATGCATGTACATAGATGTTATAGATGTTATATATGCACAAATATACGTGTGTGTATATGTATATTTATGTTTATATGTAGGTATGCATGTAGATAGGCACATATACACCTTTATGTAGTCATTTATAACTATATATTGATATGTATATAATTCATAATGTTGAACATTAGAAAACTGTAGAATTATAAAAATATAAAATATTTTATATATTTTTAAGTATTTTAAGCCTAAAATAATGTACTGGGATAATACAGACCAAATTAACTAATGTGTTTGCTTCATTCTAGATCTTCCGCCCTGAGGCAAAGCTATTAATATGTCAGAGCAAATTTCATCCTACTTAATAGAATCATATGCTACAATTAATCACTGTTTCTCCAAGGACACACTTCCTTTATTTGGTTTACAGAGTCCCACAATATTTTGGTTTTCTCCAAAATACTGATGTTTTCTTCTTATATTTTCCAAATCTTTTCTCCCCACAGTTAAATCCTAGAGCATCCTAAGGCTCAGGCTACTGAACACTGCACCATTTACATACTGTAATTCATCAGTTTTAATCGTTTATCCCCAACTCACTTCATACATTCAGATGCCTAATTAACAACTCGACTGGTGGCAGCAATGCCATTCTACTTACTCAGGTCATAAAACATAGTGATCTTTCTCTCCTTTCTTTTCTTCCTTACTCCCATGACATCAATCAGGAATCCTTTTAGCTGAATCATGTTTTTAAAAAAAGGGAAACACTTCTTGATCCTTCCAAAACCCAAGTCAGCTCATATCACACACTCATGTAATGGCTCCTGTTACAGTCTGGGTTCTTTAGAAACAGATGACAAAGGAGAGACAGTTTGGGGTACAAGCTATTCACTGGATAGCAACACATGTAAAAGGAAGGGGCAGAAGCAGAATTAAGAGGGTCTAATGTCTCAATTCACAATTTCTTTAAATAACTTTTTTTTATTCTGCCATGATAGAAAAAATGTCACAGATTTGTGGGTTTATTAATTGCTGTATTTGCATATCTTTGAATGTTATCATTCCCCTCTGCAGACACTTAGATTTCATCTTCCACCTTGGGAGAAGTCCATACATCTATCTGTTCAGATTCTATACTCCAACACATTCTTTAATATCATTTTCTTAGGGCTTCAGTTCTATCCTCTAAACAATTTATTTGTACTTCACATGATAGTTCACTAACCTAAATGTATATGCTGTTAAAATCAATATGTTGCAGTTATGGCACAGATTAACATCATGTTATGTATGAAGGAATTTCAATAAACTGTACTTTTCTTTAGCTTCACTTTACCTTTTACTTTCTTTCATTTTTGGAGACAGATACTGTAAGAACTCTAACTGCAGAGAAGCACAAAGAAATGACCTTTTAGAAACACAGAGTGCTAAAGAAGTGTTGGACTGTTTCAAAGAAGACAAACCAAAAACTTGCTCACATGCCGATTTTTTTTTATTTTATTATGTTATCTTAATCACCATACATTACATCAGTAGTTTTTGACGTAGTGCTCCATGATTCATTGTTTGCATATAACACCCAGTGCTCCATTCAGTACGTGCCCTCTTTAATACCCATCCCAGGCTAACCCATCCCCCCATTCCCCTAACCTCTAGAACCCTCAGTTTGTTTCTCAGAGTCCACAGTCTCTCATGCCGATTCTTAAAAGCATCACTCAAACCAACCTCTCCTCCATACTTGAGGTCAAAGGTCCAATTTAAGTATAACAAAATCCTAAATATTCTACCCAGATATTTATCTCCTAGTAAAAGTAAAACTTGGTTTTCATATTTTAAACCCAAGTTACAACTCATTCTTAGCCACATGGTGTTAGTCTTCATAATTCAGAATTTTTTTTCCTCATTTCTGAAAAAGGATAACAGAATCTTCCTTTTCTGCTTCATATAACTATTGCAAGAAAAATGTATAAAATTAGATTGTAAACATATGAAAAGGAGTTATTTTATCCAGAAAATTGTTGATCTATCCTATAATTTCTTATACTACCCATAGATTTTTCTAGGATTTGAAACTGACAAGCCTATAATCAGCAAATCTTCTATTAGATTTTTTTTCCTTTCTTTTATTACCACATTTCAATGTTGCATAAAAGTGGTCACGTGGGCTTCCTTTAACTGTTCCTCTTTTAAAAGCAATGATTGTACTTTTTTCCAACGTAAAATACAGGTTTTTGTATATTTTTCATTTGTATACTTTATCAGATAAAGTAAGTATCCTTTAAACAATATACGTAAGTCACTTACAATGCTACAAGAAATAACTCCTAGAAAGTATTATTAAAAGAAAGATACTCTTGGGCGCCTGGGTGGCTCAGTTGGTTAAGCGACTGCCTTCGGCTCAGGTCATGATCCTGGAGTCCCGGGATCAAGTCCCGCATCGGGCTCCCTGCTCGGCGGGGAGTCTGCTTCTCCCTCTGACCCTCCCCCTCTCATGCTCTCTCTATCTCATTCTCTCTGTCTCAAATAAATAAATAAAATCTTTAAAAAAAAAAAAGGAAGATACTCTTTGCAATAGTGTAAAAAAAAATAAATAAGAAAAATATACAAGATCTCTGGGGAAAATTATAAAAATTATAAAGAATAACTGTATATATGGCATGCTACAGGATATTTATGGATATTCCTCACTGTTGTACAGATTCCAAATGTTCTATAAATTCAATGCAGTTCCAATAAAAGTCCCAATAGGAATTTTCATAAAAACTTGATTCAAAAATGTCTATAAATATTAATGGCCAAGAATATCAAAGGCACTTCCAAAAAAAAATGTTCCTAGTAAATATCATGCATACTATAAACCCATAATAACTAAGATAGTATGGTCTTAAAACAGAAATAGGTCAGTGGAACAGATTAAGGATCTCAGAAATAGAATGAACCCACACTAATAAAGGTGGGAGATCTTTAATATACAATAGGAATAGCATATTAAGATGTATCAATGG
>NC_138372.1:155366971-155398275 GCF_054177405.1 Leptonychotes weddellii
AAAAAAAAAAAAAGATGTATCAATGGAAAATGAGTGATAATTTAATAAATACACTGAAAAAATGTTTGTCTAAGTAGAAAATTAAAATTAAGCCCTGTTATATCAAACACCAAAGGAACAAATAGAAATTAATAGTTAATAATTTATTGAAGAAAATCAAACAATTCCATGAACATTAACTTGAAGAAAAAATTTTAATAAAATCTAAGTTAGCACCAATTATGAACTTCCACTCATCAATAATCACCATAATATTGAAAAGACAGGTTATAAACTGGGAGAAGATACTTGCAACATGTAAAACTGAGAAAAGTTAGAATCTATGACATGATTTCCTACAAACCACAAAGAAACAATCTAGAAGAAGTATGAAAAGTATACGAATAGCCATTTTAGAGTAAATTAATGTTATATTGATAATGTTAATATCTGGCTAATAAATTCTTTAACCCTATGAATCATCAGAAAATTACCTATCCAGACTACGGTTAGACATAATTTAATACACACCCAACTGGTAAACATTTATACATGTAGTAACATGAGTGAATCCCATAAATATTATATTGAGTGAAGTAAATCATATATATACTGCAGAATTCTATTTGTATAAAGTTCAAGGTGATATAAAACTAAACCTCAGTTATAGAACACAGACCAGAAGTTACCAACTCAGAACACTGACTGGAAGGGGCTAAAAGATAATTTGTTAATTGTTCTGTTGGCAATATAAAATATACCTAAACAAGGAAGAAAAAATTTAAAAGTAGTTTCTTTGGAATCATATAGATATGGATTGAATATCCAGGTTAGAAGTTACAAACTAAATGATATCTTTTATGGTTTTTATTCCTTATAACACTCAATTTTCTAATTCATAATAAAAACTATCCTCATGGAATTATTGTAAGGTTTCAATGTTATAATTTATGAAAACTATTTTAAAATGTTCTTGCTCACTGAAGACATTCCACAATGGAGTTGACAGAATTAGTAGCCACAGACAGTAAGTAAGTTATTAATATTGTCCATATGTTCAAAAAGTTAGAGAAAAGCAAGAGCATGTTTAAGGAGAGTCATGGAAGATATAAAAATACCCCAATTTAACTTCTAGAGGTAAAAACATATTGAATGTAAAGAAGAAAATATTAGTGAACTTGAAGACATAGCAATAATAGCTACCCATAACAAAGCCCAGAAAGGAAAATATTGAAAAGCCAATGAACATAGCATCAGTAAGTAGTAGAACAAATTCATGCAACCCTGTAATTACAGACCATTAGGGGAAGAGAAATAAGATAAAACACTTATTTGAACAAATAATGGCTTATATTGTTTAGATTGATTGTAAATTCTAAAAATAAAAACATTGTAGAAAAGATGAAAAATATCTTTGAAAGGGCTCATTTTCAACCAATACAGCTAAGGAAAGAATCAGTTAACTTGAAGAAAGTTAATTGGAAATTATCCCAATGAAACACAAAGGCAAAAGCAATGAAAAACACTGGGACAGTACATCCAAGAACAGTGAAAAATATGAAATTTTCTAAAACATGTTTCAGAATATAAGAAGGGGAAGAGAGAATGGCTGAGAAATATTTGAAGGGTTAGTATTTCTTCAATTTCCACAACATAATTAACACCTCAATAATTTCCCAAAATAATTAGTAAGATGCAATGTGGCTTCTCTCTGGCTTTCTCCCTCTCATGGATAGCCAGCCATCACAATGTGAGGACACTCAAGGTGAAGTCCACATGATGAGGAACTTAGACCTCCTGCCAGTAATCAGCATCATCTTGACTGGAGCTAGAGAAACCCCTCCTAAGATTCACACCACTAGCAAGACTTTAGCCCCAGTGGCCAACAACTTGACTTCACCCTCTTCAGACTCAGAACCAGAACCACCCAGCTAAACTAGTCTCAAATTCCTGAACCCCAACAAACCATGTGATATAAATATTTGTTTAAAGCCAGTTTAAAAAGCCAACTTTTAAGATAATTTTTTATTAATAAATAACTAAATCACTAACATCCTTAAGAGAATAAGAAATAATCTAATTTTAGCAAGACTGAAAAAAGGAACATAGATTACTTTTGATAGTTTATTTTTTGGTATAGTATTGTACACATACAATAAAATGCACCCATCTTAAAGATATAGTTCAATGAAATTTGACAAATATACCCACCAGTGAAACCTATAAGCCAATCAGTTATAAAGCATTTCATAAAAAGGAACTTCTCTGAGTTAATGATCATTACATATTCAACTTGTCAAAAATATAATTTTAAATCAGTGAACCTCAGAGGTATATGGGATTTCAAACTTGTGTGTCACTTCTTCTAACATTCCCTTGGATTATGGGCAGACAGAAAAAGAAGGAGCAGGGAAATCATCTTAGCCTTCAACTTTTTTAGTGAGGAAAAACTCCAAATTCACATGGAAAAGGGTGTGGATACAGAGAGGGATGATTATTCAAGGCCATTAATGTACATTTAATAAACATGTAAATCTCATCCATTCTATATTATATCAATTTCAGCTCGTAATTCTTCATTTCCTATCACATGATACCACTCCACATCTTTAGTCATTCTAAACTTTCGTAACAGGATGAGGTGAGGGGTTTTTCTTTCTTAAGGAAGTGATGAGTAAGATCTTACACTGTGAATTAAAAGGGGTAGCAGCACAGCATGAATAATCTCAATACATACAAGAGATGTTTCTACAACACAGGTTTCTTAAGACCTTTTATCAATCTACTCCTGCCACCCAAACACCAACCAAAGTTAAAATAGAAAGGGAAGAAGGTTGTAGTATTTGGAGTCATCAACTATTATTATGTGAATACAATGTCCCTGGTGAGAGGTGATGCCCTCCTCACATGTAGCAGGGGGCAGGCATGGTTTCCTTATTTGATAATAAAAGGCTCCAGGACAATCACTCCTAACTAAATATTGGGAATGCCAGGAAGGAAAGACTGAAACCTCTTTCCCATTTGGACATCTGCTTAGAACTTGATGATCTACATCTGGAACTCAATGACCAGAAGAAACATGAATAATAGGACATGGATATACAAGCGAAAGAGTAAAGAGGGAAACCTACATGACTGTATTACCTGTAGAAAGTATGAGGGACAAGTGGGCATTGCAGAAAGCACCTGGGCCTGAGTCATCTTGCTAATATCTTAACCAAGAAGGCTTCTTACCAAAGGAGGGAAAGGAATAAGGTGGATTCCTCTGGCAGGAGCTAACAGAAGAAGACGTTTAAAGGAGCCAGATCAGCCACACCAGCTAAGTATATAGTGGGAAGACCACAGAACAGGGTCCTTCCTTAAAACTTACATAATTACTCTCCCCCCAGAAGAGTACCAACACTAAATACCTTTTTACTCAGTGGGAATCAACATTTCATCAGTTGTAGCCAGACCAACAAGAAATTGATGATAATAGCTAACAGGAAAAACAAAACAAAACAAAACAAGTTTCCTTCTTACCTAGCAGCCTAAACCTATCATAAGCAAAGAAAATGTCTCAGAAACAGACTACACACATCTCCCATTGTTCATTCCGGATGCCAAGAGTTTGAATTGGAACAGACAACGCCTGCTCCATATTTCCAGATCTGTAAGCAGATGCCCAGTCTACACTGATGAGGATCTGAAGATATTTAAGTTAAATATGATATCAGAGTTTTAACTGGTACTAGACCAAAAATAATAGAAACTGACTGATTCTAGCTTTGAGATTCCAGAAGTTACGAGAGATACCTGGATGTCATTAAGAGAAAATGGGATTCTGGGAGCACATTTAAAGCAATGATGTGTGGATGTCTGGGTGGCTCAGTTGGTTAAGTGTCTGCCTTCAGCTCAGGTCATGATCCCAGGGTCCTGAGATCGAGTCCCGCATCAGGCTCCTTGCTCAACGGGGAGCCTGCTTCTTCCCTCTGCCTGCTGCTCCCCCTGCTTGTGTGCACGCACTCTCCCTCTCTCTGACAAATAAATAAAATCTTAGAATAAATAAATAAAACAATGATGTGAAATAGAAAACCACTCAATTAGTTTAAAATGCTCAATATTGTCCTCAGTAAATAGTGGGTTTGGTAGTAATTTCCTCAATTTGTGCTCTTAAGGATTTATATATATATATAAAATACACACACACACACACACACACACTTGGGTAATAATCATGCACTAGATTTTTTCCAAGACTATTAGACACTGTATCTAAAATGACATCACAATCCAAAATTTCAAAGTGTCATCATGGCCCCATTAGAATGGTGGAGCATGGAGACTAGTTGATAAATGAAATTATGGTTCAAGTCTGGCTCACAGGGAGCTCAGTGAGCCATGGATACACTGTTCCCAGGCCTGATTTTATAGCCGCGAGATTCAGTGGTAGCTGGCACAACACTAACAGATTCCTTAATCTGTGTGGTAAGACCTATCATAGAGGGAAAGGCAAATTGAAATCTCCACTGTATTAGTTTGCTTGAGCTGCCATAACAAGATACCACAAGACAGATGACTAAAACAAGAGAAATTTAGTTTGCAGAACTATAAGAAAACAGTCAAATCAGATTAAGGCAAACAAAATCATTATCTCAAAGATATACCTGTATTTTCATGTTTCATTTGCAGTATTTGCAATAGCCAAAATGTTCATCAATGGACAAATGAATAAAGAAAATATGGCACATATGCCCAATGGAATACCACTGGACAACATGGATGGACTTTGAGGGCATTATGCTAAGTGAAAAAGATAAATACCATATGATCTCACTTATATGTGGAGTCTAAAAAACAAAAAAACAAAAACTGAGCTCATGGATAGAGAGAACAGATTGGTGGTTGCCAGAGTCAAGAGGTGGGTGAAATAGGTGAAGGGGGTCAAAACCTACCAATTTCCAGGTATAAATCATGATGCTGTAATGTACAGCACAGTGACTAGAGTTAATACTGAATAACATATTTGAAAGTAGTTAGGAAAGTAGATCTTGAAAGTTCTCATCACAAGAAAAAAATTTTATAACTATATGGTGACAGATGTTAACTGGACTTATTGTGTTGATCATTTTGCTATATATACAAATATTGAATCATTACATCGTATACCTGGAAGTAATATAACATTATGTCAATTATACTTCAATGAAAAATTGAACAGTATGCTCTCTCCTCAAACTCTTTCATTATCTCCAAGGAAGGAAATATAATTTACTTAATTATATTGTAGAGAACTCACAGCAATGGAAAATAATTTATACATTGTAAACTTCCTATGCCTTAAAGAGAAAAAGCAACCTCTAATCTTTATACCTCCTGAACTTGGCAAAAGCATGAACATAGGCATTAGAAGCAAAAGTATCAATCATTTGGGTTTGTTTTGTGCTGTATGGAGCACACACAGGCAGATCATGAAGCAGACCTGTGATCAGCATGGGCTGAGAACAACTTGGGTTCTGAACACTCAAGATATGCCTGCGTACAGTCCAGAAAGGCCAGAATGGGAAGAAATGGTTAGATTTCTGATTCCTAACCATAATATTGATATACTCCAGCCTTACTATATTTATAGTTTCTCTAAAAACTTTGAAATGTTAAACTTATATGTGACAGGCAGGGTATTTTAAAGAGCGCTTTTAAGATTTAAAAAAAAAAGTTAAGACTTAAATTTACTTGGAGACTCATAGCAGTCCATCATTAAGTGACTGACAATCACAAAATTCATCATGTTCAAGAACTTTCCTATGCTTATTCTTATCAGATTTCTCAACTCAAATATATATCTCTAATGACAACTATGAAAGGTGAATTAAAATGCTTCTTAGAATTAGATGGAATAAAGCCATTTTTTTTCAAGATTTTATTTATTTGAGAAAGAGAGGGAGCAAGCATGAGCAGGGGGCTGAGGGAGAAAGCAGGCTCCCCGCTGAGCAGGGAGCTCAATGTAGGGCTCCATCCGAGGACCCTGGGATGATGACCTGACCCAAAGACAGATGCTTAACAGGCTGAGCCACCCAGGTGCCCCTGGAATAGGTCCTTTTAAAATGGAAGTTGAAGGAAAGTTATCTAAGATAAAAATTTTATTGCACTAATTTGTTTTTCCTTTTTTATGGCAGAAACCTGATTTCCAAATGCTGTAAATTTTAAATGTACATTTTTTTCATTGATATATGTTTGCAATTTATCTAATAGCTATATTAGTGAACACCCACCATAGGTCAAAACTTGAGGTTACATTATTTCGCATTACAGGACATCACGTCTAGCTCTTCCACTCTGTGGTTTTATCTGGTCTCCTTAGCACTCAGTGGTTTCCAAACAGGCTTTTTTTTCCCTTCCTGGTGGCTCTTGTTCCTAAGCTTGTCAGTAAAATAAAAGCAGCAAAAGATAAACAAGTGAGTGGCCGTAACGGATCCAGAAGAAATTTTAGAAAATTAAGTTTGCTCCTCAACATCCTCTTGAGAAACTGGTACCAAATTAGCATTCCCCTTTTAAAGAAAATCAAAATGAGCCTCCCAAGGGCTCTGAGATGTCATGTAACTTGCCCAAGGCTGCAAAGTTACTTAGAATTAGAAGCAGGTATTCAACTAGAAATACAAGGCTCTTGGATTTTGTGTTCATTTTCTTCCTTCTGCATACTGGAAAATTATTTTTGCCACTCAGTAAAGATATCTATTTCATATGAGAGGTTATTATGGAACAAGAAGCATCAGTTTCATATGCATGTAAAAAGTGATGAAAAGTTGGAACTTGGGATATTCACACTGACACTAAACAAACAGAATATGAGAATTTTAGCAAGGTATTTAGCAGTGTATTCATGTCCTTCTTGGATATTGAAGTTTTAAATTGAAAACCTGAGGTATTACATTAGGAAATTGAGAAGGGATATAACTATGTATTTTGGTGAGTTTGTTAGTATAGATCTTTCAGTGGTGATTGAAAATTCTTTTTTTGGTATAACCATTATCAACCTCCTCCCAGGAAATTTTTTTTATGCTCAAATGGACTTATTTATATGGATTCAGCCAAGTGTCACACTGGCTCACGTACTGGTTTTGTCAGCAAAGCTCTAAAATACATTGCCTTAAAATTCATTCCTGCTGCTGTTTGTTATGTATATTCTTCATGTGGGTCTGAGATTCTGCTTCTTGCCAACTCTTCAGCCATATCCATATTAACTTCAAATTTCAATACTTCCTAGATGTGCAACATTGTACGACTTAACCACTATCACACTCAGGTTGTCTTTACAGTAGTCATTATACATTATAATATACAGTAGGTGTCAATTATGATTAAATGAGAAAGTGCAAATGAGATTTTTGAGTGCTCAGTAACTTTCTTGGTGATGACACAGCAAATGATGAATGCCTTTTACCCAAAGAAATGTTTTTTAATCTGAAGAATTCTGAGGAAATGCTAATCACTGCATTTGGTGTTTTAGGAAATAATAGATCTTTTGGTCAAAGACTTCTACAAAATATTATCTGTATAGTTATTAAAAGTTGTGAAGGACCAGAAATTATCACAAAACCAATCACTTAATTTTAATTATAAATATAAACAACCAGGACATTCCTTTTTCAGTTACTGTCCTATTAAAATCTATGTAACAATTACTTGGAAAACATTAAATTTGGTTATGGCAATTACAAGGATAGTGCTTAATAGGTGACACTTAAACTTATCAGTAAGAGTGGAAAGAATATAAGATTTGGATTACTTAGGCTCAAGTTCCAGCTCTTTTCACTGGTTGCCTGATTAAAAAATAAATCCCTTATTCTCTCTAATCTTCAATTTGCTCATGTATAATACAGGCACAACACACTGTGAGTGTATTTATTACACAAAAACATCTCCAGTGGGTTTTCACCCTGATGTTTTTGGGGAGTCCTGCCTCCTCTGTACCTAAACCATTTCTCTCTTGTTCTGCTTCTATATCTACTTACTTGTTTCTGACCACTTCTCTATGCCTGTTTCTATGTCTCCCTCTGTCTCTGCCCCCACACTGCTATTGTTTCCCTTTGTTAAATGTCTTCCCTGCCTGTCATACACTCACAAACTGGCTCAAAAATCTAATGCCGAATGACTTGATGTTGAGCTAAATTCAGGTACTTTCTTCTATCAATGCGATGTGAGGTTTCCTTCTTTTCTACACGAGGGAGTATATTCCCATCTTAATCATTTCAAGATCAAATTCCCATCCTAATTCTCTGAGTTATTTCTTGATTATTGCCAGTTTCTTAAAATAAAGATATTACATAGAAGCCGCTTTTTTGGAAGTGAAAAAATGTTGGTGTCGCTTAGGGAATAGAGAAATTCACTGAAGTTCATGTTAGTTCTGTGGGAAACTTGTTCTGTAAATTGAAAAGCAGTTCATGATATGTTATAGTTTGGCATAAAAGGGATTTCTGATGATTAAACTGGCATTTGGAAAATGGATTTATGTTCTTTGATGTCCAACTAAAATGGTAACATCTTAAATCATTGTAGAGTCTATACACAGACTTAAGTATATATTACTATAGTAACATAAGTTCCTCAGGAAGAGAAAAATCTGAAGCTTAGAAACTTGAATAGATTTGCTCACTCAAATCCTGAACAGGATCATAGCATGAAGACAAATGGGTCGGGTCATTTTTGACATAATCATCATAAGAGTTTAGGTTTTCCAAATAGCAGGTCACGTTTATATTGTATCTATTACAAAATAATTTCAGCCAATGTACCTGATTCCCCTCAAGATAAAATTTGATTTTTCTTTTGAAACTAAATTGTTTCTTGATTATTAATGGGTCATCTAAGCCTCTGTTAATTCCCTGCTAGCTGAAAGTCAAATGACTCATACATACTCCCTAGTGACCAGAGATGAAAGGGCCTAACTATATTGGTTCCTCAGATGCTCATCCTTGGTACACAATGGAAAAGCAACTAGGTTATATGTTGTAAAATGGAAACAACTAAAATGATGAATTGGCACCAAATAGATAAAAACCACTTGCACATTTAAGGTCAACGCCTATACATTTTGTATGTGGCAGCAACCATTTACCATCTAGCACATTATCATAATTTTGATTACAGCTAACCCATTTATGTGCCCTAACACCCAAAGGTTCTTCTTCTCTACCAATGTTCAAAAACTAGAGGTGACGGTGGGACAGAGGGAAAATGTGGGGAGCATATGCATGTCTTTTATCAAAATAGTGGAGATTTATTGAGTGTCTACCATATGCCTAACCCTGTGTTACATCCTCAGAAAACAAAACATATAAGGTATCTTCCCTCCCCAACTTGATATTTTAAGCTACTTGCACAGACAAGATCTACATTCATCAAATTACTAAGAAATAATGACATATAGTATAGAAAATAAGAAACAAACGTCTAGTAGTTGTCCTCTGTGTGTATAAAGCCATTACTGTGTATCAGCTACTGGACTATAGAGTTTAAACCCACTGTTTAAGATTCCCAATAATTTACTTGTACATTTTACAACTAAGGAAGCCTCTCCAAGTTCACACCGCTAGTATGAGGTAGAGTGAAGACATGAACCTGTTCTGTCTCAAAATACCTTTAAGTATTATAATAATCTTTAGGATTAGCACATCAAAAGAAAATAGAGAAATGTGCAAAATGGAATTCTGATAATGTGTCTGTTGTATGTGTGTGCATACATGCAGGGTGTCTTACCATCAAGTATTACAGTTACATGGCAAAATCAGTGATTGCCTAGAGTTCTTTCATCTTCAAAGCACTAAGAACTTCCTTTGTCAGGAATCTTGGGAATACTAGTCCCAGGAAATTTAAAAATGTGTTTAGTGTTTCCCAACATGAATGTGTCAGTGCACAGATCCATGGTAACCCCAGTAGCTCTGTCATAAGCCCCAGGGAGAACAAAAGCCCAAAATATTGCCAGATCATTTCTACTGTCAAGTTGCCATATTTTCACTCATAGGTAATTCAATACTAAAGAATGTTTATTGGTATTTACTTGGTGCTACAACCATCTTGTCCCCCCACCCCCACCCCAAAAAGCAACAGTAGTCTCCATGCTCTTCTGTAGTATTCTACTAATCCACACAAACTCTCCCTGTCCCAGAGAGCTATCCATTATTTACATATTCTTTCATCCAAACCCCGAATTCCCACCATCCTAAGAGAATACTTCATCTTGCTCTGGTGAATATAGTTGCTAGATCTGGAGTAAGGGTCAGCGGATGCCCTAACCTACCCTTATGATCATGCCCACCACAGCTTTCAGCCCTAACAAACTCACTAATCAAGATTCACCTGCCATGATCACAAACTATTCTCTAAAGGTGAAATGTTTTCATTGGAAATTCTTAGGGAACTGAAGAGGGGGAACAAAAGGGGCTGAGAAAACAGATCATAAACGTCTGTCAAATGTCTGCTGATGACATGGACATTTATTTCTCTTGTTTTAGGAATAAAAACTTAAAATTCAAGTGACCAATTACTTTGTGACTCAGGAACCTAAACAGATTTATGATAGGATTTTTAGAAGTTCAACATCAAGAACTGGCCAAAAATGATCCTTGCACCTGATAGGGGGAAGCAAAGCAGGATTCTCCTCCATTGTACATTTGACAAAATGGAGAGAATTTATTGGATTTCCAACCACAAAAGGGCCCTTGAGAACTGATCAGACAATCTAAACCTCTGCCCTCCAGAGGTACTGTTTAGCTCTTCAATTCCCTGCTAAGAGTAGATTCTTACTTTGAAAGTCAGAGTCTGGGTCTCAATAACCTACAAGCACTCTTGTCAACTCTCCTCCCTGGCAAGTAGGACTTTGTGGGAACCTGCCTTTGGTTGCCCTTTCATCTAGAATATTCCGTATCATCTGATTTTGATTATATATCCATACTCTAAGCCTGCAGCATGCCACCAATTATAAACCCTCGAAAAATGTCACTACCTCAATGAAGTCCAGGTTCTTTGTGCTACTCTGCCCATGGCATTCTTAGTATACCTTAAAGACCAAATCCATGCCAGTATCATTTCCATACTCTGGTCCCTCTCCTTCCTATTTTGTTTCATTTATCACTAACCTATGTAAATGTGTGAAGAAGTTGGGTGACCAGAAGACCAGAAAACGAGATAACAGGAACATAAAGAAAAACTTTGGTTTAAAATATCCAAATTTAATCTGCCTAATATTATATAAACACAATTAAAAATATTCTTTTAAGACAAAATACTTAAAGAATATGGTGATAGGATTAGACTATAAAGACCGGCCATATCACTAGTCCTATCCCTCTAGACCTGTCTCACTTGGTGCTGCCAGCTACCCATCCTTACTTATCAAAAATACAGAGGACTTTGGAGGAACTGCAGCATCTCAGTGTGTGAGTGGCTGTTGGAACTCAGAAAACTATATTCTAAATATGTAACTTCCCCATCTATAAAATGAAATATTGTTTCTGGGGCAGTTAACAAGTGGTGAATATCAAAATCACCTGTACAACCTGGGTGTACATTGACAAATGACTGGAGTTGATGACTGCAGGCTACAAGACACTATCCAAACATGTTCCATCTCTAAGGATTCCTTGCCAGCTAGGTTCTGATTAGAGGTCTGGCTAGTGGAAAACACTAATAAGAGATTTGTATGTAAGAAGGGAGAAGCCGCAGTATCAACCCCACCCTCGCAGCTTTAATGCTTCTAAAGTCAGATTGGGAAATACAGGTAGAAACACAGGAATTGGCATATTAATACTTGATTTAAAGTTCAAACATCAGGACTTATCTAAGGAGCTGAATAGACATGGACAACCAGTCTGCCTACATCTCATGAACATCTCTGGGTGGTATCTCTGCAAATAGCTGTGTTGTTTCCATGGCTCTAGCTCTTGCTAGACAGTTTCTAATTCTTTAGTTCCAGTTTCCACAGTAAAACCTCCACTGAGGTTCTAGTTGCTTGGAGAGTCCTAGCCTCTGGGCGCTGCTATTACCACCTCATATTTGTCCCTATAGCCTTAGAGGCAAGTAGTGATGTCCTGTTCTTGCTAATTCATCTCTGGGTGCCTTGCTTTGCCCTGTTTGATTTTTCACATATTACCTCATTAAGTTTCTTCTATTTGAAACATTTAAAGTGGGTTTTATTTTAACCAGATCCTGACAAATACAGCCTTTCTCTAGAGATTTTTATTCAGGAGGCTGATAACGGGATCCTAATTAAATATTGGTGAATAAATGACCTTTATGAGATCTTCTTGCTCTAAATTATTGTGAGTTACATGAAGATAGATAATAATTCAACACAATTTAATGGCCATTTATTGAGCCTTTACTATGTATCAGACAATGTTCTATGCTATTTAAGAGATATATGAAATCTTAAATAAAATAGAAATAAATGCCACCATTGATACTGATGTAGCAGTTTCCCTTAGAAAATGATCACCATTGACAGGAAGATTCTCCATGTATACCGGTTTCCAGTTAAAAATCCAGTTCATTTCCAACTCATTTCATTGACTTAGTATAGGTCACTTGACCATGCCCCCTAGCTATAAGAAAGGCTGGGGTAAAAATAAAGTCATTTCCTTAGGTTGGCCAACATCAAATAAGACCCTTTTTCTCACAGGTATGTTTAACCCAAAATTATATTCCTAATAAATTTAATCACCCACCAAAGAAAGAAACCAAAATTTTTTCTAGCTAATAAATCTAGCGTAGGATCTATAAATTAAAAAAAAAAATACAAACACTCCAGGCCTCTAAAAATTGATTCAATACCTGGGATGGGACCCAGGCATACACATTTTGAGAAGCCGATGGATAATTATGCCTCAAATCCCTAGCTAAAATCCATTATTCTCAATGACCTCTAAGCATCCTCCTATCACTAAAATGGAATGAATTTTATGAGATTGCAAACATTCATATAAATCCAAAACTCCATTATTATGAAGTGATAAAAAAGCAAATATCTTAGAATACAAGAAATCTTTAATTCAAGAAAAATACTGACAGTATACAATCAGTTTTGAATTCCTTCCTTTACTACTCAAATCATATCCCAACTTTGCTTCAGCCAGATCTCAGATGGCCATGATTTTTTACCTAATTTTATTCCTTGAGAATTAATCCTCTGCATTATTCTGGTAACATAGATTTAGTCATCTATAAACTTATGAATGAACCTGCCATAATTAGGGAATCCAGTGAATTCCTGAATTTTTTTGTAATCTTTCTCCCACCCTACTTTTGTAGAAGCTACACCATTTCTACTTGAGGGTAAAGATTAATGACTTCAGCTAATCCCATAACCCACTTTTTAATCCTTCATTCATCAGTTGCCTAAGAAGTTCAGAATGTCAACATGGATGTTTGAGCTTCCATTTCCGTGTGAGCACTGATGAATTTTTGTGTATATCCCTTGGGTGTTCAAAGTTCTAAGGCAATACAGTCTAAACTTACAGAGGAGAAAAACAAAATATTATGTCATTCTGCCATTTTTAAAGTCATTGCTTCTGGGTGATTGAGAAACCAAAGATCATATGAGCATTAGCTTACTGTCTTACTACTTTTGCATCACAATGTGCTTCCTATTCTGAAGCAATATTATGTATTAAGATGACGCTGCATTAGTGCCTGACACACAAGTATCCCATTGAGTGAATAAATGAGGCGCTCCATCTGCATGGTTACTTGATATCTCATGACCAACTGTTTATTCTCTATTAAGAGCCAGTGGCAAGCCACAAGCTATAATCTCTTAGAAGGATGAGAGCCACTTACACTCAATGAGGATAACCTTGCTCCAAAGTTTTTTGAATGATTTTCCCCCAATGGACCAGCTGGTAGACCAACTTCATTCAGCATCTTCTTCTACCATAGACATTTGGAATATTATAGTATCTATTAATTCATAAGGCTGACTGATAGAACTGATTATATAATCTTACATTTGAATGTGCTACTTTGAACCTCTTACTACCATGCTCTTGAAAGCTGTTGACTTTGAATGTTTTCCAGATTAAAGAAGAATCTCCAACTATAATACATGTTACATTCATATTCTAAAGTGGTTCAAGCACAGTGCCTCCTTAATAGAAGAAGGCACAAGGGGCAAATTGTTTTTCATATTAGAGAGAAAACAAGGTCTGAAACTTTATAAACAAAGCTAATTTCATAGATCAAACTCTTGGTGACCACCCAGAGAGTTACATTTTCATCCAAATTTCCCAGACAGCTTAAGACACTGCAGATACCAATGTCAAAGACAGTTCATGGGGCCAGGTTTAGCTCTGCCTTTTCATTATCTCTTGGCTTATTCGTGACAGAAAGAATGACATCAAGAACCTGAAAAGAGGTCCTGCATAAACTTACCAGGCTCTAGTCTAAGGAGACTGCAGGCACTGCCTCTGCCTTTCACCTGTAGAAATCCATATGATACAGCCTGCACTTAGCCCTATCCTTGCCTCCTCATTGAATGTAACGTAACAGTTCTGTGCTGCCCACTTTGTCCCATCTGCTATAGCTACCTTAACAAATCCAGGGTTATTACATGATAGACACCGTCCCCTTGAAGTAGAAAATCTACCCAGAGAAAGATCCAGCATTCTCACACATTGAGTGTGATAATTTCTCTGTGAGATGGTTTTGGTGATAGTTGAACAGCTCTCCTTAGCTCAATCTATCATTAACAGAATCTTCATTTTCTCCAAATTTCTAGTCTTCTACACCGTGGGAAATTAATAAAAGAAAGCCTCACTAAAATGGAGTCAAGAGGCCAGCAGCGAGAGCTCTCAAGCCCTACCACTCAGTCAATTGCAGATCCAAAAGGAAGAGACAGACTTTGCAGATGGATACTATTTTATTACCCCAGAAGGAAGAAAAAAGATTTCCTCCTTCCCCAGCAACAGCCCAGCCAATGAGGGACAGTCACAACTCAACCAATGAGGGGCAAATAAACTTCAAACTGCCAGTTTACTGCAACGGACTTTTTGTTTAACAGATCCCAACTACCCCTTTCCTCTATAAAGGAGCATTCCTTTCCTTTGGTTTCTAGACTTGCCTATGGTTTTGCCATAGCTTGCTTTCTTGCCCCAGATTGCAATTCTCTGCTATTCCCAAGTAACCTTAAAAATAAAACTGCCCGTTATTTTACAAATGGGTGTAACAATCTCTACAATTACCTTAAATGAATGGATTTAAAAAAAGAAAAAAAGAAGTGATATTCTGCAACTCAACATTTCAGTTTTAACTATGACCTACTCAGGGTCAGCCATGGCTCAGGTTCTACCTTCAGGTCTCTACTTATGACTGAGGGACTTTTTGTTTTGTAGAAGCTAGAGTCATTCTTTCCTTCCATCTACCTACTTATTCCCAGAGAAAATATAGAATCAAGCTTCACTGTTGTCTATTAATTATCCCCAGATCTGCTTCATATCCATGATGACCAACCATCCTGACTGACCCATAACTGGGCAGTTTCCTGGGATTCAAAAACTCTCATCGCTAAGACCAGGATTGTCCTGGGAAAGCTAGGTCAAGTTGGAAACACGAGGTCCTATCCACCTTCTCAGCCGTGGTTTGGAAAATCTGACATATTTTCACTACAAAATTGATCAGATAAACTCCACTGATTAACTTTACCGGCAAGGATAGCCAGATTTAAAAATATCAGGCATCATTTCTGAAGAGGTCCCTGAAAATTTCATCACTAGTTCTAATTAACTGAAAAGAAGATAGCCTTTCTTTTGTTTTCTGGGGTTTTTTTTTTTACCTATAATAGCAAGTCTGTGTTATAATATGCTTAATTACTAGTGAAGTTAACATGTTTCAGTGTTTGAACTGAGATTATCTAAACAGAAGGGGAGTTTCAGTTGTGGATACTGGTGTGTACTGCCTAGATCCCCAGTTCAAGACAGGCACTCACCCCCACACACACACTGCTAGTAGTATTGGCTATGGGCAGCTCATGGCTGAGCCCACCTTCAGGACTTGACCAAGAGATCACAGATTTGTCTCACCCAACTCACACCCCAGCCCCAGGGGCAGCCATATCCAATAACTGATTAATGATAAATTCAAAGGTCCAGGCTCCTTGCCTCAGTTCAGGACAACTCGACCTCAGCTGATCCTTAGGGAAATGTGGAACTTGGGTCGTTCTTCAGTTTTGCAACTTTATCACAGTTCAACATCTTTGCCTGATTTTGCCTTCTTCACTTTCCCACACATGTTGAACCTAAAAGCACTACTCCATGCGAATCTCAATCTCAGGAGATAGTCTTTGATCAAGATCCACAGAATGACTATTATATCTTCAGACCCCTTATATGCAAAGTAAGTGGTAGGTCAGATGTTTTGGAGGTAGGGTGGTTAGAGATTATAAACCCTGACATCCACTTTACTCCACTGACTTCCCATGAAAATCATGAGAAGATAGAGCAAGACCATAACATGAAAAATGTACCACAAACAATGCATTCACAGGTTTGTCTGTATTTGCAATAAAATAAAAATCTTACTATATAACCTATACCTTAGTTAGCAGATACAAATCCAGCACCAAAATTATAAATTGTGTTTAAATAGGGTAACTACCCTATATTGCCCACATAGTCTAGTTTACACCTATTGTCTGGAAATTAATAGTGCCCCCTTTCATTCTCAAAAAGATACCAATTTGGACAATAAAAGGTGTGATCACCTAGTTATAAAGAACTCTCATTTTACAAATAAATGAGAGCCTTACATGATCTAGGGGGAGATGGACCTAGAAAAATTAATGTGTACTATCAAATTACAATATGAATCTAAGAATTCCTCTCTATGAACATTAGCAAATGGAGCAAAGCAGAATAAACTCAGCAACAATTTAAAGATTGAAGATTTACAGATACATCTTGAGCCAAGTTGGGGTCCCCTGCATGCCACTGATATTGCTTTAATAACAGAGTAACCTATCAGTTGCCTATGATTTTAATAATAGTATTGGCAAGCTTTTATTTCAAGATCAACTATACCACTTGAAAGCTATTAATGTGTCACCAGTCCGTTATAGTGACTTGTGAAGCTGTTTTTAGAAGTTATGGGTTACACTGAATTTTTCCACACAACTAGTTATTGATCCTTTTGGCTTTACAATGATTGAATTCAGTATCTGGCTTCCTTTAAGGCTCAAAGACAGGAAAATTTCGTATCACTGAGGACAAAAAGAAAAAAAAATCACAAAAATTATTACTACTCCTCCAAAGTGAATACAGGGGACTATGGCAATGCTTGAGTCCTAAACTGTTCTTAGCTTTACTGACAGTGCTAACAAGTGGCCTGGGAGAGGGACAAGTATGTGCTGGGGAAGAGGTAATCAGACAACAAAACTGTCTTCAGTTACTTCCATCTTTCTACCTGATGTCCACCAAGGAACAGAGACTGTTCAGAGTTAGGTTTACCATTGTGGAATGTTGGAAAGCAAGTGGACAGATGAAGTCCATGAGCAAGGGCAGTGGGAAAAACAGGATTCATTTTTTTAACTCAAAAAAAAAAAAAAACACTCCAGTAAAATAAATGAGAGAAAGAAAAGGAAGAAATGCAAAGAGTTTCTAAAATGTCATTTACTCAAGGAAATCCAACTCAAAAATGTTTGGCAGCTGTGAAGGAAGGGAGCTGTGAAGCTCCAGCTGCAGCTGACCCCATTTGTGCCCAGCATCCAACATGGCAGTCACAGAAATGGTGACTTTTTCCTCAAAAATTGAACCCAGGCAAGGACACTAGGCATAATGGGGCAACAGCCAATAATAGAAACATCTCAAAGGATGAAAAGATCTGATTTTGTGGTAATTACCATGAGAGATAAAGAAGACACAGCCTGGAGACATTGGAGTTCCCTGACAGAAGGAGCCCCTGATATTTCAGAGAGCAATGAAAACCAAGAGGAAAGCCTTTGCAAATCTTCATCTGGGATCCTCATGTCTAAACTTACATTTTCCACTAACCAGCGAAGTGGGAGTTTGAGGCACCATTGAGAGAAAAACAACTGGGCACATAATGGTTCACTCTTTAAGAAATTGGAGAAAGTGTTAGTAAGCACTGTCATCCAGTGAGACTGATGTGTCCATTCAAGTCTACTTGGCATCAGCTCAAAGGATAAGTTCTTTCAACCTGCCCATAGCCAGAGAGACCACACGCACTCTGCAGAAGAAAAGAGTCTAAAAGCTTGGCAAGGGACTTGTTCAGTCATCGAGGCTAGCTCCTGGTGTGGTTGAGTCATCTTTTCAGAAGACCCACAGAATTTCACTTAACTTTTTCCCAAAATTATTTCAAACACAATCCACAATTCAGTAGAAAAAGCATTTGATTTAGCGGCATTACACTCATACCTAAGTTTTCTGGCCTTGAGTTTTGTCACGCTCTGGTATAAATTTTATGAGACTGGTAGCTATTACATTATTATGATTATTTTCCCTGTTAACAGGTCAGAAGTACCTTTTTAATCACTTTCCATGTAGCATGTTTCTATGTCCCACTGTGCTAAGCACTGTATGCACATCATCTTATTTAATTCTACAAAGTAGCATTATCATCCTCATTTGACACATGAGGAAACTGAGGCACAGAAAATTAATCTACCTGAAGCCCTATCAATAAGTGGATTTGCCAGAATTGAACCCAAGTATACCTGATCTCCAAGCCATTTTCCTTGTCTAATCTGACAAGGTGTAAAAAATATCTCACAGGTGTAAAAAAATAAACAGATGTCATTCAGATGTTAGATATCATTAATTGTAGCAAATAAAAGTAAAAATACTCTATTCAAAATAGTACACCTGCTCAGCAGGAAGTCTGCTTGTCCCTCTCCCTCTGCCCTTCCCCCCCCCCAATTCATGCTGTCTCTTGCTCTATCTCAGATAAAATCTTTTTTAAAAAGGAGGGGGCACCTAGGTGGCTCAGTTAAGCATCTGACTCTTGATTTTGGCACAGAGTCATGAGATCAAGCCCTGCATCGGGCTCTGCACTCAGCGTGGAGTCTGCTTGAGATTCTCTCCCTCTCCCTCTACCCCTCCTGCTCATGAACATGTGTGCTCTCTCTCTGGCTCTCTAAAGGAATAAAGATTTTTTTAAGAAGATTTATTTATTAAAGTTTTCTCTTCTCTAGATTGACCAACCAAAGTGCTAGGACTTTTTCATCAGAGAGAACTACCCTTACATCTATAATTCATACATCAAAATACCTCAATTTTATATGTATAAAGTGGGTATTATTTTGATATGTATATGGGGATGCATGCATGCATGTACACACACATTCCTATATATAGCTACTGAGGGAAGGGGCAGAGAGCTGAATTGACGTTCAGAAAGGGGCACAATGCTAGAAAGTATTGGAGTCCAAGAGTCCAATTTAGAGAAATTTTGAACACCCCCAGGTGTTCAGTTGAATTCCAGAAAGGTGGCCCTTTAAAATGAAGGCTATCGTGGTCTCCTAGAAAAAGGGCTACTGTAGACCTATCCCAATAAAGCCTAAAAACTTATCTTGGCATGTAGTTAATTTGCCAACAAATTACTTTTATCCTGTCAAGGGTAAACATAAAATCTCTGACAGGAAGTCCAGACTCCCAGTAATGTAGCAATTATACTGTTGTCCATATAATAAAAAAATTACTTAGTGTCAAAAAAGAAAAAAAGAAAAACTGTTGTGATAATTTGGAGGGGAAAATACGGATTTAACATAGAAATTGCAATTGACAGGAAATTTTAAGTACTATTATAAGCATATTCAAAGACAAAAAAGCAAAAGATAGACATAATGAGTGAGAAGGAAAATCTCAGTAAGTAAAGGAAAAGCATAAAAGAAAATCAAACAGGAATTCAAAGCCTAAAAAAAATAAGGTATCTGAAATGAAAAATTCACTTACAAGTCTTAACATATCAGATATGCAGAAAAATAAATGCATGTATTTAAAACAATAGAAACCCTGCAATGTAAAATATATTTTTAATAAATCTCAAAAACACTATACTGAGCAAAATATCCTAACAGAAGTACACATACTGTGTGGTTCCATTTATATGAATATCTAAAACAAGAAATTAAATGTATAGTGATAGAAATCAGAAAAGTGCTTATCTCTGGTGGGGAGTAAATAGGTATATTGGTTATATGTACACATTTGTCAAGGGTCAAATTGCCCTCAAGGTCTGTGCATTTTACTGTATGCAAATTATATTTGATAAAAATTATAAGAGAGTAACAGGGGCATGGAAGTGGTCCCATAAGTTAAATGGGTTTTAAAGAAGTAGAATGTTTTGATCATTTCTGAGCAATGTATACTTTGATGAAGAATTCTTTTTTTTTTTTTTTTTTTAAAGATTTTGTTTATTTATTTATTTGAGAGAGAGAGAGAGAGACAGAGAAACAGCATGAGAGGGGATAGGGTCAGAGGGAGAAGCAGGCTCCCCGCTGAGCCGGGAGCCCGATGTGGGACTCGATCCCAGGACTCCGGGATCATGACCTGAGCCGAAGGCAGTCGCTTAACCAACTGAGCCACCCAGGCGCCCCTTTGATGAAGAATTCTTATGTCCCCATTTGACAGAGGAAATGAGTCTAACACCAAACTGAGTATATTGGTAGGGGGGGCTTTCCTTTGAAGTGTTTGTGTAGTTTCCAGACAGATGAAGGACAGGGTGTGGAGGGAAGTGAAGTACTAGCTTTGGAATCCCCATCTGCTCCCAACTTGGTGTCCCCAGAAGCATAACAGGGGGTTTGGCATCAGACTGACAACAGATAAGAGGGAAGCCCTGCAAATGTTCTGAGGGGAAATAGGGTGAGGCTTCTCAGCCCTACACTCAAGATTCCTGTGATAATCTACAATCTCTTCAGTCATTTCCCCCTTAAAATGTTCCTTTGTGCAGTCAATCCTATAGGTATGACTCATGGTGTCCTCAATCCAATACTACCCTTCCTAATGATGTCTCAACTCCATGACTGTCATTGCCTAAATGGGCCAGATTCTCATGTTCTAGACTAACTCGGGGAGAATCTGGAATGGAATGGAGCCCATGTTAGCCGTGCTGATAGCTGCAAATCTTTGTCCAAATGCCTATGTCAATTTTAGGGCTCCCACATAATGTGGGTGGCCAGAAAGTACATTCTTCTGTGGCTGCTGGGCTAACTGCACGATTTCCCACTACAAGTTATTCCTAGTGACTCTGAATTGGACATATCTAGATGAAGCTACTGTAAATAAGCGTAGATGCTAGCGACACAAGACCAGTAGTGATAGAAATTCTATAGTTTAGCATAAGGGTTACTTGCTAGTTCCAATCAATTGGCTGTAACTTCCTGCGTCACATTACTGATATATTTGCATAGCGTGTTCAGGCTTAGAGAAAAGATTGATTCACAGTGATCTCCATGAGGTAAAGTGGTGAAAAACATGATAGTGCACCGTGCTAACTATTTGTCACCTCTGGTACCAGACATGAATTCTAATCCTGCACCTAATACTAACTAGCTCTGTGACATGGGTAAGTACTGCATCATTGTGGGGTCTTTATTCTCAAGAATAGATTAGGGATAAAATAATAGTTGATCTCTAACCACCACTCCATTGATATTATTCTATGAATCATCAAAACTATACCACTCTCCTCCTCTAGTGCTAAAAAGAAAACCAAAGGCTCAAAATGGAGTCACTTAAGTAGAGTCCCCAAACCGGGTTCTAATACCTAATCTAATTGCAGTTTCAACTTCCCCAGAAATGTAGTCCTAATGATCAGTCAGGAATTTTCTGCTCAGAGCAGAGTCTGCCACTTGGGTGCTTCTCCATCTCCCAAAGGAAGATGAGGTCATCTGCATCCACTTCCCTCTAAGGGAAAGGACCTTGCCTGGAACAACCCTCCTCAGAAGCTAGTAACTTTTTTGCCCTACTCCCCTTCTTATAAAAACCTTCCACTTTTATAAGTCCTTGGAGCTCCTCTCTACCTGCTACATGGGAGGGTGACCAATTCATGAATCATTTAATAAAGCCAGTTAGATCTTCAGATTCACTCAGGTGAATTTTGTTGCTTCACACCAGGTTTTCACCCCATAATACCCATTAAGTGTACAGAGGAACAAACTCAGACAATTAAAAACAAAAAACCAAAAAGAACACGTTATACTTTATCAGTGTTGTGGTATCATTGAATTCATTCAATTTCAAATAAACATGTTTTGGTGAAAGGTCTGGTTTCTGTGACCCACACAGAGACTGTAATTACAAATTAACGTTATCCAAAATTTCTATCTATCATGTTTGTTTCCTGAAAGAACATTCTATGAACTCCTTCTCAACGATAAGACTGTCACATGCTTTCTAGTTTGCAAGCAAACAGGTTTGGAGAAATGAAGCCATTTGCTTTGGCTGATCCATTCAACTGGCAAATGCCAATGGAGCTGGAGCTGGAACGCAGATCTGCTGGCTCATCTGAAGGTTCTCTGCTCTATGAGGACAAGACTCCAAGTCTCCTAACTTCACAGCCAATGTTCTCCCTGTCCCTTGAACTGTATTAATTGGTTAAAATCCTAAAACAACTGGCCATATACCTGGAGTGATAGAGGCTAAGAAACCACAGGGGAGGGAGATAATGGAATTCCAGCACTGAAAGAAGGGTCAGAATGGGTAATCTTTAAGGCACAAGGTCTGAAATGTTATCAACTCAATGACAAAAACATACTTTCTTCCCATTTTGCCCAAGTGATGTTAAGTTTTTGTTGTTCTTTGTTTTTGTTGTAGGAAAGTCACATGCAGAGAGAGAAACAAGGCAGAGGAAGATAAATTCAAGGACTCACATGTGAAAAAGCTTGGTCACTCCTCTTGACCATTGCCAGGAAATGGTCCAAAGCCCCCAAATCTTCCCAATTTGTTTGTGGATCCATCACCTGCCCCATCATCTGCCCCAGGGGCCCTACCTTCCTGGGAACAAAAGCCATAGCCTTTAGAAAGATTTTTGTCTGTATGGGTGAAAGAGGAAGGGACATTTAGAAGTATTTGTTGTGGCAAAAAAACACAGAAGAAAAGAGTCAATAGTAGAACAATAACCAACCTTCTATTTAGTACTTTCTAAATACTAAATGGTGCCATTTCCCTGATCAAAATTTGTCACTAAAATGGAGGCTGGCTGGGACATTAGAACAGTTTGTAATGGCTACCGCAATTTGTGTTGATGTGCATGAACGTGGGATACATCTGGATTCTTTTCTTCTCCAGACCAGTCATCAAATGGAAGCATTGATTTGAAGAGATGCAAAACAACCTTAAGTTGCCATTCTTCAAATGTCCACTATGATAAAAATAATTAAGATTAAGGATACTGGGTCTGAAAAAGAAAATTTCTTAAATCTGCTAAAAATACATTTAGGAGGAGTCACTCCGTGCCAGGAAGTAAAGAAATCATCTCTTCTAGCAAAATGCAAAAGTGACAAGTCAGAATGCCAACAAAGACTATTCTGTAAAAACAATGGAAATGTCCAGATGCGTTAAGGAGATCACAGTTACCATTAAGCTAGCACATAGAGAGAGGTAAAATGTGCAAAAAATATTTATTCTTTCCAGGTATAAATAAAGTCAATGTCTAGACAATCTCTGCATTTAAAGCTGCCTTCTATTTTAACATGATTATAGATATCATCATCATACATGCCAGTTTTCATAGACAAAGCCAACCTTAAATATTATGTTATGTTGAATGAACCATTACAAAAGCTTCAGTATTTCAGTAAAATGTAACTGATCAAATACAGCAAACCTTTAAATGGAAATAAACTTAAATCAAAAAGATTAATAGCCAAGAAAAGGAGGCACATAGCTTAAAGAAATCTCTCCATTTTTCAGACATGTGTTCACAATGCATACACACAATAACTATATTGTATGTTTCTAATTTTAAGTGTGTGCAGGTAGCATGGCTCAGATCTTATGATTAGAAAAATACTAACTATAAATATCCCCACAGTTAGAACTTCAATGATTGACTTCAAATGAAATTATAATACTGGTGACTTTAATAGTGCTATTGTATTTGCTTTAGCTCCCGTTTAAAAGTATTTTAAGAAATTTGAAATATATTTGACTAGAAAGTTTCATTTTATAGTCCACATGAGTACAAAAAGACAGCGTATCATCAGTTAGGATTTTCAAATGCACTATCCTTCTTCAAAGAAATGTGGAAAGCTATAGGGAACATTTTTTTACTTAATGTTGCAATGGAATGAACATTGCTCAGCCTGGGAAAAATATTATCACATCACATAATCAAAGACATGCAGTTATCTGACAGCTCTATAACATCCAGAACTCCAAGAAGACATTTTTTAAAGATTTGTTTATATAGAGCCTAAAGTAAAGGAAGCATTATTTGAACATTTTAAAACTCAGAGTTTTCTACCTTCGACTGTATCTTGATAGAAAAATAGGTGAACAGGAGACATGCCTAGAAACATAGCTAGAGCCACAGGATGGAGAATTTTAAGTATCAAATAGATAAATGTGTACTTATTACTTTTCATTCAATAAAGATTTCTTGAGCACCTGCTATGTGGCAGGCGCTGTGCTAGGGTGTTGGGGACATAGTTGTGGCTCTGTTCTACTCCGTTCCTGCTCTCAGGAAACTTACATTCCCGTAGGGACACGCTCAGTGAGTTAAAGAGGAAGTACTGAGTTTGAAATTACAAAGGGTGGATATAGATAACTCCTGCAGGCAAAGAGAAGCTAAAAACACGTTTTTAGCATAAAAAGAGGAACATCTAAGAGTTTGGAAGTGATTACTACAACCATCCTCCCCACTACCAAATTCAGAAAAAGTTGAAAGAGGCACAGGAAGCAGATAAATGAAAATGAAAATTTCAGCATTATCACTGTTAAATCTGCACTGATGAAGTGGCTCAACCAGGCCCTGCTACTGGACTTCCTAAGATCCCTGCATCTGTCAGGTGTTCCCTCAGTGCTTCTACTTTCACTTCCAAGCATCCATGCCTTGTTCTTGGAGGTCTGAATTTTCCCCAAAAAGCAAAATCATCTATCATTCAATCCTTAATTTGAATTTTGTTGGCTTTATAATTTTTAATAATATATAAATTTACTTTGATTTTATAGTTATATAAGAACTATAAACATGAGTTTATAACTAGATTATATGAACATGAATAATGTAAAAATGAAAAAAATTCCATCAATGCAAGTCTGTAAGAATACTATCTTTTAAAATGGCAAATACAGGACTTATATTTGAAAACTGTTACTCCACAATGCCTCCCAAGAAAATGATATTTGTCTGATAGAAAATACAAAAAGTAGTTAGTGTGGTTTCTGAAGAAGTGACTAAAAAAAACGAGATTTTGATTTGGGGCTTATTTTAATAATAATGTAAGAAATGCAAAACAACAGTATTAAACAGTGATGTATTAGTAACTAGAGCCAGATGCCCAGTTACAGGGGTTACAGGCTAATATAAAAATGTACTACAAGATAGACATTAAATGTAATCAACTCCCATATTTCTAGTAAAGCAGTGATATCAAGATTAATAAACACTCAAATGATTGATAACTGCTTTTTAACTGCTCATAGAACAATAGGCACCTGTGACTCCTCCTGAGAGTTAAATCCCCGTGTAGGAAATGGCTATGAAAAATATATTTAGTTTCTTTAAAAAAAATATGTTCAGTGTCTTTAATATATCCTTATGTTTATTTATACACATGTACATATATGCATGAGCAAGAGAATGATAAAAGGCAAAATATCTGAGTCTCGCCATTCTCCATGAGTGTGTTTATTTGTTGATGGGATGACAGCCCAGCCCTTCAATGCCACGGAGTATTTTTAAAGAGAGTGAAAGTCTACAATACTTACAATATAAAATCCTGGTGTCAACATCAAGTACTTTTATATCTGGACAGCCAGATTATTTCCTGCTTTACCTCTCTATTCAGAAGAGTAATCATTAGCAGATGAGGTAAAAATCTGGGTTGAGGGGTGGCAGGAGGAAAACCAAATGAGCAGAAATAGCCACCTGGGAAAAACAATTCACAATGAGTGTTTAAGAAATAACTAACTTGATGCCACCCAGCTTTCCAGGTACATTGATTGGTAAGTTGAAATCTAACAATTAATCATCTAGCATATAGCAAATTGATAGCCACTCCAAAATGACTAAAAATTCTAATAAGACAGCTATAAAATTAACCAAATAATACTTACACGGGACAATCAGATTTCTAGCTTTGAAAATCTGTTTACCCATTGAAGGTTTCAACATCTGATGCAATAACAATAGAATATAAAATATTTGACAGATCAAAATAGGGAGAAAGGATGCCCCATTCTTTTGCAAAATAGGAACATGTTAACAATCAGTACTTTTGATAGGCTTAGTTGAATGCTTTTCTCCAAGGGAACTGCTTTTACAACAGCCTTTGACTGATGGGTTTTACTGTCCTCTGGAGAGCTTGTTTCTATCTCTGGCCCTGAAGATTCATCATCCAAACTCGTACATTTGCTCAAAAATGGGCAACCCCAGACACTGAGTATTATATTCCAAATGGGATTGTGGGCAATGACTATTTTCCAAAATCCCAGAATCTGAAGTCATCCATCAAAGCACCCCTGGGGATTTCCAATCTTGGTAGCCATCCACAGGAAGCTCTTTGATACCAGGCTTCAGGAACTCTGTGGATAGCAGTCTCTGTATATTGAATGATGAAGAGCTCAAACCTCAGGCTCATATAGACTTGAGTTTTACTCCTGGTGTGCTCTTCACATAGCTAGAAGAGATTGAATAAGTCACTTTAAGTCTCAGCCTCAGCATCCTCATCTTTAAAAATGAGGATAGTACCTACCTTGCAGGACAAACACAAGACTTGAGTTACATATGGAAGCACTTTAAGTAGCTACGATAGGGCATTTGAAGAACAGAGGGCTGCTGGAGGCCAGCTCCAGCCCTGCCTGCTGGTTAGCAGAAAGCATAGATCCTGGCACATTGTTCTATCTCCCATGAATCTATCACCAGAAATTTGCCATTTACACTACACAGCAAAAAAAAAAAATCCAAATAAAGAAATATAAAACTTCCAATATAAAAAGTAGAAGTTTTAGGTGGATAGTTATGTGATCTCTAAATGGTTCTAGATTATGGGAAGGGTTTTTAAAATATGTAATTTCCTATATTTCAAAGTTTTCTATAATGCATTTTTATTTTTCAAACTGAAGAATGTAATTAAAAAGCAAAACCACTACCAAAAACATACTGATATGGTTAATAAAATTTATATAGTAACCTTCCAATTTTTTTTTTTTTGTATTCTCTTCATCTGAGGAAGTTTTCATGTATATGCATTGTCCTATTATCTGACAGAGCAGCCAGGTAGAGTTTTCACTATTCTAGATCTATTCCTTCTCTGCTCCTTTGCACAGTCATGATCACCTTTTGCTATTCATTGCCTAGACAGAACACAGAATGCAAGGACTCTAAATATGCATTTTTCATTGGCCTCATGCCTCAACCATGGAAGCTAGGGGTGGCTTTAACCACGGTCTGCTACATATACACAGTTCTGACATTAAAACCTTAATACTTGTGAAATCTGCTTTCATCTAGGATAGTCCTCTACTTGGATAGATCTTCAAGCTTTCTAATATTGACTGGAACCCAGAAATATTTCTATTGATAGTAGTGGCAAAACAAAATCTTTTCAGGCCTACATTTAAGCCAGGTATAGAAGGCTATATAACTTGTATACCCCTAATATCAAACTACCTGCCAGAAAAGCTTTGGGGTTGGGGCACATGGTTGGCTCAGTTGGTTAAGCATCCGACTCTTGATTTTGGCTCAGGTCATAATCTCAGGGTGGTGACACTGAGCACCAGACTCAGCGTGGAGTCTGCTTCTCCCTCTACCCCCTTGTGTGCATGATCTCTAAATAAATAACATAAATAATAAAATCTTAGAAAAGCTTTGGGGTTAAGCATTTTCCTATTCAGAGATTCTCTAGGAGAAGTATGTCAAGTAAAGCACAAACTAAATAGTACTCAAAATATCTCTACGGTCATATGTGGATTAAAAGAAATTTCCATCTTTGTTTACAATCTTCTTAGGTCTATGTTTTTTCTTAAATATATGGTTATGAAATTCATAGAACCACACCCCCAAAATAAAAATATCATATTAAGACACTTCTAATTGAAAATTTTGAGGATTAATATCTAGATCTAGATGTATGGCTGCCTTTGGACAATTGAATTTCTATCATTAAAATAAAGTGGTGAAATATATAATGCATATACATATGTATATAGAGAGTAAAACACTAATGGATATGATTAAATAGATAAGATTCAACACACACCCTTACACACATCGCAGTTAAACTGGAGAACTCTAAAAAAGAAAAGGAATTTTTAAAATAGCCAAACTACAGATCACCTAAAATCTATTGGTTGTATTGACAGCTGACTTCTCAAGAGTAACAATGGAATCCTGAAGATAATGGAATACTATCTTTAATGAGTTGAAGGAAAATAACTATACACCAAGAAGTCCATAGTCAGCAAAACTATCAAGAACAAATACTAAATACAGATATTTCAAAATGAGACCTAAATACCAGAAGAATTTAAATAAAAAAATTAACAATGGTTATTTTTAAGTATTGTGATTATTCACAATGTTTATAAGTAATTATAAAGTCAGTCCTGGCTTTGCACAATAGTGCAGGATCATAAAAATGACTATGCAAGTGAAAACCTTATAAAGTGATCTTAATCAATGGGGAAATTATAATTGTTCCATGCCTTTTAATATTTGTCAAAACATTAACTACCTTCTTCCTACCAGTTATAAAGAAATGAAAAAAAAAAACTAATTTATTTTATACAGTATAATTGAAAACATTAGAAACATTGAGAAATGAAGTATTATTTCTGGTAAAAACTTATCAAGGTTTGTATAAGCAATGCTTGTCTTTATATAACTGACAGAGAGAACATCTTTGTTACACATTGTGAACTTGTCGTATTTATAATTCTGGCTCATCTTCGAACATTTATTTTATCCTTAGTGCTTTAGGAGTTGTTCTTTGCCAGCCTCACCTCCCCTGGGACATCTTTCATCACAACTATTTATTCATTTATGCTGACAAGTTCATCTTCACTAGGTTCCTCTAACTTTATATATATATATTATATATTTATATAATCATCTCAATGGAAACACTGTTCTCAAATGGCAACAATGTTCCCAGAGGCAACTATTTCTTCTAGAACTCCCTTTATACAAGGTTCAAATTTGCACTTGCAGCCTTGTCATTTTTTGTCTCTGCTACAATTCCTTCTTAAATTGGCCAATTTCCTCTTTTGGTTGTCTATTTTTGTAAAACGCTACGAGTTTATCACTGAGAGAAAAGGAGTAACTCAACTACATACTTTGCTCCCTATCAACTGAATAGATGTGCTGTGAGCCATCACTTACAGACTTTGAAAGAAGTGATACGATGCTCACTAATCATGAGTTTGCATTTGCTATTAACAGTCACTTGTGGAATTAAGAGCTAGCTGCAAGTTTATATTTTATGCAATTATTCACACTTAATACAACGTGGTAACTGAAATTTGAAATGTGTTGATGGGAGACTGGTGTTAACAATGATTCCTGAAATTTGTACATATTGAAAACATTCAAAGTGAAAATTGCCTACATGTGATAATATGCGTTTTCTGTAAGATTTTCTATATTTTCTATAATAAACATTATTAATTTTGAGATAAGTGAAACAATTTCAGACAAACAAAAATTGAGATCATGTACCACTACCAGTCATACATAAATGTAATCATAAAGGATTGTGCTTCTGGCCAAAACAAAAGGATACCAAATGGGAGATAGAGATATAGAAAAAATATATTATAAATATATGTGTATTATCTTTAAATGATTTTATTAAAATATGTGTAGAAGAACATGATAGAATTAAAACAAAAATTTCATTGTTTTAGAAAGGTTGTCATCAGGGAGGAGGAGCAAGATGGTGGAGCAGTAGAAGACCTAAATTTCGTCTGGTCCCAGGAATTCAGCTGGATAGGGATCAAACCATTCTGAATACTATGAACTCAACAGGAGATCAAAGAAAAGAATAGCAAAAACTCTCTGAACAGAAAAACGACCATTTTCTGGAAGGTAAGACATGCGGAGAAGTGAATCTGAGGCGATATTCGGGAGGATAGAATATCTATCCTCCCAGCAGGTGACAGAGCCCCAGAGCACTAATCAGAACTTTTAGAAGTCTGCTCCACTGAGGGACATCATTCCAGTGGCTAAGCAGGTGGTGGAACCCTCGCTGGGACAGTGTGGTCTCAGGACCCTTGGGGTGACAGAAAGACTGGGGATGCCTGAGTGCAGCAGAGCTCCCAGGTAATGGAGGAGGGAAGCCGGCTGCAGAGATGGAGCTGAGGAGTGGGCTCTCAGCTCAGGGTTGCCATAAACCATGATCCCTGGCACAGTCGGGCCCCTGCTCCTCCAGCAGGGACCCAAAAAGTGGCACATCCGGGGAGACTCACCTTCGTCCCCTGGGAAGAGCAGCACGGGAGCGCACCGCAGGGATCTGCTGGGTTTGGAGACTCCACTCGGGGTCGGGTGCCAGAGAAAGAATCGCTTGATCACAGGCCGGGTGAGCATGGAGTGTGGCCTGAGACCAGGGAGATGGGAGTGACTGACTGCTTTTCTCTGGGGGCTCACTGAGGAGTGGGGCCCGAGTTCTCAGCTCCTCCGGGGTGGAGATTGGGAGGCCACCATTTTCACTCTTGTCCTCCAAAGCTGTACCGAAAGCTTACAGGGAACAAAAGCTCCGGAGAGCAAACCCGAGCAGATTACTTAGCCCAGGCCAGCAAGGGTGGGGCAATTCCGCCTCCAGCAAAGACGTTTGGGAACCACAGCAACAGGCCCCTCCCCCAGAAGATCAGCCAGCCAAGACCAAGTTTACCGATCAATGAGAACGGCAGAACTCCAGCGCTAGGGGAATACTGCACATAGAATTCATGACTTTTTTCCCAATTCTTTAGTCTTTCAAAGTTGTTTTTTTTTTTTTTGAATTTTTCTTTTTCCATTTTTCAACGAACATCTTAATCCCTTTTTAAAAAAATATTTTTTATTTTTCACTTTTAGAGTCATATTCTATTCCTTCATAGTAGTTAACCTTATTTTTGATATATATATATACATATATACATATATACATATATGTATATATATATATAAGTTTGGTATATATATAA
>NC_138372.1:155398775-155508357 GCF_054177405.1 Leptonychotes weddellii
CGCCTGGGTGGCTCAGTCGGTTGAGCGACTGCCTTCGGCTCAGGTCATGATCCCCGAGTCCCGGGATCGAGTCCCGCATCGGGCTCCCTGCTCGGCGGGGAGTCTGCTTCTCCCTCTGCCCCTCCCCCCTCTCATGTGCTCTCTCTCTCTCATTCTCTCTCTGTCAAATAATAAATAAAATCTTTAAAAAAAAAAAAAATGAACAAACAAAAATGCTAATTTTGTCACAGTTAATAAAAACCATTTCAGATTTATCCCTTCTATATAAGAAATATAATCAGTGAATAAATAAACTGGACTCTTCCTATCTTCTATTGACAAAATGATCCAGAAGAACATAAGTTACAGTAATAGCCTTAATGGTTATCGTTTCAAATTCAACAGTTTAAGAAAAAAACAGTAGGCCCCCCAAAAAAGTGTTCTTTTAAAGAAAGACGACTCTGAAGTTTAATAAAACAAATTTGAAGGAAATTTTTTAAGTGTTCAGAAAATAATAAACTTAGAACCAGCTAACATAACTTCACAAAATGTCTGACCCAAGAAAACAATGCTTATTCTTCTAACTGAAATACTGAATTTATGCCTGAAGGAAGAGGTTCTATGGATTGCATATTAGTGGTTTTAATAAAGCATCAGATGGCGAAGCAGGTACAAATCTGAACATAAATCTTTCTTAACTACCCCAAGCTAGCTGCCCATGGTGTTTTAGGTCAGGTTCTTAGAAGCAGAACGTAAGGCCAGGGTACATGTGCCAAGTATTTATTAAGGAAGTGCTCCTACAGAGACTGGTAAAGGAGTAAGTAAAGTAGGATAGGAAGGGGGAAGCATCCAAGAAAGGATGGGATTTTAGGCTAAGTACCAGCCTTGGACCAGATGATTTAATCCTGTACCAGCCAGTCACCGGTATAAGCCACTGATGGTGAGCAGGCAGGCAGGCAGCCGGTAAATTTCCAAGTCGGACTGGGGAAGTAGTTGGCTCTAATAGCTCAAGGGTAACCTCTTTAAAAAAAAAAAAAAAAAGTTTAAGGTTCTACTTTAGCAGCAAAGCACACAGAAGTGGGGTGATGGGTACACAGATCAGTAGAAGGGATCACAGGGGATCTGGGGAGAATACCAACATTGCTCATACTTTGGGCTAGCTACTTTAAGTTTTAAGTTCCAGTTAGTTAACATACAGTGTAATATTAGTTTCAGGTGCAAAATACAGTGATTCAACACTTACACATATATCACCTAGTATTCATCACAAGTGCACTACTTAATCTCCCATCACCCATTTAATCCATTGTCCCACCCACCTCCCCTCTGGTAACCATCAGTTTGTTCTCTATAGTTAAGAGTCTGTTTCTCGGTTTTCCTCTCCCTTTCCCCCCTCCCATAATTGTTTGTTTTGTTTCTTAAATTCCAGATGAGTGAAATCATATGGTATTTGTCTTTCACTGACTGATGTATCTCCCTTAGCATAATACTCTCTAGCTCCGTCCACATCATTGCCAATGGCAAGATTTCATTCCTTTTTTTATGGCTGAGCCACATTTCATTGTATATCAGTCATCATCAGGGAAATACAAATCAAAACTACAATGAGATATCACCTCACACCAGTCAGAATGGCTAAAATTAACAAAAGAATCAACAGGTGTTGGTGAGGATGCAGAGAAAGGGGAACCTTCTTACACTGTTGGTGAGAATGCAAACTGGTACAGGCCCTCTGGAAAACAGAATGGAGGTTCCTCAAAAAGTTAAAAATAGAACCATCCTACAATCCAGCAATCACACTACTAGGGATTTACCCAAAAAATACAAAAATACTAATTCAAAGGGATACATGCACCCTGATATTTATAGCAGTATTATCTACAATAGCTAAATTATGGGAACAGCCCAAGTGTCCATCTACCGATGAATGGATAAAGAAGATACGGACTAGCTACTTTAGATTAGCTCACTCAGTCTCTCTTCTACTTTCGTTCTACTAGTGATGGTAGAAAGTCAAAAACTGTACTTCCCTGACTTCCTTTCAGCTAAGGTTCTGTATTAGAAATAGGTTCTATGAGATTTGGACAGTGGAAATGAGGTAGAGAAATCTTCCTGAAGCTTTGGGCTATCATTGCCATCTAGCAGGATCATTAAAAACATTAGTATGCCCTGAGCAGAGATGTGGAATACATTCCCCATCTTTGTACAGGTCAAAGTGCAGTGACAGAGCATCAAAAAGAATAAAATACTTAGGAATAAACTTAATCAAGAAGGAGGAAGAGTTGTATACTGAAACCACAATTGATGAAAGAAATTAAAGATGATACAAATAAATGAAAAGATGTTCCATATTTACAGGTTGGAAGGCTTCATATTGTTAAGATGTCCAAAGCAATCTACAGATTCAACACAACCCCTGTCAAAATCCCAATGGCATATTAGGAAAAAAAAAAAAAAACCTGGAATTTCAAAGGACTTCAAATATTCAAAACAATCTTGAGAAAAACAGAGCTGTAGGCTTTGCACATCCTGATTTCAAAATGTATTGCAAAGCTACATTAATCGAAAGAGTATGAAACTGGCATAAAGAAACAGACCAATTAA
Organism: Leptonychotes weddellii; assembly: GCF_054177405.1. Lineage (NCBI taxonomy): Eukaryota > Metazoa > Chordata > Mammalia > Carnivora > Phocidae > Leptonychotes > Leptonychotes weddellii. The sequence goes on from NC_138372.1 coordinate 155,401,359, forward strand.
ATAGAATAGAAAGCCCAGAAATAAATGCTCATATATACGGTCAAATGATCTTCAACAAGGGTGCCAAGAATAAATGATAGAGAAAAGATAATCTCTTCAACAAATGGTGTTGGGGAAAAAACCCACATGCATACCCACATGCAAAAAAGTGAAGTTGGACCCTTACCTTACTCCATATACAAATATTAACTCAAAATGGTTTAGAGACCTAAATGTAAGACCTAAAACTGTAAAACTCCTGGAAGAACATAAGGTAAAAATCTTCATGACACCGAATTTTTGGCAACGATTTCTTAGGTAGAACACCAAAGGCACCTGGGTGGTTCAGTTGGTTAAGCGTCTGCCTTCAGCTCAGATCATGATCCCAGGGTCCTGGGATTGAGTTCCATGTCAGGCTCCCTGCTCAGCAGGGAGTCTGCTTCTCCCTCTACCCCTCCCCCCTGCTCATGATCTCACTCTCTCTCAAATAAATAAATAAAATCTTTAAAAAAAAAAAAAGAATACCAAAAGCACAGGCAACAAAAGCAAAAATAGACAAATGGGACTACATCAAATTACTACATCACAGTAAAGGAAACAACAAAGTGAAAAGGCAACTTATGGAACAGGAGAAAATATTCGCAAATCACATACTTGATATGGGGTTAATATTCAGAACATTAAAGGACTCCTACTATTCAACCCCAAATATAATTTGATTTTTTAAATCAGCAAAAAACCTGAATAGACATTTCTCCAAAGAAGATCTATAAATGGCCAATAAGCATATAGATGATCAATATCACTAGTCATCAGAGAAACATACATCAAAACCACAATAAGGCATACAAATGGCTAACAGACACATGAAAAACATGTTCAACATCACTAGCCATAAGGAAATACAAATCAAAGCCACAATGAGATACCAGCTTACACCAGTTAGAATGGCAAAAATTAACAAGACAGGAAACAACAAGTGTTGGCAAGGATGTGGAGAAAGGGGAACCCTCCTACACTGTTGGTGGGAATGCAAGCTGGTACAGCCACTCTGGAAAACAGTATGAGGTTCCTCAAAAAGTCAAAAATAGAGCTACCATACCACCCAGCTATCGTACTACTAGGTATTTACCCCAAAAATACAGATGTAGTGAAAAGAAGGGGCACATGCACCCCACTGTTCAGAGCAGCAATGTCCACATAGCCAAACTGTGGAAGGAGGCAAAATGCCCTTCAACAGATGAATGGATAAAGAAAATGTGGTTCATATATACAATGGAATATTACTCAGCCATCAGAAAGGATGAATACCCACCATTTGCATCGACATGAATGGAACTGGAGGGGATTATGCTAAGTGAAATAAATCAAGCAGAGAAAGACAATTATATGGTTTCACTTATATGTGGAACATAAAGAAAAGCATGGAGGACATTAAGAGAAGGAAGGGAAAAATGAAGGGGAGGAAATCAGAGGGGGAGATGACCCATGAGAGACTCTGGACTCTGGGAAACAAACTGAGGGTTTCAGAGGGGAGAGGGGTGAGGGGATGGGTTAGCCCGGTGATGGGTATTAAGGAGGGCACATATTGCATGGAGCACTAGGTATTATATGCAAATAATGAATAATGGAACACTACCTCAAAAACTAATGAAGTACTGTATGGTGACTAACATAACATAATAAAAAAATTTTTAAGGTCACATAATGGTACTTACTTGAGAAAAGAAGAGCTTTGCAATGAGATGGCTCTGGATTTAAATACTATCCCTCCTGGTAAATTACTTTGTAATTGTAAGCAACTTTTTAATGCTGCTGAGCCTCATTTTCCACCATTAAGAGAAGAGTAAGGCACCATATCCTAGGATTAAGTGATGTACAGGAAAGCAACTATTTTGGTGCCAGTCACACAATAAATTCATTTCCTTTTTTTCCCCCTGTATCTTTCACAAAGCCTAATACAAGTGTCCACCAATGGTAGGCACTTGACAAATTTTGCCCAACTGCACTCAGGCCTCTAAGATACCCCAAAATTCTCTTCTGCCCCCAAGGCTCAGACAGACTCAAAGCTAAATGCCTAGGGCCATCCTCCAAATTCAGACTGTTCAATTTTTCTTAAGCTCTGATGCAATGCAAGCAATGCTGAAGATTTAGGGTCCTTATGGTAGTCAGTTTCTGAAAGGAGCCACCATAAACCCTGCACCTCCTGGTATTCATACCCTTGTAATCCCTCCCCTTGAGTGTTTTACCCAGTGATTTGTTCTAGTGAACAGAATAGCACTTCTGAGATTAGGTTATACATGGCCAACTTCCTTCTTGCTAATACAATCTCTCTCTCGTCTGCTTGCTCTGATGAAGCTAGCTGCCATGTTGTAAATCACCCTGTGGGGAGACTCACACGGCAAAGAACTGAGGACTACCTCCAAACAACCACCAGTGGGATACTGAGCCCCTTAATCCAATAATCCTTGAGGAACTGGATACCACCAACCATGTGAATGATTTTGGAGGAAACAGATCTTTCCCTAGTTGGGTCTTAATAGGAATGCAGCTCCAGTCAGTGTCTTGGCTGTACCCTGTTGACAAACCTGAAAGCCAATGACCCAGCTGAGCTGTATCCAGATCCCTTATTCATGAAAATTACAACATGGTAAGTATACATTGTTTTAAGCTGTTTTAATTTTTTTAATGCAGTAGATAACAATATAGACCCTTTACTCCAATGGAGTACATGGCGCTACCCCTGGATCTGACCTTGCTCTCATTGCCTCCCAATGAGGACAAGATAATCACAGACAAATAATGGGAAACAATACAGTATAGCAAAGCTAATCTGCAATCTGCAGTCCTCCTGATTTTATCTAAGGCAGTAAGGAAAACTCCGGGGTTAGGTTTAGAGGCCCTGACCTTGCATTCATAGGTGTTTCCCAACAGGACTAATGAGATTCGACCTTCATTCCATTTCAGAGTGGTCTTCCTGCCATTCTCCACCTAAAGCTACCTGGCAGAGTCATAACGCAGTGCTAGCACCACAGGCCTTAAGAAAATGGCATTACTATTAGCCTTTCAAATGCACTGAATTCCAGATATTCATAAAATCAATCCTCAGAGCCAATCAATAAAACAATCTTTGAAGAAGAATTTTTATGCACTTCAGTAATGAAATTTCCACTGTTCCATTTCTATTCTCTATGGGGCCTGGAATGATGCATCTGTGTCTTTTTCTGGTGATTCATTTCTACCCTATGGCACCCACATTGGTCCTTAAAACACAAACACACCCCTGATATTTTAAGCATGGGCAAATAACCATTAGAAAAGCTGAATTAGCCGAATTGACATTGCTTAAGACTAAAACCAGAGGAAAACTGTCCCCCCATTAGAACTGAGGTATGGTCCTTGCCCCCTGCCAAAGGTGCCATAACCCTCTGTGCCATCTTGAGGGCCCCAGCTGTGCCAGGGTCAGTACTGTGTACTGGGTCAGTACTCCACTGAATCCTGACAAGGCTGGAGGTTCAAGTGGCTGAATTTACTTTCTACAGGCATGAATTTAATTCTTTATTAACATAAGGGCGAAAAACTAAATTTTTACCTAGCTATAATTTCTAAATCATATGGAGGATTGTAGGTTCCTATTTGTGATTTGTTAGCTTACCTGTCTTCTAGTTGGACAAATCCTTCTGTGTATATTCTCACTGCACTGCATAGGTTTTATCCCCATTTCACTGATGAGGGGAATCAAGCAGGGATAAGTAGCTCTAGGTCTACACAGCCAACACACAACACGGCTCTTTGGAATCTATCACCTCTCCTTGTGGCCACAAGGTAGACTTCTCTTAATGGCTTCTCGAGCCCTTCTGCAAAGACGGTTTTCTCGCCTCTGGGCAGGTATTCTAGTCACTTACCTTTCTCATTAGTATTCCATCAAATCTTTCCTATATTCACTTTTGCATATCGGGAGAATACGTTTTGTAATGAGTCAGAAAGGCCTGATGACTTACAGTCTCTTGGCAATGCATTCTGGCAGCAAAGTTGCCTGAGGACTTATCAGGTTAACGTATGTGTGTTTTTGAATTTCTCCACTCCCACTCAGAGGGAGAGAGATATTCCCATGAGCAGCACTATGTCTAGATTGAGACTGAATTAATTTGCAGGCACTTATCCCCTTGCCTAAAAAGGTAAGTAAAAAAAAAAAAAAAAAAGACATAGAAAATCCTATTGTGTCAGCAGGTGCTTATAGCATTCACAGCCTTGGATTTTTAACATACCCCTAAAAGACTGTTTTCCTCATTGAGGAAGGCTCAATAAGTAGGTGTCTTTGAAGCTAGAGACTTAAAACTCTTTGTCCAACACAGTCGATGCAAACCAAAAAACTACTGCAAGAAAATAAAATGAAAGGCTTTAAATTCCTCAACATTTTAGTTATTTACTAACCTTTTGAAATGGGTATCTATGTGTAGACAGTAATTTCTTATTTTGCTATGGAGGATTTTGTCTTTTCAGGGAAGGATACAGGGACCCAAACCTCCTTTCCTACTATATTCCAGAATTAGGTGTTTTCTTATCAGTTACTAGCCCAAAGGGACAAATCGACCAGCTTTTGTGGCCCTGTCAATTTTGAAATATTTAAGACCATGGAAAACTGAGTAAAAGAAGATCAAAAGACATCTCTGTGCTGCTTTGAAAACTGCTTAAGGACAAGAAGCAGTGTCACTTATCCCTTGAGCTGCCCTGTGGACACTAACTATAATAGTAGAGGTATACTAAGAAATCGTATTGTTTTACAACAATCCTATAAAGCAGGAATTGACATCCCCATTTTATAGATAAATGTCAGTTGCTGACCCCAACTTACAGTTAGTACGGAGCAGGCATTCCCTTAGAATTAGAGGAGAAGCAGGGAGGGGAAGGAGGGAAGGAACAGATTGGCAAGTAGTTCTCATCTACTCTCCCACCACTTCAGTTATAACAAACAGGTGTATTTAATTTGGTCTTCCCTTTCCTTGCTCTGTCCCCTAAAGCAGGTGCTATATGATGGTGGAATAATCTAAAAGGCAATAGGATGAAAAGAAGGAGCAATGGTCCAGAATAATCCAGGAAAAAAAAAATCTTTCTAGTGTTAGCATGATAGTAAATGCCCCTTAGACATTTTCTTTTAAAGCAGAGCACTGTGGTATTGAGAACAAGAGCCAGCAGGCAGGGTCCTCATTATGGTTCTTATTAGCAACTACCAGTGTGACTCTGAGACTGTACTCAAACTGTTTAGTTTCATCATCTGTAAAACGGTAATTTTCATATTGGGGTTTCTGGGATGACTATAAAAGATGGTATTGGTGACAGAGCTTGTCAAATGACTGTCACAATATTTTCATGAAATTCAAATCTGAGAAGTAGTCAGGAAACTACAGTCATCATCATGATCATATAACAGAATCAAGAGATCCTGGTGTGCATTTAAAAAAATGGGCAGCGGGTATATGAATCAAAAAAGTTTGGAATTCCATAGCTTATCATCATTAGCCTAGAATTTCTACTTGCAATTACATAGGCTTTGAGTCACTAGTCTGGTTTCTGAAATTAGCCTTCTACAGTCCAGCCAAAATGACACTCACATGCAACCAAAGGAACGAGAGTTATCTAGAGAGAGATCAATTTCTCTTGGTTCACACAGGTTACAATCTAGGGACAGACTCCTTTGCACATGCAAAGATATTGAAGATTCTGCTTCTGGCCGTGGTAACTGGAAAGACACCCAACATCACTGGTCATCAGGGAAGTGCAAATTAAAATCACAGGGGAAGGAGAAGGGAGGGAAAAATAAGATGAAATCAGAGAGGGAGACAAACCATAAGAGACGTGGAACTCTAGGAAAGAAACTGAGGGTTGCTGGAGGGGAGGTGGGTGGGGGGATGGGATAATGGGGTGATGGGCATTAAGGAGGGCACGTGATGTAATGAGCACTGGGTGTTCTATGCAACTGATGAATAACTGAACTCCACCTCTGAAACTAATGATACACTCTGTTAATTGAATTTAAATAAAATAAGATTAAAAAAAAAACAAAACATGAGATGCTGCTCCACATCCCCTCGGATAGCTAAAATTCAGAAAGGCAAAAAGACAAAAAGCAGACCCAGACTGAGAAATACAGAGAACTGACTGTTGCCAGTGGGGAGGGGAGTAGGAGATACAGGCTTCCAGTTTTGGAATGAAGTGATGAGAAGAAAAGGTACAGTTTAGGCAACAGAGTCAACAACACAGCAATAGCATTACACGGTGACAGTTGGTAACTACACCTGTGGTGAGCATAGCATAACGTATAGAGACACTGAGTGACCATGTTGTACACCTAAAACTAATATGACAATGTGCTATCCTCAAAAATTAAAAGAAGAAAGTAAATCTCCAGGCATGGGAGATTTTTTCTCTCCTTGTTTGGGGCATATTCTTTGAATTTTTAATAAAAATAGTAAATGTATTTGATTAAAAATAAACTATCAGTAAGATATTTTTAAATGTAGAACTCATACCTTGCTAACAGGAATGTAAAATGCTACAACTACTGCATAGTTAACTATTTTTTTTTTCTTGGCAACTAATAAGCAGAGGAGAAACACTTTAAGACCATGCAAATGTGCTGCTGCTTCTAAAAAACTTTCTGCCTAGATTAAACATTCACTGATAATTCTTGCCTGAAACAATCTTCAGTATGATGACTGCACGATTAGAAGTAACCAACACCTGCAGTCTCTCCACATTTACCATCAGACACAGCATTCCACTCTAAGAGCTTCTTTGTCCCCTATCTTTGTATTTATTATCAGAATGAGTGCATACTGTTTTTTTCAACCACTGACAGATAATTCAATACGGTCGATTATTTTGCACTCAAATAGTCCCAGTTTTGGTCAATAGGAACCCCTTCATGTTGACTCCCCTGTCCTTGGGATATGTCCCCTTTTTTTAAAAAAACACTTTATTATCTCTTGACTCTTCAAAACTTTTAGAAGTAAATCCAGTAGGAATGTACCTATTCTGTTTGTAAACTCCTTTATATCCAAATCCTCCCTCTCACTCATGTCTATTTGTATTTTAATTTTTAATTCCAGCATAGTTAACATACAATGTTTCAGATGTACAATACAGTGATTCAACAATTCCCTATTTTACTCAGTGCTCATCAAGTATACTCTTAATCTCCTTCACCTAGTTCACCATCCCCCTACCCACCTTCCCTCCGATAAGCATGTTTGTTTTCTATAGCTAAGTCTTGTCTGGTTTTTGGCCTTTTTTCCTTTGTTCATTTATTTTGTCTCTTAAATTCCACATATGAGCGAAATCATATGGTATTTGTCTTCCTCTGACTTATTTCACTTAGCATTATACTCTAGATCCACCCATGTTGCAAATGGCAAAATTCCACTCTTTCTTATGGCTGAATAATATTCCATTGTAAATATACACCACAACTTTATCCATTCATCTATCAAGGGACACCTGGGCTGCTTCCATAATTTAGCTATTGTAAATAATGCTGCTATCATAGGGGTGCATGTATCCTTTCAAATTAGTATTTTCATATTCTTAGGGTAAATACCCAGTAATGTAATTACTGGTTCATAGGGTAATTCTATTTTTAATTTTTTTGAGGAACCTCCATACTGTTTTCCACAGTAGCTGTCCCAGTTTACATTCCCACCAACAGTGCACAAGGGTTCCTGTTTCTCCACATCCTTGCCTATTTAATTTTCACTATTCTGACAGGTGTAGGGTGATAGCTCATTGTGGTTTTGTCATAGCATTTCCCTGATGAGTGATGCTGAGCATCTTCTCATGTGTCTGTTGGTTATCTGTATGTCTTCTTTGGAAAAATGTCTGTTCATGTCTTCTGCTCATTTCTTAATTGGATTATTTGGGGTTTTGGTGTTGAGTTGTGTAAATTCTTTCATGTCTGTCATAGCCCCCCTACTAGGCCACAAAATCCCTAAGAGGGAAAATAATGTTCTAACTCTATCCTCAGGACCTAGGGCATACTAAGTACTATATGCTCATACACACACACACACACACATACACACACACACAAGCACACTTCTCTCCCTTTTATGAAGTTAGATCTGTATAAATATAAAAGATAATCATTTTCCTGGTTCCCAGCACAGAGCTTTTCATATACCAAGTGCTCAGTAAGCATCTTTGGGAAGAACTGAAACTATTACTTAGAAGAGGGACAGATCTCTGAGCAGAAATTCATAAATATATCCGCAATGCTGGGCAATGAGGTATAGGATGTGACGTGAAAAAAAATTCACCATGTGGTTTTTCTGATCAGCTGTCCCTTTTGTTCTGTCTTTTGCATGTGGTAGTGACAGGGATTTTTGTGGGCAATGTCCAAGTTTCCTGAGTGACTCAGCCTTGTTGCCCCACGTGTTGCCAAGAGCTAATTGCCTTCATGCTGCTCCGCCTAATAGTAATGACAACCACCATGCATTGAGTGCATTTTAAGTGCCAGGTACTGAGATGGATGGTGACCCTCCTCAATCTGTTCCTTGCACAGTAAAAGGAGCCAAGGAGTATACCTTTATGTGACCCCAAATTATTAGCACTAAATCAAATTCTACCAGAAAGCCTTTTCTCTAATCATCTTCCATGGAGCCAGTTGTCTTCCCTAGTTAACAAGTTGAAGTCAATGTGGTAATTTGCCAGGTGTCTGCTAGTAATCAGTATCATCTCCACCCCTCTTATGCTCTCGATTGTACCATCAGGTATGGGGCACCTGGAAAACACATATCCCTGGATCCCTTTGCCAGGAGGGGAGTTAGATTCAGACAATGAGAGACCCTTGTGTGAAATTTGGAAGGCGGAGGAGAAAGAAATGCCACCACCCTTCTGCCAACACCTCCCAACACACACTCACTCCATTTCCTAGGAGCAAGGCTCTCATTGACTTGATTCTTCCTTTGCCAGGCAACAAAATCAAGTCCTAACATTACTGTATCAATTGATTTTACTGATCAAGGCAATTTTTCTAGATCAAAACATTCTGGCTGGGACACACTGACCTATAATAAAGTTATCTTTGATCCATGACATATTTTGAGCATAAACATGTTCACTGTTTAAATTCTAAACATTTGCATGAACTTTATATTTTCAAAGGAGAAAAAAATCATCACCAGGGGAATTTAACACAAATGTTGCTGTCTGCTTAATTTCTTTTTTCTTCTAAGGTTAGAGAATCACCAAAATCCCAAACACCTGAACAACAGGTAGGTAAAGATGGCGAATAAGGGCATTTTAGATGTAGAGACTATCCTGATTAAAGGCATGAAAAACAAGGAAAAAACAAAAAAGGATGGTTTTGTTTGGTTTTTTTTTTTTTTTAAGATGCAGGAAGAATAAATACATTCAAACATATTCAACTAGGAGTTCTATTCTTTCGACTTAGAGCTCAATTGAATATCCTAGTACTGTAAAAAAGATTTTTTAACATTCTTTGAACTCAATAAACCTAACATCTCACTTGTACAATGAAGCCTGCAGTTAATGTAACTAACCATCTAGATTTGACCAGATTGGAAGGGTTCCCAAGACACAAGATTTGGGATTGAAACAAGGTAAGTCCTAGGCAAACCCGGACAAGTTGGCTACCCTACCTGCACACAGGAAACAAAGACCTCATAATGTCCTTTATAACCCATAAGGTTTTACTTTAATAAAATGGCTAGAGGAAAATCTTCTATTCATATAACCATTTTTACCTCATACACATTATTGCCACAGCTCTTAAGTTAGTAGTTCTCAATCTCAATTATGTATTAGGATCACTTTGGGAGAGGCTTTAAAAGCGGGGTGCCTGGGAATTACCCCCCACCCAACACACACAAATTAAATCAGGCTTATTTTGTGAAACTCCCTGCTAAGTACAATATACAGCTGAGTCAGTAAAAGCACTGACTGGTTTAAGTCTCAAGAGTTCCACTTTACAGAGAAGAACATGGAGTCTGAGTGACTAACATCACAGGGTCCCTAATCTTCTAGAGGAATGAAGGAGCTACAATGACACCTGAAATTATTCTGATTCAGATAAGAATCAAAATCTCTCCCCTGCCAGACTACAGTATGTTTTAGGGGTAAGGAAGAGGTAAAAGAAGTAAAACAAGTGGAGTAATCACACAGTTAAGCCCCATTGTTTCAGCAAACTTTCCCCTTTAGAGGAGATTTTACTGGACACGTGCACTTGAGGGGAAAAGAGGACATACCTACCCCCATTCTTGCTACTTAAGAGCATTCTTCAGGGAAGACAAGGAGTTACATTTTGGCTAATGATGAGGTTTGGGTGTTACTGCATGAGGGTCATGAGTTCAAAGCCGACTCACACAAAACTGTAGTTTTCAGGAAGAGGAACAGCAAGCAGAAGCAGGACAAGTGCTCAGAGAAAAAGCAAAGATAACAGTCCTTAGAGAAGATCAAACTGAGAGATTGTGGAATCTGAGTCGGCTTCCCTGTTTTCCTACAAAATCTTTGGTAAAATCTTTCCTTTTTCATGAGTTGTGGAGTTAAAGCAGGTTTAGAAGATGCAACTATGTGGATGGGAGAATTGTCCCATTTGGGTTATATTAGGAATGCTTACACATCCCTATATTCAGGTAGTAAATATTCATCAAGTATCTGCTATGTAGTAGACACCAGGCTAGTCTCTGGGGATAGAAAGATAGAGAAGGCATGCTCTCTGCCCTAAGGAAGGTTATAAACAATCCAGACTTTGCTGTCTTACCTTCTTAGTAAAAATTTACTCTCTGATCATTCCATCTGAAATGAAAGATACTTAGGGATTGTACCATCATTTCTGATAAACCAATATACCTCAAAATGAAGAATCCTCAGTAGTACTGTTTCACTGTCTTACTTCCATGTGCTTACTGTGGCTCAGTGGAAAGAATCAGGACCTCAGCCAATCTATCCACTGAGGTAAACATTGGCCCATTGAATCTGGAACTGGTAGCCTGGGAGCAACTGAGTTACACTCAGATGGTGAGCAAATTTCAAACAGAGCTCCCTGACAGGGTAGCCATGCAGAGTTGTGTAGGCTGTGCATTATGCAAATGCTAAATTCAACCAGCGCTCTGCTTGGGAAGTTTGGTACCCTGGAACAGAACTGCATCCACCATAAAAAACCTGCTGGGTTTTTCATTTGTTTTTGTTTGTTTATTTTCAATTAATCTAATTCACATCAAGGCTCAGTTTGTCCTCAGTAGTTCCTGGAGTCTGGGTGGATATGCTGTAGCAAAGATACCTAACAACTCCCCTGTAAAGATGGAACAGCACAGAACAGACACTTAGAAACACATCTGAACTCCAGAAATCATCTCCTGGAGTTTAAATTAAAAGTTATTTAGGAGGAGTTCTCCCTCATTTATGTGTCTGCGTCTGCCTCTGTTGCTCTGGGATTTGCACTGGTCGTAGGAAGGACATTGGGCACACAGAAAATGTAGGAATGGTCCCAGTGGCCATTAAAGATGTAGCTGTGAACTTCACCCTGGGGAATGGGCTTTACTGGCTTTTTCACCAAAGAAATTCTACAGAGATGTGCTGTGAGAAACCTTCAGAAACCTGGTCACAGTAAGGGAAACAATGTGGGAAAGGTTTCATTTCTCACCTAGGTTTCCAAAGACATGAAAGAAATCACCATGAAGAAAAACCCTACGAACGTAAGAAATGTGGGAAAGCCTTCTATTTTCGTGAATCTTTTAAAGTACATGAAAGGATTCCTACTGGAGAAAAAAACCCTTCTAACGTAAAGAATGTGGAAAAGCCTCTGTGGCACACAAGCTTTCAAAGACCCATGACCAGGGGAACATGGGAGATGCACCTTATATGCATAAAGAATGTGGGAAAGCCTTACATTGTTCCATTTCATGGAGAACACATGAAAATGGAGAAACCTTATCACTGATAACAACTGGAGAAGTAATTAAATACCATCAAACATTTTGAGCACATGGAAGGACTCACAGAAAAACCCTGTGAATGCACAGTGTGGTCAAGTTTTCATTGCTCACCTATGTCTCCAAATACGTGAAAGAAATCACAATGAAGGGAAACAATATAAAAAGTATAACAACATGTTCAGTTCTTCCAGTTCTCATCGAAAATGTGAAAGTACTTCACACTGGAAAGAAAATATGAATGGAAACAACATGGCAAAGCCTACAGGAATACAGTTCATTACAAGCACATGAAGGAACTCATACTGGAGAGAAACCCTCTGAATGTAAGGAATGTGGAAAAGCCTTCAGGTGTCATCAAAGTTGAGGAAGACATGAAAGAAATCATACTGAAGAGAAACTCTATGAATGTAAAAAATGTGGTAAAGCCTTCAAATATTACAGTTCCTTATAAATACACCAAAGGACTCACACTGGAAAGAAACCCTATGAATGTGAAAAATGTAGTAAAGCTTTCAGTTCTTCCCATTCTCTTCAAAAACATGAAAGAACTCACTGGAGAGAGATCCTATGAATGTGAGGAATGTGGGAAAGCCTTCATGTCTCATGCAAACTTTAGAGGACCTGTGAGAGTGCACACTGGAGACACACCAGGTAAATGTGCAGAATGTGGGAGAGCCTTCTGTCACCCCAGGTCCTACCGAAGGCATGAAAACACTCACTGGATAAAAACCTCTAATGCACATGGTATAAGAAAGACTTCAGTTGTCCCTTGTCCTTAAATGTGAAAACTCTTGCTGAAAAGAAATATAAAGTAACATGAGAAAGCTTGATGGGAATTATCCATAGTGTTCCAGAAAACTTTCAACACAGTAGAGTTGTTATTAAAGTTGTGTGTATGTGTGTGTATATATTTTTATATACACACACATACACACATATTCTGTTTACCAAGCCTCTTTCTAAAAGCACATCATCATAATGTGAATTTCTACTAATTACTCTCAGAAATGAATATTGAGGTGAGAGAATTCTGAGTTGTCTTTCAACAACAGTACCTAAGATTACAGGTAGGGTTTTTTCCTAAATCAGTTAATAATATTTTCTCTTTCCATTTTGAAGCTTGTTGAATCCATGGGTGAATTGAAGTCTATTTCTAATATGTAATTAGTTTAAGTTTTTGTAATTTTTTTTGTGTTTAAGGGCCATTGAAAAATTATAGTTTGGTATTTGTTGGTATTTTCTACTGGTCTTGTGCAGCAGTTCCTGGATATCCTTAATCCATTATATGTATTGTACTTTTCCTGCTGAGAAAGCTATTGATTGATTGATTGACTGACTGATTGTGGTAGAAAATGAAAGGCTCCTATACTTTTTTTTTTTTTAAGATTTTATTTGTTTGAGAGAGCATGGGGAGAGGGGCAGAGAGAGAGAGAGAGAGAGGGAGAAGCAGACTCCCCACTGAGCAGGGAGCCTAATGCGATGCAGCACTCTATCCCAGGACCCCAAGATCATGACCTGAGCCGAAGGAGGACACTTAACAGACTGAACCACGAGGGGCCCCTCATTCTCCATAGTAATAGTTGAAATAGTTTTATTTATGGCAAGTTGAAAAAAATTTTTTTAAATTAAGGTTACTTAGGAAACTAAGAGGAAGAAGAATTCTTTTCTAAGACTCAAACATTATCACAAAGAAGAGTTTTAAGAAGATTAAGTGTATCTCAAATAGCACAATAACTGTTTAGACTATGAAAACAAGAGCAAACTTAGGAGTTATAGCCTTCAGGAACCTCCCCAAAGATACAAGCCTATGATTTTTAAGGATAAACATGTAAACTTTAGTGGGTACCTAGAAATGGAACCCCAAACTAAAGCCACTAAAGCCTTAAAAGATGCAAAGACGACCTTCACGCAAAGACCTCCATGGAGAAGAGGATGTGGGCCAGTGCTCAGACAAAAAACCCATGTATGCAGAGTCCCTGCAATGGAAAGAGGGCTAGAGTATTTGAGAAACAGGTTGGAATGGAGTGGTCCAGGAAGGTATTAGCACCAAATGCTGTCAGAGACATCACATAGGGCTTTATGCAACAGGGTAAAGGGTTTTTTTTTTTTCCAATTCTAAGTGTAATTGGAAACATTTAGTGACTTTAACCAGGAGCATTTTGTAACCAGATTTGTGTTTTGTTTTGTTTTTTTAAATCACTCTGGTTGCTGTGCAGAAAGTGAGTTGTTGGAGGAAAAAATAATTCTGTTGGACAGCAAATTTGACCAAAAGTCAGTAGGAACAATGGGTTTAACATGTGTTCCCATCATTTACTAGAGAATTCTTAAGTCAGGTCCCAGATCCAAATGGGAAAGGAACTGACAGAAACATAAACCCATGGGTAGCTTATGTCTATATAAATGTGTGTATTCAAAAACTGTTGAATAAGTAAAGGAATTTTAATTCCTTCTCATTCCAAGGGGCAAAAAGACTCCATTTCCTATGTTCACTACCCCATGAGAATTTGAAGGAGGGTGGACTGTTGCCATATTCTTTCCTTTGAATTCCAGAATCAGAATAAATGGGGATTTACAACAGTCACATGTGCCATTATTACAGACCTTTTGTGTGCACTCCAGGGGAACAATGAGTAGTAACATTGGATACAACTAAATGGCTTATTCATTATAATCACCAGAGATTCAGAATGCATGTGTCAGGATCAATGCTTTCAGTCTTCACGAACTACAGTTTTTCAGTACATCGTAATGACTGTTTTACAAGTGGGTCTATTGAACAGTTATAGGAACCATTACACACACCTACAACTATGCAGATCCTGGGTTCCAACGTCAAACATAAACTACAATATTCTACTCATTAAATCTTGAGTCTCTCTTTAAAGCTTATGATTTCATCTTCTTAGTCCTAATTTTAATGAGATTCAACGATCCTCACCTTTGAAACTGCATTTATCTTTGTCATTAAAGAATCAAGGGTTCTTTTATGTTGGGCTTAATTGTGATGAATACATTTCATGCTGATGATTACCTAAGTAACATCAGAATGTTTGAACATTAAACTCAGCACATACATTCTTTCTTCTAAACTTGAATAACTGTTCAAATACCATCACAAGTTTCAAAGTATCTCTTCTTAGTGGGCAACTCATATGTGCCATATTTTATTAGTGGAAGTTCTGATGTTGACAGAGGGCAGCATAACTAAATTTACACATGTGACCATGCCAAAGAGAAAAATCAACTTCTACATTCTTCTAAAAGCTCTGGCAATTGATTCCAATGATGAATTAGGGAGAACTATC
This sequence comes from Leptonychotes weddellii, assembly GCF_054177405.1. Classification (NCBI taxonomy): domain Eukaryota; kingdom Metazoa; phylum Chordata; class Mammalia; order Carnivora; family Phocidae; genus Leptonychotes; species Leptonychotes weddellii. The sequence continues at coordinate 155,416,594 of NC_138372.1, forward strand.
ACAAAATAGTGTTTCTTCTACAAAATTCCAAATCTTGTCAATAGTTTTCAGAAATCACTGATAGACCACAAAAAGTTAGAGTGCTCAAACAGGTCTTTGACCTCTTACCAATAATTCCTGTATGTAAAGCATGAAGCCTGACAAAAGGTTAGAAAATTTCAAAAACATCAGAACTCCATCAGACTGACCTCCCAATTTCCTTTTCTATTTTTTGACTAATACAGTAAGATTATGTTTCTCTTCAAGAACAACTTCACCTTCTCTCTGTTGGTCATATTGATACAATCATTCTGTCATAAAAAATGTTTAGTCAATGACTATTAAGAATATACCCTCTGGGTATATAAAGTCATTTAACTGTTGAGATTCATTCCCCAAGTTAACTTTAGGATGCAGTTTGTTAAGAGAAATGTCTAAGCAGCAGTTTTGGATTTATCGATTTTTTCTTTTTTTAATTGCTTGTATCACAGATGATAGGTGGGGAGGGGATAGAGAAAAGAGAAAGGGAAAATGAAAAGAGAACAAGAAGGTAAAAGAAATTAGGAAGATGTATAGAAACTCGGGGGGAAAAAAGAAAAAGTAGTTGGGCCATGTGGCTATCTGGAACTAGCCATAAATATTTTATTAAAACAACTTTGATACCAATCATAGCTAAGAATAAATAAAGGTTTTAAAAAGAAAAACTCAGCAGACAAAATTTAAAGAAGTCAATGAAATTATCACTGATACTAAAGAATATACTTGCCAAGTTACTAGGATTGACACTAACATTCTGTATATTCTAACTGGCCTTGCTGCTTTGGAGACAAAAGTGAAAAACCCACTTACTAGTAATGTGTTAGCAATAATCAGTTCAGAATAAGAACACTTCACATTAGCATTCTTAAAACACAGACCAATATTGGAGAGAGGAATAAGATCAATGCAAATTATTTCCAATTTAGGTGCACCTTGAAAAGACTTGTCACCAGAGGCAATTTTACTGCCTAACATCGATAGTTTTTGTTGGCAAATGGTATTTCCTTCCCAAACAACCACGAACCTATACATCACTCTCTCTCGCTTAGATCAAGTCAATTGTTAGAACTAATGTTCTATTTTGATTTTTTGTAACAAAGTTACTTAACAAAAAATTTGAGACCTTCATCTGATGGATAATTATGAACATGGGAACCCAGAAATTTATATTGTAATGAGAACGATGTGTATTTTTGTAAAAATTTTGGAATGACCATAGTTTCAATAAATTTAGGCTATATCTTGCCAAGCTTTGTATTCCAGATAAACATGGCTAAGATTAGAAAAGGCTGACAATGAGGGCACTTGCTGAGAGCCAGGGTCCTAGAGTTCAGTCCATGGTTCCTAGGAGGACTTGATACGTGGCCAGCGCAAATTTCCTCATGGAGGCTTTGACACCACCCATAAGACAGAGGTCTAAGGGGAATGAATGGGCTTATTCATGTGAGTCATAATCCTATCAGTCATGGGCTGGTTCATTTCCTATCAGGTGTGACATGATAATTTTTAATGAATTCTACTGTATCAAAATAAACTTTTTCCCTATTTATATAAAGTTTATTCCTTTTGCTCTTACTACAAAAATAGTCATCCTTTTGAGAGTGGAATGGCTTGGTTAAAATCGATCACAGAATAATTCATTTTAATTTTGACCCTGTCAAACTTCAGTGATTAACATTTCATCGTTTGTGCCATTGGACAGTCTCTCTATATTTGAAAACAAGACCTGGAAACTGGAGTTGTCAACCTTCCTTTTAAGCTTTTGGCATAGCTATAATTTTAAGGGTGTGTTGGGCAAGAGAAGAAAGTTCTAACTCAAGGCAATACTACAGCCCTTTGAAATAAGGGCTTCTCTAACATGTGTTCAGACTTTCTTATGCGGAAGCAACTGAGGAAACTTCCAGAACTTCAAAGTTTCCACATCAACCTCATCTTTCACAAGAACTATAGGAAAGCTGATGCAGGCACCTGCCCATTTTCCTTTGTTGGTAAGACCCTAACCAGAGACTTACTAAACCACCATTATGCAGGCAATCATATAAAAGCATGGCAGTGTGGGATGCTTTGTAGTTTATTTAATTCATTTAGTCAACAAATACTTTTTGAGCTATTAGGTGTCAAGTGCTGGGTAGGACCTGGAGATACAACAATGGACAATACAGAAAAGTTCCCATTCTTATAGATTATATAGTCTCACGGGGTAGGAAGATAAATAGGCAACTCTAATACTAGGTGATAAAGACTATGACAAAGTTCAAGAGTAACCAGAAGGAATTCTAACCCAGTCTAGAGGTGGCAGTTGAGACATGCAGAGTCGATCTTCATTATCTTCATTATCAGGACTCTGTATTTGTGAAATTGCCCATTGCTAACTTTTATAACCCCAAAATCAATACTTGAGGTGCTTTGCTGGGCATTCACAGACAGGCTCAGAGTATGAGAATTTTTGAGTGGCCACACTCACACATTCCCAGCCGAACTAAAACAAGATGGTGCTCTGCCTCCTTGTTTTAGTGTTCAGAGATGAGCAGAGAGTGGAGGCTGTCTGCAGGTGGCTATGCAGGACAATGCAAGACACTCTGACACCAGCCAGTTAGACCAGGTTTGAACCCCAACTCTGGCATCTGTTAGTGGGGGACCTCGGGCAAGACACTAAACACTTCCAAACCTCACTTTCTCTTATTTAGTAGTGTAGAGTCAATAACATCTTACCTGTCTAACTAAGGTGTTTCTAAAGGGGTTAAGGAAAATTATAAAAGTGCTTTGAAAATGGTAAAAGGTCATAGAAAAAGATTAGTTATCAATACTGGCTGCTTCTTATAAAGCATAAAATAGACAAAGATTTGGGGATAACAGCTTCCAAAAAGAGGAGACAGATGATTACAGCAGATGTAACATTTGCACTAAATCAACCTGTTCAGGAGGCTTGCTATCTTAGTTTTATAGAGATTTTATAGAGATTTAAGCCCACAATGAAATAAACCCATATGTTGAAACTGTGCATAAAGCATCTAATTGGTTACATGAGGGAAAGTTAACATTTGATTTTTGTGAGATTTTTTATGATTTTTGTGCATTTTTACAAGAAAATACAACCTTTGTTACTTCTAGCTGACAAAATAGAAGATGTATTTGAGGCTATAGAGGGCCTTCCAGAATTAACAGGATAGATGCTTTGCAGGAAGCACCTGCTTAAATGCAGGCAGGAACTGAGGAGGCAAGAGTAACAAAAGCTTCAGTACTAGCTCTGCTGGAGAACGCCAGAAGTTTTTGCTGCCTACCATAACCACATGTATACATCCTGTTTACTGTGCCTATGTTGATCTCCCCGGTTTCAAAACCCAGGTGAGTGGGTCTAACAGGCAAGCCAAGATGACATGCCCACACCCTGGCTGCCAGGGGAAGGCTAAGAAAGAGGATCCTCTCTCGGGCATTTTTATGGATAGCCGGCACTGTCTTGCAACAACACATTTCAAAATGCCTATTTCCCACAAAATAGGAAGGCACATTGGATTTGTATGCCCCAAAATAACAAATATCCAACATATTCCTAAAATATGTGGAGAGGAAAGAAAATACTAAATTACTGATGAAAGCAGTCCCTTAAAAGAGAATAATGACAAGTCAACTATGAAACTATCTCAGTGTCTCCAAGGTCTTATGACTGAGGAAACCAAAGGCTCTTTGGTCCAAAGAGACATAGACTGGAAGAAACACATGCTTGATTTATCACCTACTGTCTATGGGAAGACATATCCTAAGGCAACCTTGAAGAGCTGTCCCCAGTTCATAGACAAAAAGATGATTATCCTTAATGCCAAAAATGCTTTACTGACATAACATCACTGATTTATAGATCCCTCTGACATTACTAAACACTACTTTTTCTTCATTCTCTTCTTCCATCTCTTCCATACCTTCCCCCCACGTGGCCATTCCCAACCCCAGTCAGAAAACCTACATTTTGAACTAGAATTTCTTGAGTACATTCTCTACATCAAGAACTAGAATTGTTAATATGCTTGACATTTTTACAAACAGTATCTCTAAAATTTACATCAACCCTCCCTATTTTTTAAGGATGGAGTAAAGAGGTTAGGTAACTTGCCCCAAATCACACAGCAAGCATATTTGAAAGTCCCGTTTCAAAAACAGGACTTTCAAATCCAGATCTGCAGAATTCCAAAGGTACTTATTATCAAGTTATAATGGCTTCTCATTTTTGTTCTTTACCTTCTGAGGAGATCTGAGAAAGCTGATGAATTTATTAGGTTCTGTTTTAGGTAAGCTAGATAGGACTTCCATTGCCCAAAGTTTTAGTCCTTACAACCATACTTAAAACTGGTTAACAAAGTTGAGGAAGTCCTCGACTCCTCCCAGGAAATAAAAGGTCTCCTCTACTTTTTCTTGAAGATTCCTATATTCTTTCATCTGTTCCCCAAAGCAAGTGCCCCCCTCAATCACTATCAGAGGCCAGATTAGTCTTGGCAGCTTCCTCCCTATCTCACTGCAGTGAGGAAGCTACCTGTTTCCCACGTGTCTCAGCAGGATAACATGTGCGAAACAGAGGTAATTATCAAAATATTCAATAGCAGGGGTTTCCTGACTGAAAGAGCTATATAGTTATTGCCATTTATCTCTGAACTCTGCCAAGAGAAACAAAGACTGAGGCATGAACACTCCCTCCAGTAAGTGGATGTTTTCCTGGTTTCCCAACTATTAAAGAGGACAACTTAATTAAAGGATATAAACTGCCCTTGTTCAAAGAAAAAAAAATCACCAAATTGTACTTCCAGAAACTATGGTTTGTAGCTCTTAACAGGATGGCTTTTATTCTGGAGTACAAAACATGAATCATTCAACTCTACTCTTCTCTTCTTCCCTTCTCTTGAATCTTGTCTCATGTCTTCTCTCCTTACTGGACTCCCATCCTCATCACATCCTGGAGTGTCTTGACTATGAAGCCAATAGGAGCCAAAGAAGCACAAAGTACACCTGAGTAGATCTCAGTGTCAAAGATTAATTCAGGAGATAGTACCATTAGTAAAATCCCTCTTGTTCTCCCAAAAGTTCCTATTAAGTATTATTGTCTCCTCTTAATTGATAAAGAAATTGAGAAAGGAAGCGATTGGCTTGACTTTGAACTATGTAAGTGATAAAGCCTGCTCATTCAGTTATGTGTGAGTGGGGGTAGGACAACTACAATAAACAGGCACCCAGTGCTCTACCTCAGGGCCAGGGCCACTCCTCAGCACCAGCCGAATGTCTCCCAACAGGAAGGAGGCTTCCCACTTTCCAAAAGATTCTGGAAATTGCTATCTGAATGTGAGATAGTCTAGGTGTATTCACTATGAGCCGATGCAGCCAGTGTAGGACATTTGCCTTCAACAATTGAGTTAGAGCAGATCCAAGCCTAGGACACTCCAATCTTCTGGCTCTGGACCTGGTGTATTCTCCTTACACCACTCTCAGCCAAACACTATACCACATGTGTGTGCATAGAGGGTGAGGACAGGGCAGCCAGATGGTAGAGGGGCCTAACAAGACAGCTCTACCAAGAGGCAGAAAGAGAACAAAAGAGGTACTTATTAAAGAAAGAAGACATTTTAGACATGACTGTCATCAGCAATAAGGTTAACTCCTCACATTTTCTCTCAAGATTCCTTCAACTTGATTTACTTTGGAGAAAAAATACACAAGAGAAAACTCAGTTTCATGTCAGTTCAAAGTCTATAGCAAAAGGCATTTGGGGACAGAAATACAACTGAAAAGTCAGGTACTGGAGACCTTTTATTATGGATCTCGGGAGTCTCCATTTGCTCATTCAGTGCCTAGTTACTGTGTATTTTTACAAGCCAGGCACTGGACTTGATGTAGGCAGGACTAGGCTGCTTATATTTAAGAGGCTCATGCTTTTAGGAGACCATAGACTTCATTAGAACATAATGAAAACTGAAGACTGTATGTGCTAGGTCCAAGACAGCCTTAAAATTTCCCTCAGCTTGACTAAACATTAGACTATATAGGCCCCTGACCTCCCTTTTCTTAGAAGGCTTAAAGAACTTTTTCATTATAAAGGTCTTGGTCCCTTTGAGATATCAATCTTCTCCTAGCCTCTTGCCAGATTTACAACGCAGGAATAGCATTCTCAATGACTTGGGAGCCATTCCCCTGAAAGGAATTCATCAAGAAAGATAGCATATCTCCCTGTTTCTGTGAGAGGATAGGAGCCCAGCTTCAATAAACAGCAGTTAGCAGAGAACCTAGTCACCTTGACCAGCTCCTCCTCCAGCACCTTCCAGTACCTGTCCAGTGCTTAAAAACCTTCCCATCTTTTCTGTGGGGCTTTCAATCTCGCTCATCTATTGCAATAGTCTTGAATAAAGTCTTCCTTGCCCACTTAACTTGTTGATCCTAATTTTTGACATCTACTGGCTTGTGAACTTGGGGGAGAGAGAACTAAGTCATTGGCAACTGGAAAAGATGCAAACATCATATTAGTGGCTACAAGGCAGGAACTTTTGAAAGATGAGCAGGGAACTGCACTAATCAGACTGAGTGGTACAAGAATATTCCAAGCGGCAGTTCTCCCCAGCACTGTTGCAGAGGTGTGAGTGGTAGGTGTGGAAATGGCTTGAAATAAGCAGTGGGATGTCAAAAAGCCAAAACTATCATGGTGAGAGCTTCTGTGACTCTTACTTCTGCTCCACTTCCTAGTTCTATATTGAAGTTTATTTTAATAGTTATCTTAATTTTTTTTAAAAAAAACTAAATCTGTAATGGGAAATGATCTCAGCAAAAATCCATGGAATTCAGTAATTAATGTTTATTGAGTGCCTACTATATGCCAGGCAAACAGATACAGGTGCCCTTGCAATAAAAAGGGTTAAGAGCATGGGTTCTGTACCAGCTATGTGACTATATGACCTTGGGCAAGTGACCTGGTCTCTCATGACTCAATTTTCTCATCTGTAAAACAATGCATGGTTTTCTTAGTTGTTATGAAGAATAAATGAATTAGAACAGGAGAAGCATTTGTAACAATGCCTGCACACATTAATTGCTTAGTATATATTATGTATTTCTGGACATTTATTAAACCAAGTTTAAGTCTTATTCATGGCTAGCTAACACATATTTCAAAGATCATTATTACTAATAATGGAGACTTAGGAGAAGGCACATTTTTTTTTCTTCCTTAAAGTTTTAATTTTTTATTTTTGTTTAAATTTAAATTCATTTAATTAACATAGAGTACATTATTAGTTTCAGATGTAGAGTTTAGTGATTCATCAGTGGCATATAATACCCAGTGCTCATTACATCAGAGAAGGCACTACTTTTTTAAAATTGCCTTTCATATATTTCCTTTCTGAATATTCTCACATTAGAAAGAGGGAGTCCCCTGCTGAAGAATATCCCCAACTCTCTACTCTCTCACCAAACATGCCCAGTGCAAGCCCTGGGGCTCAGTGCACCCATTTCACCCAGCTCTCAGGGTTTCCACAACTTCACTCAATAAGTAGCCCTGCTACTTGGCTGCCAGAATTAATGAAGGAAAGCCTTCTTATTTAGCCTTCTTTCCTCATTATCTATGAAATGGGCTAGGTCTTCATTTTTATTTACTCTTCCATTTTACAATGGAAAGAGGAAAAACAGAAGGGGTGGGGGACAGCATGAACAAGCAAGGGCAATCCCGTGGTTAGCCTGGGAGCCAGTCTTCCGTCACGCTTAGGCACTTAGGCTCCAGAGCCAGGAAGCCTGGGTTAAAACCCAGGTCCATAAGCCATGTGACCCTCAGCAAATGACCTACTTCTCTATGCCCTAGTTTTCTGATCTATAAATTATAGAAAATAAAAGTACCCACCACCATCATGGGGTTACTGCAAAAAAAAAAAAAAATTATGTAAAGCACTTGGAACAACCTGACAGATGCCAGCTTTTACCATTAATCTAATGAGAGCTGCCTGTCAACATTCTTCCCTTTTCCATTCTAGGTTTCTTGATTCCCTTCCGATGAATTCTTCATTTGAAATAAGTATCTTGTCTGAGTGCTATGCACTGAACTGAAACCTTTAATCCTCTTACAAACCTTCACACAGACTGGAATGAGTGCTCCTTCATATTCATTGTTCTTCCCACTAAACCCTAAGTTCTTTAATAGACCATGCAGTCCCACACCTGGTACAGACATGGTGGTCAGTAAGTGTTGACTGAACTATGCAAACTGCTATGAACACAAATTGCTTTCTAAACTTACTATGCAAATTTGATATGCAACATGAGAGAGGTGTTAGCTAACACTGTGTTGATAATGATATTGCAATACAGAAATGTAGCAAATCAGTGATATATACCTTAAACTTATACGAGGTTCTATGTCAATTATATCTTGATTAAAAAATTTCATTTCAAAAATATTTCCAAACATTTCAGATTCACTTACAAAATTTAGACAGTACCAAAATACCAAAAGCAATTTTAGTTCTAAGAAAAATCTCAACAGAAACTGTATGCCTGAATGACACCAGCACGTGAATTTAAATTTAAGAATATATGCAACAAAAACGCATGGCAGTTATTAGTCTGTATACTATATGGGAAAGAAGAATTTATATACCATTGTCCTTCCTGTGTTTTGTCAATTCCAGAATTTTTAGTTGTGTTTAGATAATTAATGGAGGTTTTTCTCTGCCAAAGTTTTGTAAAGAATAAAGGTGAGCTCTGTCACCATGAGTTGACACGAGTGCTGCTTTCAGGGCTGTTCAGATTCTTGTTGAGACTAAGAGGCACACCTGCTCCACCAAAGCCAGTATGTCCTAGGGATAGAGTCTTGTCTCATATTAGAGCCACTACCTCAGCTATGAACAGTCCTATCTAAGGACTGGATAGTAGCATCTCTAGATATCTTGAAATTAGCAGAAGGGCCAGAAATACATGTGATTAATTAGAATCCTTCAAATAGTCTCAGGGGGCAGAACTGAACAAAAGATTCACAAATCTAGTGCTTCCTCCTAACTGTCCACTGAGTTGGGACTTTGGGTAGAATCAGAAAGATTATGAGCACTGGAGAGGCTTCAAAGTGCAATAATGAATAGAGAATTGAAAAGATATGCCTATGAAGAGGACTTCAAAAAGATGGCAGGGAGTTAGCACAATGAACCAGCAACACTAGAGGAGTAAAAAAACATCTGGATGAAAAGTAGAAACTATGGTCAGACACCTGAAAATTATTAAAGATGAATTTATATTTAAGGAGACAGAAGTGCGTGTGTGTGTGTATATGTAGTTTCAAGAAATCGGAGATGAAGATTGTAAAATCTACTGGACATTGGATCATGCAAATTTCTTCAAGACTCATGAAAACAGATACTATTTTTCACCAACAATACAATTCACCAACACCAGTACAAATAATTTTTCGAAGAAAAAAAATTTAAGATTCAACTTCATGCACGGGTCAGCTTTTTGTTCATTTCCTTAAATAATGAGATACAGAGGTAGAGTCATCATGAGATGTAAAAATAAATCATTCTATCATTGTTTTTATAATAAGACAAAGAAATCATTATAATGAGATAAAATTACCTTATATGTTATCTATTCTAACTCTTAATTTTATAGGGAAAAAAATAACCTGGGAATCTAGAAAGTTAAGCCACCTCTAGATCATATAAGAGTTATTCATGGAAAGCCTAAAACATAGATTATTTAAGAGATTTAGATTCTATCTTTTTAGACCACAACCAATGATTGGATTACAAAACCATCTTTTTTTTTTCATACCTATTGAGTTTCTAAGACAAGCCCCCTATGCTGTGCCAAGTATTGAGTATCATCTACAAACAGATAAAACTCTTCCCTCAGACTTTACAGTCTAGTGAGAAGACAAACAATACCAACCAAGTACACCAAGAAAGAGTTGCCTAGGCTCCTAGCTCTGAAATAGAACACTGGGGTGGATATCTACTTAGAAGGATCTGGAAAAGATGCTATAATTTAAGCTCTGACATAAAAAAAGAATGTATGCCTATCAAGGTGTAGAGGAGAAAGTTCTAGGCATAGGGGGAAGCTTTGAGAAAGTTTCAAAGACAAGAAGCAAGTTGGCCTCAACTTGTTGGAAAACTACAAAAAGGTACATTTGGCTAGAATCTACCCAAGCAGAGCCTCGTGGGCCAAGATAACAGGTATTTCAATCTATGATTTGTCAAGTGATTTGAAGCTTGAAATTTACCTGGTCAAATTCACTTCTGTAGAAGAACACTCTGGCACTGTACCAAAGGAAAGAGCCAAGGGCAAAAGTAGAGAAGCTTATTAAGAGGCAACAGCAAGTCTGGATGAGAGGAGTTAGCTTGAACTAGGGTGGATGTAATAGAGATGAAGGAAATCAAACAGATTCAAGAATAGTTATGTAGGTAGAACCAAAACCTTGAGAGAACAGTGGGAGTATGAGAGAAGAATCAAGAGGGACCTCCCGATTTCTGTGTTCAATCGAGGAGTCTGTGATGCCATTGACTGCATCCCCAATTGCATTCCCCAATTGAAGACTGGGGAATAAAAAGAAATCAAAGGTTCAGATTCAGGAGTATTCAGTTTGAGGGGCTTGCTAATTCACTCAAGAAGAAATGACAAATTTACAACTGGAGCTATGAAATGGACAATTGTGAAAAAAGGCCCAGGTTAGAGACTAATTTTTGAAATCTGTATTTCAAGTATTAAAATGAATGGGATCATCTCATGAGAGGGTGTACAGAGAGGAGACCAGCTTTTGAGCTCTGATGAATGGCAACGTTAACAATTTCTTCCCCTTTTTTTTCAGATATATTAACTTCCATTGCCTCTATCACAAGTTGTTTCTTTAACCCTACCTGTGGATATAACCAAATAAACCAAACATCTTTTCATTTCAATTCTATGAACTCAGTTTCAGAATAACTAGGGTATTTGTGGTAAAGAAGATTACTTTTGCATTATATAACGTAAACAAGAAATGTTTATCTTAAATATTTTCTTCGCATTTATTGAGAACTTACTTTTGCACCAGATACTATGCTGTTTTTCATTAGTTTCTCACAATTTTATCAATAATATAATTGCTATTAACCTTAGTATATAGATAAAGAAACAGAGTGATTAAGAAATGTTACTTATGAGTGCCCAGCTAATATGAGAGCTACTGAAATTAAATGGATGAATTATAACTCCAGAACCCTATTTTACCATTGCGCTAAAAGAATCCTACAACTGCTTAGTGAAACAGGAAATACAGGCTATAGCATTTAAAACTTTAGGCTCACGGGCGCCTGGGTGGCTCAGTTGGTTAAGCGACTGCCTTTGGCTCAGGTCATGATCCCAGAGTCCTGGGATCGAGTCCCGCATCGGGCTCCCAGCTCAGTGGGGAGCCTGCTTCTCCCTCTGACCCTCTCCCCTCTCATGCTGTTTCTCTCTCTCTCTCTCTCTCTCAAATAAATAAAATCTTTAAAAAAAAAAAAAAAACTTTAGGCTCACAAATGGTATGTAATTTGCCAAGTGCATAGTGTCAGAGCTGAAGAGAATATCTGCCACAGTGATGCTATGTATCCATACACAATTGGGCCAATTATGGACAAAGGACAATGAATTATAAAAGGACAATGAATTATAATTGAGGTTTCATACTACCCCTTCATTACCAGAAAATTCAAAGACTTATCCAACTAGCTTAGTGGTATAAACAAAGGCTTTCTCATAAACCTAAGGATTTACACATCTCCCTGCTTTATTCCTGACTTGCAAACAACTCCACTCCCCAACAGTGGATGAAATGAAGGAATGAAGAAAGGGAAGGACAAAAGGAAGGAAAAAAGAAAGGTTTGTATTTTGCTTGATTAAAAGATTCATACATATGCCTTACTTGTAATAATCAACTTCACTTTTATTACAACACACTGTTTCTCAAGGAAACATGAAAAATGGACATTATTCAATAAAAATCTCATCAGAAAAGGGTTGTTTGGTCTGTTGAAGGCCAAATAACCCGCTGATTAATGAATTCTTCTGCTATGCATTATTTATTTAGGATTGTGCAGACGGGTAATCTCTTGAAATTTCAGCTTCACACGGTACCTTTTTTCAGTTCCTTAAAAAATATATTTACCTTGATTCGTAAAAAATCCGTGGGTGAAATTTTACAACACGCCTGGAAAGCACTAGAAGCAACAACAGACTGGGGAATCCCTGGTGCAGCCGACAGCCTGAGTCACTCGGCTTTTGCTGTTGTATAGCCGTCCCCTTCAGGGTCAGTGATGGATGAGTGATGGAGTCAGCCTAATTCTTTACAAAATCCATGCCTGAAGTGGCAGCCAAGGTCAAAAGACAAAACTGGCTGGATCTCTGCACCTAGTGTACTGTTCCTGTTCTTTCAAAGGCTCTGGGGAGGTCCTTAAATGGGGGGCAGGGGGAGAGGAGACAGACTTAACACAAATCAACTCTTTTCCTACTCTTCTACTCAACACATACTGTTGCCTCATTTCCACGATAAACTCCTATGTTCTGGTCGCCATATCAAACATGCCACCCAGGTTCAGTGCCAGGATAGAAAAAGTGATTTTGTTTGGCTAAAGGAATATGAATCTATTCATAAAGCCCACATAACAAATACAGTCTGATTCAACCACTCCATTTCTTCCAGTCCCATTTACTGAGAAGTATACTTTGGCTCAAATGTGTATTAACAAGGAAATCTATGTTTGTGGTGACCTGCTCTGAATGAGCCCCATTCTTACAGAAAGTCTTCTATTATACCAAAGAAAAAAAAGCCTGATGGGTTGGGGAGAGTAATTCATAGACAAAGATGTGCTGACAGCTCTGAATGAATAGCTTTCCTCCTCTAGGGCTCCAACTCCAGTAGGCCCCCAGGCGAGGGAACGTACTCACTCACCAGAATCCCAAAACGGCAGTCACATCCAACCAAATCCTGGAAGTGATTACAGAAGAGACCTCTTTCCTGAAAAAGCAGCCTTTCAACTTTCTGCATGCAGTATTTTCTTTTCTTTTCTTTTTTTTTTTTTTTTTTAAGTAGGGGGTAGAAAAAGATGAAGTTTTCAGACCAGGTTTCAGTAAGTCTGATTTCTCTATCCACAACGGCTTCCTGTGTTTGGTGTGTGATGAGCCTAATGGAGCTGCCACGCTGAAATAGTTATGAGCTATTCAAGAGCCTATAATGAATTGAGATTCCATGTTATCAAGTTGTTGTTTATCATGGCAACAAAGCAGAGGGATGGAGGATGCAAACATAATTAAGGGTCATTTCCCTGGATGGGGAGAAGTCCAGGATTCAAGTTCTATTTATTGTCAATAAATCTGGGTGACACATGACAATGTATTAAGATTATCTAAATCTTATTTCTTGAATCTAAGCAGCTGGCTTTCATTTATTTCATTATTTTATGTTTTAAAGAGCATGTAAGACAAAAATAAATTTGAATGCTTTAGGGTGGTAAAATCTTTCCTGTCCTCCACAGGCTCCCGCCACTTCCTTCTGGATTTCACCCACCCCACCTATACATTAAACAAATTCTTATTGAGCATCTCCTATGTGTCGGACACTAGCTAGGCACTGGGCATTCAGCCATCACACACACACAAAAGAGAGAGAGACAGAGAGAGATAGACAAAATCTCTTCTCTAATGGAGTTCACATTCCAGTAAGGGGCAGGGTCAGACAATAATTAACAGATAAGTGAGTAATGCACCAGATAGCTTAAGTGTTATGCTGGGAAAAGAACAGGATGAATGATAGAGAGGGTTGCAATTTCAGATAGGATTCTTGCAAGAAACTGACAAACACATAGTCACCCCTTCCATAAAAAGCCTCAAACCCCCTATAAGTCCTAACATCAGGAAAAACCTAAAGCGAATCTTCTTCTTGCAGGTCACAAGGATTTTCATTTCCTATCGGTCTACTCATATGGCAGATAATAAGACTAAAGCTCCCCAGTATCCAAGAATTTACCAGGAAAGACATTTTTATTGGCAGAGGATGGGAGAAAGAAAGGCCAAGGTTTGTTCTGTTTTGTTCTGTTATTCATCCTTGGGCTTTAACTTACTAATGAATCTTCTCTTTTGAAATGATGTTTTTCTGTGAAGAACTCAGATATAGAATAAGCATGTTCCTATTGGAAGTGATAAATTACACCTGAAACTAATATAACACTATGTTAACTGGAATTAAAATAAAAAGTTAAAAAAACTTCAAATATAAATTTAAAAATAAGAATAGCATGTCCCCACTTATCCCCATCTCTCACCTAAATGATACCCATTTACAGCATGCCCTTTAGAGATTCTCAGACTTTTCCCAAGCTCTGTTCTAGAGTTTGGATAAAGGGTCTCTACAATGACATCCAAGTCCCACTCCAGTGTTCTGTCTTGTCTGTCATCAGAGCCTCACACTCTGTCCTAGGTATGGTTTGTACCTTCTCTGTTCCCTTGACCAGTAACTCAAGTTCAGCAGGTCCACAGATTCTCATTTAGTCCTTCTGGAGATGCTCCTTCAGGTAACCATTCTCTGGGTCCAACTGAGAAAATGGCAACATGTCCCTGCACTGCCCCAGGTCCCTGAGCTCTCAGGGCATATCTGAGGAGGAATACTGGGCAAAGCGCCACACACACTCTGTTCTTCCTGGTGCTCCAACTGCAGTGACATTCATCCTCCTCCTGACACAATAAATAATCACCTCAGATTCTCCTTCCAGGTGTGTGTTTCCCCCATCAGCCTTTATCTCTAGACTCCTCCTAAACACAAGAACCGGGGAGTAAGAATTCCATAGAAAGTAGATCTTGGAAATAAGAACTCAGCTGGAAAAAAAGTTAAGGCTTTCAGAAAATGTTTCCGTTTGTATCAAGAGTACTAAAAGCAAAGAGATGGGTTTTGGCAGGTAGGTTTACAAACCGATTCCAGAAAAGCAGGGCATCAGAGTGTAATGAACTAGAGCAGATGGTCACCTTATATCTTTAAGATGGAAACAGTGAATGGATTGCATGGAGAGGAGAGGCTATCCAGACAGCTATCCAGATAATCAAGGGTCCACTGCAGGACAGTGCTAATGACTGGCTGTCTCTGTGTGTGGCTCTTATATTTACGCTTGTGTTTTATAAGGCTAGCCCTCGAAACACTATTGACTTCTTCCTATTTGGGCTTTGGGTGGGGCTAAGCTCTTCCAAGCGGAGGTGGTATCCTGAAGACAGACAGGTACACCACAGGAGGATGCGCTAGGGAGCCAGATATGAACTGGAATCCCTTCTCTGCTACTTACTATCTGCACGGCCCCTGGACAAGTCACCTCACCTTTCTGAGCCTCAGCTTCACCCTTTACAAAAAAGGGGTAATAGTGTCTACTTTGCAGGAATTTTAGCAGATTTGCAGGAAATGACTATGAAATACCTAGCACGTTAAAGGAAGCTATTATGTAAAACTAGAACTGTTTATAAGAACAGTAGTCATCTTTAAAATGTACATAAACATTTATATCTTGCTCTTAAAATATACATTTTTAGAAATATACAGTTTAGAACAAAATGAATGCCAGTATGTTGCCACTCATTAATATTCACTAGAGCCAAACAGTCATTCTCTGCTCAGTGAAGCACAGCTATTCCCCTAGGCAAGACTCAAATTTTCTTAGAGTTGAAAAATCACCAAGGCATGTTCACACCTCGTCTCTAAGTATCAGAGAAATCTGGGATTCTAGGACACAAAGGAAGGAATTTCATTTAAGATTATGAGTTTTAAGAGTAATTTCCACCTTTTTACTTTTTCCTCAGCAATGTATTCTTCTCTATAATTTTTAGGCCAATCACTAATACATCATTCCTATTCATTCAGAATTTTCTTTCCCTCAACTAAAACTGGACTCTGCATTTTTGCAAAGGATACATTAAATGCTTACATTATCCAAAACTCAAAGCTCAAAGCATGCTGGGTATTTCTGTTTACCAGCTAAGTGGGGGCAGTCAGAAAGTATATTTTACAATCTATTAAGTCTCCTAACTTTAAAATTTTACTGAGAAGTGGAAAATATCAGTTTGAAGGGTTTCACATTTAAAGTTACATGCATAAACTGAAGGCCTCATAGTGTTTTGTGGGCTTACTATTCCATATCAGCATGATTCAAATTAGCATAAAGTATGATCCTGTTGATTCTACTTGCGGGGGGGGGGGGGGGTTTCCTCCTCCCTATAGTTCATTCCTGAACTATGTCACAGGACCTAAGGGTAAAACTTACTGGACTCATGACTGAAATGTGTCACCCACTGAGCAGGCATAAGGCAAGAAGAAAACCCTTTGGGGCATCCTTATGTCACCTCCAAATCTTGCCTAATATTATTTTTTCATTTAACTGAATTAAAATTTAAGAAACATTTGTTTTATGTTTACTATGCACCAGGTACCCAAGTACTTTCACATGTATTGTCAGAATACAAGATTATTCTTAGGATACAAATGAAGAAAACAGGTTGTTACATAACCAAGATCACACATGTAACAAGTAGCAGAAAAATACTTAAACCCAAATCCTCTAAATTCTCTTCTTTTCAATATCCTACATAGCCCAGTGGCATGTATTTTTTTTTTAAAGATTTTATTTATTTATTTGAGACAGAGAGAATGAGAGAGAGAGAGCACATGAGAGGGGGGAGGGTCAGAGGCAGAAGCAGGCTCCCTGCCGAGCAGGGAGCCCGATGCGGGACTTGATCCAGGGACTCCAGGATCATGACCTGAGCCGAAGGCAGTCGCTTAACCAACTGAGCCACCCAGGCGCCCCCAGTGGCATGTATTTATATATATATTTCTATCCAGGCACGGGGTGTTGGGGTAGGGAACAGAATGAAAAAAGAGAAAACTATACTATAGTACAACAGTTTTGAAATCAGAATAGTTTGAATTTTTGAATAACACATTGGTTAGGAGGAAAGAAAATTTTCAAGTTGATTCCGGTTTAGTCTAGTAATTGTGAAAACACATAGGTCATGTTCCAGCATGAATGTGTTCAGTGGTTTCTTGAGTGGAAAAACATCAGTTCAGGATTTAAGTCAGATACTCAATGTATTGTATTCACTGGTTGCTGGGTCAGTTGGCTAATCAGCTGGCTCATTAGTGGGTGAATTGTTTTAAACCATTAAATTAAGAATAGCTATCTTGAGGGGCACCTGGGTGGCTCAGTTAGTTAAACGCCTGCCTTCAGCTCAGGTCATGATCCTAGGGTCCTGGGATCAAGCCCTCCATGGGGCCCTCTGCTCAGCGGCAAGTCTGCTTCTCCCTCTCCCTGCTGCTCCCCCTGCTTATGCTTGCTCTCTGTCAAATATATAAATAAAATCTAAAAAAAAAAAATAGCTATCTTTAATTCCCAGGACTGTCTCAGGATCCTAGAGATGACTACACTAAGAGAATCAGTCCTAGGTGGCCCCCTATATCCTATGGGGAACACAACAGAAAACAGAAACAGGGTTCTGTGAAGGAAGACTTACTGTACAACCTTCCCTTTCCACCTTTAGAATATAGTCCTGGGTAGTCAAGATGAGGGTTTCCCAATGGTACCATGCCCTTTCAACCCACTCATTCCAAATAACTCTCTTAGCCTAGTCCCACAAGTTATATCACTTTGAAAGCCATACTAGGTCACTCAACAAAATCAGTCTCCAAATATCTGTAGAGAGAGCAGTGCTACCACAGGTACAACTCCAGGGAGTGATGTGGACATTCTAATCAGTGGAGCGCTCCTGGAGTTGTGCACTACAGAGCCTACACGGCCATATCCAGCAGTGTAGCCTCCAGCTGGTCCCCATTTCATGATTCCAAGAGAACGTTACAGATTAGATAGAATCTTAGACCTAGAAAGGATCATGTTAATCAGTCCAAACTAAACCTATAGCTGAGAAAATGTGGCTCACATAAGTTAGATTTCTAAACATAGGCATACAATAGGAGTGCAAGGGCTAAAACCCATCCCTCAGTGCCATATTCCTTCTGATTCAGACAATACCTACATAGAGCAACAATGAACAGTTCTGTAAGCATTTTATCAATTATTTTAGTCTTATCATTTGGGAAGCCTTAAGTACTAACACACTGTGGCAGTTTAATTTGATGAGCAGCTGAGGCTGCCCTACATGTCAACTATAGTATGGCATGATCATTAAGAGTGTGGGAAATGGAGTCATACAGACCTGGGTTTGAAATCTGTTTCAACATTTACTAACTCTTTGACCTTCGACAAGTTCAACCTGAGTCTGTTTTCTCATCTGTAAAATGGGATAATAACAGATAATAACTGCCTAATTTATCTCTGAAGAGGTCTGTGAGAATAATACAGTTAAAGTGCTTAGCACTCATCTATATTATTTATCTACTCATTGACAGGAAGAACTGAGAAGCTCCTATATGAGGCCCTGGGATAGAACAGTGAACAAAGGTAGACAGTTGGTCCTCTCAAGGACTGTGCTGTCTGCTGTACTCAGGACATAAGAGTTCCACAAGGGAACTCATGACCTCATCATGATGAGGGCTTGAGCAAAGATGTTCTGCCCATTCTGTACGCATGTGTAGCTGCAATCTGTCACATCCCTCCAGCTTCATTTCCACCCAGTTTGAGCTACCTTCTCTTGTCTGGACTCTTCCACTAGCCTCCATTCTACACAAAGAAGCCAGGATGACCCTCGTAGTACGTTACTCTACTTCTTAAAACACTCCAAAACACTGCTGCACTCAGAACAAGATCCAAATTCTTTACTTGCCTTATAAACCCTGCATAGCCGGAACCTTTCTTATATCTCCATCTCCACACACACTCCTTCAACTCGCTACCTCTGCCCTCACTGGCCTCTGCTTATTGATTTCTGCTTTATTGAACATGCAGAGCTATTCATCTTAGAGGTTTTACAAGCGTTGATCTTGCTTTCTAAAAGGTCTCCACCCTCCCTCATCAGTTTTACAAAATGAACACCTTCCCATCCCTTCAGCTGCATCTTCTACCTCCTTCCCCAAAGATGCTCTCCAGTATATCTCCATGGCTGCTATGTAAATTTGTGCAGATTGTAGCCTACAAAAAGGCATCCAACCACGGTGGCCGAAGTCCAGCAAGAGTTGAATTCTAGCTCTGTCTGCTCCCCAAGCTCTGTGCTCTATGCTCAGAGAAGATGCCATTCTAATTGGCATGAAGCACACAATGAGCCAACAATGGCACTGCTCACCATCTAATTTCCTTCTTAGAATTTTCCATAGTTTTTTTATTGTGGCTTTATGAGGATGTTTCCTTATTCATTTGTATGCCTATTTAAATCCTCTGCAAGCAAATTAAAAATAGGTCTTGTGTTTCATTCACCATTGTTCCAGAACGGTCACAAGGGTGATGGTGTTTGACAGGAAAATTCCAACACAGTAAAACTCCTACCATGGAGGAAACATATAGCACAAAGATAGCCACACAGAGCAAGAGGCACAGAAGCCTACAGTAGGGAGAGGAGCAGGATTCCCTGGCTTTCGTGTCCCCATGAGGATGAAAAGTTGCAAGGATATGGTTTGAACAAGAACAGGATCACCTTAAAACAATTGCTAAATATTTGCCAATTGCCAATACATTATGCTCTTATTTATCAAGTCCAAATACTTTTTTTTATCACTACCAACTCCTTACCCAACATCCCCATAGAGCCTCACATCCCCTGATGTGATGGTGTTATCAGGGCATCCCAGCCACTCTACTCCGCAGCGAGGCCACCCAATGTTTTTATTGTTGATGTGATTTGAGCCTTCCCACTTTGATCCTAGCCCCATTACAGCAAAGGGAAAAGAGGGGGGGAAAAGGCAGTGTCCTTCTTAGGTCCTTGTTTGAGATTACCTCTCTTACTTCCTCTCAAGCCTTAGTTAAGAGCTTTCTTAAATCAGTTTCGTGTTGGTCAAAGGACTAACAACAAGTACAATATTACAACTAGAACATGAATATATTCTGGAGATCTACCTTACAGTGTATAGTAATTAGTAATGTATTATAATTATTATAGTAAACAATACTGTATTATATACTTCAGAGTTGCTAAGAGACTAGATCTTGAATGTTCTCATCACAGAAAATGATAATTATGAGATATGACAGGTATTAACTACCACTACAATGGTAACCATATTGCAACATATAAATGTATCAAATGAATATTGTATAGCTTAAACTTACATGAAGTTATATGTCCATTATATCTCTTAAAAAAACGATATATTATGAATTTGTCAACATCTCTGGTGAGGTGGGCATGTTGCAAATAAGTTTCCACATTCTCTGCTATTAAAGAAACTTGATATTCTTTAATCCTGTCTGTAGTCATCCTTCTGTCAACACAATCACAAGTTCTTAATGTACCAGGGCCTTAATGTACCATGGCAGGCACTCAATGTATGTTTGTGGAATGAATGGAGTGTAGGTGGTTTTGATACCCTGGCCTGGAAGGGATGCACAGGACTTCCACCTACACGCCACTGGTTACAACTCAGTCATACGGCCACATTAACTGCAAGGAATGTTGAAAATGTCATCTAGTTGTATTCCCAGGAGAAGAAATAGATTGAGTCAAGGGCTAGAGTCTTTGCCACAGCCATGCCTGGTTTCACATTCAAAAATCAAATGGAAGGTTATTTAACTGTTTAACCATCTTGTTTCATCTAAAAAAAGAGTTATATACATCAAAAATGTCATCTGAGAAACTGAAATTTCCTAAACCATGTAAGGAAAAGGATATACAGACCAACTAAATTAGGAAAACAAGTTCTCTATATCCTTGAACAAAAAGACTGGAGAAGGGGCATGTGGGTGGCTCAGTCGGTTAAGCTTCCGACTCCTGATTTCAGCTGAGGTCATGATCTCAGGGTCCTGGTATTAAGCACCTCATTAGGCTCCCTGCTCAGCAGGGAGTCTGCTTGTCTTCTTCTCCCTCTGCCCTTCTCCATTGCTTGCGTGCGCACACACACATGCGCGCGCGCACTCTCGCTCTCTCTGTCTCTGAAATAAATCTTTAAAAAAAAAAACTGGTGAAAAAAATTAAGACATTAAGATGCTAGAGGAAAAGTAGATAAAGATACAGGACTCTGAACTGGGTATTACTCACAGCATGTAGTTTCAGAAGCTGAAAAGTGACATAAAACTCATTACCAACATGCCATTGTCCTTTGATGCAGATGCACAAAAATTTATGAGGAAGGTCTATATGTTTTAATTGTTTACTTAATGAATCTAGAAAGCAGCATGGAGATTATGTGGTTTTCCTAGGCTGCCTCCAGTGGATGGATCTAAGGAAGTGTTGGTATATTTTAAGCACAGAAAATAAGACAAATAGGGAAACATCTCATAAAAAAATAATAATAATCATTGTGTCTCTCAACAAAGTGCCCTGAAAGGGAAGAGATCTCAGTGTGATTAAGGCCATATATGACAGCTAACATAATTGTCAATGGGGTAAAACTAAAAGCTTTTCCTCTAAAATCAAAAACAAGATAAGGATGTCCACTCTTGTCATTCCTATTCAACATAATACTGGAAGTCTTAGCTGCAGCAGTTGGACAAGAAATAGAAGGCATAAAAATTGGTAAGAAAGAAGTAAAACTATTTATAGATAACATGGTACTTTATATAGAAAACCCTAAAGACTCCACCAAAAACTATTAGAATAAATGAGTTTAGCAAAATCACAGGTTACAAAATACACAGAAATCTGTCACATTTTGATATAATAAAGTAGTAGAAAAAGAAATTTGGGACACAATCTCATTTGCAATTGCATCAAAAATATCTAGGAATACACTTAACCAAGGAAGTAAAAGACCTGTACTCTCAAAACTATAAGACACTGATAAAAAGAAATTGAAAATGACACAAATGGAAAAATAGACTATGGTCATAGATTGGAAGAATATCATTAAAGTGTCCATACTACCAAAAGTAATCCCACAGATTCAATGCAATCCCTATCAAAATACCAATAGGCTTTTTCACAGAACTAGAATAATCCTAAAATTTATATGGAAACACAGAAGACCCCAAATATCCAAAGCAATCTTAAGAACAAAGCTGGAGGTTAAGATATACTACAAAGCTGTAGTAATCAAAACAGTACAAAAACAGACACATGGATCAATGGATCAGAATAGAGCCTAGAAATAAATCCACGCTTATATGGTCGATCTATGACAAAGAAGGCAAGAATATAGAAGAAAAGACTGTCTCTCCAATGATTGGTGTTGGGAAAACTGGACAGCTACATGGAAAAGAATGAAACTGGACTACTTTCTTACGCCAGACACAAAAGTAAGTTCAAAATGGATTAAAGGCTTAAATATAAGGCCCGAAACCATGAAACTCCTAAAAGAAAACATAGGCAATAATTTCTTGAACATCAGCCTTAACAACATCTTTCTGGATAGGTCTCCTTGGGCAAGGAAAACAGGCAAAAATAAACTATTGGGACTACATCAAATTAAAAAGCCTTTACACAGTAAAAGAAACCATCAACAAAATGACAGGGCAACCTACTGAATGAGAAAGATATTTACAAATGACATATCCAGTAAGGGGTTAATATCCAGGGCGCCTGGGTGGCTCAGTTGGTTAAGCGACTGCCTTCGGCTCAGGTCACGATCCTGGAGTCCCGGGATCGAGTCCCACATCGGCTCCCTGCTCAGCAGGGAGTCTGCTTCTCCCTCTGACCCTCCTCCCTCTCATGCTCTCTGTCTCTCATTCTTTCTCTCGCAAATAAATAAAAATCTTTAAAAAAAAAAAAATCCAAACTATATGAAAAACTCTTGCAACTCAACACCCCCCCAAAAAAATTCAATTCGCAGAGAGCCTGAATAGACATTTTTTCCTAAAGCCATACAGATGACCAGATACATGAAAAGATGCTCAACATCAATAATCACTAGGAAAATGCAAGTTAATACCATAATGAGATATCACCTCATGATGATGGCTGGTATCATAAAGATAAGAAATAACAAGTGTTGGCTGAGATATGGAGAAAAGAGAACCCTTGTGCTCTGTTGAGAATATAAAATGGTGCAACCACCAACTGGAAAACAATATGGAGGCTCCTCAAAAAATTAAAAATTGAAATACCATACAGTCCAGTAATTCTACTGCTAGGTATTTACCAAAACACAGCAACACTAATTTGAAAAGATATATGCACCCCTATGCTTATTGCAGCATTATTTACAATAGCCAAGATATGGAAGCTGCACAAGTGTCCATTGTTAGATGAATGGATAAAAAAGATGTAGTTTGTATGTGCATATATATATATATATATACACAATGCAAATTTACTCAGCCATTAAAAAAAAAAGAAAAGAAATCTTGCCATTTGCAAAAACATGGATGACCTACAGGGTATTATGCTAAGTGAAACAAGTCAGACAAAAAGACAACTATCCTATGATTTTACTTACATATAAAATCTAAAAATATAAAACAAATGAACAGAAATGAACTTATAAATATAGATGACAAAGTGATGGTTGATAGAAGGGAGGAGGTGGAGGAATGGGAAAAATAGAAGGGGATCAAGAGGTACAAACTTCCCGCTATAAATAAGTCACAGAGATGAAGAGTACAGCATAGGAAATACTGTCAATATTGTAACACCTTGTATGGTGACAAATAGTAACTACACTTACTGTAATGAGCACTGCATAACACATAGAATTGTCAAATTACTATGTTGTATGCCTAAAACTAACATAACATTGTATGTTAACAATACTTCATTTAAAAAAGTAAAAAAAATAATTGTGAAAAATGCCAGATGAGTCAGGTGGAAAAGTCAAACTCGGTTCAATGATGAGACCATGATGCTGCCTACTTTGACTCCTACACATCCCAGGCTTTCCTGGTAGAAACAAATGATGCAGAAAGGAAAGCATCATGCTTTCAGTAAGCTGTTAGGCTCTGATATTATCCTGTGGTAAGGATCATGCTGGAAACCTCAAGGATGACAAGATCACTAAGAAGAAACAGAATGGTGTGCAGAGAGCACTGATCCAGGAGTCAGGAGACACAAACTCAGGTCCATATTCCTACTCGAATTACAGCTCTCCTTCCAGGATTCCAAAAAAATTTCAGCCTTCTCAGGGCCCTCAGAATGTTGAAACTACCACCTCAAATGAATAAATCTATTCATTGTTGGTTTGTGCAAGGTCATTACTACATTCTTTTTTTTTTTTAATGCTCCTGTTCAAATGTATCATTAAATGTTCAAAATGTTTGAACATAAGGCAAAGGGCAGAGATCAGTTTTGGAATACTACAACCTTAAGAAAATAATCCAGAAGAATTTGCTATCTACTCTAATAGGAAAAATAAAAAATAGAAGTTCAGATAAGCACCACACATGCACACATAAAATGAATATTGAGTTCAATTCAGAAAGTGATTTAACTGTTGTAAAAACTAGCTGTGTAGCCTAATCCCAGTCTCTTAAAATCCCTGCTTCTCCATTTCCTCATGCTTAAATTGGTGAAGGGGAGCAAGTGAGTAAATACAACCAGATTAGCCAAGCAGCATCAGAATCAAGATGGGAATGGGCACACAACCCTATACAATGATTTTGTGTTTGAACATTGAAGAATCACTGAGCTGAAGACTTAAAAGTCTGTAAATGGTCTTAAGATATTCTGTCTTTAAGACATCTTCAATAAAAGCTAAGGGGGTAAGGGATTATAAATTGTTCCTGCTCTCCTGCAGGGTTTATCCCCCCACTTTTTTTTTCTAATTCTAGTTTTTTCTAATAGATGTGTTGTGAAGTGATTAAAGAATGCCTAACATGTGTTTTCATGTGTAATTGTGGGAAAGGGCTATGCTTTGACCTCCACACCATCACCATGGCCCTGTTTTAACGTTCCTGAGACTTAGCCTGACTTTAAAAACACAAACTCGGGGAACAGATGGAGGGCACACATAGGTGCTGCTGAGGACACCGCTAATTGCTGTCTAGAACCACATTAGCTGCAGGTAAAGCTGTCCCTTTGGGAAGCAAACCACAACCTATCAAACTGATAATACTCAAATCTCTTTCTGAAACGGAAGCAGAAGCTTACCAAAACATTCCAGAAACTTGTCAGAACACCAGAAAATAGTGTGATTCAATCAAAAGACCCTCAAGTCACTTTGTCATTCATTTGGGGGATTTCTTGATTGCTCAGATGACACATAAAATCCTTGTTTACTAAGATGATTTACAGAGATGAAGTATTTTTTCTACTTAAAGAAAAAAGTTTGGTTTTAGTTAAGTACAATTTTCCTTCTAACTACCAAGAGAAAGCCATCGATTCTTGCTTAAGTGGCTAACAATGAAGCTATAAAGACAGTCTAAACTACCACAAACTACAGCACTGAAAGAATCCCCATAAACTGACGATAACACACACTGGTACAATTAAGCCCATTAGGCAAAGATTTCCTTTATCAGTTGTTCTGAGATGTATAGGACAAAAGTACAACAATTTCTTTTTTGCAGTTATATTCATAATCTGTTCATAATGGCTTTAGTAAAGTCTCCGAACTACAAATGTGCTGAAATCATAGAAAAAGAAATAACTAGACAGATGATGGTTCATTCTCCTGTAGAAATGCCTGATTACTCTCAAAGTCAGGTAAATGAAATAGACAAACCTGAAACGTCTAGATTACTGTTTTTGTTTGGGAGAGAACACAAGTTATATACAATGCAAAAGCAGAGGCATCAAATGCACAAGAATGAAATTTCAATAGAAGATCTTAAACTGAGAATAAGGACTATTTTCTGCATCTGCATGCAGGGTTCATGACAGGAGAGGTTCACTTAAGGTGAGACTTCTAAACACTCGGGTTCTCATCATGCTTTCTTTTTTCATAATAGATGTGTCACCTTGCGCCAGTCATTCAACTACTTTTTTCTCCAGTTTCTTTTTTGTAAGTTAAAATAACTCAATGTGGACTTAAGAGTGCTTTGAGAATTCTGATGCAGAATGTAAACTGCTCTCCTTGATGAGGGGAAGGGAGAAAAGAAAAAAATGTTAACTCTTCCAGGGTTTACCATCCAGGTGTCAAAGCTTTCTCATCTTCTCTCTCCACCCCACCCCCTACCTTTTATCCTTTCTCTTTAAAAACTACGTGTTTCCATGAGCCAGGGTCATCCTAGCAAATCTCACTTCACTGGCACCAATTCTTTTGGAGTTTCTAGGCCCAATTCCAATGTTGGGGTGGGGGAGGAGAGGGGAGAATATACACAACACCAAGCAATTCTCTAACACCCTCCTGGTATTGGAGAAATCAACTTAATTCTGACACTAACCCCCCAGAGGTAGCATCAGATTCCACAGGTTAAGGTCTCAGTCCTATAAGACTGCCCCGAACCCCACTCCATACTTCAGGCACCAGGCACAAGCTCCATGCTGTTAACTTGTGCTTCTGACCAACCAGATACAGATTGGAGATTCCAGTGACAATTCATTTCCTAGTGTGGCTCACAGAACACAGGGAAACACATTTACCAGTTTATTAAAGGATATCAAAAAGGATTTATCAACAGCCAGGTGAATAGGTAAATAGGGTGAGGTAGGAGGAAGGAGTTAAGAACTCCCATGTCCTTTCCAGGTATGCACTCTCCCCACATCTCCACATGCTCACCAACCCAGGAACTCTCTAAACCCAGCCCTTTTTGGTTTTTAATGAAGGTTTTATTACATAGTCATGATTGACTAAGTCATTGGCCATTGACTGATTCACCCTCCAGTCTCTCCCCACTCCTCAGCGGTCACAGTGTGGGACTGAAAGTTCCAGCCCTCAAATCACTCAATCAGTCTTCTTAGCAATCAGCCCCCACCCTTGGGTGACTTTTGGACCCCACCCTCATCATTAACAACAAGATCCCCATTTCACCCTTATGGCTCTGAAGCATTCTCAGGAACTGTGGATAAAGACAAAATATATCTGAGAAATATAATTTGGTCATCTGAATGACCAAATACATATTTCTTATAAATCATTACAGTTGACCCTTGAGCAGATTTGAACAGAGTCCACTTACACATTTTTTTATAATACAGTACTATAAATGTGTTTTCCTTATGATTTTAAAATTCTCTTTTCTCATCCTTATGATTCTCTTCACATTTTTCTCTTACTTTATTGTAAGAATACAGTATACAATACATATACAAAATATTTGTTGGCTGTTAGGAGTAAGGATTCCAGTCAACAGTAGGCTATTAGTTCAGTTTTTGGATAATCAAACGTTATATGCAGATTTTTGACAGCGCCCCTGAACACCCCACCCTCCACATTCTTCAAAGGTCAACTGTGTATCTCAGTCCACCCCCTGATCTTCAAACATGGATCCCTTGTGGCAAGATGATCATACCTGTCACAGCACTTCTATTTAGTGTAGCTTTTATAGGACAGGTATAGCAATAGTACCAATACAAATAAGCCTAACACTTGGAGAAGCCAGTGTGGGGTAGGGATAGATTTAACAAAACTGCTCATTTGTCCCATAAAGTGTTACATTTTTATATTCTATTAGTGTGGTTATTCTTTCCCCACCCCCTCATCTACTGCTACTTGTATCTTAGGCTAAATTTGTGCAGAGGGATTTAGCACAGAAATCAGCTGGTGATTAGCTAGATCCAGTTCCTCCCCAGGCCAGTCATTATCCATTAATATTATATCCTGAGGCAACTTTAATTCAATCTCCCAATACATTGGATCAACATGTGTATTAGCAAAAGACTTATTTACATGAAGTAGTTGAATCTTAACAATGATGCCAGCATTATAATATATCACAGTATGGTCATGGTGCAATTCAATTTCATTACAGAACAAATCCAGAAATATTACAGAGGTGGTTCACTTTGCCATCCAACAGAAACAGTCCTTGCTCATAGGCCACATATTATTAAAGACAGGAGTCATTGCAACTGGCCATGATTCAGTTAGTTCTGAGTTCCAAGTCAGCTGGAGACAAAGCCAATCCCCATCCTGCCTCATCTCATAGGACTGTACTAAGACCAGTTCCCACTGAGTGTTATATAGCAGGGCCCACCTCCCTCCTCTGGTGAGAACACAAGTGATATATACATCCTGGAAAAAAGGAGTCAAAAGATACTGGCACATCACTAGAGTTCCATTTAGTCATTGACATTCGGTCCAGTTCCTCAACACATCTGATGAAGATAATGCCTCCCAGAACAACGTCACTCAGGTTTGCAGGCTGCCATTCAATCTTGTCTGGTTCCAAAAGCAGGGTGGTCTCGGCAAACACAGCTTCCCCCTTCCAAACATCTGATATACTACAGGTAACATTATTCGTTCTGAGCATATCTTGAAGTCTTAATAAAATGTTGAATTTATTTCCCTTACTGCATAACTCACCTATTACCCATATCCCTTTACCCTCAGCTACTTATCCTTCTCTCCATCTGTCAATTATCTTCACCCAGACTCTTCCACCTTTGGAAGGGACATTAGGTTTGGCCACTGTGCTGATCCAGATTGCTGGCAGCAATACTAGTCTAGCAAGTGCCTCCCCCTCAGTCCCCTCCCACTCATACAAGGTGGGGTTACACAGGTACAGAACTAGTGGCTGTCCCAACCAGGAGGCAACACGGCAGCATTCACTGTCAGTCGCAACTTTGCCAGATGAGCAAACATCCCACCCCATCAGACCCTTAGGAATACTGACAAAGACTTAAGGGTATTATTATAGTTGCTTGCTCAGTAATCATCCCTGCTTCGGGTGGCCACAGTTGCATGCCTGGCTCTGGGACCACTGCATCAGGTAGGAAGAATAGTTACTGTGATGTGAGGGGAGAATTACATAGTTGCACCACCATCCTCTCCCTCCCCTGTCTTTCCCAGATTCCCCAGAAAGGTAGAAGAATCAGTGAGGACCCTCCCTCAGCCCCCCTCATGTTCAGTGTGAGCACATACTGTTGAAGGCATGTAAGCCAGCCCCTCTTGCTTTTATCTCCCCCATTTTAGACAATAAATATTTCAACTGCCCATTCCAATTCTCTGTTACTGTGAGGAGGATCTCTGACCATTGTCAGACATTATGGGCTGTAGAGTGAGTTCCTGGTCTGAAGAAACAATGGTTGGCTGTGCAACGTTTTCTGTTCTGGCTCTAACACTGAGCAGTTGTATCTACCACAAAACCCAGTCCAGAGGCAGCATCTATTCCTGTCAGGACCCATTTGGAGCCCCCCAGGGCGACTGGCACCAATCTGAGTGGCCAGCAACACTGAGGGCCTTCCACCAGGGAATCTGCTACATAGCCACCTGTAGTCTATCTCCCTTGTCGACAGCACAGTTCTTGCTGCTGTTGTGTGCCTCACAGGGTGCAAGAGGAGTAGGCGTATTCGGCCTATCTCTGCATTGCTGCAGCCCCTTATGCCCACTCATTTCATGGACCCAGATGGCCACATCAAGGTAATGCAACAAAAGGTCCACTTGGTGGTTCCAATCACCTTCTGAACCTGGAAGTGGGAGGTGGTTCTTCTGATGGGCATCAACATGTCCTACTTGAATGCACCCCTCAAATTCCCAGAGTGATTTCTACAGGGCCATGCCCCAAAAAGACAACCTTGTAGTAGTCCAGTTTTCCACTGCCCATCTACCTGACCAGATAGTCAGGCTATCGGTGACAGCCAAGCCATTGGCTACAGCCCACGAGCCAGGAAAAACCCAAGCATGGGGGCTTTTGCCATTGCTCAATTCTTCCATCACCACCAGGCAAATGACATGTGTTCAGCCTACTGAGCCAATTTATTCTTGCCTTCTTCAGAATCTTGCCATCCACTGGTCTTAATACGGCAGCTTTCCAAACAAGGTATTGTCCATTCATTTTGGAACAGCCATCCATAAACCAAATAGGTCTTTCTTCAGTGAAGAACTGTTCAGTGTCCATAGGGCAGTTGGTTCTAGCAATTCATCAGGGGGCTTGAAAGTTGGTCCTAGAGGAAAAGAGGCTACCAGATCATGGATACAGTGGGTGCCTCCTTGCATTCCCCGGGCAGTATTCTCTTGTATGAACCATTTCTATTTTATTATGTAACTCTTCCGGGCACTGCCTTCCTTACTAGAGTGTTTCTCTAACATCACTCAAGACATGATGAGAATTTCTGGTTTCGTAATTATTTTGTCCTTCAGTCACTGAGGCAGTCTTAATGCCCAACAACAGGCTAATAATTATCCATCTGATGGTGCGTACTGGGCAGGAACATCTGGAAATTTTCTGGTCCAAAATCCCCACAGTTGCTACTCATGCCCCAGTATGCATGAGTACAGGTTGCAGACATTTTTAAAATCATACCTTATGGGGGTTATTTCAAGGCCCAAAGGCATTGAGAGATCTACCACTTTTTGTAATTCAGACATGGCCTGCTTTTGTGCAGGTCATGACTTAAATATAGCTTTCTTTCAGGTAGCCTTATAGTTGGGAGTTAATATTCCCAAATGTGGAATATGTGTGCTCCAAAATCCAGATAAACCACCAAATTCTGGGCTTCATCTTTGATCTTAGGGGTGGGTATGGACAGCAGTTTATTTTCAGTCACTTGTGGAATGTCCTGGGTGGCTCCTGCTAAGTTATTCCTGGGAATTTTACTGTTTGGGCAGGCCCTTGGACCTTTGCTGGACTAACTAGCCCCAGGTGGTCAGGCATATCAGTGTCACATTCAAGTCATTCTTAATTTGATCTTCAGTTTCTGATATTATCATGGCATGAATACAGCATATTACACTTGAGATGAACTGCTGAAGCCCTGGGCAGTACAACTTGATTAGTCCACTATTAGTCTCTATGTGCCATCTGCCTTTTCCACAGTCCATGCAGGGCAACTGTACAGCAAATTCATTAGCACGAGCACTCCAGCATCCAGCAGATCATCAGTATTTTTATCCACCAGGTATTCTGTATTGCTTTCAGTTAACCACCTGTGTGGGCTTGGGCACTTCTAATGGTTCCCATGGAGCATACCTGATTAAAACTGGCATGAAAGTAGGCTTACATGCCCTCTCTTTTACAATAGGAGGTAGGGGAGCAATCCATCATCAAACATAATATCCATCCCAGTAATACATTCAGGTAAAGAATATGTGACCACTTCCACAAAATCTGTTCAAAAACCCCAGTTTTCACCCAGACTTTTACTTAACTTTTTCCATCAACAATTGTATCTCTGTATCCTCCCAATTTAAACTTAGCCCCTGCTAATCCTTCAACAGGTTGTAGAATCACAGTGCATTGGGCTCCTGTATCAAGTAGTCTCAAGTTTCTTTTCCTTCCCTCACCCTACCTGAGGCCATTTTACCCACAGGTGTGCATATGGCCTTGGATCCCTGGTTGGGGTGGGGCCAGAAGATCCTAGTCTCTGCATCAATCTTCATTCGGATTAATCTTCCTAAGCATTGTCCTAGGGGATTCCTGGTCAAGTTTCTCATTGTAATCTTTGCATTCTGGCTTTTTAAATTCCTCCAAATTGGGGTTAATAGAGCAGACTTGTTTGGGGCCCTTTAATGGGAGTCCTAGTGGTCCACCCAGTCTGGTAGTGCTGCATCAACACCTTTGTTTGAACTCCATCAGTGTCTGTTTTTACTTATCCCATTTCTCAATAACCAGCTAAAGTTTCCCACTCCACTGGATTGAGCCCCTTGACTCTCCCCTTTGTCTCTCCCCCATTTTCTTAATTACTTTAATGTTCTTGGTATCAGTAAGACCCATACAGGGAAGCTGAGACAGCATATCTGATAAGGTTTCTGAAACTACTGTTCGATTCTGTAGCCATAAAGTTACACAAGGTGCCTATGTAATAGGGGCCTTCTTAATCACAACATTTACCATATGCTGGGTAACGGGCATATTCAGGGGGGAAAATACCTTGATCATCATAAAGCCATTCATCTGTGATGTTCCATTTGGCATTGTAGGGGGAATTGGGCAATTGCACATCTCAAGATAAATATACTTTATAGTGGCTCCACTCCACTCCACCCCACCAGGCTGGCTGTTCCCTCAGGAATAACCTCCCATGTTTCTGGATCATGTATCACCATCTGCAATTGTTTGATAGTTATCTGCAGGTCCTGCATCAATCCAAATATGCTCTTCTACACTGAAGCATCCAAAACCAAGACACAGCCCCCAAATTGGTTATTTTCTCAGTCCATTTCATTTCAGTAAAGGTTCTTTAGGAAGCTGATGATATTGATCCACAAAATGAGCCTTTAGACTATAGGCATACCTCATTTTATTGCACTTTGGATATTTCATGGTTTTTACAAATTGAATGTTTGTGGCAACCCTGCATTGAGCAAGTCTATTGGCACCATTTTTCCAATAGCCTTTGCTCATTCTATGTCTCTGCATCATGTTTATTTCTCACATTTCAAACTTTTTCGTTTTATTTATAGTGATCCATAATTATTACTTGCTGATCATTAGCATTTTTTAACCAATAAAGTTTTTGATCAAGGCATGTTCATTGTTTTCTACACATAATGCTGTTACACTTAACAGAATACAATATAGTGTAAACAAACCTTATGTACACTGGGAAACCAAAAAATTCACTTGACTCACTTTATCATGGTGGTCTGGAACCAAACCCACAGTATCTCTGAGGTATGCCTGTATATCCCCAGGTTTCAGTAGTTTCTAGGTTTTGTTCTTCCCCTATATTAACTATGTTCTTAGTGACCAGAGGTCTTAGAGGTACTTTCTGTTGCCCCTGAATAATTTTGCCCTTTCTAGGCAGCCAATGGCAAAAAACTGAGATCAACCCAGATGCTGGGTCTTGGTTCAGCATCAAGGCCTGCCCCAACATTCTTTTATTTTCATTTTGGCTATTACAAATGACAATAACCAGGGCATTGGATATCTAGCCTACTTGTTATTTCACATTCCCTTATATATACAATGAGCCAACTCTTCCAGAGTCTGGCTTACTACCATTTCTAAATTCCGTTGGTAACATTCACACTTAGTAACTGATAGCACTGCAGCTGCTGTTTCATACCATCAGTAACTAGGAAGTCATCCAAGGATCAAAGGTTCCTTATCCCCTACCTAGTATTCTTTCTCTTCAAATACCACATATTTCTATGAGCCAGAGCCATTCTAGCAAATCCCACTTCACTGACACCAACTCTTTTAGGGTTTCTGGACCCAATCCCAACATGAGGGGAGGGGGTCCCCAACACATAATAGCAAGCAATCCTCAGACACCCTGCTGGTATTAGAAGATTCAACTCAATTCTAACACTATCCACCTAGGGATAGCATCAGATTCCACAGGTTATAGTTTCAGTCCTATAAGACTGCCCCCTGCACCCCATCTCCCACTTCAGACACCAGTCTGTAGCTCCAGAATGTTACCTGTGTTTCTGACCAACAAGCTACAGATTGGAGGTTCCAGTGACCTCCTCTTTAGGTTCAATTCATTTGCTAAAGTGGCTCACAGAGCACAGGGAAACACATTTACTGGTTTCTTAAAGGATATGATAAAGGAGAAAAATCAACAGCCAGATGAAGAGATACATAAGGTGAGGTATAGGGAAAGGGCCCCATATCCTCTCCAGATGTACCTCTTTGCCCACATCTCCACAGGCTCATCAACCCAGAAGTTCTCCAGACTCAGTCCTCTTGAGTTTTTAATGGAGGCTTCATTGCATAGTCATGACTGACTAAGCCATTGCCTAATTCAACTCCAGCCTTAGGTCACAGGGTAGGACTGTAAGTTCCATCCTTCTAATCACATGGTCGGTCCTCCTGGCAACTAGCCACTGCCCTTGGATAGGATCCAAAAGTCACCTTCATTGATAAAGAAGATACCTATTTCACCTTTGTGGCTCTGAAGCATTTTCAGGAACTATGGATAAAGACAAAATATATCTGAGAAATATGTATTTCTTATAAATTATAGCATTTAATTGTAATCAATTAAAATTAGGATATTTCACATAAAATCTAGATTTTAGTTCTCTTGAAGAATCAAATGTTTTAGCAACACTGGCCCATATTCCTGTATAACACAGTTGTCTGGAAATGAGTACCAGCTGCTCCCTGACACTCAGTTTTATTCCTGACAGTCTCCTATTGTCTTACTCAGGGGCTATTGCATACATCCATATATCCCACTAGACCCCAGAGTATTAAGTTTACTTGGAAAACAAAAACATAAGGGAAGATTAGGTGTTAAAACCAACAGTCAGTAGATATCAAGAGAGAATGGCTTAGCACACAGTTGTGACTTAATTTTTTGGATAGATGACGTTACTAAAAATGTTCCTATTAGCCTTGAAAAAAAGCATTATGCACCCCAAGTTTCTCAAAAATTAGTGGCACCCTCCTTTCAAACTATTGCTGCCATAGAATTGTTCCATCTGACCATATCCAAAGGTTCATAATAACTATTTATCTGGAATTCCACAGACCAGGTTAGATTTTAATTCTGGGATTGTTAAGGAATTTTAAACAGATGATCCTATGGTACCCGTTACATTATAAAAGGGGAGGGAAAGCCCAGTCTAAAAAAAAAAAAAAAAGGCCTTTTTAAAATATATTCAGGCTACCAAATAGTAGGAGACAGAAGACTTTGCCAATAAGCATTGCAATAACTTTCCTAAATTTAACTGCAGTTGTCTTTAGAGAGAAAACGTAAAAAGCTGAAAAACACTATGTAATTAGAAAATTATTTTAAATTCCTACAAAAGAATTCTTAAAGCAACCATTAAATTTCAATCAGTAAGAACTTTCAGTTTTGGGTTCTTAAATCTGAACTTTGTTCTAGGAAATCTAATCCCAAAGTTCGGTGGTTTGTTTTTTGTTGTTTTTCTTTTTTTAGTTGCAAATAATGTTTCGATCTTGGATACAGAAATTAACTCTTCTTCGTCAGTGTCCAAGACAAACCCTTTGGCTACTTTAATGGCCAGAGGAAGTGAGGTTGCTTAGACCAGCAAGTGCATACCAGCCAAAAATGGGATTGCCATTGGAAGCATTTTATTTATTTTTTAAAGATTTTTATTTATTTATTTATTTATTTGAGCAAGAGAATGAGATAGAGAGAGCATGAGAGGGGCAAGGGTCAGAGGGAGCAGACTCTCTGCTGAGCATGGAGCCCAATGCGGGACGATCCTGGGACTCCAGGATCATGACCTGAGCCAAACGAAGGCAGTCACTTAACCAACAGAGCTACCCAGGCGCCCAACCACTGGAAGCATTTTAAATCAAAGTTAGCCATCCCCCTTTCTTTCTAGTGGAGAGAACCATGGACACTCCGGGTCAACAGATGTTAAGAGGTCTTAAGTCACAGGATGAAGGAGGAGGTAGAGGACTCTGGGATGAAGGAGGTCCTGGATGAGAGAGTTACCATTTTAAGGGAGGCAGAATGGCAAGAATTCCTGGGAGGACATTCATCTAGCATGTGAAAGTCCTATTCGACTATGGGTGAGATAGAGTGTTTCTGGATTATGAACGAAATGGAATCAACTGAAATATACATGGCACTGAGTAAATAAAGATATATAGATGGCACTAACTCATCTAGTGGGATTTCTCTGTTCTAATTCATTTTTAACACTATTGCAAATACTCAGCTCCCAGGCTTCCAAATGTCAGCCTTCCTTTCCATTTGCACAATCAGGCTGTGCAACAGCACAGATCAACCTTCTGTGAGAGCCTCCTTGCCTGACATCACTACCACCAGGGAAGCTGTTGGAGAGAAGCAGCAGTGAACAGCAGGTTTCAGGAAAGAGCTGCTGATTCCAGCTTCTTTTACAATACCAAATGATGAACACAGTGCCTCAACCACTTTTCTGTTTTCAGTCTTTTGTCCAGAAAGGTCAGCTCCTGTTCAGATTCCCTGTACCCAAACAAGTCAGGAGAGATATTAACACAGACCCCATGATCTCTCCTGGCATACTTTAGTTAGGTTTTAGGGTGACTGACAACTGCCTTTCTGCCGGTGGGTAAGTTGCTTCATTAATTGGCAATTTAGTAACAAGAGAGCTTTCCTGGCTATATATGACCTGGAAGTTGTTTTCTCAAGAGAAAATCCAGAAGAGAACATAAAACTTCACCACCACGAATGTGTACTCAGCAAAGTACAGAAATGGTGAAAAGTGCAGATCTGGAAAGGAGAAGAGGCATCAGCCTTAAACGAGTTTCAAATTCATTTTGTAGAATACACACTGGGTCTTAAAATGTGGGGATCCCAAACACAAATACACCAAAGAAAATCATCAGCCCTCTTCCTACAAAAATGCACAATATTAGAGCATATAAGAATTCTTGAACCCATTCATGGAATTTAAAAGGTATACAGAACACAGCGAAAGCCCACAGTGAGGAATGAGAATAAAAATTCTTCTGTTTTCAGTTGAAGGTCTTGGTAAGAACATTAGTTACACAACACAGTTAATAGCCTGTAAGAGAGATCTTTGAGCAATTACCAACTGAGAGTCCAGAAATTCAATATAACTTGAATTCAAAGCACTGATACACTGAAGTGATTATTATTCCCAGTTTATAAGTGAGAACAATGAGGCCTAAAATGGCAAGTACACTAACAAGTTTACTAGCTAGTTCAGTAGTAAAGCCAGGGCTCTAAAATAAGAATCTAGGCTAGTAGATGGGCCCACTTGTGTGATTTCACCTCAAAATATAACAGTACATACTCAAAATATACCAATATAATGACAGGATATTCTACACAGAAAACCCAAAAGACTCCAGCAAAAAACTGCTAGAGCTGATACACAAATTCAGTAGTCATAGGATATAAAAATCAACACAAATCTGTTGCATTTCTTTATACCAATAATGAAGCAGCAGAAAGAGAAATTAAGGAACCAATCCCATTTACAACTGCACCAAAAATAAGATAACTAGGAATAAACCTAACCAAAGAGGTGAAAGACCTATACTCTGAGAACTATAGAATAGTGATGAAAGAAACTGAGGATGACAAAGAAATGGAAAAACATTCCAAACTCATGGATTGGAAGAATATTGTTAAAATGTCTATACTACTCAAAGTAATTTACACATTTAATGCAATCCCTTTCAAAATATCAATAGCATTTTTCACAGACCTAGAAATACAATCCTAAAATTTGTATGGAACAACAAAAGACCCCAAATAGCCAAAGCAACCTTGAAAAAGCAAAGTTGGAGACATCACAATTCTGGACTTCAAGTTATATTACAAAACTGTAGTAATCAAAACAGTATGGTAGTGGCACAAAAACAGAGATGACAATCAACAGAACAGAACAGAGAGCCCAGAAATAAACCCATGTTTATACGGTCAACTAATCTATGACAAAGGAGGCAAAAATATACATGGGGAAAAGACAGTCTCTGCAATAAATGGTCCTGGGAAAACTGGACAGCTACACACAAAAAAATGAAACTGGCCAACTTTCTTACACCATATATGAAAATAAATTCAAAATGGATTAAAGACCTAAATATGAAATATGACACCATAAAAATCCTAGAGAACACAGGTAGTAACCTCTTTCACATTGGCTGTAGCAACTTCTTTCTAGATATCTCTTCTGAGGCAAGAGAAACAAAAGCAAAAATAAACTACTGGGACTACCTCAAAATAAAAAGCTTCTGCACAGCAAAGAAAACAATGAATAAAACTAAAAGACAACCTACAGAATTGGTGAAGATATTTGCAAATGACTTATCTCAAAAAGAGTTCATATCCAAAATATAGAGAGAACTTAAACTTAATACCCAAACAACAAATAATCCAACTAAAATATAGGTAGAAGACATGAATAGACATTTTTCCAAAGATGACATACAGATAGCCAATAGACACATGAAAAGATACTCAACATCACTGATTAGGGAAATACAAATCAAAGCTACAGTGAGATATCACCTCACACCTCTCAGAATGGC
Organism: Leptonychotes weddellii; assembly: GCF_054177405.1. Taxonomy (NCBI): domain Eukaryota; kingdom Metazoa; phylum Chordata; class Mammalia; order Carnivora; family Phocidae; genus Leptonychotes; species Leptonychotes weddellii. Next base: position 155,454,588 of record NC_138372.1, read on the forward strand.
TAAAATCAACAACATAAGAAACAACAGGTATTGGCAAGGAGGTGGAGAAAAATGAACCCTGTTGCACTGTAGGTGGGAATGCAAACTGGTGTAGCCACTCTGGAAAACAGTATGGAGGCTTCTCAAAAAGTTAACAGAACTACCTTATGATCCAGCAATCACACTAGGTACTTACCTAAAGAATACAAAAATACCAATTCAAAGGTCTACATGCACCCTGATGTTTATAGCAGCATTATCAACAATAGCCAAATTATGGAAGCAGTCCAAGTGTCCATAAACTGATGAACGGATAAAGAAGATGGATAAAGAAGATACACACACACACACACAATGATCTTATTCAGCCACCAAAAAGAATGAAATCTTGCCATTTGCAACAACATGGATGGAGCTAGAGAGTACTACGTTAAGTGAAAGAAGTCAGAGAAAGAAAAATACCATGTGATTCCACTCATGTGGAATTTAAGGAAACAAAGAAGGGTAAAAAAAAAAAAAAAAAGAGGCAAACCAAGAAACAGACTCTTAACTACAGAGAACAAACTGATGATTACCAGAAGGGAGGTGGGTGGGGGGTTGGGGATTAAGTAGTGCACTTGTGATGAGCATTGGGTGTTAAATGGAAGTGTAGAATCACTATGTTGCACACCTGAAAGTGTGTGTATCTGTGTATACACACATACTCTGTGGTGTCCATAAGCAATAAGCTTTCCTTTGTTTTTCAAGATCACTTAACCTATACATGGCATTTTGTATCTAGCTTGAAGGTCATGTGACATCAAAATGAATAAGAGGAATAAGGTAAATAGAACGAGGGAGACCATTTTATCTTCAGTTAAGATAGGAACACCATTAACTTATTCTTTAAAGTGCAGCCCAAATATAAGATATAATGGAAGCACTTGAGTGTCTAGATCCTGGAGTTTTACAAAAATTTTATCAGCCTATAGCCAAAAAACTTGTCTGAGGCTCAGTTTCCTGCTGCATACACTGAAGGCACTGAAGTGTTTTCTGTGAGCCTGTGATTTGAGTCTGTTAGAATTTTGGAAGGCAACACAAATTTCACAGTTCTACTAAAATATCATTCCAGGGAGTAACCTTTGATCAGCCAGGACTGGGTAAGGTGTCTCCTCTAAAAAGCCTTTAATTCTAACAGCACTTATTACATGGTTTTTGAAATCATCCATTTATCTACCTCATTAAACAGTAAGTGTTCTAAAGACCAGGGCCCCAAGTCTTTATCATCCATCAGAGAAGCGAAACAGCATATTGGGTAAGGTCTGACTCTGAAACTATACTGGTTTACATCTCAGATAGCTTTGTGTCCATGGGAGAGTTACCCAACCATCGTGTGTCTTGGATTCCTCATCTGTAAAATGGAGACAATAACAGCACAGGACACACAGACTCCCTGGGAGATTCACGGAATACAAGACATGTAAAGCATTTAGAAGGCTAAATGGCACAATACTACTGGTCAGGTGTTATCACCAAGGTCTAAGTTTCTGGCATGGAGTAGATACCCAGATTTCTGCTAAGTGAAAGAAGGAGTGATAGATTATATCCATGACCTTCAAGATCGAAACCCAAAACAGTCCAAATTAATGTCAAATGCCTATGCCTTGGCAATTTAATCCAAAACAAGGTGCTTTTGTTATCTAGATTCAGTGTACTTGGCTTATTTAGGACATATTTAGAAGAGCTGTTGAACAGTAAGTTAACAGGGTTTTGTGGCTTGTTTTACTCTAATGAAGTTTCGCCCAAGCTTTATACAGTAGAGATTGTAACATAGGGAATCATCCCCCATTGCCAACCATCCACCTCAGGATATATTACAGGAGTAAAGACTATAATGGGATATGGTCAGATGGGAAATTTGGAAACCCTGTTGGTGGGGGCAGTGGTGCTGGAGATCACCATGCTGTGTAATTTTCACACTGGTCACACTGGAGTATGGCCTCAATTCTTCTCTATAATTGGATACTGAGCCTTCATTTTTGGTTTTTATCTTTGTACATTCCCCGTCATTCTTCACTGAACACTCCACTTCTGCTTCTACTTCTGTTACTGGGTAGGTGATAATATTGTTGTGGATTTTTCCCCAACATTATGGTACTGAATCATTTTTACTAAACTTGTTTAGAATGCACTTGGCATGCAGATTAGGTTTTGGAATACTGGAATACTGCATCCTTAGACTTACATACACAAAGTTACTCAGAAAAGTTTATTATAGCATCATTGAGATGGATAGCTCCATATTTTAGCTTGTCCATGCTCAGAATAATCATCTTAATTTAGCAAGTTCCTATTCTTTCATGAACAAGGATAGCCCTTTAGGAAGGAGCATTTTTTAAAAGGTATCATATCTGAACTGCTATCTTTACAAGAAATAATTGCTAGGTTTATTAGCTATTACAATTTGTACATGGAACAGATTTTTCTTTACGAACACTTTTTCAGTAGATGTCTGAGTAGGTAGGATCGCCAAATAGGCACTGTACCACTTCACATAAGCATAGATTCTTGGCCATGCAGCCTTCCTAGAATTTCAGCCTGAAATTAGAAGGAGCTAGAGGAAAAGAATGTGGGGCTGAAGATTTGAGCAAGTATCTTGCCCTCTGAGCTTTCCTAATAGGTGACCAGAGGACTGCCAAATTACCATTCCATTATAGTAGTCCATAATCCCATAATCTTACCACTCTCTAATGACCACATCCTGGTTGTAAAATGATTTACTTTCTCAGTAATTAGCAAACTACACTGACAAAGTACATTGCATACATTTTAGCTTTGAAATATTTTGCTTCCAACATGGTTTCTTAAAACAATAGTGCTATAAGCAGCTTAATTTGTCAGCAAGTTGACATTAAGTTGTTTTCTCAGCTGTTAAATGACAAGAATCAGTTCTACATGTTTATCACATAGACTATGATTTATGATTCTTGAAATGAACTTGATAGTTTCTTTCCCTGGAATACATTTTTAAAATTTTAATTCTGAAGCTATTAGAAGGGAGTATTACTTCCTTAAGCCCTGGGTGTTATATGCAAATAATGAATCATGGAACACTACATCAAAAACTAATGATGTAATGTATGGTGATTAACAGAACATAATAAAAAAAAAGATAAAAAGCAGAAAAAAAAATGTAAGGCAGGTGAAAGATTAAAAAATCATGCAGTGTAATTCACATTAGCAGAAGAAAATTAACAAGATTATTTCAATAAAGGAAAAATCATTTGATAAAATTCAACATCTATTCATGGTTTTTAAAAATCTAGAAACAGAAAAGAAATTCCATAGTCTGATAAAGTATATCTGCACAATAAAAAAAAAAAAAGAGCTTCCTTTGACTATAGGAAGGTAGGAGTGAAATCTTCAAATATACTCACGCTACTTCAAAATGTGTTCTTTCCAGTTGTAGAAAATAAATAGCATTGAACATGAAACACTATGTATATACTCATCTAACAAAACCGGCAAAGCTGCTTAAAAAAAAAACTGCTTTAGCAATTGGTTCTGCACACTGTCACCAAGGCAACACCAAATGCTAACAGCCAAAAATACATGGTCTTTCTGTGTGAACATATTTTAGATAACCTTAACTGTAAAGGAAATTAGGTCAGAGTCTGATTCTGTGAGAAAAGGCAGAACTGTACCCAAATTTCTCCAGGCAGTGGGATGTGGTCTGTCTTCATAAGCTGAACAATCCCTAGACTTGCAACCAATACTCACCATAATATCCTACAGGACGTCTATTTACCCCAGAGGCATTGCCACTAGTAACTATGACAATGGATGACTAGCCCAGTAAGAAGTGAAGCAAGAGGCCTGGTGAAATCAGATGGCTAGCCTGAAAAAGTAGAATAGTCACAGGCTCTCTCAAGTACACTCTTTTCATTAGATTTTCGGAGGACCAGATGTTTTCAGCAGAGAGAGGTTTGATTTGGCTACCAAAGCATGTAGCAATTGAAAACAGGTAATAGGAAGCAGAGGACTTGACACTGTTAAAAATAAAAACTTTACAATAACCTGTAGAAAGTGTCAGGGTCAAATAGGTTTTAAGGAGAAAAGGGGTGGAAAGCATTTTTCAAAGTGAGCTATACGTGTATTTTATAAAGAGGTTCTCTGTCCTATAGCATAACGTTAGCATTAACACAAGGAAGTCAAAAGGTTGAAAATAAGTTGTTTTATCATTGGTTTTATTTCCAAATGTATGGCTAAAATCTATTCGAATTAGTATTCTGATGTTAAAACTAAAGGCAGTGGCTCTCACTTCACATGCTGTGAACATACAGATTATCAAATGTTTGTTGAATAATGAAAAACCAAACCTATCTATACCTAGATAGTGTCTGCAACCTCTGAGTGCAGTCAAGAAACATGATGCTGATAAACATGTTCTTAATAGATCACACCCATGGGAAAATTTCCAAAACCTTACACATGATGGGAAATGGGGGTGGGGGGTACAGCAGGACCATTGAAGTATCTCATAATTCCCAGTTATCTATGATATTTTACAAGTGGTAACATGAAGACCGACACACTCAGGGTTATCTGGGTTGAGAAGAAGTCATCACTTCTATTTGGAGATGAAATGGTATTAATGGTAGCTAAAAAGTGAATGCATACGAACGAAGAACTGCACATTAGCCTGAGAACACAATAATTTGTTAATGGCTTACATTTGAGTAATTACATTGAAACAGACATAGTGCCAAGCCTTATTCATATATTTGAGTCTCATGAATATACTTTGTGAAGTATTATTCCTAGTTTATCTGAGGAAATTGAGTCTAGAAGTAGTAATTTCCCTACACTTACACAACCTATAAGTGGCTGAACTATGATATCAGCCAAGTCCAGTAGAATTATCTTTGTAGTCAAGCCATTTTCACATTCCAGTCCTTTGAGATTGACCTTGAGAGATAAATATATTTTAGATGTTCCTAGATGGGGAAAGAAAAGTAATTCCAGGCAAAGGGAATGGTTGTAACTTCTGAGCATAACTCTGTATGAGCATAACTCTGTATGAGCCTAACCCAGAAGAATGGGAGACAGACCTACATAATCAATGTTGAAAATAATAACCACACATATCTGTGTACATGATTATTAGCCTCTGTTCAAAAAAGAAAAGTATACACATGACCTTAGATATTTTAGTTTTTAATTGCACTTTGTTTTGGGTAACCAGTTCTTCTCCTTTGTTTTCCCAAAGTCAAGACTGAGAAGCAATAATATTAAGATGGAGCAAACATTCTGACAAAGAATCAGAAAACATTGGAAAATACATTTGATTTGTAAACACAGAGAGGGCTCCACTTGCCCAAAGAGACTTAAAAGAAAAAAGATCCCACAAGGCATGGCATAAAATGGACAGGATTTTACTCAAGACTATGAAGTGGCTCTGAACCACAATATAAACACTGAGGGACACACTGTTGAGTCATCTGCCCCTCTCTCAGAAAAAGTAAGTTAGACCAGGTTTGGTACATGGAGAAAGAAATTCAAGAATAACAGGAATCCAGACAGGGCACTCATGGCTAAGAGTGAACTCATTGATGATACACAGGAAATCAGACATATGTAAATTTCAGTATCTCATATGTTTAGAATTTCCCTATCACAACAATGAACTGGGTGAGAGTCATTTTCTTCACTAATCTGATTAACCCTTTTGACCAAAAGTCAGATGATTATTCTAAAAAAAAAAAAAAAAAAGAGAGAGGCACCATGTATTCCCAAAATTCTTGCCCAACATCTTAGAAACTGACACAGATTAAGGAACAGTCACCCTCCAATTATCCATGCAAATTGTGGAATTTTGTCTGTGTCTACTAAAATAAGAGTTTTCATCCTCTTAGCAAATAGTGGAAGAAGCCTCTGTCCATCTGCGTACTTCACTCTCTCTTCTCCAAGGGAAGAGGATTGGTGAGCCTGACAGACAATCTGAACATTTTGCTTAGCAGCATTTCCCCTCTATTTTGCATCTACCTGCTCCTGGAACTAGTGCATTTGGTTCTGGTCTTTCACTACAGAAAGTAAGAACTGATGGGTTACTGCTCACCTTAGAGGCTTTTCTTTCTGTGAAATCTTTTTCTTTTCTTACTCTAGTGGAGTTTCTACACTAACATAAGGTAGTGGTTCTGCTTGTCTTATCTGCAGAATTAGACTCCATTCCTGGATTTACCCAATATCTAGAATTGGGGAGGTAACAATATTAGAAGGCCCTATTTCCTTGGTGAATCTAGGAAATATTCTACAATTCAGCTATACCAATTATAAAGCATTTTTTTTACCTTGATGTCAGTGACTCATACATTTTTATTAATTTGTTCTAAACACAGAGGGTAGAATAATTATCCCCCCCCCAAAAAAATTTATCCAACACACAGATTCAAAGTTAAATGCTAGCAAATATAAAAAGCAGGGAAAAGAAATGTCCTTGGGTTTCTTTTTTTTCTTCCTTTATATTTGGGTTCATATTTTGTCTCTTTTAATATCTTTCATTTTACACAATACATTAGAAAGAGCCAAAATGTCCATCAATAGATGAATGGATAAAGATGTGGTATATATATACAATGGAATATTATGCAGCCATTAAAAAAACGAAATCTTGACATTTGCAATGACGTGGATGGAACAAGAAGGTATTATGCTAAGCGAAATAAGTCAATCAGAGAAAGACATGTATCATATGATCTCACTGATATGAGGAATTCTTAATCTCAGGAAACAAACTGAGGGTTGCTGGAGTGGTAGGGGGTGGGAGGGATGGGGTGGCTGGGTGATAGACATTGAGGAGGGTATGTACTATGGTGAGCGCTGTGAATTGTGTAAGACTGTTGAATCACACACCTGTATCTCTGAAACAAATACTTATATGTTAAAAAAAAAAAAAAAAGAAGATAGTAAGAAGGGAAAAATGAAGGGGGTGGGAGTCAGAGGGGGAGATGAACCATGAGACTATGGACTCTGAGAAACAAACTGAGGGTTCTAGAGGGGAGGGGTTAACCTGGTGATGGGTATTAAGGAGGGCACATATTGAGTGGAGCACTGGGTGTTATATGCAAACAATGAATCATGGAACACTACATCAAAAACTAATGATGTAATGTATGGTGATTAACATAAAATTTAAAACAAAAACAATACATTGACTTCTCTAAAACTCTTTTCTCATTTATAAAGAGGATAATTCCTGCCTCAAGTTGATTTAATTCAGCTAAGCACAATTAAATGTGCTTAATTAAGGGACATAACTGAGCTAAGCAGTGGCTAGCACATATTAAGTACTGGGCACCTGCTATTAATAAAGTGTTTCCACTATGGAAACAAAAACTCATCATGAGTCCTCCCATTGCCCCAAACCCCAGAGGTGGAGGTCAGGTACAAGCATTACTAGCACACCGAAGGGAAACAAATCAATTTTTAAAACTGTCCTCAGTGGGATGCCTGGGTGGCTCAGTCGTTAAGCGTCTGCCTTTGGCTCAGGTCATGATCCCAGGGTCCTGGGATCGAGTCCCGCATCGGGCTCCCTGCTCAGCGGGAAGCCTGCTTCTCCCTCTCCCACTCTCCCTGCTTGTGTTCCCTTTCTCACTGTCTCTCTGTCAAATAAATAAATAAAAATCTTAAAAAAAATTGTCCTCAGTAATTCACCCACAGATTATTAAGAGAGTGTATATCCACACCAGAAAAAAATATGTTTATTATTTTATGAATGTTTCTAGGACTCAGATACCATGAGAGCCTCTTTTACATTAACTATAATGCACAGATTCTTAATTTTCTTTTTAACAAATATAAAGAATACTTTAAGTTTTAATATTTTAGACCCATTGATCTAGGTACAAATGGTATTAAATCCAAAAGAGTTGATTAAAACAGTGGAATTCATTCATTCAAATGATTGAGTCTCTAAGTTACTGTTCTAAGTGCTGAGGATAAAGGCTTGTACAAGATAACCATGGGGGTAAACACACATGGGTTTTAATTCTAGGCAAGGGAGACCAAAAATTAAGTACCAAGACAGTATCAGGTAATAAGGAGTGCACGAATAAAAATAAAAATCAGATGATGAAACAGACAACAGTAGATAGGGTGCCTGGTTGGCTCAGTTCGTTAAGCGTCCAGCTCTTGATTTCGACTCAGGTCATGATCTGAGGGTTGTGAGATACAGTCCCATGGATTCTTTCTCTCCCCTCTGCGCCTCCCCTCTCAAAAAAAAAAAAAAAAAAAAAAAGACAATAGAGATGCTGCTTATTTAGACCACACTGATTGTTAAGTTCTTCTGAGAGACCATTCAGACAAAGAACAAGTTCAGAGGTCCTAAGGAGAGGACAATCTCAGGGTGTCTGCTGGCAGAAAGAAGGCCAGTGTCTGTACATCATAGGTTGCAAGTAAGGGAGTAGGAACAGATGGAGTTGGAGATAAATCTTGGTAAGTTTAGATTTTCTTCTACCTGTGAAGAGACCTGAATTTGAGAGCCATGCTTTGACAAGAATGCTTCAACTAAGAAATCTGAAGTGAAATCAGTTTTCAGTGGCTCATCCTTATAAACCAACCTTAAAACTCTGCTAAAACACACCACCTACGTTGGTTTTACTCTACCTCAAGATCAGCATCTCTTTGCAACCTAGGTCTTTCACTAATTACTTATTATCTATCACGAGCTGCCTTTGTGCAATCCTGAGCCATTCATCTGAGTATGAAAGTAATATATGTAAGGGATACTATCCCTGCTACCTGAGGAGAAGAGAGTGGCATCAGCAACTGAATGGACATAAAGGGGCAATGTACAGGGGACAGCTGTCCAGAGAAACAGGAAAGAAAGATCCAGGCTGGGAAGCCAGTGTAGGTCACTATGGAAAGGCAGCAGAAAGCATGGAAGGTGAAGGAAAAGCACACAATAGTTCCTTGTGGGACTTAGGGAGATGTGTGCTTCGTATAGGACACACTCCAGAAGTTGAGATGAGCATAACTGTTTTTCTAATAGAAGTGGGAGAGTTAAATTTTTTATCAACTCAGTACATAATAGCCTGTAGGCTTGATGGTAATGGCTTAGAAAACCACATGATCACAGTACTAATTCAAAGGCAGTACGTTTTCTGTTACCATATTGTAATCCAAATAGGATTCTACCTGGATTAAGCTCATAGCATATTATAAGAAATCTGGACAGGCTACATTGGAAGCTTCAATCCCTTATGCCTCCACCATGTAGGAGTGGTAGTATGTTTTATGTTATCAAAAAGCAATAACGGACAGGTGATTTGGAGAGCCCAGCTTCACTGCATACTCCCTGACCCACAAGGCATTGTGATAGGAGATGGTAAATGTTGCACAGGATTGGGAAGACAAGAATTCACCACTCACTTTAACAATGGGTTACCCTGGCAACCAACATCAGGTATGTGAATCAAAGAATTAGACTGTACTTTAACTGAAAGGAACTGTGAACTCCTGAGGGCTGAAAAAATATTAGAGTAGGACAACAGTTAACACTCAGACTTTCATTGGCAAAAATGGAACCTGCCCTGTAGGATTCATCTGACTTATCAGGCAGGAACCCCAAGAAGAACTATTAATACTACTACTACTGATAGTAATAATGATATTCACCAGCATTTACTGAGGATTAGTGTTCACCAGGTACTAAACAAAGTGCCCACTTCTCCTATGAGGCAAACATTATGGCCTCATTTTAAGATGGGAAAACTGAGGGTCAAATATTCCATCAATCATACCATGAATGGAAAGCCAAGATTCAAACCAAGACCATGTGATTCCAGACCCCCCCACCTTCACCATTCGAATCTCTCGTACTAAGGGAAAAGGAGGTTTTCTGAATTCCAGGCCCCCTCTGACCCCAGATGAAGCAGTTAACAATACAAAGCCCAGACTTTGAAGAGATCTCAGGGCTTATCTTCCATCTAGGACACTGCTTTTTCAAATTCATCCAACAAGCTATACTGAACACCTAGGAAACTCCAGGTACCTTGCAATCCCAGTTCAGTACAGTTCGTATCATTTCATATCATTCCCTCAGACTCTGAAATTATGTTTGTGAATTTAATTTATCCCTCAGACTCTGAAATTATGTTTGTGACCTTTCTTCCTGTGGTTCTTCCTTTAAGAACAAATCAACTCCTCTCATGCCCCAGCTGGTTTCCTCACAAGTCTCATTGTCTTGAATGAGATCACATATCCATCCAAAATGAATCCATCTTGTACAAGAAATGTCATGTAATGATTGGTTGAGCTTGGATACCCGAGCCAATTAGAAAGAGATTATCCTAAAATTACTCAGATTCACCTCTCAAGTTGCACAGCAGTTAGCTTCCCTTAAGACATGACTGCTGGAACCAAACAGCATTTTATTATGGAGAAAAAAGGAAAATAGATTCAGGCTAAGGAGCTAAGTCCATTAAACCCTGATTCTGCTAGAAATGGATTTGTAGCTCATAAAAATATCAGTTCAATAATTATTGAATATCAGTTCATTAATTTCAAGTTGGGAAAACTGTAAACATATACTTGTTTTCTCATCAAATGGCTGGGCTCCAGCCCAGTGGGTCTATGCTGGAAAAGGTTTTAGACTTAAAGAAATGGTTAGTTGGAGCTACAAACAGGGGATGCAGCCAGAGAGAGAGACACAAGCCCCCAGAGGCAAAGCTAAAGATGAATCACTCATCAAGTTCCAAGGAAATAGATGAAAGTTCAAAGAGGCACAATCAGGTAGATCCAAAAGTAGGTTGGCAGAGAGCAACACAGCTGGGAATAAAAAAAGAACACCTAGGACTCTAGCCATTAACAGGTTTGGGATTTCTTCCCACAGCTTATTCCTTCCTTGTCCTGGCTCTTGATCTATGTGGAATTGGCTCTTGATCTATGTGGAATTCGAGGTAATGCAGACAGTTCAGCTATAAACAACTCCTATTCCTCTTCACCCTACCCACTTCAAGACCCCACAGAATATAGAACACCAGGTTTCCTTGGTCCTGCCATGTGTCTAACTGACCCAGCTCTGTGAATTTAGCTCCAAAATAGTGGGGCTATTCGGGATAGTGGAATTACCCCTACCCAAGACCTAAAATTCACCAGTGAGTAGCCTTTTAGCTAAGACAATGATGGTTATTAAAATGCAAATATTGTAATGTCCTCCCCAACACCAAGCCCTTACTAAGTAGTGGCCACGTGTAACATGTTATGCTGGGGACGAGAGATCATGTGGCAGTCGTGGGTGCTGCTCAGATCTTTCTTCAAGAGAGAACTAGATGAGGATTGGAGGAGCAGACAATGTAACTTTTGCACTGTCTAATCCACTGTGGTGTTCACATGGAGGGCATGCTCCCTCTGGGCTACCTCCAGCCAGTGGAGGAACACAGCCGGGGTACTACAGCCAGGCCATTCCTGCCCAAAGCAGGACTCCTGTAGCAGGTGACCTTTGCTCAGGGACTCCCCATCTTAGCCCAGCTAAGTCTTTCTCAGAGCTGCTCTGTAGTTGGCATCTTCCTGCTCAGTCTCCCTTCCCTTCCTCTCCCCCTTCACATTGGTCAGACCTGCCTCACTATCCAAGCCTCTCTCCAACTCCGCCTGCTACTTTGCCCTTATCCTTCACAGGCATTTCTAATGCTTAGGATGCTCTAGGAAGCAGACACTAACTGACACAGATCAGAAATGTTAAGATTATGCATTGCAAAGCCCTTAACAGCTATAGGGGGAAAAAAATCTTTTTTTTTTTTTTTAAAGATTTTATTTATTAGACAGAGAGAGAGACAGCGAGAGCAGGAACACAAGCAGGGGGAGTGGGAGAGGGAGAAGCAGGCTTCCCGCAGAGCAGGGAGCCCGATGCGGGACTCGATCCCGGGACCCCGGGATCATGACCTGAGCTGAAGGCAGACGCCCAACGACTGCGCCACCCAGGCGCCCAGGGGGAAAAAAATCTTAACAGTTTGAAGAACCTTGATGTCCTCCAGCTCAACCTCCTCATTAGCTCAGCATCTTCTCTACAGCATTGACAGATTGGTGTTTGAGCATTTCTGAAGATTGGAAGTTCCACACTCAATAGAGTTCATTCTATGGGCACCTTAGCTTCTCCCTACAGAAACTGCCTCCCTGTCACTTCTCTGCACTGCTTCTAGTTTTGTCCCCTAGGACCACTCAGAATGAGCTTATATCCTCTTCAGATAGTGACCCTTCAAACATTGGAAGGCACATACTTGCTTAAACATTAGATCTAATACCCACTGTTACGTAGTTGCTATGGTTTGCAGAATCGATCATTATGCTTGCCCCTCTTCACACTCCAATTCCTCTGTCTCTTTGAAAATATATCACTCAAAATTACAAATAATCATCGTCCACTCTGCAAATCCACTGTCACTGTAAGCACCACAAGGGCAGATAGCAAATCCCTAGTCTATCACAGAGTTAAAACATGATAGAAATTCAATATACATTTATTGAATGAAGAAATGAATGTTTATACCAGTATCCCTAATTCTCTTGAGACCAATATTCCATCCAGATTAGACACCAGTCCTAACAGACACAACTCCTCAACAGAAGTTGAAAAAGATACCAAGCAGGTCTTCTTGATCAAGTCAGGGTGAATCCTCCCCATTTCTGAAGGTAGATGGTCTTCAGATAGACAGTCCATCTCCTAGGTGACTACAGGGTACAGTAATTTCTGAGTCTTTCATATGAATATTTTATAGCCATAATCTATGAGAGCTAGATAGAACCCTGAATTGACTCGCAGTGACAATATTCTCTAGCTATTTTAGAAATAGAAAATTCAGAACATTTCCCAACCTGTGACCCACAGAATACTAATTACATAAGATATCAATATGTGTTGCCTTTTAAAATAAAATCCATAGTCAAATATGTTTGGGAAAGAATTAACAAAGTTAAGCTATTCTGAGTTTTTTCCTGTGGCTTTTTACCAAGACCTGTGCAGCCCTGAGAGTTACTCCCAGGGCATTTGCTCTGCATGGGTGTGTGCAACAGCAATTAGGATTCAGATCAGTAGAAGAGTAAAAATGTGTTGAACTTAGTTGAGGCAGAAAACTGGGAAAGACGGAACTTTATATAATCCTAGATGAAGAGAAAACCACAATTAGTGAATCATCAACTTCAAAATATAAGTGCCTAGCATGAGTAAATCTCATCATGGACGACAACATCAGACACGGGGTCAAAGACACAGAACGATGGACATAAAGAGGAAGAGGACCCAGTCTAGAGCTGAGACCTGGGCTCCCAGCTAAGCAATCACCAAATGCTAAGAGCTTTCAATGGCCCCATGAAATAGAGCAGGAGCACCATAGCTAGCTTGCATTCAAGGATTACAATAAGACCCAGGGACCAAAAAAATAAATAAATAAATCCACGGACACCCTTTTGAAAGTAGATATGAGATTTTTAAATGTATGCACTTCAAACTGATCCAAACCAGATTCACCCAATTAATTTCAACTGCCAAGGGCAATCATTCTATCAAAATGTGAAACAGCTACATCTGTTCTGGAAACACTTCAAATTTGTCCATCTTTCCTTTTCCCCCAGTATATGTTTTATGTGAAAGGCTCAGGGCTTTTTCTTCTTTACTTTTTAGGCAAATTTCATTCTTGGCAAATTAACTCATGACAGTTTTCCAGTCTCATTTCCTTAGGATGGTGTATGCAGGAGGAGAATAAATTTATCTCCCTTCCTCTTACCCCCTTCTCATAGTTCTGACCCACATACCTGTTCCCTTGCAATAAATGTGTGCAAAACAAGTTCTATACAGGAGGAGTCCTATATAGTCTATCAGATTGTTCTTTCCACTGCTCAGAACCCTCCAGTGAATTCTCTCCTCATGCTAAAAGGGGGGTGGCGGAGGGGACCCAAGCTCCTTACTATAGCATCAAAATCCCACAGGATCTGGCCCTCACCTTGCTTCCTCCACTGCAAGGACACTGGACTCCTTTCCTCTCCTCCACCAAGCATGTTCCTGCCTACAGCCTTTGCACTAATTGGTGCCCTTGCTGGTATGCTCTGCCCATGTAGCTTTATAAATTCCCTTTTTTCCTTCATTCAGGCTCTGCTCAAAGGTCACCTTAGCAGAGAGGTTCCCTGACTATAAAGGGACATCCCACACTAGTCACATCCTTACCCCTTGATATAATGTATGTTTGTGTGTTAGTCTCTCTCTCTGCCCACGGATTGTAATTATTTGGATCCCAGAGTCTACACATAGTAGCTGCTTAATTTGAGTTGTTGAATGAAAGGTCTCTAATTCTTTCTCTGTACATCATTTTGACTCACTTCTGCTAGCCCTGTAAGTTACATGCAGAGCAACTTAACTCCCCAGTGCCACACACATGCACACACACACACACCCCTCTGAGGATAGGCCAATGGAAATTAGTCTGCCCTGGCATCATTCAAAAATCCCAGAGGGCGCCTGTCCTGTATTTATCCCCATGATCAGGCATTCTTTCTGCCCAAACATTAGAGCCCCACCTTGTCAGCAGGACCCTTCTCCTAGGGACTGCCCTCACTTCGCCCATCCCTGAATAATAAACCTCTGAATTACTTGCATTCACTGGCCCTTGTATGGTGTGTATGGATGTGAAATACCTGAACCTGAAATGGAGAGAAAGGCAGACCCAGCAACCAGCCAGCTTAAACCCGGACATCTGCCATACTCACTGCGCCCCTCCAGGTGAAGGAAGCCACAAGATTCCTCCATGACCCTAAGTCGGAACACCTCTCAGGAGCCCTTCCTCATCTGGACTCTCCCGCTTTCAACCCTCTCCACTACTACTTTATTTCTCGCTATTTTCTTCTTGCCTCTCCCTCAGAGAGGAGGTCAGTTTCATTTACTCCTCTCATTTCACTCAATTCCACTGCCACTAACCACATGTGGTAGACACTATTAGGGTTTCAGTTTACCTAGCATCCCAGGGAACACCTCTTTGCCCCAATGGAACTCTATGAGGGGACAAGTAGGAATCTCTGCTTCTATGAACAGTAACTATTTTCAGCCTTTAGCGTAGGTTTTGTCATTCTCAGTTAATCTTATGTAGTGTTGAACTACAGAACCCCTCCAGGTATTTTAGTAATCAGAAATTCCAACCTATAGTAGCCAAGCAGGTATAAGTTTGAAAAGCAGCTGGGTATTAACACAACAGATTATGGAGACTGGAGCCAAGAGAGAGTATGAACCTTGCCTAAAGGTTTTTATTTTATTATGTTTATTATGTTAGGTTAGTCACAATACAGTACTTCATTAGTTTCTGATGTAGTGTTCCAGGATTAATTATTTGCGTATAACACCTAGTGCTCTATGCAATATGTGCCCTCCTTAATACCCATCACCGGGCTAACCCAGCCCCCCACCCCCTTCCCCTCTGAAACCCTCAGTTTGTCTCCCAGAGTCCATAGTCTCTCATGGTTCGTCTTCATTTTTCCCTTCTCCTAATGTCCTCCATGCTAGTCTTTATATTCCACATATAAGTGAAACCATATGATAATTGACTTTCTCTGCTTGACTTATTTCACTTAGCATAATCCCCTTCAGTTCCATCCACGTCGATGTAAATGGTGGGTATTCATCCTTTCTGATTGTAATATTCCATTGTATATATGAACCACATCTTCTTTATCCATTCGTCTGTTGAAGGGCATCTTGGCTCCTTCCAAAGTTTGGCTATTGTGGACATTGCTGCTATGAACATTGGGGTGCTTGTGGCCATTCTTTTCACTAAATCTGTATCTTTGGGGTAAATACCCAGTAGTGCAATTGCTGGGTCATAGGGTAGCTCTATTTTTAACTTTTTGAGGAACCTCCACATTGTTTTCCAAAGTGGCTGTACCAACTTGCATTCCCACCAACAGTGTAAGAGCGTTCCCCTTTCTCCACATCCCCTCCAGCATTTGTTTTTTCTTGCCTTGTCAATTTTTGCCATTCTAACTGGTGTAACGTGGTATCTCAATGTGGTTTTGATTTGAATTTCCCTGATGGGTAATGATGTTGAACATTTTTTCATGTGTCTGTTAGCCATTCATATGTCTTCTTTAAGGGCTAATTCAAGTGTATTTAATATCGTTCTATGCTGGTCAAACAAAACACATCTTCAGGCTGGATTCAGCTTATAGGATACTATATTATAACCCCTGAGATACGGTTAATGAAGGATACCTAAATCAGGTGGGATAAACTAGCTATTTTGACTAAGATAGCATCTCTCAACTTTGGCCACATAATCGTCTTTAGACTTGAAGAAAAAAACAAAACAAAAAACAATGCTAGGATCCTATCCCTAGAAATTCTGATATAATTGCCAGGTGTAGCCTGGGTACCATGCACTTTGAAAGATCCTGAATGATGCTAACATATACCCAAGTAAGCACCAAAGGTCCTTTTAAGGAAACTTACTATGCTGCTGGTAGCACAGATGAAGTCCACACTTACAAGTCTCACTCCTAAAATAGTGAACATTTTTTAAATAAAGAATATCATCAACTTAGAAGCAAAGCCAGTTGATTGTAAGAGAAACCAACAGCAACTATTTGAGGGACAAGAGATTTCACAGGAATATAGAGCGGCATTAAATTCATAACAGCCAATTTCTAACCAAGTGTTCCAACAGTGCCTTAGAACAACATGCTTCAAGCACATAATGTACCGCTCTCATTGCATATCCAAAAGAACTGGTATTATTTCAGGAAGAACAACTCATCTCTAAGGGTCTGCGCAACGTTTCTGGAATATCTTAACATTAAAAGAAACCATGTTTTCTTTAGAAGACCCATGGGCATACATACCACAAGGTTCATTTCAATCCAAGCCACGGATTTACCCACAGATGTTGTAAGCATCAACCCCCTCATTGCCTTTTGGCAAAAATGATGAAACAGAAATTCTTCAATAGCCAAAGGAAAAGGAAATTGTGCTGCTCTAATGGAGTTGTGGGATGGGAGATAAAATGAAGTCAGTGAACCCATAAAAACTTTGTTTACCTATGAACCCTACATTCTTTGCAAAAAAAAAAAAAAACATGATTTTTAACAATGTCTTCCACAAATACTCAGGACCTCACATTCTTAGAAATTTGCTACGTTCAGATTCCTGAATCTCTTAATTCTGGGTATTCTAGTGCCTTTTCAATCAAGCAACCTCATCTAGAAGCATAGAGCTTGGGAAGCATGAAGCTCCCCTTGAATGATGCCCCTAGAAAAAAATGGGCCATCATTTCTTATAATGATGGGAATCACTACCTTGCCTGTATCTTCTCAGTGCAGTGATCATTAAAGGTTGTCCCGTTTAGAAAAATGGGAACCAGAATGACCCAAAGTGTGCTCTGTGAAGTGTTCTCACAATAAGGAATGTATGGGAAAATAAATTTAGGAAAGGTGTGCAACATATTGCCCTTTTTTAGATTCACAATGCTCATTAGAATAAAGGTTAAAAAAAAAAAAAAACAGGTTTCCAAAACAAAGAATCCCAGAATTCTTTTGATTAGGTATATTATTCCATGGGATTAGTATTTGAGGTGGGCAGTATGCTTTTGAAGACATTTATGCTTAGTGCAGAATACTGGACTCAACAGCAGGAAGCAAAAGATCTGGTCCCATATTTGACTGGTATAGTTATATGACCTTCAGCAAACCACTTAGGTTCTCCCTTTTCAGTGTGCAAAACTGTAAAAGAATCTGGACTCAAAATTCTAGCCTGTTCTTTGGAAATTTCTGGATTCCAATAATTTACCATTCACCATTACTTCCTATCTCTAATCCCTTATCCATAATTTCAAAATACAAGGAGACTCTGAAAATCAGAAGGTTTTTGTAACTTAGTACCTACAGTTGGCTTAAACTAATGTTCATACATTCTTCCCCCCACTAAGCTTCAGTATTCATCCATTTTGGGCTGCAGAACTGTCAATATGTTTGATTATAGTATGCCCAGACCCCGCTGTAGCTATTAGGTAAAATGAACCTTTGTCCCAGAGAGGGAGACAAACCATAAGAGACTCTTAATCTCAGGAAACAAACTGAAGGTTGCTGGAGTGGACGGGGATGGGGAGACGGGTGCTGGGTGATGGACACTGGGGAGGGTATGTGCTATGCTGAGCGCCGTGAATTGTGTAAGACTGATGAATCACAGACCTGTACCTCTGAAACAAATAATACATGTTAAAAAAAAAAAAAAGAAGAAGAAGAAGAAGAAGATAGTAGGAAGGGAAAAATGAAGGGGGCGGAAATCGGAGTGGGGAGACGAACCATGAGAGACTACAGACTCTGAGAAACAAACTGAGGGTTTTAGAGGGGAGGAAGGTGGGGGGCTGCATTAGCCCAGTGATGGGTATTGAGGAGGACACGTATTGCATGGAGCACTGGGTGTTATACGCAAACAGTGAATCATGGATAACTACATCAAAAACTAATGATGTAATGTATGGTGACTAACATAATAAAATAAAATTTAAAAAAATACAATTAAAAAAAAAGAACCTTTATCTGTCACCTTTCTAAAATCTGAAAAATTCTCAATTCCAAAATGTCTGTCCCTCAAGGTTTCAGATAAGAGACTATGGACCTATATGAATGCTTATCATGTACCAGTTGCCATTCTAAATGCTTTAGAAATATTAACCCATTCCTCATAATAACCCTATGAGGCAGAAACCAGCATTATTCTTACTTTCAGATGTGAAAACAGAGACCTAAGATTAAATAACTCGCTCAGAGTAACACAGGTAATATGCAGTGGAACCCGGATTCAGATCAAAGCATGGTTTCTATCATCTAGATTTCGGACCATAACGCTAGTAGGTAAGAATTTCTGAGTCTCATTTAAACAACATTTGATTTCCTCCTCTGTAAAATGGTATTAACAGCTACCTTTCAGGGAAAACTTAAGGCCAACTCTCAATGGATTCTGAAAAGGACAATCCATTGAGTAATCAGTAACTTTCACATATTTTATTAGCCATATCCAAGACTGCAAGAGGCAACACAGCTCACTGACAGAAGGTCCCACACAGGGCTGGATACTCATTTTGATCTAAAGCATTCCCACTCTCCTGTGGGATTTAGACACCTACATAAAACTGGTGCTATGCCCGGAGGCACATTACAGATTACCTAAAAGCACACAGCAATGTGCCATTTAAAATTTAAATGAAACACTATGTAATCTCCAATCAAAGCAGTTTAATATCAGGAACTGTGAAGTTTGGAAGCTGACATATAATGAAGGCATTGAGGGCCCTTTTACCAGCAGCTGCTCTAGCAGGCACCCCATGATAAATACCTAAAAATCTTACCTACAAACAGCCTTCCCAAACTGGGGTAACAGCTGGACAAGCCACCAGGGAAGTGGGAAAAGCAATAAACTAAATAAGCTTGATTTATTTTTATATCTCCCTAGGGTTCTCTAGGTTTTAGGGTTCAAGTATATTTTGCCTTCCAGGTGCATTTGGTTTCCATCTTTGGGTCTAATCTTTGAATCCATTCCATTCGTACCTTCTTATTTCCACACTACCTTTACCTACAGTCTGGTTAGCATTACCCTCCTGACCTTAGACTGATTGTCCTCAATTAAGTCCAAGGATTTCCTCTTCCTGGACCAAAGTCAGGTTACAGAACAAGAATAATAAAAGACTGAATAGGACTCTACTGTCACAGCCAGGGCCCCAGTGTCTAACTTTTGAAAACAACCTAACTTCAGATATCCCATCCCATTGGGAGACCCAATTACAGCATCATGGCTGTCTACCAGTTTGGGAGAATTGGCATCTGTGCCAAGAAGTTTCTCTAGGAATCTGGTTTCTCATTTAAAAAAAAAAAAAAAATTGGACACAGGGAACCAAAAGGAAAAAAAATGGCAAACTAGGATAGGTTATTTTAAAAATCTTCTGTGATTAATCATACTAGTCATTTAATGTGTTTGGAAGAAATTCAGAGCAAGTGAATGCACTAGGTCTTAATATGAACTCAAAAATAACGCACAGCAAATAAGTTGAGAAGTTTTCTTAATAAGTTCAGTAATATTCACCTCAAGAAGTATAAAATGCAAGTTTATATAGCATAAGAAAATTGTGATTAAATTCACTTGTCATTAATAGAATCTATGTTTTAAATATAAAGACTCAGTATGATTAAACATCTAGGCCTTCCTAAAAGCAATGACTTAACAGGGAGTATTTTAAGTGATGCACATTTGGACTTCGTGGAAAACACTCAACTACCCCATCAGTCAAAATCCTCACAATACTCCTGGGAAATAGGCCAATGCTACAGAAAAGTTTCTACTCCAATTGGGACCATTAGACCAGTAAATTAAATATGGTCAGGTTTGCCCATGAGCATTTATGCACAAATCTTTTCTCCCTTCTTTTACCCAACAAATTAGGCCACCCGCCTCCACACCTTTACCCTTTTCTGCTTCTTTCAATATCATTCCAAGCCTAACACCACATATATGAAACAAATATAATCAATTTTTCTTTGTTGCCATAGTAGTTTATATTCAGCCTCGACCAGGCCTGATTCTGCCCATCTTGTGCGGTATCTATAATAAGCCACACCCTCCCAAGCAATAAGGCTCCAGACCATAGTACCTAGCCACTAATGGTACCAACACTATTGTCCATGGACTTCCTGCTGGTTGTGTCTGTCTGGTTTGTCCCTGCTCACTCAGTTTTCCTGATGCATTGGCCTCTGTCTTAGTCAGTTCAGGCTGCCATAAGAATACCACAAGCTGGGTAGCTTAGACCAAAATTTCTCACCGTTCTGGAGACTGGAAAATCCAAGATCAAGATATTGGTATATTCAGTTCTTGGCGAGAGCTCTCTTCCTGAATTGTAGTTGGTCTCCTCCTTGCTGTATCCTCACATGGTGGGGAGAGAGCATACGAGCAAACACATGCCAGTTAGCACTCTCATGTCTCTCCTTATAAGGATGTTCATCCCATCATGAGGGTTCCACTGTCGTGACTTAATTATCTTCCAATGCCCTACTTCCAAATACCATCACAGTGGTGACTAGGGCTGCAACATATGAACTTTGGGGGTACAAACATGCAGTCCATAACAGCTTCCTTTGTTTTGGCCCTACTTCATCAAATCTCTTCCTCAAATACTAAAAAGGCAGCCTGGTTTTGAATTTTTTTTTATATTGACCTTGGCACCCCTTCATGAACCAACTTCTAGTCTCTACCTTTGTAGGAGCAGACACATCCTGACCCCACGCCAACCCCAACCTCTCCATTACTCTCAGGCAGGACCCTATTCAAAAGGAAAGAAATTGGGCACGATTATTGAATCTTAAAGCTGAATGACTCTCTCCTTGCAATGGGCTGGACTTTTCTGTTCCCCATAAAGACGTGTGGTGCCACAGAGTCTAACCACTGGTCTCCAGGCAGGAGAACACTTTTACCCATTTATTTGCATTCAATTCTAAGATAGGAATTCTGTCTTACCATTTGTCTTCTCTACTTTCTCTAGCCTTCTAATCCACTCATTTAGGGGATTTAATTCCAACACTGATAGCTTAAATTTTACCCTAGAGTTTAAAAATGTACACTTGTGAAATTTTATGTAAAAACAATTACAATCTGTAACCTTAAAACTTATCAACAGCCTAGCAGAGCCAACCTGTCTCAATGCACAAGTTACTTTAAAATTTTTCATGATTCAGCTTAAAAGACACCTGAATACTTTCTTCTTTGTTTACCTCAAACAGCCCAGAGAGTCCATTCATTTGGATGGATGGGTGATAAAAAACTATTGGTAAAGGTAAACCCTCAGGTACCTGTGTAAAATTTCTTCTATTATTAGGGTACATGCAGACATGTGCAGGGTACGCTATAATGGATGGCACTGCCTTGTAAGGATAACTGTACAACCTTCACTCCACCATCTAGATGGTAAAATGAGCTGCTACAGTCAGGGTAGATGCCTAACTCCTGGGTATCAAGCATAATTACCTGCTTCCCTACCCCCACCCCCTTGGTCAATGAGTGGGCATCAATCCCAAATTAGATCTATCATAGTTTAACACCAGTTTAAAAATCTTAAGAAAAAACTAACATTGTGGTGGTGACTCCAAGACTAAAAACAAAACAAGACAGGGCGCCTGGGTGGCTCAGTCGTTAGGCGTCTGCCTTTGGCTCAGGTCATGATCCCAGGGTCCTGGGATCGAGCCCTGTGTCGGGCTCCCTGCTCCGCGGGAGGTCTGCTTCTCCCTCTCCCACTCCCCCTGCTTGTGTTCCCTCTCTCGCTCTGTCAAATAAATAAAATCTTAAAAAAAAAAAAAAAGACAAAAGCATTTAAAAACTCATGAAGTAGAAGTTGGTGAGAGAAAATACGGACACACAGAAAGCAGCAGAGATGAGAGACAAGTTCCAATAGGGAAATCTGTTTTCTATTGTTACCAGATCCCAGCTGTTCCCAAAGCCCTGTCCTTCCCAGTCCAGTTGTTGAACACTACACTTTGAATCTAGACTATGAATTCCTCATTTTAACCTATGTAAGTCTACTTTTGGTTTTGGCCCATTAAACTATGCACAAGATCTTTTGAGTATATAGGTTAGATATTGCTATGTAACAAACTACTCCAAAATGTATTGTTTATAAGTTGGAAGGTTCTTCTGCTCTCAGCTGGTCATTCTAAAACTTGAGGCAACTTCTCTTCAATCCCAGAACTGACAAATGAGTGACGCAACAATGGGCAGTTAAAGCTCAGCCTCATAGGAAAAATAAAATCAAGTGCATGGCCATCACACTCATAGAAAATCTAAATGGATTAAGGCCATGGTGTGATGAAATTAGTCATTGGCCCTTACTGAGCTAGTATGAGCAAATTCTAGAAATTTGTAAGATAGCTGTTAATTATAGCCATTATTTGAAATAACAAATTGTGTTAAAAAAACAAAGATAATACTCAAAACATACTTTCTAATTATTTTGTGACATTTTGCTATTATCTGTGCTCTTGAGGTTATTACCACATCTCTGTGGAGGACACACTGTATAATTAGTGACTGTATGTTGGTAGCTTGAAATGGGCCATGGTGGAGTATTTTTACCCTGGAAATCAGCAAATGCTATTCAAAAAACTGGATGTTTTTGTCCCCCCGAATTCATTTGTTGAAACCCTAATACCAATGTGACGGTATCTGAAGGTGTAGCCTTTAGGAGGTAAGTAGGTCATGAGAGTGGCATCCTCATGAATGGGATTGGTGTCCTTAAAAGAAGGGCCCAGCTAACTAGCTCTCTCTCCTAAGTGAGGATACATGAGAAGATGGCCATATGTAAATCAGGAAGAGAGCATTCACCAAGAACCCCACCATGCTGGCACTCTGATCTTGGACTTCCAGCCTTCAGAACTGTAAGAATTATTTAAGTTTATGGTAATTTGTTATAGCAACCTGAATGAGACATACTACAAATCAGGGCTTCTTCTCCATTCCAACCCCCATCCACACCAGAGAACCACCAGGTTAAGTTGTTTCAAATTAAAACATTTATCAGATACTAGTCTTAAAAGGTCAAAGGGGAAATGGACCTCTCCACAATTAAGTGGGGAGAAAGAAAAATAGAGCAATCTAAGGAGTATATTTGTAAGAGAACTATAGCGTCTATTGGCACATGAAGCTGATCGAGATTAAATAGATTAAGAAGCTCTATTTGAGAGAATTGAATTACCAAAAGAACCACCAACTTTGACTAAAAAGTGACTGTACTGTCTGAGACTTAAAACCAACTTTGAGTTTAAATACTATTGGTAGGCTAAGACAGCATTCAGATCCAAAGTAGGGCGCATTTGCCAGTGCCTTCTTCAGATGTGGTCAAAGAGAATGATGGAAAAGAATACACCCATAAGAGTGTGAATCTGAAGTTCACAAACAGCTGAGTTGGAAGACAACCCCCATGCCCCCTCCCCACCCAGGGTTAATTAAGGAACATTCATCACCAAAGTAGATCTTCAGTGTCTGCCCAGTGGGATTTCAAAATTGCTTCAGAAAAGTGACTACTGCATCCCTCTCATTCTTACCCTATATGAAAAAAAGTATTGTTGTAGTGTCCCTGTTCTATCCTTATCCTTTTTTATTAATTATGGGTTGGGAGGGCAGAACAAGTGGTCTCTGGATCAAGAGGAACTACATTCAAACCTGGTATAGAAGTCACTACACACTTCCCCCAGTGAAAAAGCCACCTCACATCATCTAGCAATCCTACCTTTCAAGTTGGGTGCAGGAAATGGATTGAACTTGTGAGTTGATTCCTTTGTGGAAGAGAGGAGAGTTCGTTCTTTGTTATATGCAGAGTATTTTGTGAGAAGCATAAATGGTTTTAACCATTATTTCTGTCTACCAAATATCCCCACTTTTTCCAGACCTTTAGTGTGATTGTACTTCTCTAAAACCTTGACAATGCGTGTGGCCATAGGACAGGCCATGGCCAGGGAAATGTAAGCACCACTGGTATGGGTAACTTTAAGAGCAGTAAGCGATGTATCACTTCTTTTTCTCTTGACCACAATCACCAGCAATGTTTCCAACAGTGACTATTCCACCAACATGGATCCTGGAGAGAGGGTGACGTGGAGAAAAGCTCTCAGCCAACCTGGAAGAGCATGTAGCATCAGCAAGAAATAAACTCTGTAGTTTTAAGTCACTGAGATTTTGGCATGATCTACCCACTCGGACTGGTACAACCACAATTCCATATTTTCTGGCAAAACACACAAGTAGATGAAGTTTTGTTACATTTGATAACTGAAACATATGCCAAGATTTCCTATCACATATCAAGCAATGCAACTGAAGACAGGAAAAGTTGCCAAATTGCACAAGATAGTTTAATCTCAAAGCAGTGAAGTACCCGTGTGACCAAGTTATGCATCATTCAGGACTGCATCATACTGCCAAATTTCAATGTGTCAAAACATTACTGGCTTTAAACAAACTGCTTAACTTCTGGCTGGCAACATGGGATTCAAGGGTGTGCGGGGGTGGGGAAGGGAGACCAAAAAAAAAAAAAAAAAGGGAAAAAGCCAACATCAAAACTGAAGAAATAGTGTGAGCAGCTTGGACAATACAGAGGATGCTAGTGGCAAAGAAAACACTGAGTTTTAAAATGATGCGAAGGATATGCATGTGGAATGTGAGGAGGCTTTAATACCTTAATGATATTTTATATAGTTTATAGCTTATATATACAAAAATGATACGATACACATTTCTATCTAAGTAAAAAAGAGCTCAAGAATTAGGAGTCGAAATTCTAAGTGCTTGGAAAGCATTAGGTTAGGATTTAGTTAGCAGCATCATTTCTTCCTTTTTGGTAGTACAAAAAAGGTCTTAAAAAAAAAAAATCAGGGCGCCTGGGTGGCTCAGTTGGTTGGACGGCTGCCTTCGGCTCAGGTCATGATCCTGGAGTCCCGGGATCGAGTCCCGCATCGGGCTCCCTGCTCGGCAGGGAGTCTGCTTCTCCCTCTGACCCTCCTCCCTCTCATGCTCTCTCTCATTCTCTCTGTCTCAAATAAATAAATAAAATCTTAAAAAAAAAAAAAAAATCAATGGTCTCTCTCAGAATCAACAAAAGTATAAGTAGTAATAATGATCATAGGATATGGAAGGGTGAGAATATGATCTATCCAAACAAGGGAAAGACCATCAATACATTTTCCTTCATGAGAATAAGGTCCACTTACACAATTAAAAACCCCTTCTCCATGTGACTATGCTTTAAAAACATGTATACACCTATGTGCTTACACTCACATATAAATACTCACATATAGAAAATGGAATTCATTTTGGATTACTTTTTCCAAGTGAAGAATGGAGAGAAATGCTCCTATGATAAAGATACCCTCTTGGAAGATCCAAAGGAATGACATCAGATTGGTAAATTTGGCACCTCAATTTTTCCAACTACAAAACAAGAATGGCCATAAGGATTGTAATTCTTCCCAGGGAAATTTCTAAGTGAATGTGATGAAATTCCTTTGAAGAACAAGAGAGAAGAAGCACCACTGAGTCACAGGAGGTAAAAGGCCCCTAGGGACATTCTACCATGTCCCGTATGTGCTGACACAGTAGTAGCCTATATTTCAACTTGGGACATTTGCTATGAGAAGTGGCCCAAATTTTGGTGGCCTTATGCATTGCATACTCAATCTGCAGAGGAAAATGGGAGCTCATGTTATTGTTTGGAAACAAAGCCAACTGGTTTTCCAAGACAACTGCTTCAAGTGGCTCAACCAACTGTAGAAATTTCATCACTACAAGTCTCTGATTCCCTTCGCTGAAATTTGGGTCTCCTGAGCTGTATCCTATCCTTTGATACCTAGTTTTTAACTCTTTCATTGGTTTCAAACACTGATTTCTCATCTGCTACTCTCCAATAGTATTACAAGTTCTTGATGGTTACAGAAGTGAACCCACAACTATATGATCAATTAATCTTCGACAAAGGAGGAAAGAATATCCAATAGGAAGTAGTCTCTTCCAACAAATGGTGTTGGGAAAACTTAACACTAACATGCAAAAGAATGAAACTGGACCACTTTCTTACACCATACACAAAAATCAATTCAAAATGTTGATGCAAGACTTAAATGTGAAATATGAAACCATAAAAATCCTAGAAGAGAGCACAGGCAATAACTAACATCAGCCGTAGCAACTACTTTCTGGATGGGTCTCCTGAGGCAAGGGAAACAAAAGCAAAAATAAACTATTGGGACTACATCAAACTAAAAAGCTTCTGCACAGCAAAGGAAACAATCAACTAAACTAAAAGGCAACCTACTGAATAGAAGATATTTGCAAAGGATATATTTGATAAAGGCTAGTACCCAAAATATTTAAAGAACTTATACAACACCTAAAAAAATGAATAACCCAATTAAAAATGGGCAGAAGACATGAATAGACATTTTTCCAAAGAAGATATATAGATAGCCAACAGACACATGAAAAGATCAACATCACTGATGAGGGAAATATAAATCAAGGCTATAATGAGCTATCACCTTACTCCTATCAGAATGGCTAAAATATCAACAACACAAGAATCAACAGGTGTTGGAAAAGATGTGGAGAAAGGGGAACGCTCTTGCACTACTGGTGGGAATGCAAACTGGTGCAGCTATTCTGTAAAAAACAGTATGGAGGTTCCTCAAAAAATTAAAAATAGAAGTACCCTACGATCCAGCAATCACATTATTAGGTACTTATTCAAAGAATACACAAATACTAATTCCAAGGGATATATACACCCCAATGTTTATAGCAGCAGTATCAACAATAGCCAAACTATGGAAAGAGCCCAAGTGCCCATTGACTGATGAATAAAAGAGATATGGTATATGTATATATGTACACACACACACAAATGGAATATTACTCAGCCATAAGAATGAAATCTTGCCATTTGCAAGAATAAGGATGGAGCTAGAGAGTATTATGCTAAGTGAAGTCAGAGAAAGACAAATACCATATAATTTCACTCCTATGTGGAATTTAAGAAACAAAACAATGAGCAAAGGGGAAAAGGGAGGCAAAGAAACAGACTCTAAACTATAGAGAATTGATGGTTACCAGAAAGGAGGTGTGTGGGTGGGAGGAAATGGATGAAATAGGTGATGGGGATTAAGGAGGGCACTTGTTTTGAGGAACACTGGGTGTTGTATGGAAGTGCTGAATCACTAAATTGTACACCTGAAACTAAAATTACACTGTATGTTAACTGGGGTTTAAATAAAAATTTAAAGATATAAAAAAAAATAATAAGTTCTTAAGGGTTAAAAATTTGGCTTATACTTAAAACCTGGTAGTAGTAGTAATAGCAGCTAACATCTACAGAACATTTACTTTGGGAGTTTTGCTGGGCTTGGTTTTACATTTTTTCTCTTGTGATTTCCATAAACTTAGTCACGCAGCTGTTTAGGAACTCAAAACCACATCCCACTGTTACTATACTGACTGACACCCATGCAACTTCATTTCATGTATGAAGTCTTGGTATAGGGCAATGAACATTTCAGTGCAGACATGCTCGTATAAATACTGATAACTTTCCCTAACATATACTGCTCAGGCTGCCACTCTGGACACTAGGCACCTGATTTGGATACATGTTGAACAATACTGGGAGTATCTTTTAACTCAGACTTTTATAATGCCAGCAATTAAAACAATGCACTTCAAATTGCCTCAACCCTCACTACAGAACTAGAACCATATGGAATAATCAGTACAGAGATATTTGACTTTCCTATAAAGAATTAAAAAGAAACATTGATGTGGAGATTAAGAAAACCCTGGGGAGCTAGGAGTTGAAATGATCTGAAGTTATAGGCACTAAGAGTTCAAAGCTTGAAGTGATCACGTATGTGTTTGTACACATACATATACCATACATCTTGGTGGTTCAAGTGCAAACTCCCAATATCCTCTACATCCTACTCCAACTCTTTGTCAGGAATGTGTGAAAATCTTAGCAAGGCGAGATCCATGTGTCATCCACATTAGACTTACTCAAGTTGCTTATTAAAATGTCAATATTCAGCACCACCCAAAATTTCCAGTGCCTCAGCTTGGATTCTCAGGCAGCAGACCCTGAAACCAGAACTGGTAAGGGAAAATGAAGCAGGGATGGGAAGGAACCAACACTAAGCAGGTTAAGGAGCAGTTCACTGCTTCGACACCCAGGGCTGAATTTCTCTGGGTCTGGAAGATGGTGTAGAGCCATGGTTCTCAAATGTTTTGGTCTCAGAACCCTTTATACACTCACAAGTTTGTGTGAGTTCTAGTCACTGATTCCTACCATATTAGATATTAAAACTAGTTTAAGATTTTTAAGTATCTCTACACCCAACATGGGGCTCAAACTTACAACCCCGAGATCAAGAGTCACATGCTTCACCAACCGAGCCAGCCAGGCATCCCACTAAAACTAAGTTTTTTAAATTCACAAGCACACATTCTGTTAGCCATCCTAGGCGTGACATTACCAGCTCTAGGAAACTGTACTGTATCCTTACAAGAAAAAGCAGAGTAAAAGAGGCAACAGTATCCTGGTGTAAGTTCAAAATAATTTTGATCTCTCAGACCTAAAAGGATTTAGGGTTCCTCAGGGGGTCCTGGAACACACGGAGAACCACTAAGGTAGCCATATCTCAAAATTATACCATTTAAAGGTTAAGGAACTAGGTTATGTTCCAACTCCCATTCATGAGTGTTTGAGAGTGCACTAACTCTGGAATTTCCAGCCTGCCATGCATTCAGGTTGACTATGTGCCTCCACCTAGAGGAAAAGTCCAGGCAGAGAGTGGTAGGTACTGGTGGTGCGGGGTCTCTCGGGGGAGAACAGGAATGGGAGGAGCCCAGGAAATACGTGCAGTGGACAGCATCTGCCATACCAGAGAATCTGGAATTTAAACAAATCCCCTCCATGATGTTTGACGCACATTAAAACACTAATGCACTAGGAGCACTGTCTCCTAGACCCTAACTAAAACATCTCAACTCCATCCAGTCAGCATTCCTTTTTGTTCTTTTTAGTCTGTGCTGTGATGGTTACACTTTTATGTCTGAGCATTTAATACTACTCAGAGAACATCCATGTCCCAGATTGCAGTTGCTCAAAGCTCATGTTTTATTAACTACAGGGTGGTTCTCAAATGTATTTTTAGGAGTTATGAGGTTCTGATTTCTGCCGATATGCTCTACAAAAATTCTAGCACCTGTCACTTATAATTCTAGAACCGGCTGCTTTATTAATTCACTACTAGAACTCAACACGGTTTCTCCTACTTCAGTATTCAGTAAGCCATGTCTGTGGGTCTCTGCTACAATGGGAGAGAAACTTATAGCCTCTGGTATCTGGGTAGACGTAATATCTTCCAGATTGGACCCAAGAAGAAAATGATTCATCATGAAGAAATATTGGTGTCAGCCTCTAACATACTGTT
Source organism: Leptonychotes weddellii (assembly GCF_054177405.1). NCBI lineage: Eukaryota > Metazoa > Chordata > Mammalia > Carnivora > Phocidae > Leptonychotes > Leptonychotes weddellii. The sequence goes on from NC_138372.1 coordinate 155,484,585, forward strand.
TGTCCCAGAGAAAAGAAGTGGAACTTTCTAAATTCTTCCAGTCCACTTCACAAAATTAGTCAAGGAGACAACATTCACGTCAAGCACTCTTTGTCCAGAAATAAGAGTGAATGTCTGGGTTCTGGTGCCTTGCACTGGCAGACTCTGGGCACATGAGGATGTTGCAAGAGGATAAGGGGCAGTGTGTGCTGGAGCCTACTTGCACCAACTCATATGAGTTGAGTGTGCACACTTTTCCCAACTCTGCCACCTGCAAGGTCTCATTGGTACTTTGAAACCAACCACTGAAGGAATATTGCAAATATTTACTAGGAAACTTGCAAACACTAAAACCCAGATTTTTTAAAAGAGATCCAGTTGTTAAACATTTACCAGCACACTACAGGTAAGGAATTTCAAGAAGGTGAGGCTCTGCTAGCACGAGCAACTGCCTCGTGCTTGTGCAGGATCTTCTCCAAGCTCCTTCTAAGGTCTTGAGATACTAGAATTGTCTAGTCGTAAATCCTTTAGCAACGCTCACATTGCTGATTCCTTGTTCCTACAGCTGTGGATACACAGATGTGTTCGGGGTCTCCTCTGATGGCAGTGCCAGTCCTTCTCTTGGGAGTCCTACCTACCTATAAAAACCCTAATAGAAAACCAAATCACCCCCTACTTCTCATTCTGGGTGAAGGGGTATCCTATTTGTCCTAGAACAGGAAGGGAGTCTAACGAGTTCCCAGTTCACTTGATCAACACAAGGTGGGGAGGGAGGAAAGTCAAACCACTGTGCTGGTTCTGATAAGGGAATTCGTCATTCTCCCCATGCCAGGAGAAACCTTCTTGGCACATTCTGTGATCCAACCTTTGAGCTGCTGTGATTTTTATTTTAAAGAAAGGAAGCCTAGAACTCAGAAATCTGGCTATGGATTATCAGAAAGGTGATATACTATACCCTCTCCCGCTCAGGTTCTCACCATCTCCAACAGATGCTGAGTCCTGGGGAGAGAACATTAGCAGACATAATGGTGAAATGTTAAAGCCACTGAGCAACAAGCACATCACTCTGTGCTACTAGGTAGTAGCACAGAATATGATAAAACAGGGTTAACTCCATCCTTGAACTACAGTTTAATATTCCAGATGACTGGTCCTTCTGAGGGAAGAACAGTGTGGTCTAGGAGTTGTTCTGCTACTTGTTTCCCTTTGGCTTGTCACAGAACAGAAGAAAGCTGAAAGGTCCTGAGAAACACCTTTATTTTAATTTGTCACCAAATCATGACTTATGGTATGCTTGCATTGTTGTGTGATCAGGAATGGCTGGTCTCTGCAGAACTTGCTGTCACATATATAGACGATGAAAATAACAGTCTTGACCAAAACATAGTGGCCAAACCAGTTATCAGAATTCTCCCCCTGGCCTGAATCATTGACACAGCCTCTGTCTCCCTCTGTAGGCCAATCCCTCACACCTAGATACTGATCAAAAATGGAGATCTATACTGAACAAGGATAGCTAACAAAGGGGTGAAACTAGAGTCTGCCAAGGGAAATCATAGGTCTCTGTAAATACAGACCACGACCAGGGGAGGTATGCAGTATCTCTTCATACAAAGCTGTGATTTTGGGGGGGAAAAAAAAAGGCTTTTCCATAAATGGGCAGGATCAAAAAGATCAAAGAAAGCACTATGCTTGACTCAGGAGGAAAAGGAACAAAATAAATTCACGAGAGGATATTCACTAAATATATAATTAATCCTACCTTGCACATACAAGAAAAAAAGTCTGCATGCTCTGGGCAAAAATGAGCATGATCTCTGTTAAGATCCATTTTCTGATTACACTCCTATTGGCTTGTTACATTAATAGAGGAGGTAATTTTAGTCCACACCATAGTAAGACTCAGTGTTGCCTGCCTCCTCCCTAGCCTCAGCTATCACAGAAGCTGCAGCACATTAGGGAGCCTTCTCCTGACAGCTGTAACCAGAAACTAAGTAAATACAGCTCTGCAGATGCATTTCACATGGTGTATTCTTGCCTTGTGGAGGGAAAAGTCTACCAAACTTTCCAGCACCAGGTCTGAGAGGTGCTTCCACCAAATCCTGAGACCCTAGAGCTGCTCCCGCTAATCAGCCCATACTGAGCAAAAGGAACAAAGCACCTTGGAGCCTTTCCCTAAATGTACAGGCTTGTGGGTGTCTATATGTTTAATGCTTGACGTTACAGAATTAAAGGAAAAAAGTTCACATGCAGATGGATAGATTAGACCCTCCAACCTTTTCTCTAGACTGCACCACTCTCTCCATCATTGCAACACATTCTCGAAACCACAGAAGAGATTTCCAAAGGCAGTGATTCATTCCTTTTCAAATAACATTTAAACAAATTTCTGTCCAAAAGCACTAACTTAGGCAGTTCTTGGAGTTGATTAAAACTTTAGGCAACAGCAAACCATTGACAAGAATGTACTGACAGCAAAGGGTAGAGGCAATGTTGTGGTCTTTGACAGCCCAGTCAGAACTGGGTTTGAATGCCATCTCTATCACTAGCTGTGGACTTTGGTCAAGGACTTTAACATCTCTGTGCCCTCATGTCCCCAGTAAAAAATGGAAAATAACACCTACTCACTGGTCTGCTATATGAGAATTACATAAGATTACACATGTGAAAGCTTACCACTGGCCTGAGAGCATTTAATAAACCAGCATTATTGTTGCATGTCGTGCACTCAAGACTTGAAAATGATTAGGAAAAGGTCAGGGCTCTTGAGAATTGAGAATCTCATAATAATGATCTATTTCACTGTATGAGGTCAGATTAGAACCACAGGAAAAGACAGAATGAAATACTTTTGAGAACAACTTTTGGGGTTATCTGCCCAGCCTCTAGGACTCCACCCCATTCACCAAGATAGCCTCTAGCAGTCATATCTATACCACCCGGTTCTTCCTTCCTCACTGTAGCTTAGTCAACGCAATCAATCAGAGGAGGACACTTGACCCAGGCCAAAACAAGGAGTTTTTGTCTTCTAGGAATTAGCTCAACCACCAGTGTTGAGCAAGTTTCCAGGGGTGGCCTAGAACAATAGGATGTTGACCTAGGAAAAAGCATGTAGAATAGAGAAATCTGGTCTTCAGAGGAGAGAATAACGGATACAAAAAAAAAAAAAAGACAGAATAAAGGTGGAGAAAGTGGCTTTTTCATTCCTGAAGCCTGATTGCATTCTGCTTTTACATTCCTTGAAACAACCCTACACACAAAATGTAATGTTTTCCTTTTTCTTGTTGATGCCAGAGCAAGTAAATTTCTAGTACTCCCTCAAGGATGAGATCAGGTAGCAGGTTTAGTCTCTTTTTGGTCAACAAAATTGAAACAGGTGCCCAGGAAACTATAGAAAGGTCGTAGGCTTCAATGCTTCTGGTCTTAACCAAATAGGTTGTTCATTAAACTTCCTTCAATACAAGTATTAGAACTTAATAGGCCATGTTTCCCAAATCTAGGCCAGACTTCTCCCCTAAACTCCTACAAATCCAACTGCATATGAGAATCATCATCATCATCATCATAATTCTTCATTGATGATCTACTGGGGAACCAAGCAGGGTTCTAGTAGGCATTTTACATACAATTGTTTTGTCAAATCTTTACCACAACCCTACACTATTCTCATTTACATATACAGAGACTAAAGCGCTTAAGTGACTCACCCAAGGACTTAGAGAAAGAAGAGAAGCCAGAGACTGTTGAACTCCCCCACAAAGCTTGAGTTCTTTGCTACTACATCCTTTATAGCTCCTCATAATCAGTAGATTAGAAATAAGCTGGACATGGCATAGGAAGACTGGAGTTTGAATCCAGTTTTGATTCTTCACAGTTACATGATCCCCAGCAGTCACTTCAAACCCTCAGGCGTAATTTCTTTATCATCAAGGTCAGTGCAAGAACACCAGCCCTACCTACCTACCCAAAATTATGATGAGGATCAAGATATACGTGAAAACACCACATAAATACTGAAGAGTTGTGCCAACAATTATGCTACTCTTCTCATTTAGCCTTTGTGGTTTCAGCCTTTGTAGGATAAACACACCTGATCTACATTCTGTTCAGTCTGTGATGCTTAAATAAGATACACATGAGACTCATGAATTCTAAAAGAGCTATGTAAGCTTAAGGGATTAGCATATTAAGCTCACCCCGGATTCACTGCATGATTTTCTTAGCCTGTTTCAACACAGATTATGGTCCATGACCTCTTCAAGTTAGTAATTTTTAGAGAAGGCAGAAAGTCTAAGAAAATAAGGGCAAGTAGGAAGCTTTAAATACAGAGTAATATTTCTTGTATGTAAGTGTCCTGATCTGCCTCTCTTATTACTGATCTCTGACCTTAGCTGAAGCCTTCCTGAACCCTTTGTGCAGCCACTACCTAGGTTCTCAGGCAGCTTCATACTCAGTGTTACATGTATCTGCCTCACAGGTATTTGCTTACACCCCTGCAATCCTCTCTAGACTATGCTTTGAGAGCAAGCTGTAGTGTAAAATGCCTGACAATTGCCTTTTTTGATCATAACGTAAAAAGCTTTTGACTGCTGAAACATCCACTTGAAAGACATCCATCTCCAATGAACACACCGGCAGCTAACAACTCAATAAAGAATCAGGCTGCCCGACAGGTGAAGTTCCCCTTTTTATAAAGCCATAGGTGACCAAGGTAATTGACTTCTTCAGTGACCCCGCTTCTCCCTTCCCCCTTTAATTCCTGCTCTTATATTTTCATTTCGCCAGTAAAGAGTAACTCCAAAGTTCCCCCACCCCACCCCACACGCCCCTACCACTGACCCCATGGAGCCCACTGCCTACCCACTCTACTACACACTTAGTAACTTAAATGATGTAGCTGCAATACTGAGAAATATAATAAATGTATTATCTTATAGTTTAACAGGCCAGAAGTCTAATACCAGGTCTCACTGGACAAAATCAAGGTGTCATCAAGGTTCCCTTCTTTTCTGGAGGTGAATCCATTTCTTTGCCTTCTCCAGCTTCTAGGGGCCACCCACATTTCTTAGCTCATAGTCCTCTTCTCCCATCTTCAAAACCAGCAATATTGCCCCTCTCTGAACTTCACCAGGTACTCACATCTCCCATATGAGCCTCTTCTGCCTCCCCTTCTTCTCTCCCTTCACCCCTTCCTTCCTCCTCTTCCCCCCCGCCTTTTAAGGGTTTATGATTACATTGACTACACCTGGATAATCCAGGCTATTCTTGCTAAAGTCAGCTGATTACAAGTTTAATTCCATCTGCAACCTTAATTACCCTTTGCTGTATAACCTAACATATTCCCAGGTTCCAGAGATAGGACCTGAGCATCTTTGAGGGTCATTATTCTACCACAGTGACATTTGGGCAAAAATGTGAAGGAAATAAGGAAGCAAATCTTGCAGAAATTCAGGAAGAAGAGCTTTCCAGACAAAGCAAAATGAAAGCCAAGCCACTTTTGTATGTGTGTTCTGGACTACTCAGGACCCAAGACTGAAAGCCTTGCATACAGTGTTAGTGTTGAGTAACATACCCTACAGTGAATGGATTAAAAAAAAAAAAAAAAGCAAGGTATAGTAAATTAGAAAATTAAAGCATCGTTTTGTCCAGAGAGTTTAAACTATTTTATTTCTACCACTGAGAAAGAATTGTAAACCTAAAAATAATTACTTAAAATTCACAGATACCAGAACAACACTGGCTACTTTGCCATTTTCCTGTAAAATCTCACAGAATTGCAGAACATTATGATTGGAAGAGACTTCAATAGACATCTTATATCTTAAGCAGTTAGTATATAACACACACTAACACACAGTAGATGCTCAGTAATTATTTTCTGAATACGCTCAGATTAAATGTGAGAATTGTAACGCCATTACCCCTTCACACACTCCTCCCTATTCTCGACTTATATCATGGAAGCTGCCATATTTCTACATGTCCTCATGCCTCTACCATTGGTTAATTATCCCACCTTAAGCACTTAGCCCAAGCTGGGCCCATCAGAGCTTTTTCCTAGGATTTTGAGCATGGTACCCGAAAGCAGTCTCTGCTAACTGGCAGAAGTTTTAAGGTATACAATTTGGGAGCTTTCCTGAGAGAATATAAGGCTGATACCCAGAGAGAAACAAATGAGTCAGTGGCATCATTGAGCACCTGATTCTAATAATTTCTGAGGCTCTGATGAAGTCCCTGTGCTTCCAACATTTTCTTGGAATCCATGAGCTAATTAATTCTGCTTAATTGTACTTCTCTCACTGCCTAAGGACTTTCATCCTCAGACTCACAATGGGGGAACATGGAAACAAGTGAAGTCTTTTATCCACAGGTCATATTCATGGTTAGTGAGAGAGCCAGGGATCAACAAAGGTTTTATTCCTCCACTGAACCCCCTTTGGGATCTATCTACTGAGTAATACGATTCACATGATGGACTCTGCCTTCACACCATTTCCTACATTTATTCATTCATCTACACTTCGCTACCACCTCACTAGTCCAAAACAACCGGCATTTCTCACCTGGACTACTGTTTCCTGTTGTGCCAAGAAAAAAAAACAACATGCTCTTACATTTCATGCAATGCTCTAGAATGCTTGCTTTTCTAACCCCAACCAGTCCTCTCCCCCACCTCACTCCAGGTGTTCTAGCCATGCAGGCTTTCTTTCAGTTCCTAAGACCTGAGTCTTGTCTCTCTTAAGAGCACTTGTGTAGCTATGTTCTCTTTCTGGAAAGTTCTTCCCTTGACTCTACATAACTAACTCCTTCTCACCTCTCACCTCCCTGCCTTCTGAGGCCTCCCTTCAGCACCTATTGAAGTAGGCTCTTGTCTTCCCTTTGTATTTTCCATAATTATTGTAAAACAATTTGGAATTAGGGATTAAAATAGTGTTTGCTTTTTTAAAAAAATTGCTCAGTAGACAGTAAGCTCCATGCGTGCAGGGAATTTATCTGTGTTCCTCACAACGGTATACCCAGGACTTGGCCAAAAACCTAGTGTTCAACCTGACTCCTCACTTTCTCTCACACACTACATCCAATCCATTAGCAAATCCTGTTGGCTCCATCTTACAAATGTGTTTCAAATATGGCTACTTCTCCTAACATCAGCCATTACCATTGTAGTCCACAACAACATAACCTCTCATTTGGACTAAAATATTTCCCCCTGGAAGGTCCTCCTGCTTCCTCCGTTGGTCTCCCGAAGTCTATCACCCCAAAGCAGAGATCCTCCCAGGAATTCTCTTACAACATAAATCATATCATGGCACTCCCCTCTTTAAAACCCTCTGTGTCTATCACTAAAAAAAAAAAAAAATATCTAAAACTTGGAAATAAGATGTTCTTTTTTTTTTTTTAAGATTTTATTTATTTATTTATTTATTTGAGAGAGAGAGAGAGAGAAACAGCATGAGAGGGGATAGGGTCAGAGGGAGAAGCAGACTCCCCGCCGAGCCGGGAGCCCGATGCGGGACTCGATCCCGGGACTCCAGGATCATGACCTGAGCCGAAGGCAGTCGCTTAACCAACTGAGCCACCCAGGCACCCTGAAATAAGATGTTCTTTCAACATGACGTTGTTTAACATGTTTACCTAAGAAATGTTTAATTACCAGTGAGAAGACACCTTAATTTATCTTTGCTATTTAATTTTTGATTAGAGCTCAGATTCTATGAAGTTCCACTTGTACATTTCTGTCTACTAGAAAAGATAACCCCAAAGTTACAACTGCATTATCCTGTAGGATATGAACCAGTGTATACATATTAGTAAATTTACTTCACCATTTTCACTGAATACTTGACTATATAAATCTCCATTCTTCCAATTTTCTTTTGAACCAGCTTTACCATCTTACTAGATCTCTCATTAATTAATGAGTTGCATAAAATATTTGATACATATTCATTTTATATTTGCCTAAGTCATCTAAGTCAACTTAGAGTTTTTGAAAAATTTAACCTGACAGTTTGGAGGTCTCACCAAGATGTCCAAGTGGACTCACCTGCCAGAGCCAGTTAAACTATAATTGCCAAAAAAGGCACCTGGTGGGTATTTTAAGCCCACACACAATTTTTCTTCCTGAAACTATTTCTGAGAAGCACCATTCTTAGTCTAAGGCTACTATAACAAAGCACCACAGACTGGGTGGCTTATAAATAACAGAAGTTTATTTCTCATAGTTCTTGGAGGCTGAGAAGTCAGAGATCAAGGTGCCAGCAAATTTAGTGTCTGTTGCATACATGCTCTCTGCTTCACAGATAGCACCAGAATTCTCACAGTGTCCTCACATGATGGTAAAGTTGAAGGGTTTCTCTTGGGCCTCTACTAATCCCATTCTTGAGGCTCTGTGTTCACAGCTTAATCACCTCCAAAAGACCCACCTCCTCATCCCATCACTTTGGAAGTTAGGATTTCAACAAATGAATTTTGAGGGGACACAAACAGTAGAAATTTATCTTTGTTGATTCTTTTATTTTTGTGACTCTGTGTTTTGTTTTTTTCCTTTTGTTTTTGTTCCTAGTTCTTAGCCAGGTTTGGTTCTGGCTTGTACAGATGGATTATTTTGTCTTGCGTAATAGTCAAGACTGAACCTCTGGACTACAAGCTTAATGCAATTAATCGTTAGAATAATAATAATATTGTCTAACATCTGCTGAATACTTATTATGTGCCAGGTACAATTCTAAGTATTTTACATGTATGAATTATTTAACCCTCATAACAAACTCCATGAATGGGTATTATTTTTTCTATTTGACAAATGAAAAAAATACACACATTTCCCTTTGTTTGTTTACAAAGCAATTATGACATGCATTTTTTCATTTCACCTTGAGAAGGATGCTATAAAATCTGAAGTGGAACAATTCTTATTCCCATTTTACAGATGGGGAAGTAGATTCAGACGTTAGACGGTTTAACAAAAGTCTCAAGTTTTCTGCCTCCAAACTGAGTATTTTTGCTTCCAAAGTCCACTCCCTCACTATAAAAGAGCAAAAATAAAAATAAAGATGTCACAACAAAACTAAAAAATACAAAAAAAAAATTAGGTAGTATACCCAAAAGAGACATTGCCTTATAATAAATTACCTAGAGCCAATTCCAAAGAAAAGAAATAATGACAAATGCTAAGTCCTTTCTATAAAACTGCTTCCTATATTTAAAACAAAAATACAACATACATATTAAACCAAAATATTAAAAAGGATCTCTTTATTTTACCTAGGACGGCACAAGGATGTTTTCTAAACTATTATATATTAAAAATATCAGCAGTAGTTTTGAGTAACCTCTGAAGTGAACCAAGAGAAATCATTTAAAAAAAATATTTTGACAGGCTAACACTATTCCTAAGAAATTATTGCTCTAACTTGAGAGAGCACCAAAGGGGTTTCAATTAAACTAAATTCTCCTTTGCAGGATTTAAAAATTAATGTTCACCAAACTTCTTGCCAGCTCTCCAGGAAGAAGTAACTAAAGGTCCAAGAATATGCTGAATAGCAGATCCAAGTAATGTGTCAGTCTGAATGGAGTGAATATCATAACCCAAGAAAACAGAATCTGGGTTACATTAGGAAAACCTACAGATCCACTAAGGAATTCTACCTACTGTACACTGTCATCATAACTGAGATTAAGAGATTCCTATAAGGGCAAAGCAAGACTTTGATTTCAGAGTCCTGACACTAAGAAGTGCTATATTTATCAAGAGTGGAGTTGAAATTCACTAAAATCAAAGTGATCTCAAATGGTTATAAACCTGTGAATCTACCAAACTCTCTTAGAGAAAATACCAGTGAATGGTGAATGGCCATATACTTGAATGGTGATTATCCTTTGATTTTGTCTTCTCTCAAATTATATCTTAAAATACTTGTGCTATGTTTTCCAGATTTTTTTTTGCCTATGGTGTTAAAAATTCTTGGTGCAATATCTTCCTCAAATTATAACTCCATCACTCTATTTACAGTCATTCAAAAAAATAAAAAGCATTAGCACTCATATATGCCAGGCATTTTTTTTTTTTACTAGATTCAAGATACTTAGAAGAACAATCTATTACTACTGCCAATGAGCCTACTGGTATATTATGAAAGATAACAGGTGTGTTTATAGGCATACCCTCACACCCATACAACAATTTGTGATAAATGCCAATTCATATTCCTTATAGAGCTTTTCTCTGATCTTCTCACAAAGCAACCACCACCTTCTCTTCCTAGAAAACACCTTTAGCTACACTTCTATTTTATTAATACTTATCAGACCTGTAGCCATTTTTATGGCTAAAAGTTCTAATCAATGTTGGAATTGATGCACTGGAGGCAGTGGGGAGTGTATGAAAGAAACCAAGGCATCACCAAGACTAATATCAGGAATTACATTCTTGACTGGGGATAGGAGGAAGAATGGAGATCTGTTTATAAATTTGTTGTCTGTGGCTTTACTTCCCAAACTTTGTGTGAGATTTATATTCAAACAAACCTGAGTTCAAATTCTGTTCTTCCTCTTACCAGTACTAAGATCTTTTAAAAGTCTTTATTCTTCTAGTCTGAATTTCCCCATTTGTCAAACTGAGATAATGGCTTGCTGTGCAGTGTTGAAATATCAAATAATGAGATAATGCATGTAGAGGGCTTGGTGAAGGACCTGACACACAATAAATATTTAATAAATGGTAGTCACACTTATAATTATTCATGCTGATTACCATGTATTCATCCATCCATTCAACAAGGAACAGTTAAGATTATGCTATCATATTTTCTCAAACCAGAAAGCAACATTTTTTCACATTTTAATATTTTCAAAATTAAAGTGATAATTTCATTAAACATGCACACAGTATATAACTTTTTTCTTCTGAAAGTTGTCTTTTAATTTGTTGATGTTCTCCTACAGTGTCCTAGTGCTAGCCACTGTGCAAGAAGGTAGACAGTGACAAAAACTGTGCGAGAAGGTAGACAGTGACAAAAACAAGTAAGAAAGCCCTGGCTTCTAGGAATTTGCAGACACTAATGCCTGGCAGAGAGGCCATATGGCTTCAGCCTATGAAGAAGAGTTGTTACTGCCTACTTTCGTATCTTATTCTAATTGTGGCAAAGATTTAAGGCTCCACAGGCCACTTCAAGAATCTGAGGAAAGTTATGGGCTTTCTCTTCAAGACAAAATATACATATATATTAGTTTTATGTACAATCTTGGGAGTTTTGCAGACTCTCCCAAGATAATCCATGGTCTCTCCCTCCCCCCCAAAAAAATCTATGAAACCTAGGTAAGAACTCCTGCTTACCCTTTTCTGAAAAATCCCCAGTTACCCTGCAGGTCACTTTTATGATTCTATAATCCTGTGAGTTTAAGCATAAGGATGTCCTGAAGATGAAGAGTACAGTGCAGAGCTAAAAATCACTGACTCATAGAGGCTCTGACAACAGTTTATGTTGGGCTGGTAGCCAAAAGAATCAAATTTAAGGAAAGAGAAAAGGAGGTTTATATCAACCTTAGGAAAAACAACCTACAACTTATTACTTTCCTCATTCATTTAGTGCAAGTCAACCAGCCACAGAGTCAGTGTTTGATTTACTATCCTATTAGATGACCCATCTTTATAGCCCCATACTCATTACTCCAAATCTAGACTTGTGGTTTGGCTGTGTATCAAGGCTGTAACTATAAATGTCAATGTAAGGGTGATAAAATCAAAACAATCTATTTTCAGGAAACCAGTGTGCAAATGTATCATTATAATATAATTTTTTCTACAATTTATAGAACTCTGGTCAAAGTGCTTGTCAGAAAAAAGAAGTTCTTTTTAGCCTCTAAGTCCCACTCTAAACACAAGTAATGGCAGTTCTTAGTTACTGAATAATTTAATTACTGGAATAATTTGAAGTTCTAGAGCACTAAAGGTTAACAGTAGCAACACAAACCCAAATTTAGCTCAACATATGACTAGACCAGCTCAACCCCATACACAGTAACAGCCTGATAGAAAAAGAGGCATATCCATTTCTGAGCATAAATGTTATTTACCTCAGTCTCTGTACCTCATACATGATGTGCAGCAATGAATCAAAATGATGAGACACATTAAAAACAAAAAGAAACAAACAAAACAAAAACAAAAACAAAAATGCCACTGTCAAGAGATAAAGCAAGCAACATAACCAGACTCAGAAGACTCAGATGTTGGAACTATTAGGCAGGGACTTCAAAATAACTACCACTAATATGTTAAACAATACAGTAGAAATTTCAGCACAGAGATGTAATATAAAATAAGAATCAAAGGGAAATGCTAGGATTCAGCAGTTGAAGGCGTACTGAATTAGGTAATTGCTGAGCTGCTTTAACCCTGGCATTCTATGATTCTAAGACCACCACTCCTAGAAGGTAAGAGATGAAAAATCAAAACAAGGAAAAGGATGGTTTATGTGGAGAAAAGATGGGGCAGCTGATAGTCTCCCACTGGGATTGTTCCTTCACATCTGCAATTTAAAACATAAAAAGGAATGAGAAATTACTGCACACACCTCTGGTTAGGAAGCAAATTATATTAACATAAAAAAATGCCTAGTGGGATGCTGATATGAGCCACTAGGTTCTCTTCTTTAACAAAGGCAATTCATTAGGCTGCATCTAAGAGCACCATGAGTCTGTACTGGCTCTATTTAGATTAAGGCTTGGAGCATCCAGGGGGTTCCTCTAGGGGTCTATACTCCAAAGAGAGAAAACCCCAATTCAAAGACCAAAGTTGGGACACAGTTACAGAATCGGGGTCTTTGAGCAGGAAATGCTCATTTGTGGCATGGTGGCTGCAAGAACAAAGAGATGAGCTAAGCCAAAAATCAAACATGGTCATCAAAACCCAGTTATTAAATACAATCAAGAAGAACGAAAATTCTATCAAAGATCAGACAGGGAAACTGAAGTTGGGTACAGTCAAAATTTGGGAAAAAGGAGGGGACTTAGTAGTTTTGAGTATAAACAGTGAGAGGAGTAAATTGACCCTATTTGTAAACACTTTTTCAGTTTTTCATGGAGCCCAATCCTTGAAGCTAAGACTGACCACAGAGACTCTAGAATCTAGATTCAAGAAGAAAGAAATTTTCAGGTAAGACACAATGATGAATATTACCTACACATGCCAACAAAGGAGCTATAATAATTCTTATGCTGTTGCTAACAATTTACAGTGTTTAAAAACAACTAAAGGACATGTCTAGAAAGTAAATGCATAGAAAATTCCTCATTGGCTCTCAACTAGAGGTGAAATTACCCCACTGGGGGGCTTTTGGATATGTAGGAATGGGGCTGTTTGTCATTAAAAACAAGGAAAAATATACTATTTGTGTGCAGAGGGTGAGTGCCAAGGGCTCCAAATGCCCTATAGCAGGTGGTGTAGGTGAGGAAAAATCATTTTCCTTCTACCCTCTTAGGTTCAAGGGGAGGCCCACAAATCCAACTGAAAAAAGGCAGGTTAAAAAGAAAAAAAGTTTTAAGTATGTACATACTGTTAAAAAAAAAAGAGAGAGATAACAGATCCAAAATGAAGTCACTTGTGCTAGGCCCATGTAAACAAACTAAGACTTAATACCTAACCTAATTGCAATTTCAGCCCTTCCCAGGAATGTAATCTTAACCAGTCATTCTGGAATTACCTGGACAGCAACTATGAGGTAATCCCCTAAAGAAAGGTGACCTTGCCTGGAACAATCAGCACTTTGCTAGAATAACCTCCTTGTCCTGCCTCCTTCTGCCCATAAGTCTACCATTTTGTTCAACTCTTCAAAGCTTCGTTTGCTAGATGTTTGCTGGATGTGATGCTGCCTGACTCATGAATTGTTGAATAAAACCAGTAAGATCTTTAAAATTTCTCAGCTGAATTTCATTTTTTCACAGTACACACAGGAGTCCACAAAGGAAGATGTGGCTCAAGGAGCCTTTTTACCATCTTAGGCTAAGTAAAGGAAAAGGTTTGGGGCTTCCGGGAGGGGGAGGCAAGTTACGGGAAGCTGAAGGGAGGAAATGTGTGGTAAATAAGGACTGTCTTGCCAGGCTGGTAAGAGTCTCCCAGGTGATAAGAGTTGCCTCCAGGAAGTAGATCTCTTCCTAATATGGAGATATTTTTACAAATGGAAATTTCCTATATGAATGTAAATTTCCTTTTAAAAGGGGGAAATTTATACTCTTATTTTTAGGCAGTTAGGGGGAGGTAAAGAGCTTTTCCTGAACCTTGGTTCTCAGTGGCCCTTTGCTCAAAATGATCTCTGTGTCTAAAAGGCACAATTTGGGGTAGTATATCCTGGTACCCTTCAGTGGACCATGAAATGAAAAGCAGTCCATCCCAAAATGCCAATATCATCTCTATGAATTAATCAATCAGATTGATTTGGGATCCAAGGTATAATAAAGAGAGGAAGAGCAAACGAGACTATTATCTGCCTTGGTGGCTTAAGAACAAATTAGGAAATGAAAATATTATGTCGAGAAGTGGCTGAACATTAAAACTAATACAAATTATTACTTAACTTCTCTCTGCCTGTTCCCTTATCTGTGAAATGGGAATAATACTAACTACCTCATAGAGCTGTTAAGATTTAATTGAGTTAATATATTTAAAGCATTTTGAAAAGTACTTGGCATACAACAATCCCTAAGCAATACATTATTTTTATTATATTATTTCTAAGAAAAAAATTAAACCATGAATATTCCCATTAAAAAAACATTTGTTTGAATAGCCTTGACTCCATAATGAAAGGTTTTCCCCATCACTATAGATGCTCCTCTCTAGCTCCCTAAACCTACCCATCTAAGGTAATGTACATTGAAAGTCCTTTCCACCAAAACCCAGTGCTTCTCCAAGCAAAGACTGCATAGCCTAAGGGGATTCAGAAAGAACAAGCTGTCTCTGCCAAAACCTATTCCCAGAAATCATCAGACCAGCTCTGGCCCCAGCTATACTCCAAGGTCACAACTAACAAGTAATTAGCAGCAGCCCTTCCTAGCCTGCTAATTAGAAGTCCCATTCCTCATTCTGGGCTGCTCAAAGAGACTTGTGAGTTGACTCTGATGGCACAACGTATAGTCCTCAACCTCGTCAAAGGTTCTTTATTGGGTTGGTAGGGGGCATTCCCAGGAAAGTTTTAAAGGGGGCTCAGCCCCACCTACCAGCACCACAATGGCCTGGGTATTTCCCATGCTCTGTTCTGATCCTTTAACATTTCCTGGGACACTGCCTACTTCACTGGCATGCTATAGTGTCCACTGCCCTTTCTCATGGAGATGCAGTCATTTGCATCTTACATGACTCTGCAGCTTCATTTTACCACAAATGAAGAGATTTGGAAGATTGAAAATCTAGAGACAGTTTGGGAAGTCAAATAATTTATATGCTGATTGTCTTTTTTTTAAGATCTTATTTTTTTATTTGACGGAGAGAAAGAGCACACAAGCAGGGGTAGCAGCAGAGGGAGAGGGAGAAGCAAGCTCTCCACTGGGCAGAGAGCCCGATGCGGGGCTCAATCCCAGGACTCTGGGATCATGACCTAAGCCAAAGGCAGACGCCCAACCTACTGAGTCACCCAGGTGCCCCTATGCTGATTATGGTCTTGATTCATGGACCTGTTTAGGCAAAAGCATTACGTATAAAGATAAGCCTACTTTATAATCCCAGGAGCCTAACCGCAAGCCAAAATGGCAGTCCTAACAATCAGTTTAAAGGGAACTGAATCCAAGGTGGAGAATAGTTTCTGAACTCTGCTATAAATTCTACTTCAATCTAAGAAAAAAAAATTCCATCTATAGAAAAAAATATTTTCTTCTAATAATATGTATCACTGAGATAAAGTAATTAAAAGCCTAGATATGAGTTTGAATCTTGACTCTATAACTTATAAGATAGGAAACTTTTGCAAGCTTTTTGATATCTCTGAGGCTCAATTTCCTCATTGTTAACTTAATGATAATAGTATTACCCACTTCATAGGTTTGCTGTGAGGATTAAATGTGATAATCTACCTAAAGCATTTAGTAAGTTCCTGGTACATAGAAAATTTTCAATAAATGGTGGCTGCTATTACCATAATTATCATTTTCATTAGCATCATGACCATTAATTACTGTATTACATTGCTCCTCCACCAAATAATTAGGAACTTGCTATTCATTAGATTGGCAAATATTTATTGATCACCTGTTATGTGCTAGATACTATCCTAGGGATTGTACATAATGCAGACAAAGAAAGTTTCTCCTTAAATGAAGTTTACATTCTGCCATGTTGTGCATGTTATAATTTTAAAATATATATTCAGTCTTTGTCCCTGGTTCCTGGCATGGAGTTTCTAAAAACCTTGGAATTTCCTGAGTGATAGGAGTGTGTTTTGTTATTCATAATGATCCCCTTTTGACCATAACTGAACTTATACTAAGGAGGTGACTCATGGAGAGGGGTCCAGATAGCTTCAGGATGGGGGCTGGTCACCAGAAAAAACAACCACAGCATTAGAAGGTTAGAACTTTCAGTCCCCACCTAAGGCGTAGAGGTGGAGGTGGGGTGCTGGAGATCGAATTCAATCACCAATGGCCAACGATTTAATCAATAATGCCTATATAATTAAGCTTCAGTAAAAATTCTGAAATGAAGCTAAAGGAGCTTCTGGACTGGCAAACACATCAAGATGCTGTTATGTCCTATGCATCTCTTCCATTTGGCTGTTCCTGAGTCATACCCTTTATAATAAGCCAGGAATTACTAAGTAAAGCACTTTCCTGAGTTCTGTGAGTTATTCTAGTGAATTACTGAACGTGAGGGACAGCTCATGGGAACCCTTGAATTTGTAATTGGCCAGGCAGAAGTGTGGGTAGCCTGGGCACCCTATTTTCAGCTTTTATCTGAAACAGAAGCAGTCTCATGGGACTGAGCCCTTAATTTGGGTCTGCACTTACTCCGGGTAGTTAGTGTCAGAAATGAATTAATTTGTTAGATACCCAGCTGGTATCAGAGAATTGGAAAATTGGTTGGTGTTTCATAAAAACCACAGCATGTATGTGTCATGGGGTATGGTGACAAGATACAATAAACAAGGAGATGGACAGACAGATAAGAGAGATAGGACTCAATTTGATAATGGTAAGTGCTCTGAAGAAAAGATAGAGTGGTGTAGGGGAGGAAAATAATTTTCCCTCTACCCTTCTCAGTTCTTATTTGACAGCCCTATAATAAAAAACATACTGACAAAAGAAAAACAAAATATACATGAGAGATACCCAGAGAAAATGAGTAACTCCCTGAGATGGCTTAGAATTCAGACTTAAATACCATCTTCATCGGGAAAGGGGAGGAGGATGTTAGCCTTTTAGAGGACAGGAAACAATTTTTAGGAAAGATGAATGGGCCCTTAGAATAGATGGGAGGTATGATAGTTTCTGACAAAGTTTGTCTGGGTGTGGTGTCAACTTCTAATCTCCTCTCCCGTGATAAGTCAACCTTCCCTTGTTGATGAAACTCCTTGAGAGGGTATTTGTAACAACTGAGTTCCTTTGGAGGATCTGTCTTTTGGCAGGTAAGGGTAGTCCAGAGAAAGCCTGTTCCTGCATTGGCTGTTTTTCAAGAGCCTATAGCTCAACATAATCAATATACCAAAGTGGCACATTTCAAGGTAGCTGTATGTTCTGCTGTATTCAATGGTATGAGGAATAACAGGTGGTGGCCACATTTGATAGAGTAGTTGGGGGCAGTCACTCAGAAGGGAAACACTGCTAGATGCACTACACACTAAGCAATATTTTCTTCATTTTATAAAAAGAGATACTGTGGCAGAGTGAGATTAAATCATTTACCATGGCCACCCTGCTAAAAAATGGCACAACTAAAATTCTTACCTCATTCTGTCTCCTCACCCCAACATTCAATCTGGTTCTTATTGTATTACAGTATTACAGAGGGACAGAAATGGTCTATATCTGTGCTGCCTGATAGTCCATATGTGACAACTGAGCACTTGAAATGTGGCTAGGGTAAAGAACTGAATTTTTTATCCCATTTAATTTTAATCATTTAAATGTAAACAGCCACATGTACCCAAGGATTTCTATCTTGGACAGTGAAGTTCTAGGATTTCTCCATTGTGTGATGACTTGCATCACTTAGTTCTATTTTGCTGATATTCCAGCACTTTTTGACTTTACCTTCCTTCTGAGAAAGATGTCAGCTGGTAGCAAACACACCTGCTAAAGATTAGCTACGTTAAACCCCCCACAGGCCTGTGTCATTCTAATTAGTCACTGTGTCTCAAAAAACAGGATATTAATTCTCTGTCTTTATTTCATTTTATATTTTATATACATGTTTTTTAATGTTGAAAAAAAAATCAATATTTCAGGCACACCCAAATGCCAGAAGCCTATTAAATCAAAGGTGCAAGGGAGAAAAGCTGATTGAGACCACACGGCATTTTATTAGAACAAATTTTATAGAAAAGAAAGGCAGTGTGAAGGAAAAGCCTATGCCTTATCAAATGGTGTCCACTGCAGCAACTCAGGTTGTCAAGTAAACTTCACAGACAGTAACCACGGATAGAGTGATTTACTCTTTCAGCACCAAAACCTGAAGCAAAAAGACCAGCACTGCAATTTAAAAAAAAAAAAAAAAATCATAGTCTAAAACCAAGTTCTGGAACCTTCGTCATTCTTATTGCCTGACATGAGTCAAGCTCTGGGGACACCAACCGCAGAGCTAGCTCAGGAAATGGTTAAAAATATATGCTGTGGGGTCACACAGACCTGAGTTTCAACTCCAGCACACTGCACTTCCCTGCTCCCCATTTTCTTTTTAAATTGTATACTTCTGGGACATTGCGAGATTTTACCATTTTAGCACTAATCCTTCAATATCAGTTTGCTAATCACTTACCCTAGGTGATTCCAAAAAAGGAAAGGCAGGTCAGGTCCTTACCCTTGAAAAGCTTTCTATCTGGTTGATGATATGTGTTCAACACACAGCAAACAAGCTGAGATTAAATGCTTATAGATAGCATGGATTTGCCAGTAAGAACAGGTATTTAAAGACAAGATCAGTAAAAGGGATAGTTTAAGACAATAAACATCTTGTAAAGAATTTTGTTTCTATTATTTACCTTAGTGGCAGAAAGCTCAGAACCAGATCTCAAGTTCAATTATTTCGATTATAATATCCCATGAAGTATGCATGTTTGTGGTATTGCCATGCCCTTGGGACTGAGGATGGAGGGGTGGTTAATTTTCTTTTTTTTTAACTTAATTTTATTTTATTATGTTATGTTAGTCACCATACAGTATATCATTAGTTTTTGATGTAGGGTTCCATGATTCATTGTTTTCGAGGGGTGGTTAATTTTCAATTTCTATTTTATATTTTTGCTATTATTTGTTCCCCAAGTGAGTGACACTGTAACAAAATTATCTGAGATAAAAATAAATAATAATATAGACTGAAACTGTCAGGTATTACCCATCTTTCAATTTATATATTTAAAAAGTATACTAATGAAATTTGTGAAGCACACACACTCCAAAATTTGGCAATTAGGTAAAAACACAGAATAGGAATTAAGTAAATGAAGCAATGGCAACAGAGATTTCCAAGTGCTTGAGATTAACTGAGTACTATAACTGACCATAATATTTTCTCTAAATTTGATAGCTCATATTTGAAGAAAAGGGGAAAAAGAAGAGGAAATGCATTATTTTTCTTTGTTGGACAAAGACCATATATGCCGATGTGCCCAACCCATACCAATCAATCTCAGTGAGAAACCTTTGCATGCATATTGAGTGCCTGAGACAGGCTAAAGAAGAAAAATACAACTCAGTACACCAGGAATTCACAATGAAGCAGAAAACTGGGCTAGGTACCTAAGCAATGATACAGTTTTCCGTGCAGTAGGTACTAGATGAGAGGCAACACACAATTACTGAGAAAATTCCATGACCCCGGCATCCTACTTTACCCGTTTAGCGTAATGTAACCCTAGCAACCAAATGAGGGGATTATTTCTCTTCTCCATTTTCTAGAGTGGCTATGGAAGTTTACACCCAAGGAACTGCCATGTGACTGGGGTCCAAGGGGATAAGTGGAAGTCCTCAGGTTGCGATATGAGAAAGATATTCCTGAGGGGAAAATAGCCTGTGCAATGAGTCAGACACAGAAGTTCATAAACCACAGCACTTGCAGAAGGGATGTGGTACCCTGCAACTTAAAAGTAGAGAGTAATGAAGGAAAGTGGTAGAAAAGGAGATTAAAGACAAAGAACATCATGATGTGTTCTACTTCCTTATGCATGTATTGACCTCTTGGTTCAGCGATGACATAATAGTTATTGCACACATTAAAAATCAACATTCTTGGGGTGCCTGGATGGCACAGTCGGTTAAGCATCCAACTCTTGGTTTTGGCTCAGGTTGTGATCTCAGGGTCGTAAGATCAAGCCAGAGTGCAGGCTCCTTGCTCAGTGCAGAGTCTACTTAAGACACTCTCTCCCTCTCCTTCTGCCCCTCCCCCACACACACACACTCACTCTCCTCTCTAAAATAAATAAATAAATATTTTTAAAAATAAGTATTTGAAATCCAGAAGCCATAGGAAAAAACTAAAATGTACTTATAATTCATTGTACCAAAGTATTTGCCATATATGCATACACATAAGAGATTAATATCCATAAAAAGTGTTTCTCATGCATATTTATAGACGAACTATATAAAGAGGCAAGTCACAGATGATGTACCAACTGCCAGGTAATATATTAAAAGATGATCAGCCTTATTGGTAATCATACAAATTTAAATTAAAACAACTAGAAATTATTTTTACCTAATAGATGAACCAAAAAATAAAAGATTGTTAATATACTGTAGGGAAGGTGAAAATTTACCTCCACCCATCTTAAGTTTTCAAGCTGGGGCTCTTTAACAAAAAGACAACTTAACAAGAGAAAACCAGTTTATAAACTCATGCAGTGCACATCTCATGGGAGAAACTTAGAGGAACTCAAAGGGGCAGCCCAGGATTCCAGCTTCTGTAGCATCTTCAACCAAAGACAATAATATGTAGAGAAATGGCAGGCCCAAGTTTTAGGCTGCTGCAGGTGGAGAACTGTGAGAGGGTAAATATGTGGAGGAAACTAATGGAGTAAGGTTTGTTTGCAGATTCCTCTGGTGCCGTCTTTGGACTGATAGAACTCTGTCTCCTGTAAAAGGAGAGTTTATAGCCTGCCTCTAGACAGACAAAGGGGAGCTCTGCTCCTTCCTTTTTTTTTTTTTTAAATGCTTCACGCATTTGCATGTCATCCTTGCGCCACGGCCATGCTGATCTTCTCCGTATTGTTCCAATTTTAGTTCATATGCTGCCAAAGCAAGCACTGCTCCTTCTTAATTGTCCTCAGCTCAAACTAATTTTTATGTCAAAGAAGTATATTTTGGAGTGACATATTCTGGTTTTCTTCAATATTATTTCACCAATATTGTGATGAAATGGTCACTTTCTTTCATTGCTGGTGAAAATATAAACTGGTTCAATATTCTGGAAGAGGGCTGGATGTTATTCATCAGAATTTACAAGGTGCATCCTGTTAGTTGAGTAACTCAACTTCAGAGAATCTGTAAAATCTATCCCACCAAAAGACTTGCACTTGGGCACATAAATGTTTCCACAAGGATGTCCACTGCAGCACTGTTTACAATAGCACCAAGATGAATACAATGGAAATGCATATAAGTCATTTTACCATCATGTTACAGCTACGCTATAGAACACAATGTAGCCCTGAAAAGACAGTGGCTTTTAAAATGAGCATTTATTCTTTTTTTTTTTTTTTAAGATTTCATTTATTTATTTATTTGACAGAGAGAAAGAGAGACAGAGGGAGAGGGAACACAAGCGGGGGTGTGGGAGGAGTGGGAGAGGGAGAAGCAGGCTTCCCGTGGAGCAGAGAGCCCCTCACAGGGCTCAATCCCGGGACCCTGGGGTCATGACCTGAGCCGAAGGCAGACGTGTAACAACTGAGCCACCCAGGCGCCCCCCCAATGTACATTTATATGTATTTCCACAATTAGTGCTAAATGAAAAAAACTAATGAATAGTATTTAGAGCATGATCCCATTCATGATTTTTGAAAAACTAAATATGTGTATATGAACACATATAGGCACAGAAATTCATGAAAAGAAGTATGGAAGGATGGGGAATGAAAGGTGGAGTCATTATCTCTGTGGACGGAATTAAAGTAGGGGAGCGGGGCACCTGGGTGGCTCAGTCGTTAAGTGTCTGCCTTCGGCTCAGGTCATGATCCCAGGGTCCTGGGATCGAGCCCCGCATCGGGCTTCCTGCTCGGCAGGAAGCCTGCTTCTCCCTCTCCCACTCCCCCTGCTGGTGTTCCCTCTTTCGCTGTGTCTCTCTCTGTCAAATAAATAAATAAAATCTTTTAATAAATAACTAAATAAATAAATAAATAAAGTAGGGGAGCAAATGGAGGGTGGGGCAGAAAGAGGAGCAAGGAGGAGAGTAGAAAGAAGACTTTATTTTTACTCTTTATGCTTTTATAGTATTTTAATTTTCCTATACTGAAAATGCATCCAAGGATCTTATATTATTTTTCAAAATAAAAATAAATTAAAACTAGTTATATCACAGCATGAACATGTCATCATCATGGTCATTCTTGCTTACCAAGGTGGCTACATTGCCCAGCCTGGCCAGGCTTCGCTCTGATTTAGCCATCTGAGAGAAGCTCATCTAAGCCCTTCCAAATCCCTTAAAAATCACTGATTCTCAGAATTGTAAAGTATTTTAAAAGTCATCTACTCAATCTCTTATCCAAGGGCTTGACACCCCTCTTAAACATTTCTGCAGATTGATCTCCCAGCTTTTGCCAGATTCCTCTTCTAGTGACAACATCCATTGCTTCCCATGGCCTCCTATTCTATCTTCCAGCATCTCTACCAGAAAGACCTCCCTTGTATTAAGCCAAAATAAGTCTCCATCTTTAATCCTATGTACTCCTATGAACACAGCTTACAGGTCTCTCTCCACCCAGGAGGAGAAAGCAGGTCACCACTATCCTCCCCAGGTGAATTAGAAGAGCTTTCTTTCTTCTTAATGTTCATCATACCACTAACCATGCTGTATTATAATTGTCTATATACAACCAGACTGAAAGACCTGAACATGGAGCACCATATCCCTAGTACCTAGATCAGGGTCAGGACAGTTGACAGATACAAGGATGGATGGATGAATGGATGGATGGGTGGACTTTTTAAGTTATGTGTTTATTGAGCACTAACTTTATGCTTGGAACTCACTCCATCTGCTAAACAAACTGTGAAGTAGGTATCACTATAATTAGCACCATTTTACCACTCAGAAAATAGGCTCAAAGACCTTTGCTCATTCTAAACAAGGCCCCATATTTAGCAAAGTTGGGGTCTCAGATTTGGATGGATGATTACAAAGTTTATACTTTTAACAACTTCATCACAGTGCCATGAATTAACAAATGAATGAAAGAGTGAACCAATCTACCAAACAATTTCTTATAGAATCCCATTGTTTCAAAAATTCTCCATGTGTTTTGGAATTCTGTTACACCTTTCAAAAAAAAACACAGCTTCAATTTGGCTAAGATCAATTTGCATTCAGTCTGTTCCAAAAAAAAATTTTTTTAATAAAAAGCAATCATCAACCAGCCACTACTCCCTATTTTCA
>NC_138372.1:155508857-155656021 GCF_054177405.1 Leptonychotes weddellii
GGATAAGTCTGGCCAGTGGTTTATCAATCTTATTAATTCTTTTGAAGAACCAACTTCTAGTTTCATTGATCTGATCTACTGTGTTTCTGGTTTCTAATTCATTGATTTCTGCTCTAATTTTAATTATTTCTCTTCTAATGCATGGCTTAGGCGTCGTTTGTTGCTTTTTCTCTAGTTCTTTAAGGTGTAGAGTTAGTTGGTAAATTCGGGATTTTTCTATTTTTTTGAGTGAGGCTTGGATGGCTATGTATTTCCCCCTTAGGACCACCTTTGCAGTATCCCATAGGTTTTGGACCAATGTGTTTTCGTTCTCATTGATTTCCATGAATTGTTTAAGTTCTTCTTTGTGGTTTTCATAATCTAAACAACTCAAAGAAGTAAGAGCTGTGACTATGTTGTAAAGAGAGGAAAATAAATCTTGCTGATTTGGGATACGACTACAAGACAAATTTCCACAATAGCCCTTGGAGTAAATGACAAGTTCCATTCTCACCAATGGCAGAATGCCATATTTTGACAATTACTTCAACATGAGCAGTCTGCTGGGAGGGTGGTGTTTGTGATGTGTTTTGAAAAATCCTTTTAAAAGATGAAATGCCCTTTCCCACATGCCAATTTGTTAAGAAAAGGGAGAAAATGTCACACAGGAAAAAATGAGATGACTTTTGAAAACTCAAACAATGACACCCATTGTTAAAAGCATGAATGTAGTAAAAAAAAAAAAAAAAAGCAACACTCCCTTCTCCCTTGGTAGAAATTTCAGAACACATTGTGTTCTTGGCCATGGAGTACACTCTGTCTTGGTAACTGGATCCTCACCTTGTAGGCAAATCAGTCAGACAAGAAAAGGACACAAAACAGAGTGGGAGAACTCCCCCTACAATTCCTCCCAACACACATTCACACATACACACACACACACACATACACACACAGTCACATAAACGCACACCAGAAAACCTACCCAAATGCAGCAGAAGCAAAGAGTGCACTGGCTTTGGAGATGGAGAAAACTGGATATAAATCTTGGCTCTGCACTATATAGTATGTGAACATTGGAAAGACAACCTCTCCAAGCCTCATCTATAAAAATGGAAATAATAACCTACTGTTTTGGCTTGCAGAATATAGATGGCTATATAGATTCAGTAAGATAACATAGCTGGTGTCCCATAAATAGTAGTGATTGTTAATTACCTTCCCTTAGGAACTGCCCAGGTCAGGTCTCCCTCATAGGTCGTCAAGCATGGCATAACAGTGAAGATTTGGTTTCAGACAAATCCGGGTTCCAATCTTGACCTAGTCAACTCCTAACTCTATGACTTAGAGCAATGCATCAGTTAGCTTTTGCTGCTTAAGAAATGACCACAAAATCTCAGTGGCATTCAGCAGTAAGCACTGATTTCGCCTGAATGTCTATGGATAAGTCAAGAATTGGCTACTCCAAATTGGACTCAATCAGGTGGCTCTTCTGATTCCTGTAACACTTGCTCACACACCTTCATGTTGGCCAGGAAAGTTTTTCTGAGGTGGTTTTGCTCCACACATCTCCTGTTCTACTCCTGGAATCAGCAAACTGTATTTCCCAGCCTCTGGGCATATTTTCATGGCAATGGTAAAAGCACCAAAAGGCAAGCAAAAACACACAAATCTTCCAAGGTCTCAGCTGGGCACTGGCATACCATTACTTCTGCCATATTCTATTAGTCAAAGCTGGTATCACAGCTAAACCCAAAATCAAGGGGCCTCAAAATACTCATCCCTTTAGTGGGAGGAAGTACAAAAGCATGTGGTAAAGTTACAAAAGGCTGAAGAATCAGGGAGGATAATATATCTGGCTCAGAACAGTTATATAATATGCTTTCATTCCTAAATCGATAAAGTAGGAATACTACTACCTACAAAATGGATTCTTTTAAAGATTTTATTTATTTTGAGAGAGAAAGCAAGGGGAGGGGGTGGGGGGGAGAATCTCAAGCAGACTCCCCGCTGAGCATGGAGCACGACACAGAGCTCAATCCCACGGCCCTGAGATCATGACCTGAGCCAAAACCAAGAGTTGGATGCTTAACCAACTGAGCCACCCAGGCGCCCCAGAGTGGATTATTTTAAATATTAATGATGTATTGTGGGCCCGGCACAGTGCCAAGCTCATAAAGAACACTCAATAAATGTTGGCTAATAGTAGTAATCGATGTTGTGGGAGTAGAGTGGTATTCTCCCCAATTTGTCTACAGTTTTCTGGGCTGCTTTACTCATTCATTCATTTACTAATATTTATATAATACTTATTAACCACCCACTTAATTACCATGTACCAGAAACTTTCTCAGGTTGCTGACCACACACGAGTGATTTCAATTAACATTTGCATAGCATTTTCACATCCATGATCTAATTGGATCCTCATAACTACCCTTTGCTATAGGTCTTATTATCCCTGTGAAATGAAAGATGAAGCTAATATCTCAGTGATCTTTAGCAGAAAGCAGCAGACAAGAAGTCACAGTGTCGTGAAGTCAAAATTCTGTACCCAGGCACTCCCAGGGTTACTTCAGGATGGGACCACCACTTGGAATCTCCTTCTCACTCAGAATTCATGGATTCTAAAAGGTTTTAAGGAAATACCACAGTATTGTCTCCCTCTCTGATTTCTTCCCATTCATCTTTCCCTCCCTTCCCCTGTGGTCCTCCATGCTCCGGGAACCAAACTGAGGGTCAGAGAAGGGATGTGTGGGGGGAATGGCATAACCGGGTGATGGGTATTAAGGAGGGTACTTGTGGTGACGAGCACTGGGTGTCATACACAACGAATGAACCACTGAATACTACATCAAAAACTAATGATGTACTGTATGCTGGCTAATTGAACGTAGTAATTTTTAAAAATTTTTAAAAATCAGTATTCCATGCCACATCTGATGCTTATTCCATTCATTCTCTTACTTACTATGAAATAGTTAATGTCTGGCTTATGTTCTGAAGGATGATGGGCATTATCCTGAAGAGAGTCAGAGAGAAATGGGAGATCAGAGAAGGACTGGGCATTACAGCCAGAAGCATGGTGCGAGCAAAGGCAAATGGTGGGAAACTTTAAAGTACACATAAGAAACTGAGCAAGTTCAATGATAAGACACCAGTTTCAAGGCTGAGATGGAAAGAGATGACAATGGAGAAATAGTCTGGCATTTTGTCAAGGAAGGCCATGCAGATCATGCAAAGGAGCTTGGATGTTAGACTATAAGCAGTGAAGAGTCACTTGAAGGTTTTAAAAAGGGAGCATGATGGGGACAAATCTGAACTTTCTAATGGGCTGCCGGCCGGCTGTGCAGGTAAGAGCTCTGAAGAGTGTCCCATCTTCCTAAAACAACCAGCAAGTACCCATCCACTTGGCTACTTCATAGAAATGAAGTGGATGGAAGGGCTGGTTTGGCTGGGTGTGGGCCCATCCTTAGCAATATAACCGATGGGGAGAAGAGTTCTAGGAGCACGAAAGAGGGACCTGATATCAGAGCTGAATACAGCAGCCCTGAGTGGCCAGCCTGCAAGGAACCCTGGAAGGCATTCCATCACCCCTCTTCTTGCAGGCGAGAACATCATTGCCTACATATTATGTACTCTGCTTAAGGTCCCACAGGAGCCTCCTCAGTGCCGTCCTGTTCTTGCCTCACCCCATGCAGATATCCCACCTCCTCTGAAGTCACGCAGGGCACCTGAGCACTTCCGAGGTCAGAGGAATGGAGCTCCTTGGGAGATCGTGTCACTCAGGAACCCCTGCCTTTGCTCAGTGACCCCAGAAACTATGAGTAGTAGCATCACTGCTCCTCTTTCTTGGCATGGCCCCCAACAAGCCCTTCCCCTCATACTTCCTGCACTCTGGTCCCCATGGAGGCTATGGAGACACAGATATCAATGGCATGCAGAGCCAGCATCAGCCATCCTAAGAACAGATCTCAGAATCCAATGGAACATCTCTGAGTGAGGCTAAGGCTAATCCTATAGGAGGAGATGCTGTGATCAATGGAAGTGAGAGACCTCAGGAAACTAGACAAAGAGTGGCCAAGGAAGCCCAGCCCAAACTTCCAATCTGTCCAGTGGACACTATCTTAATGGTCCAACACTTACTTTATCCCCACCCACCTTAACAGCCCCCTGGCAGCTGCCTTCTGCCTTCTGATCTGAGTCCTTGCTGAGCTGAGGAGTCTTCAGTCTGACTCCTTGGCTCGTACTTAAACATCAATATGTATGACTTTGTGCAATTCAAGGTCTCCATGACTATTTCTCATCACTAAAGTAAAAGGCTGTTAACATTGCCACCCCAATAATTTATTCACACAATTCTCCAACATCCCTAGCAGAAACTACACTTAAAATATACCAAAGGGAGGCCCCTTGCCTCTAACAAAATGCAATTGTTATCATAAATCAGAAGAAAATAAGAGGAGATGATAGAAAGGATAAATCTAAAGGAATACATCTGGGGTTCAGGGTCTGCTGGCAAATAATCGTGTCTCGTTCCTCCCAGAGGTCTATGGGAAAAAATATTACATTATTAGTGGAAAAGGCTCTCTTTAGAGAAAGATTAGCTGTGAAACAGGTAGCTCAAAAGACCAAAGGCAGGCACAGTGTCTTCTATTGTAGCTCTCAGCTGTCGCATGCAATTAGCGTCACCCCTGTGGGCTGTGAAGCCCCACTCTGGAAATAGAGGGAATCAGACAGGGTGAGCCTCCAGCTCTAAGAGTCTATGATTTAACCTGAAACCAGATTGAGGAAGATTAGAAATCAAAGCTCGTGACCACAGGGGAAATCAAACTGAGTCCCTAGGCTTAATTTAGTCTCTTTATTGTTTCTTTGTCTAGTTTCTGGGTTTTCTTCCTTATGGACAATCTATCTTCCCTATAGCTTAAAAAAAATTTTTTTAGGAAAAAAATAAAAACGCTCCCAGAGGGAGGTCTATGGGTTTGTGGGAAAATGGGACAAGGACGAGCTGTCCTAAGGTAGCATAGACAGAGAATCTAAGCAGACCCACGCTCCAGGCCCACTTCCAAGCAGGACGTACAAGGCAATTACAGAACTTCTCAGAGGAGCTTGGGCTTCAGAACCACCCACAAATCAGTCCCAGGACTGCTCTGGCCTGTCTCCTGTTGCTAGCTGGCTTGGCATCTGCCGTGTCAGTTGAAGCCCCATGTGGTCCACACTGCACATAGATGCAGAGCCAGGCTGTCACTCAGATTCTGAGATGTTCCCTTGGCACGTGAAGCCCTGGGAGCTACCTCACAACAAATGCAAAATAAAGGCTTCTGCTGGGATCTTCAAGGGATGTCAAATTTTCTGTGGCTTATTTTGAAATATATGTAAAAATCATTTTTGTTTTCCACAAAGATACCTTCACAGGCCCCTCAAATTGGTTAGACATGTAGGTTTAGAGAATTTTGACACTCCAACGTTAGCCACAAAAACTGAGTAACTGAATATTACCTAAAAGCTGCAAAGGTTTTTCTTACAGGAAAGGAGCTCTTATTTACAGTGGAATTTATATGTTCTGTGCTAAGCATTTGACCCTTGCAGCTGTCCTCTAAGGAAGCATTTTGCTGTTAGATATTTTTTTTAGCAATTCTAATATTACAGAAAAACTGAGCAGAAGGTACAGAGAATGTCCATTTCCCTCTTATCCCCCACCCTCATTTCCCCTATTATTAACATCTTGCATTAGTGCAATATATTTGCTTAAACTGATGAACTAGTATTGACATCTTATTCTTACTAAAGTCCATAGATTACATTAGAGGTCCCTCTTTGTGCTGTACATTCTATGGGTTTTGACAATAATGTATAATGACATGCTTCCACCACTACAGTCTTATACAGAATAGTTTCACTGCCCTAAAAATCCTCTGTGCTCTGCCGATTCATCCCTTCCTCCCTCCCCATTAAGCTGCTGGCAACCACTGACCATTTAACCATCTTAAGGAAACATTTTCATCTACTTTCTATTTTTTTTAAGTATTTTATTTAAATGCAATTAATTAATATATGGTGTATTATTGGTTTCAGAGGTAGAGTTCAGTAATTCACCAGTTGTATATAACACCCAGTGCTCATTACATCACGTGCCCTCTTTAATGCCCATCACCCACTTACCCTATCCCCCCACCCACCTCCATTTTCAAAGATGGGGAAACTGGGCCTCAAAGAAGTTAAGAAATTAACTTACCAAGCTAGCAGGAAGTCAGAGATCTACTGGGTGCCACATAATTCCAGAGTCAGGATTCCCACCATGCATTTATCCACCCACCTGCCACTTTCTGAATACTGTCTAGGTGCCAGGCATATTGCAGGTGCTGGGAACATAATGATGACTAAAACAGCAAAGCTCCCTCTTGTATGCAGTTCATAGACTAAAACAGACACTAAATAAATTAGCACACAAATAATATAAATAGTGACAAATGCTTGTAGGAAAACAATAAGTCATAAAGTATAATAAGAATGCTCTCCAGGGAGACCTATGGCTTCTGCTGAGAGGAGGTGGCTGGGATGGGAGCTCTCAGAGAAGACCTCGCTGAAGAAGGATGATAAGCAGGTCCTCTGGGGCAAAGTTGGGGTGTATGGGAAGGGGGTGTAAATGTGTGCCAGGAAGAGCAGTTTTCACAAAGACCTTGAGGTGGAGCAGAAATTGGCTCTTTGAGGAAACTCTCTCCCCCATACAAAGTGATCTAAAGTCGGTTTTCCAAACTAATAACTAGTCAAGAGCACTTTTAAATACAAGATATCTATGATCCAGAAAGTTCCATAAAAACTTATCCTTATTCCCTAATACTAGGATAGTTGCTAACCACTAATATTCATGAAGTGTTTGATGACAAGTTTGACAGGTTTGAATTATATCTTTATCCCCATTATATAGAAGAACAGAGACCTGGAGAGAAGTAACTTTCCAAAGGTCATGAAGCAAGCACTGTCTACTGACCAAGCCTCCTCTGTAGTGAAAGAGTAGCCTCCGAAACATCCACTTCCACATCAAGAAATAAGTGAGAAATGCAATGCATGGCACAAAGTGGTCATCAAATCAATATGTGAAAAATGAATGAATGCATGCATACATGCACGAATGAATGAATGCCACTGGTACCCAAGGGCTGTCAAGGAGGCAGCTTGATAACATAGAAAGAGCAGTGGTTCTGGACTCAGTCATCCTGGCCAGCCCTCTCTCCTCCAACAAAAGACCTTGTTTGTCTCTCTGGCCTTGGTATCCTCATCTGCTCATTAGGAAGTATGTTATTTTAAACTGGAAAGATAACCAAAACATTTTTTAAAAATTAAACATAACTATCAAAAACTTTGGAAAGACGAAGGAAAGGGGTTGGGAAGGAGGCTACAGGCTTATCTGGATTCCTACATCCGTGGATTCATGGTTCAGTCAGTCTAGCACTGCAGATACTCATAACAGTCACCACCACTCTCCCTTTCCTCACTCGTGGCAGACATGACTAATCAATCATGGCACGCTGTCTCATTGAGCCCATATGAAGCCTCAGAGCATGGTGCTCCAGGCAGCCGCTAGGACACAACATCAGTGATTCTCAGGATGACAGCCGTTTGTGAGCCCTATACCAAAAACAGACTTCTTGATTAAGAGCAACTTCCAGTGAAAACTGGACATTGAGACTTGGATCTTACTGGTGGAGCTTTAGCAACCCTGAAATTCTCCAGCTGTACACAGGTCTTCATCAGTGTCTCAGCCACACCTAGGTTTTCACTAACTCTGCAGCACTTTCTGTTTTCAAGAGGGTGGTAAGTTCAGATAAGATATCAAGCATCCCTCCAGTCTAAAGTTGCTAATAACATAAAGCTTGTAGTAAAAGGTCCATTTCCCTAGAACTAAAAGTTCCCTTCTCCAGGACTCTTCCCCCCTTCCTTCCTTTCCTGGTCAATCACTACCTCAGAGTTACTATGTAGCCTTTTCTTTCGTGTTTGTGTTTTGTTATTTTGTTGTGTCTGTCTCCCTATATAACTTGTGAAGCACTTGTTTTATTTAGATAGAGAGATAGATGATAGATGATACATAGAGATAGATAGATGATAGAGAGACAAATAGATAGATGATAGATGTTTTGGAGATCAATCCATGCTGATACATAATAGAGCAAGTTGATTAATTCTTATTGCTTTAAAATAATCCACAGTGTAAATATAACACAATCCACTTTCCATTGTTTTGCTGTTGAATTTTTATACTGTTCCCAAATTTTCTCTTTTACATTAACACTGCACTGGACAACTTTGAACATGTTTCCCTGTACCTATGTGTCAGGATTTCTGAAAGATACGTTCCCAGAAGTGGAATAGATGTGTCACCGGGTATACACAGTTTCAACTCTACTAGATTTTGCCTAATTTTTTTTACTTGTAATTATTTCTTTACAAGACTATCTCCTAGACTGTAAACTCCTTAAGTGACTGGAATGCATTAGGAGGTATCCAATTAATATTTGATGAGTAAAATCATTTAAATTTCAGACAGCTGAGTTGTCAAGGAGCAACTGGGGCTGATTTTAATTCCACTCTTAATCCCTCCTTTGCCCAAACCACCCTTAGTATAAATATTGCTGTTGGCTGAATTGTTCCCCCAAAATTTGTATGTTGAAGCCCTAACCCTCAGAACGTGACTGTATATGGAATAGGTGATTAAGTTAAAATGTGCCTTTAGGGTGAGCTATAATCCAGTCTGACTGGTGTCCTTATAAGAAGAGGGAATTTGAACACAAAAAGAGACACCAGAGATGTGCATACACAGAAGCAAAGACCATGTGAGGACATAGCAAGAAGGCAGTCACCTGCAAGGAGAGCAGCTTCAGAAGAAACCAATCCCGTCAGCATCTTGACCTCAGATTTCCAAGCCCCAGAACTGTGAGAAAATAAAAATAAATGTCTGTTGTTTAAGCCACCCAGTGTGTGGTATTTTGTTATGGCAGCCCAAGCAGACTAATATACAGAATTAGTCATGTGCTGGGTCTACAAATAAAATCTAAACTGTCGCCTCAAAATCCCTCTTCTGCATTGACGTTGAAGTCTCCCTTGAACTCAGAGATCCAAACTTCTAGGACAGTAATCTTTCCATTGCACCATTGAGTTTCAAATGATTCTATGGGATTTCAAGTTACACACAGTTGGGAGGCATTCTGAGTAAAATGCTGGTAAGTTGCAGACTTCAGGTTACCTCCCGCTGTCACCAAAACAGCTTCTTAAAATTGGCCTTCCTCAATACATTTTCTGAATAAAGGACTTCACTGGCTTAAAAAATAAATTGGGAATGGCATTAAGGAGGTCATAAAAGTGATATAAAAAAATTTTTTTCAAGAAAGAGATTCAAGTTTGGAGGCAGGTAATGAAAATGCTTAACAAGGCAGTTTTATTCATAACAAAAATTGTAAACAACCCAAATGTTTATCAAAAGGGGAACGAAAAACAAATTGTAGTTTAGCATTACAATTGAATACTACTCAGCAATAAAAATGAACATTCTACTGATACACACCAAAACATGGACCCATCTCAAAAACAACATGCTGAGAGAAAGAAGCAAACAGAAAAGAGTACATACTGTCTGATTCCATTTATATGAAGGTCTAAAAAAGCCAAAACTAATCTATGGTGATGAAAGCAGATTGGTGGTTCCTGGGGACAGGGGTAGGGGGGAACAACCTGAAATGTGGCATTGGGGAATTTGGGGGACGATGGAAATGTTCTATATCTTGACTGTAAAAACAGTTACACCAGCATATGTATTTGTCAAAACTCATCAAATGCTATACTTCCAATGGGGTCATTACCATGCAGTGTCTTCAGTGGGGTGGAGGCAAAGTGTTTCGAGCTGTGTGTGTGTGTGTGAGTATGTGTGTGACTTAAATCTGGAAGGAACTGGAGATCCAAAGGGCTTTCTGTGGCTGATAGTTGGCAGTTATGTTGAATGGCAAGATCTCACCATGACACAGTCCCATATGAAACCCTGAGGGAGGAAACTGTGAAGTGCTCTATGGGCATGTCAGTGTCAAAACTGATGCAAGGCTTGAGAAGACCAGGTGTGCAAGAAAAAAAAAAAAAAAGTGGTATTTGAGCGTTAGATTAACTACTCACAAGGATTCCCATCTAAATCCCAATCCACTTTTCTGTAAAATGGGAATAATAAGAGGGATTTCTTGAAAACTAAATGGCATATAAGTGCAATAAATACATGCACGGTACATAGAAAGTGTTCAACTTGTCATTTTTATTGTTCTTCTTTCTTTTTTTTTTAAGTAGTCTCCACACCCAGACGTGGAACCCAAAGAGGGGCTTGAACTCATAACCCTGAGATCAACACCTGAGCTGAGATCAAGAGTCGGATGCTCAACCGAGCCACACAGGTGTCCCTATTGTTCTTATTTCTTAAACTTGTTAAAGAAAGCTAGGGATTGCGGCTTTTGATTTTCTGGGGGAAAAAAAATATGGGAAAGTATTTTTCTTATTATTCACAAATATTCCAACTGTAATTTTATGAAGAACCAAACAGAACATGGCATATGATTAATCTTCCTATATTAACAAATATATGTATGTATGTATACAAATACTTATTTTCTGTAGGAAAATAAGAGCATAATCAATTTCTCTAAAGTTATCATTCCCTCTCCACTGAAGTGATTTTAATATTACCACATGTGTACCAGGCACTATACTAAGAACTGGAGATACATAAAAAAATAAAAATAAAAATAAAAATAAACAACCCA
This sequence comes from Leptonychotes weddellii, assembly GCF_054177405.1. Taxonomy (NCBI): domain Eukaryota; kingdom Metazoa; phylum Chordata; class Mammalia; order Carnivora; family Phocidae; genus Leptonychotes; species Leptonychotes weddellii. The sequence goes on from NC_138372.1 coordinate 155,519,630, forward strand.
GACAAAAGTCCCCAGACAAAAGCATTCAAATGGTGGCAGTTGTTCAGGTGGGAAATGCTTAGGATCAATATTGAGAACGTATGCTTGGGAATGAAGAGTGATAAATCTTACTTGACGATATAGCTTTCAATGCAGTTTTAACAATTAATATGAGACAATGTGTCTAGTAACCACCCCACAAAGTTCCACCCAAAGAAATTGGAATATAGGAGGCTTAAGTGACTAATGAGGGGCCACTTCGTAGACATACCAGGGATGCCATTAGAAAATAAGCCCTCACTATGCCTTGAAATTACCTGGGGTGTTTTAAATTACTGCAGTCCAAGCCATACCTCATAGATTCTGATTTAATTGGCTGAGAAATCAGGCATTCATTTTGTTTTAATTTTTCAGGCGATTCTAATGAGCCAAGATATTTGCGAACCACTGTATCAGTTCTCCCTGAACTGCAGACAGACAGCACTAGTCACCCAGACATCATCTGCAGCAGAGGCAACAGTGTCAATAAATAAAGACTTCACTCCTAAACCATGGAATGATTGAGTGCAGAGATCTCTAAGTTCCCAAGTCTGAGCATCTACAGCCTATGAACTATTCCAGCAACAGACACAAAAGGATTCCACATTTGCTTTTATTATAACTACTTAAAGTACTCTAGCCTAGGATTTCTGTCACTGATCAAGCAGTTAAACTTTCAAATTCAGTAAATTTAAGTTATCTGTGATATGAATTGATATGAGTGATATGTTGTCATTTGGAAGTAAATATATCTAAAGCTATGTCCCTAAAGGCAAACTATTTCAACATGAAAGACCCAGAACCATTTTAGTCAGGTCAAAATTTCATCAAATGTTATTAAAGTTATTTTATGGTCCTTGTTTTTCCCCCAAACAGTTTGGAGGGTAGGCTCCTTGGAAAGCAATCAAGATTGTTTCTGCCATGTGCCCAGAAATGAGCATTCGTATTCCAGTCCTCACTGGCAGGAATGACTTTTTTCTAGTTGTGATTTGTTGACAGTGCCAGGGATCAATGACTCCCTAGGAGAATGGGCCAATTCAGAGGAGTGGTTACACGTTTTTTACATGTTATTTCTTCCTGTCTGTCAAATAATTTAGGGAGTACTGAAGTGAAGCTCACAGAAAAAAAAGCACTTTATGTTTCATAAAAGAAAACTCCTTCCCTCTCTGTCCTACACCCATAGTTAAATATGTCAGTCTAGTAAATGACAACTAGCCTGTATACTGGGTAGAGGCCAGCCCATCAGTAAAAAATGCTTGGCCCATGCAAGCTCACTGGCTTGGACCTGAGAAAACCTTCTTCATGCTTGGATACTACTTGAGGAGATGGTTTAATTATATCTGTCGTCTGCTTACTTCACAGATTGGACAGGGCAGAGTCACAAAAATACAAATGAACATCACCAACACACACTTTAGTTTTCTGCTTTCTTCATTCTACTTTTGACATGTGTGTGTGATATTCCAGGAAAGTTACGGTCATTGCTCCATAAAGAATGATACAACAGAGATGGAGAAGGTCCAGAAAAAATTAAACTAATGACCAAAAGGTTTGGCAAGCTGCCATATGAAGACAAAGAGTGAAAGAAAACAAAACAAAACAAAAAACACCCCACAGGCTGAGGAGGGATATGGCTGAAATCTATTAAGCCATTACAGATGTGGACAAAACAACTATATATTGGTTCAGCAAATCCCAAATACCAGTATTAGAGAACACTCACCTGGAATCCCTAAGGAAGAGATTTCTAGTGAATTATATAGTGATTTTGGATATACAAAGCAATAATCCAGTGAAAGTGGGTTTACATTTCCTCCATTTCACAAATAACAAATCTGAAGCTAAGATTTTAAGTGACGTATAAGGTTGCACAACCAGCATATATGAATGAAAAAAATAATAACAATAATGATAGTAGCTAACATTTTTTAGGTTTTTACTATATGCTGGCTACTGCACTAAGCATTTTCATGCATTAACTTGCCCTTTTATTCCCTGCAACCACTCATTGAATTGGGTACTGCTATTATCTGCTTTGTAAGTGAGGAAGCTTAGACTCTTTAAGTAACCATATAATATCTCAAAATTATACAGCTGGTACATAATGGAAGGAATTTTGTAAACCAGGCCATCTGATTCCAATATTCACACTGATCAGACCAACTAACTGCAAATCCCCTAGTCATTTTACTTCAAGTGTATACATATATGCATGTATGTATCCCAAGAAAGATTTGATTGTAGAAATGCAAATTTAGTAAGTAGCAACCCTGAGATTAAAATTCAAGTTGTGTGACCCAAGTCTGGTTGTTTCCTCTAAACCAGTTACTTTATTTTGAACAAATAAAGGGCAGTTTTTACATTATAGGCAGCAAAAATCATGAGCCTTACTAACTCCAAAGAAATGGTTCAGGCTAACACATCAAATCACTTCAGGAAGAGTTAAAACCTACTCAATGTTTGACATAGGTTATCAAAAAAAGTTGGAACATTAGAGCACATCTATTACCTATGACAATCACATCCAGGAAAACAGCTATGCCCCCACTCCCAGCCCTTGTCAGAGACGTAATACTAAACTGGCTAGCTCATGGGTCCAGCACACAAAGTAGTTCTCATATCTCTGAGGAACCAAAAGTCAGAACTGCACAAAGCAAAATGGAGATATGGGTCAATGTAGTTGGCTCAGCCTCTAGATGGGATCTGGTTTCCAAATCATCATGCCAGGAATTATCAAAGCCCAAGATCTATGAAAATTATACAACCTTCCACTTACTGCAGCTGTAAGACTTCCTTAAGAAGAAAACAAGAAGCCCTAGAGCACAGTTTCTTAAAGGGACTTTCTCAAAGCATATGCCTGTGCTTACACTCTAGTCTTGGACAACTTCATTCCTTTACCTCTTTTGATGGGTTAGCACAGGGCCACTGTCCATGTCTCAGTCTTCTCATACTTCTTTCTGTTCTTGCCTTCTTAGTAACATTGATGGCTGGCTCTGACTTCTCTTTTCTCATATCCAAAAGGACTGCAGAATTCCAAAGGGCTTATGAACCAGAGAAAAGGCAATAAATATAACTGCTTGAGCAAAACAATTTCTTTCACCTGTGGCTCTTGAATTTAAGGTTTATGTTTGGCACAGTTTCAGGAAATACATTTACCCTCTGAAAACATCCATTGTTTTTAGAGCAAAATATTGCCATAACAAAAATATGGAAGACCATCATTAAAGCCATTTATTTATTCAACAATAACCTAGGGAACATATTATGTGTCATGCACTGAGCAAAGTATTGTAGAAATATGAAGATGAGCAAGATACAATGCCTGTCCTCATGAAAAATTCTGCCTTGAGTAGGAAACAAGGCTTTTCAGTGCACTCGTCACTATAATATGGAATAGAAAGTGCCAAAAGGCAAGGCAATCATGCAACCACCCTGGAGTTGTGATGATTAAACGAGATAATGTATGTAAAATTAAGTGCTATGGGAAGTCAGAGAAGAGCATACACTATTAAGAGACAAGGACCATAATCTCAGCAGTAGTGGGAGTATGGGGGGGGGGGGCGGTCAGGAGGATTTCGAGAAGCCCTTTGGGACATAATCCTCCCAAATGCATCCAAGATAAAGAAGCTTATAGTTTCCTAAAAATTGTAATTTTTTCCTATCCTTGCTTCTCTCTTAAGTCTGCCATACAGTCTTAAAGGCCCTGCTGTCTTCTGGAAACTTGGCCTGCCATACAGGGACGAATTCAATGGGACATGCCTAGGCAATTGGGAGGTTTAAGGGGAGAGAACATCATCCACTTAAGAAGGTAAGGCAGCGGTCTTTGTAGAAGTGTTTTGCCAGGGGGCCCAGAATTTGAAACATGACCACTGCTTGTAGCCTACAACTCACAGAACAGGAAGGAAAGGTGTGCGCCAAAACCCAGGCTCCAACAGGCTCTACCCCCTTACCCCAGGTTCAGAGCATCTAAGGACTGGTGTTCACCAAACATCATTCCTTCCAGTATGTGTTCTTCTCAGCTCAAGTCCTGATACCCAGAGATCCCAAAGGTCTAGAGACACCCTGGAACTGGGCTGCTGACTGGAGTCCAATGACACCAGTAAGCCCTGGACAGAAGCCCAAACTACGGCCAGCCAAGAAGAGGGGATGTTTGTATGCAAAAGTCATTCCCCTCACTGTCTTCTCCCTCTTCTATCCTCAAAGTCTGGCCTGCAGTATCCACACAGGCGACCTCAACCATTTGGCTCTATTTGTTCCTTTTCCATATAATTTCAACAGCTCTGCCTTAGAGATAAGAAGGAAATTATGGAAGTAGCAACAAGACTTTCAACAGGGCTCCATCACCTAACAAACACTCTTCACATACACTTCACTTCTCCTTTGGTTCTTACAACACTCCTACAGGATCAGTTTTATTCATCCTATTTTATAGATGAAGGCCTGAAGCTCAGAGAGAATACAGATGAAGACCTGAAGCTTGGAGAGAATATTCACAGAGAGAATAAGCTCAGAGAGAATTACCTAAGTGGACACCCTGATGGGTATTGTGGCATTCAAATCCTCTACCTCCAGGCCTCACATCCCTTTTCTATATCCCAGGCCTTCTCTTCTGAGACCAACATGATTCCAGTTGGGTGGGAAAGCAAATTGAGCAAGCAGGAAGTCAACTCTTCAAGGTAAAATAACTCAAAAAGCTAAGAACTATATATTCTCCTTAATATCAGTCAGAGGAGACAGCAAAAGAGAGGAATATAGAAAGCTTTTTGGGATAATAAGCTTCAAAGAGTTTCAAAGAAGATATAATAGATTCTCACTTATTTCTCCCCTTCTCCTTCCAACCCAAAACCCAAGTTTCCCCTCAGAAATAGTCACAAAGGAAGCACTTGGCTGAGGAAATCACCACAAGCTGGGTGTGTAATTCCATGCTCTCTCAAGGTGGTAATCACAAGGCTATTTTTTATATGAAAAGTTAACCCCCTGGATGCATCATGGTAAGAGCCACCATGAATCAAGGGCCTGCCACAGGCCAGGGGCTGTTAGAGAGGTTCACACACTGGCTCGTGGGTCCAGGAGTGCAGATGGCTTTGTGCCCACCTGTCAGTAGCCTCTCGCCCTGACTGTGAAATGGCTGAGCTCAGGAGCACGGCAGTTCAGCACGGAAGAAAGCAAGCCCTGCAGCCTGCAGTGCCCCTTGCACTGTGCCCACCAGGTCACCTCACCAGCTGTAGACAACCTCCCACTTGCAACTTCTTCAGGGGAGAATCTTAAACCAGTGGGCACTGCGCCAGCCCAGAAACCCAGAGATCCAGTCTCATCATGAGAAAAACAACAGACAAACCCAAATTGAGGGTCATTCTACAAAATGCTTGACCAGGAATCTTCAAAACTGACAAGGTCATAGAAAATAAGAAAAGACTGAAAAACCGTCACAGACCAAAGGAGACTACAGGGTCATGACTAAATGCAATGTCACGTCCTTGATGAGATCCCAAAAGGGGAAAAAAAAAAAAAGACACTGGTGGAAAAGCTGGAAAATCTGGGTTTTAGTTTACCATAATGTAATTTTCTAGCTTTGACAAATACCCTATGGTAATACAAGACATTAATGGGGAAAACTGGGGAAAGGGTATGAAAGTTCTCTGGACCATCTTTGTTACTTTCCTGTAAATCTAGAAGTATTCCAGAATTAAAAGTTTATTTAAACAAATAATTTTAAAACGCAATGCAAACACTTACTCAACATCTACTAAACACCAGGTACTGTGCTAGGCACCAGAGTCACAACAAGGAACAGGAAATATTTTGTCTCTGCTGGTTCAAATCTAATGGAAAACAACTACTCCCAAGTGACCTTAAGTACCCTGGCCTTCTAGATCAGACTCACCTTTAATACAGAAGTAAAATTATTCAAACTCTATCCCTCATGGGTTGCAAGAAATTCAGTCCCCTCACAAACATTCCTGCAAATTTTGGGAGGAGGATGAGGACATGGTGGTTATCACCTCTTGTCTCTTCACTACTTCTTAATCATCTCTGGCCTTTTTGGTACCTGCTCCTTCTGGCTGCTGGCCCCCTCTCTCTACTGTTCTGCATGGACACAGCCCACCCCATCTGCTTCCTTTCCCACAGTATTATTAACTCAAGTGGCAATTGTCTAGTTACATAATTGTCTTTATTGATGGCATGGGGGTAAAAGAAGTGAGTGACAACAGAGACCTGGAAACCCCAATACAGGCTGCAAACATCACTGAACTTAGAGAACCTGACTCAGACAAGGGGGTCTCTCTTTCAGGTTGGGCCATTTCCTTCTCAGGGCCTAGCACACAACTTGCTGCTAGATCCTTTCTCTCTGCACCAAGCTCCTTCCCTATCCAGCAAATCTCCTCTCTGCCCTCCTGCCTCTGCCTACCAGGGGGAAAAGAAATAAACATTCCTATGGTTGATCACACAAAAGGATTTTAACACTTTCTCTGTTTCAACCGTCGGTAACTAGACTCTTTCTGGGGCTTGCCATGGAAAGCAAGGGATCCATTAAGCTGTTTTCCCAAATAGTAGAATAGTTGTCTCTCCAGAGTGTTTTTTTCTCTGCACCAATCTCAAAATTCCGGGCAAGCATTTAACGGCCCTTTGGTTGGCTTATTTTTGTCTTTCAAATTAGCACCCTTTATTCTCCATTATTAACATTGCTACCTCAGAGGTCATTAATAGTAGCTACTCATTCATGGAACTTCATGCAATGCCTTCATAAAACATTACTTCAAATACTCCTCACATAAATCATGTGAAGCAGGTTTTGTTACCATTCTCATTTTATAGAAAAAAAAACAATACTAGAGTAAGTGATTTTTGTGAATTAATGCAGCTGGTGAGGGGGACATCCAGGATTGACTCTGGGATTGTGGATTCCAAGGCTAATGTTTGTTTTACTGCATACTTGCCTATTAGTTACATAGCAACTTGGCAATCTCAGAGTTGGAGGGTGTGGTAGAGGCAAGCTATCCCTATCAGCTGGCCAATATAGGACATTTCTCCAGTGTCCCAGTTCATCCCACTTCCTGGGCTTCTCCATAACACCATCAGAGGATGCGCTCCATGACTGAGTGTTCTTGTTATTAACAATAATGATAACCAATATTTGGATGGCTCCTTACATCCAGGCTACAATGCATGTTGATCTCTCAGGGAATCTTCACAATCTCCTTCTAGCTGGTTATTATTCAATAAATAATAACAATTATTTGCTAGCACCTCTTACGGTAGACTTTGAAGATACTAAGGTGACTGAGTCTTAATGCCTCCAGTTACATATTTGAAAAAGGCTTTGAAGGATAAGTAAGAGTTCACCACACAAAGAAGGACTTTTTAGAAAGAAGAAAGATGGAGTACGAATGCCTAGGGTCAGCCTAATCCAAGTAATGCAACATAAATGATGGTCTTCATAATAACAGAAGTATCAGCAATAACCACCAATGCATGTTGGATATTCTATGCACTATAATTCGCTGCCTTATACACATTATTTCATTGAGTCCCCACAATAATCCTCTCATTTAATTATTATTATCATTGCTATTTTAAAGATGTGAAACCCAGAGAACTTGGAATTTACCCAAAATCAGAGAGCTAGGGAATGGATGGGCCAAGATTTAAGCTCAAGTCTATATGACTTTCGACCCTCATCTTTCAACTTTAAGCAGAAGACCTCTCATGCCCGAATTCTGCCAGTCGTGGCAAATGCAGGGTGGATAAGATTCCACCCTTAACGTCAAAGATCTACACTCCAGGCATCCAAAGAAATTCCTCTAACATGTACCAAGAGATGTTTTACTCCCTGCATAGAAACACAAAAAAAGACCAACACTATTAATTCTGGCTTTTCCATTATCCATGTTCAGAAGATTTATCCTTGTATTTGTCAATGGCATCACCACACACACAATTAGATTCACTGAGAAATCACGAGGGAAGACAGGAATGGGGTTTCCTGTATTGTGAAGCTGCCAATGGTGATCGTGTAAACACAACCCACAGTCATATTTAGCTTAGACACATAGTGGGGTGGAGGGATCTCAAGGAGAACGCATGAGGCTTGTGGCTTCCTCTTTTCACACAAGGTTTTCCTGGTCTCAAGAAATCATGTTTGAATAACAAAAATGCAGAGGCTCAAAATGTTGAGAACTGCAACTCAGTGAGGAAATCCAGGAGAGCGCCTGACCTCTCCAGGGTAAGTTCTCAAATGGTACCAAGAAGTTTAACAGATATCAGTACTTTACATGACTTTTGCACAGAGTCCTGGACATGCAAGGAGGCAGGCAGTAAATACGAGAACTACACTGGGGCATGTGCAGGAAGGAAAAGCTCTGATTGTTGTTTCAAAGAATAACATCTTCTATTCAATACACATGTACTAATTCATAAAATCATTGTAAATACGAAATAATGCATGGATGGAATAATATTCAGTATTCAATACTATGGCAAAGCCAAAGTATTTCAATTGTCCCTGCTTTCAAGATAAAGAAACTGAGGCAGGGATCTGTAGCTACTAAGTCTTGAAAGTGACTCATTTCCTCCAGAATAGTAACTTTTCTGAGAATTCCTCTCTCTGTGTCTTTCTCAACACTGGGCTCTTTGATGAGGCTTTCTATTGCTCTAATACAGGAATTTAATGGGTTCAAACTGGCAATCAAACCCACAAGATGCAACAGACTAATCTGTTAATCTAGTGCTATTTTTACTTAGCTATATGGAACAATACTGGCACAAAATCTTCAGCTCATTGGGAAGCCAAGTACCTATATGCATGTCCACAGCTCTTTTCCCCCCTCACCCACACAGTGAAAGCTAAGAAGTTGTGGGGGCACTTGACCCACAGAAATTATAGCCTATGTTTCCCACCATTTCTTCCTTCAGAGTTCTAGTCACAGAGGCCCAAGGCCTGCATGCTACCTTCCCACGCCCCCAGCCCAGGTGCCATCCCTTGAACTGCAAAAGAGACATGGCATTCCACATGCACCTTAAGTCAATAGTTTCCAGTGACTCAGAGCTATGAGAAGGTGAAGTCCAGGTCATTCTCTGAGATAGGCCTCTAGGTCAGCCCACACCTGATGTTAACATTTTACTCAGAATCTTATTGACATAGAATCTCTTTTCTATACTTGAGTTGAGAAATAGAATCAAAGAGAGTACAAACGAGGAACTAAAATATCATCATTACTAACAGCATAATATTGGAAAGAATAGCTTATCTCTGCAGGCAAGTACACTCAAAGCCCTGAATCTTAGAATTGGAAAGACTTAGCCAGCAATAGCCACTAACTGAGACAGGACATACCACAGCAGGGCCAGTGTCCATGCCACAGAGGCAGAACAGCCTGGGGTGCACACTAGGGGAGGCCTACACACAAGAGGAGGAGCAAGAAGACAACACCTTGCATGACTTCCTTTGTATCAGCATAGGCAGGTGGTCAGCAGGTCAGAATAATACACAATAATGATGAAGAAGTGGGCAATACATTTCTCTACCTAAAGCAATAAGGAGTAGGAAGGACTAAAGTAATTAAAATATTTCATGTGTATATACTCATTGACTCCACAGATCCTTATTGAGCACCCCTGTTTTCCAGATCCTGGTCTAGGTATTGGGGATACAACAACATGCAGGATGGACAAAGTTGACCTTGCCAAACTTGTATTCTCACTGGGACAACAGAAAACAGACAAATAGACAATTAGAAGACCAACATGCTGACACATAGTGACCAGTTCCATGTTAGGGATGGGAAAAGACAGAGTGGTCAGAGAATGCCTCACTGGGAAGGTAATGGGGTCCAGCCATGAACACACACATCCAGAAGGGAGAGGCAGCGTAATGTAAGGGTTGAGGCAGGAGTCTCAGGGTGTTCCCTGGCTAAGAGGCCAATGTGCCTAGAGCTCAGTGAGCAAGGGGGAGAAAAGGAGAAAGAAGTCAGAGGTGGCTACAAGCCAGGTCAAGTAAGAGTAGACAATGGCTGAGTCTTTCCTCTGCTCTCTGCCCCCTGCAAGGAAAGAGAGGGAGGAGGAGACTAGACAAACAAGGATCAATAATCAGAATACAAACAACATGGACATTCAGTATATTAGCAGTAATTTTGAAGAAAATTGGTAAATATATTTATTTTTTTAATGTCATTTGAGTGGAATTTAAAATGTGGAATTCTCACTGTTTGGGTATGTGATGTAATTCAGAACTGAAGAGACAAATGATGTCTCCCTGCAGTCAAGAAGGAATCTGATACTGTAAGTTATTAAAAGCCATCCCTTAAGTCTAAACTAAATTCTTCCTGCTGTCACTTAGGACCATTTCTTCTTATTATATCCTGACAGCAGGTAATAAACTAGTGGATTATTTGCAAAATACCTTCTGAAGTACTGCATTTCCAAGAGGAATTCTTCCAGGTCACATATAACAAAAGAACAGAGCCGTCAATTCCCCATATACACCCCCAGATGCTTCCAAAGACACACACACATAAACACGTGCATACACATGCACACATGCACATGTGCAATTGTGCACACACATAAATATAGCACCAACAACGACAACAATGAATGCTAGGCTGTCTGGCTGAGTGCTCAGTGCCTCTAGCATAGCATGTTTTTAGTGCCTCACACGGCAACCCACACAGTGGAAGCTCTCTCCTCCAAGAACCTTCACCCACACCGCTTCTCAGGCAGCAACACCCCTGCTCCAGGTCAACAACCCAATTGCTCAAAGGCTCCTGATCATAAACCCTAAGAGGGAACAAATATCCACATGCACACCCTACCCATGAGCTAATCACAGGACGTCTTCCAGTTCACCTAATGCAGGTTAAAGCATTCCAGAGTCTTTCCCAGGTCACCCAATTTTCACTGGTCCACCAATAATTAAAAATTCTCTTCTAAATCCAACACTTGGAGGCATTTTCTTTTCTTACTATTTTTCTCCCTTTTTACAACTACATGTGCTATTTAATATTCAGTTACGACTCCAGATTCATTCTCCACCTCTCCTATCCTACTGAGCCCTAACAGACTGACACTCATGGGAGAGTTGTATCACTCAGTTCCCCCATCCGCTGGTTTTCCAGTGGGTTTGGTTAAAAGGGGCACCATCAGGAAGAGACAGCAATCAGGGTGTTCCTTCCCTGTTCCCAGCCTGTCTCAACTCTGGAGCTCCAACCAAGCATTCCCTCCTCAATGCTCCCATTAGATCTGTCAACACTATTTCCTCCCTTTTTTCCTTCAGCCCTGGAGGTGGTAACAGCTTCCCATTGTTGCTAGTCCCTGGGTACAACAACATCCTATGCTGATTTCCTCAACCCTGACCACACTGCTGCAGGTTGTTCTTTTATTAAAATGTCTTCAGGTAAAATATCTGAATAGAATTCTGTTTTCTTCCAGAATCTAACTAATATACCAGACCTAATCTGTTTTCAGTTCCTTCAGTCCCTGGATAGTTGTTCACTTTTCCCATTAGGCATAGTCCAACTCTACTTGACTTATCTCTAAGTCAATGTTCTTGAAGCTCTACCCATGTTATTTCTTTCCCTTGGTCTTGATACTCAGCTTCATCTGGAAGCTCTCTGAAATCATTCATTCATTTCATCAAATAATGTTTATTGAGGATATAAAGATGTCAAACATAAACACAATCATGAATAAGACACAATCCCTGCTTTCAAGTAGCTTACTGTCCAGTGAATTAAAAAAAATGAATAAACCAGAAAAATGTTAATAAAGAAGAGAAGAGAGGAAGAACATATGACTAAGAGGGACAACTAATTTGGGGCACCTGGGTGGCTCAGTTGGTTGATCATCCAACTCTTAGTTTCAGCTCTGGTCCCAGTCTCAGGGTCGTGGGATCGGGCCCTGAGGTGGGCTCCCCACTCAGCAGAGTCTGCTTGGGATTCTCTCCCTCTGACCCTCCCCTGCTCACACTCACTCTCTCACTCTCTCTCAAATAAATATATAAATCTTAAAAAAAAAAAAAAAGAGGGACAACTAATTTAATTTTGGAGAGCCAAGAGAAGGGATGCCCAATGTGAGATTTAAAGAATAAAAAAGTACGAAGCAGGAGGAAAGCAAGGAGTAAAACAGAGAAGAGCATGAGCAAATGCTCAGAATGTGACACAGAGAACTGAGGGTATTCAGTAGGGCTGGAATATAGAGAGAGCAAGAAGAGATGAGGCTGGAAGAGAAGATGAGGCATCTCATGCAAGGCCTTGTAAGCCTTCTACAAGAGTTTGTACTTTATCCAAAAGTCAGTGTGGAATCACTGAACAGTGTTAAGCCAAGAAATACCAAAACTAGATGTGTATTTAGGGAATTCCAAGGCAGCTGTGAAGTGAAGAACAGATGGAAGGGAGCAAGACTGATTGGGCATAAAATGCGGGTGACCTGACCTACACAGCTTCCATGAAGACTGGAGGAGGTGGGTAGAATTATAAAAATGTTTAGATGCTGGGATTAATAAAACTTGGTGATTATTGAGATGGAGAGGATGAAGGAGAGGGAGAAATTGATAGACACACCGAAGTCTATGGCTTAAGTTAAGAGTATGCTGGTACCACTCATAAAGGTAGAAAACATAGGAGGAAAAGGGCAAGGGCAAATATTCCTTAATACCTCAGCTGAGTTTTAGGTCCTGACTGTACTTCCAGTGAGGGTATGTCTGTAAACAGCAGTGTGCATGGGTCCAGCGCTGAGCAGGGACATCTGGACTAAGTCACCCATCTTGATTGGCCTGTTACTCAGATCCCCTCATTTTCTCATTGCCTTTCTTTGCTCTAAATGTATTTCCAGTGGTTACCCCCTGTCCTTCTCTCAAATTCAGCTTTATCAGGGCTCTCATTCCTTTCTAGACACATGGTTTTCTTTTAAAATGCCCACATTCCTTTTCCAGAATGTCTGCAAGTATAATTTATTTAAAATGCCCATTTGGGGCATAACCAACTTGCCTCCGGGATTCCTTCTCTCCTCACCCACCCCCAATCTCTACCTTCAGGCTGGCAAGGGACGCCCATCTTCCAAGCCCCAAGAAGCAACCATTTCCCCCACACACATGTAATTCAAGTTCCATCCCTGACTCTAGCTAGGGTGATGACCCCAGGTCTCCTTTAACGTTTGAGTAGGGGCTATTTCCAATAAGCTATGGCCATGAGTAAAAGATAAACATTCCCACCCAGAGGCGATATCAATCATTCATTCTGAAAGCCAAGAGCTCCTGCTCTGAGAGTAAAACATTATGAAAAGCAGCAGCATCTTATGCTAAGAGCAGGCGTACCTAAGCTTCCAAATACTCTCTCCCCTCTTCCCATTGAGCTCAGCCCCCAGAGGCCCAGGATTAATCTAAAGCAACCTTCCTCCAGCCAAAGTCAAATCTCTGCCAAGAGGTAACGTATTCACTGGCCAAAGCTAAATCTTCAGCTCTGCTTTTCTCATCAACTACGAACACCTGGGGCTGAGCTCTTGCTTTCTCCCCAGTGAAGGAACTAGCAAAGGAACACACAGGACTCCTTGGGAGCTAGACATCAGTGCTCCCCCACCCATATGGGCCGATACCTCTTATTTGGTTTACTTCAATTCATCATGCATTTACTGAGCACCTGTTATGTTCCAGGTTCTATGAATAGCCCTTCACACACCCCCCACAAAAAGGTATGTAAAGTTAGGTCTCTGCACTTGAAGAGATTACTATTTGGGGAGAGTAAAGGTATATAATAAATAATTGCAACATATGATAAATAGTAACTTTTAAATGCCTGGAAAATACAAGTAAGGAAGCAATAAATCCTCCCTGGGTTGAGAGGAGGTAAGGTAGGAAGAGCTAGAGAAAAGTAAAAGGAGGGATGAAATTAGTAAGATGGCAAAGAAAAGAGTATACTAATGCATTGAGGCTGGAGCAGAGGATGTAAGGGGCTTCATCTGCCATGAGGAGGAATATGAACTTCAGTCTATAAGCATTGGGAGCCCTTAACATAGGCATTCTTAGAGAGTCCTCAGACTTACGGAACAGTACCACTCGTGGTGTGGTCCACAGACCACAGCCACAGGGGCCAGTCCACCAAGATGAGAATTGAGAATGAGCCTTTTCAAACTTGACATTGACATCCAAGCATGTGATCAGTGGATTCATATTAGGGTATTGACCAGTTCAGATATGGTCCCACTTGTGGGGGAATCTTGTGATGTGAGCTAGGAACTAGTATTGATTTGTGACAGATTAAAATTTTGAAAAATAAATAAAACTTGTCCTTCACCATAGATGATAATTCAAGAATCACTGTTCCTGGGTGGGGGGGTTCTTAGTTGGACTTTAATATGTCTTTGGCATTATATGCAAAACTGTGTGGGGTTTGGGAGATTTCTTTCTTTCTTTTTGTTTTTGTTTGTTTGCTTATTTTTGAGGAGAATGCTCATAGCTTTTAACAGCTTCTCACATGGATTTCCAACACTGAGAAGGGGACTCCGGTTTGTTCTGTGTGTTAGGAAGACCCCTCCTGGACACTGAGAGTTGGGAGTGGCTTGCCCCAACTGGCAGGAGTCTCACCTTAGCCCCTACTCAGTACCCCCATCCCTCCAAGTCATCCAACCTCTCAATTTATAAATAAATTAAGAATAAAATATAATGACAATAACATTTCTACAGTGTTTTATACAGTTTTCGTGCCTTTTTGTACCTTCGCTTTTCTGTCTCCCAAGATCTTCCTCCCCTCCTACCTCTTGACTGCCTAGCAAATTCTTACTCATCCTGAAAGACCCAGTTCTGCCATTTCCATCTCTGAGGAACGTCATAACACATCTCTTTGCTGTGCTCACTAAAGTCCTATTACATACCTTTATTGTAGCTATCACTGTATCTCCCTGTAATTATTTTCATTTAGGCCTACATCTCCCAGTAGAAGACTTTTGAGGGCAAGGTTTCTGACTCACTCACCTTTTATCTCCAAAGACTGATGTAAATGTTTTCTTGATCCCAAGAAAGTGGATTTGACTGACTAGCATGGATCATAGGACTTTGTGTTCTCTGAAGGACAGGGGTTCTAGGACAGGAGGGTCAGAGTACAGGGGGAGACAGAGTACAGAGTACATGCTCCCCAGCTGCGGAGCATGATCAATCCTGTGGCTGTGGGGGATGGGAGAGGAGACACAAGGACTAAGAATTACCTGGATGCGAGGGAAGCTCCCTACAGGAAAAGTGGAATGCTGTCATCAGAGGAAAGAGATAATCCTGCGCATGAAAAACAGGAGCTCTCTACTGCTACTGTTCTACCCACTTATAAAATGAGATCATTAATTTTAAAGAATTTATCAATCCATTATGTTTTCTAGGAATCCAAGTACTAAGCCACCTTCAATATTTCCTTTCAAAAGAAACCAAACATAGTATTTTTGGTATGGAGAGAACAAGGCGGGGTGAAGACTGAAGAAGAAGCTGCTGAGACACATTTTGTCCATGGGTAGAAGGCTGCAGTGTTTTATTGCACACCAAGAAAATCTGTAAAAATCTGGATTAGGCTTCTACCCAACCATAAAACTGTATACAGCCTAGTATCCTTTATATTTTTGTGGCATTGTTTATAATCGTCTACATAGACTGGCCAGTTTCCTTGATACTATCAATTCAAGGTTTTATCATTCATCATTCATACTTGGGGTTTCTCCGTGAGGCATAACAAGTGCCATAGCAGATAAAAGGAAAATCTAGTCAATGCTCAAAAGTTTGCAAAGGAGGCAAGAGTGTATATTTGATGCTTTGGCTCCCTGTCCATGTACCATGTGCTTGTCACACTCTGCCTTGTTGTCCTGTGGGGGCTGGGACTCACTGTGGAGGCAGTATGGAGAATACCATAAAATAAACTTCTTATCTGTCCTCTCCTTCTGGGCACCAGGGTCTGAAACACTAAACAAATGTCACTTATTTCTAACCTGTTCAGGTGACTTCCTGAGAATAGGAACCTTATCTCTCTCACTTGCTGTTATATCCTCAGTTTCTTATATAGTCCTTGAAACACAGAAGGCATATCTTAAATATGTGAGTGGATGAATGAATGAACAATTTCTAAGAGTCTTATCCTTTTCTGTAAAAGAATTAGGTAAGAATTCAAATCATACTATGAAATTAACCAAATTTAATTCATCAGGAATAGCTGTAATATACATATACATAGCTTACCATAGATAGGTGATTCGGCTGCAGCTATGACTAGAGCACCACCTAAGGGGCTAGAGATCCCTTAACGAGGAATAATAAAGGTGATATCTCGTTTGGCTACACATGTCTCATGTCCTCGAATCCACTGCCTTATCCCCTCCTGGTTTGGGTGCCATGCCAGTTCTCATGGGCCAAGTAGGACTGACCACCCAGCAGCTTGGATCAGAAAGAGATTGCTCTGTGCATTGCCGAGATTTCTCGGATTATAATCTTGTTACTATTCAAAGTTTAGTCTTTTTCTCTTTTTATTTTGTTACCATTTTTTTATTCTTAAAAATAATAACATTCTCTTGGGAGAAATTTTATAGCCAACTGGAAGTACAAAAAGGTAGGGAAGTATCATTCGTTTTTTCTTGTATTCACTCAACAAATATTGGGAGCATTGTTCTAAATGTCAGGGATATAGCAGGAAATAAGATAAATAAAATTTCTGTCCACGGGGAGCTTATGTTCTAGGGGGTGAAGAGGGGAAATAAACTAGTAAACAAGTCCAGATGTAATTAGCAGGGTGGGCCTAAGGAGTAAGAAACCAAAAAATATAAATTAAGGGCTTGGGCCAATTTCATAAAGGGCCCTCAGAGAAGGCCCTTCTAATCAAGGACATGTAAGTGGAAAACTGAAGGAAGTGCCAGGGAAAAGCATTGCAGCTGGTAGGGACAACAAGCATAGGGGCCCAGAGGCAGGAGCATTCCTGACGTACTTTAGAACCATGGAGGATGCGTGAGTGGTTGGAAGTTAGGGGCAGAGTGACTGGAGATGACTGAGGGGAAGCTGAGGACCCATGGCCATTAGAAAGATTTTGGGGTTTTACTGTGAGGGGGATAGAAAGCTAAGGAGGATTTTTTGAACCATTTTATCCTTAAAATAATCACTTTGGAAGCTGTAAAAATAAGATATTATAGGAGACAAGGGCAAAGAAAGGGCCTCCAATTTGAAAGCTATTAAAACAGTCCAACTGGAAAGCAATGGTGGCTTGAGCCAGGGGGCAGCAGTGAACAATTAAACTAGCTAACGTACGTAAAACATTTGGCACAGCCTCCAGGACAAAGAAAACCCATGATATCCAGCAGCTGCTATTATTACTATTGTTACTAGATCTCCTCTTGCCAAGACCTGCAGATAAAAAAAATCCCACAGATGGACCATTGGCTCCTTGGAGTCTGAATGAGCCTTCCATTTGCTCTACCTTACGTGGCTTTTTTTTTTTTTTTACATATGATTTTGGTTGATTAGAAACCTCTGCCTGATAACGACCTGTTATTTATCACATGGTTGGAACGAATGCCATTGTAGTGTGTCTAGCGGGAATTAGGCAGGTGATCCCTGAGAAGCTGCAGTTTTTCTTCTGGCCTGTGTGTCTGTGTGTGTGAGTGCATGCGTGTGCACAACCAGCAAGGACTGTGCCACCAACACCCAGTAACCAGCAGAACCCGCAGCCAGCTTCCATTTGCTCCTGCCTTGCTGGTGCAACCAGCGTCCCTGATTTCTCGGTTCCCTTTCCATCTGTGGAATTCCATGGATTTTCTTTCTTCCCCACCTCCACCATCCCTTTGCCAGGCATGTGAACTCAGACTCATACAGCAGGAGAAACTATCCCATACCCTTTCCCACTTCTTGCTTCTTAGCAGCCCCACTTGGCCAGGAATGTTGCTCTGTCTGTCTGGTACATAATTCCCACTCATTTTGATGTCTTCCAAACGTTGTCTCATCAATGTTGAGAACCCATTTGGGGTCAGGGGAAACTCTGGGAAGAGGCTGCTTAATCGAACATTGATTAGGGAAGACTGATGACCTACAGAGGCTTGCTGGAAGTTATGGGCTCTGGCTTTGGGGTCTGCTGGAGCACCATGCTCCTTTTTGATCTGCCCACCTTTTTCAAGTGAATTCTTTTCCCCCCTGAAGCTTTCTAAATGCACTCACACCCCTGTGGCCTTGTTTGCTTGTTTTGCAATGCGTTTGCATGGAGCTTCAGAGACACACAATAAAACGGGAATGATTTTGGAATGAATCCACTTAGAGCTAACTCTGAGCCCTGCTCCCAGTGCCCACGAGGAGAACAGAGAGGAGGGCGCCTGGGTGGCTCAGTCGTTAAGCATCTGCCTTCGGCTCAGGTCATGATCCCAGGGTCCTGGGATCGAGTCCCGCATCAGGCTCCCTGCTCGGTGGGGAGTCTGCTTCTCCCTCTCCCTCTGCCTCTGCTTGTGTGCTCTCTCTCTCCTTCTCTGTCAAATAAATAAATAAAATCTTTTAAATAAATAAATAAATAAGGGAGAACAGAGAGGAGGAGAATGTCACTGTAAGGATGAAATAGAATCGATGAATAGAATTGTGACATTCTAGCTGGGGAATGGTGAAACACAACGGGATGTGAATCAAAATAACTGAAATCGAGGGATGCCTGGGTGGCTCAGTTAGTTAAGCCTTCGGCTCTGGTCATGATCATAGGGTGCTGGGATCGAGTCCCACATCGGGGTCCCTGCTCGGCAGGGATCCTGCTTCTCCCTCTGCCTGCTGCTCCCCCTGCTTGTGCGCACTCTCTTGGACAAATAAATAAACAAAATCTTTTAAATAAATAAATAACCGAAATCGAGTCCTGGTTTTATTCTGCAGTCTATTAGCCATGCGATTTGTATTAATTGACCTCACCTCCCTGAATCTGTTTTCTCCTGCTTTTCTCAGGGCTCCTCATATGCATGTAATGCATTGGTATGAGATCCCACGTACAGTAGGTGAGGTGCTATTTGGTAGGACAATGGCAGTGGGCTGTCAGCACTGGCTATCTGCTTGCACCTGCCTCTCCCCAGGGGGGGAGGGGCGAGGGGGAGGGGCGAGGGGGAGATCTTGCTTAATCATCCACTTGGTTCTCAACAGTGATAACATTAAATTTGTTATCAAAAACCTTCCCATAAAGAAAAGTTCAGATTTTATTGCTGAATTCTGTCAAACATTTTAGAAAAAAATGCCAATCTTACACAAACTCTTCCAGAAAACACAAGAGGGAATGCTTCTCCAACTCATTTAATGAGGTCAGTATAACCCTGCCACCAAACCCTGAAAAAAAAATGTGTAAGAAACCACAATACCACCAATATCCCTCACGAACTAGCCCTAAATGTATGAGTACCGTTATTCATCACCATTTTGCAGGTGAGCAAAGTAAGGCTTAAAGAAGTTTGGGAACTTGCCCAAAAGCACAGAGCTAAATAGTGGCAGGTCTAGAATATAAGCCAAGATCTCTCAGACTCCAGAATTTCTACTCTCAGCCAGTATGTTACAGGTTAATACAATGTAAATATGTTAATATGATACATACTGAACAGGCATGAATGAAAGAATTGAATTGCTACAGATAAATTTGACCTCTGGGTGGTGAATGAGGGAGGCGTTCTTAGGCCCTGGAAGTGAGAGCCACTTCTACTTGAGAATAGCAGCTAGCAGCTCCTCCCCTGTCCTCACGGCTGCCCTTCATGGTTCCTTTAAGCTCCTCTTTCTGGCCAGGACATGATCACCATCGAGGGAGACAGACTCTGGGTTTTAAGAACTGCAGAGAAAGCTCAGTTAAAGCTGCCAAAGTCACCACTGTTTAAGAGTTTCAATCCCCTGAAGACACATATGTTCTAGAAAGACCCAGCCTGAAGCCAAATAAATACTGAGGTGGTTTGACACACAGCCAGTGCATGTCTTGCTCATTAATGCAGAAAAGCCAGTGCAAGCAATTAAGTCACGTGCTATGTTAGAAGTGCCTGGAGTTTCATCCCCATGGCTCCCTTCCCAGTCTGGTCCTTCATGTGCCCTCTTCAGCAATCTCTCCTGAACCTCAGCAGAAGAGAGGAACAGAGGCTGAGGATTTGGGAGCTGCATTTCAACAGAAGTACCTTTCTGTTGAAGAGTCTGTCATTCCACTGACCCACGCCCAGGAGGGGAATGACACCCATCCCGTTCTGCTCAAGTCTGGAAAGTCCCTCACCAGAGCAACTTTTTACCTTCAAGCCCATAGAACCTCATCAGAACATGGCAGGGATGACACAAAATTAGTAACACCCAGTTCCCAAAGCCACCCTCATTTATCCACTCATAGGCAGAGGTGAGAAGGCACTCCTTTTGCATCAACATAAGAAATTATCCCTAGAAGATGAGCCACTCTGAACTCTAAAACCGGTAGGGAAGATCAAAATTCCACGGAGTCCCTACAGAATTCTACAAGATGCCAGGACAAACTTTCATTCACTTATGTATTCCTCTTATAAACATTTGCTAAGGACCCATGCTAGAGCTTTCTCCTAGCCCATAACCCACCTTTGTATGAATTCCTAGAGCGTACCCCTTCCTCCAGGCAGGTGCAGCCCAGCACAAGGGCTTGCCCAGTGGAGTAGGTACTCACCCCAGTGCCTGAAGGGCTCAGTGCCCATTCCCCATCCTCCTCATCCCAGGCAATCATAAGATCTGCGCCCCCCCAGCCACTTTATAATGTAAAGCATTTTAGTCTAAAACACCTAATCAAAAAACCATTCAAAGCAGAATCTGATAGGCCTGTATTAGCAGTTCAGAAAGAAAATAAAGGAAGTCCAGAGAAGAGAATACTTTCAGGTGTGAACTTCATAGCAGGTTACATGGAAGAAACAGGGCCTGAGCTGGATGTGGTAATCAGTCGCCAAGATGGCCACCAATGATCCCTACCTCCTGGTTTTCATGCCCTTTGTAGCCCCCCCCCCCCACTTTCAATAGGACTGACTTGTAAAGTCAACAGGATACGGAGGAAAAGGTGGAGTGACTTCCAAGGCGAGGTCATAAAAGACATGAAGTTTCTGTGGTTCTCTCAGATCACTCACTCTGGGGAAAACCAGGATGGAAAGAAAGCTGCCACCAGCCAGGTGCCCAAAGTGTTGGGGCCAAAGCATGCCTGATTTTGTGTTCTCAAGGCACTTGGAATACAGGAAGAATTTAGGTTGACTTCACCTACACAAGATCTTAAAGAGAGCAAACATTTGGTGTGCCTGGGTGGCTCAGTCAGTTAAGCATCCGACTCTTGATTTTGGCTCAGGTCATGATCTCAAGGTCATGAGACTGAGTCCCACATCAGGCTCCACACTCAGCAAGAAGTCTGCTTGGGATTCTCTTCCTTCCCTCTCTCTCTGCCTCTCTCTCTCTCAAATAAAAATAAATAAACCTTTTTTTTAAAAAAAGAAAACATTCACTTCATCTTGAGATGGGTAACTTGGAAAAAAGGTGGAAAAACCATCCAAGGATTTTGGTGAATTTCTTTAAAGCATGCCTTAATCATCTGATACCTTTTAAATATATAAATTCTTATTTTTTGAATGTCAATATTTTTAAGTTAAACTGGCCTATACTACGTTTATTAGTTGACTGTTACAGAAAGCCAGGTTTACTTAGATCACACGTCATGGCCTGGCCTGGTGTAACTGGTAGGCTGCTAAGTGGGAGAAGGAGGTGGGGAAAAACCCGGCTACAAAGTCCAGCAGTGCAAACCTACAACCGTACTGAGTCAGCACAGGTCACGGTAACTGACACACACGGTGTAGGAGTATGAGCTAACCAAGGCATCCTTGTTCTTCCCCATCCCCCAATTCTGTAAGGACAGAAAAACCACAGTAAGACAACTCAATCATCCTCCATTCCTGGAAAAGCCTAAAAGTACTTAGTTATCTCTGAAGCCAGCAGAGAAATACCCGACTGTGGGATGATGTGGCTTGAAGGAGGAGACTAACATGTGGCAGGAATAGTAACATCAGATTTTTCACTACAATCTGAAGGATCCCAATTTATAAGGCAGTTATAAGTAACTCTCAGCTACTGACATGTGTTATTCGCTGAATGGCTGGTTAGCATTAATTAATGTGTGGCAGATTATATGCTTGTTAAAATACTCACTGCCTCCCCCGTAGGTATCTCCTTATCAGAGGATGATCCTTCCCAGCCTAGTGGCATCCTCCATGGAGATGTGACAGTTTGGCCAATAAAATGTGAGTAAAAGTCATGTGACACATGCCACTTCAGGAACAGAATCTTCTGGTTCTGCATCCTTGTCTCCCTTCTGTCAAGACACACGCAACACCCCTGATTTGGACTGCCCTCCAGTCTGTGTGTCTGAGTGAAAAGCCAAAGCCAATCAATGACAGAAATACAACGTCAGCCAGCAATAAAAGGGCGACTATGCCACTGAGGTTCTAAGGTCCTTTGTAATGGAGGAATAATGTAGCCTAAACTGCCTATGTGTAATCATAGGCCAGACTGATTCCTGCCTTAGCATACTAAGAACGGAATAAAAGGGAACTGAACACCTTCCTGAGCCAAATGTAACCGTAATAGTAAATGTACAGCTCCTTCCTCTCTCCTCCATGAAACACAGAACAGTCAAATACCCAGAGCTTGTGGGTTGCTTAGCAAATTCTACAGCATGTCCTAAACTTCAGACGTTCTTTTGCCACCTTAATAACTGTCGCATATCTGTGTACCAACTCTACTGCTATTTAATGAGTATTTTAATTTACTCATGGTTGTATTCCTAGCATAGCAGTTTCAAAGAAAACTCTGTAGAGCTACAATACATGAAACACTACTGACATTTATCTCAAGGAGAGTTGGAGAGATAAATATGTGACTAGTAAAAAAAAATGTACCTGTGTACCACCTGGACTATATGCATCGCCTCACGGCAAATCTTGTGCAGTGTGGGAAACCCCGCTGCGGTGGGCTAGGCACCAGGGGGCAGAGTCCCGGCTTCTAGCTGAGGCTATGTCACGCAGAGTATAATCTTGGCCAACTTCCTCCGGACCTCATTTTGTCAATCATAAAAAGGATTTATACCATAAGGTCCTGCCTCACCCTAGCATTACATCATCATCTACTGTTCTGTGCTGCTGATCTTACTCCCCCTCTCTGCTACTGTGTCTGAGAACAATCCATACGTGTGAAATCACCAATAACCCTAATAGCAAAAAAAAAAAAAAGAATTTAGCTACTCTACAGGAAGGCTCCTATTTATGCTATGAATACAATTCTCTACTAAAGAGATTATCTCAAAATGATAAAGCCCAAACAAGGGCACATCTTATTTCATCTCCCTTTGTTGTTATGCCAACAACTTCTTACCATTAGTTAAAATTCTCTCAGGGTTCCAAAATTGTATTTCTCCTACCCTCCCCCTGGGGTGACATTATCTCCTCCTGTTGCTTAGCAGAAGGAAGGAAATCATAATTGCATTTAGCATACAGTTCCTGCCTAGTAGTCAGTAATACACACCACCCTGGTAATGCAAAGCAAAGGAAGGCTGTCCATTTCAAGAACAATCCCCCTTCTGCTAATGCGAGCCCTTGAAATCCTCTTATCGCCCAAGTTCAGTGGATTCCTATTCTTCAAAAATGAACATATATAAAACAGGTTTCCATTAAATTTATAGATTTTGGAACCCAGAAGGAACCTTGCATCACCTGGCACAACCAACTTGTTATACAGATGAAGAAATTAAGGTCTCAGTCATGCAGCTAAGAAGGAACAGAGCAGGAATAAGATTCAGGCTCCGAGCTCCTCGGGCAAGGCTATGGTGTATGCTAGAAATAGCCTCTGCCACATTCTGTCTGTTGGATGTTATTCAAGTCAATTACTTCTCTTGGCCTCAGATTTTTAATCTATAAAATGGGGACCACACTATCTATCTTTTAGGTTATTCTAAGAATCAGGTGAGACACACCAGTGGTCTCAAGTCTGAAGGTTTAAACAAATCGCCAGATTCTATCTAATTCAGTAGTTCTGGAAAGTGAACAGGAGGGCGGGGCACAAGTTTTGACATTTCCAATAAGCTCCCAGGTAATGCCAGTCCTCTGTATAAGCAAGAAATGGCCTAAAGCAACTCATCAGGAAGGTTCGTGAATTCCTGCTGGTATTACTACAGCTGCTCCTGCAACTGGGGTTAGGGCAGGATGGGGAAGGGACACCGGTGTTAATGGTGCCACAGAGGAGATGTCACAGGACTCTACAATGGGGCCACCTTGCAGCTCAGACCCCAAGAAGAAGACTCTTCCTGCCGAAGGGGGGACAATGCATTCCTGACAACCCAGTAAACAGCAGAGACTCTGATCTTAACTGTGAGTAAATAGCCAGATCTCCCCCCAAAAAGTGGAAAAGATGAGGAGAAAGACAGAGAGAGAGCACAAAACTGACTGCAGCGACTACAGCCAATTATCCTTACTAATAAAGCAAGTAGACACCATTCTGCACAGGACCAGCACTGGAGAGCGTTAAGGACCGAATGTTTGTGTCCCCCAAAATTCATATAAAACACTAACCCCCCAGTGTGATGTGTTGAAACCCTAATCCCCAATGTGATGGTATTTGGAAGTGGGGTTTTTGGAAAATAATTAGGTTTAGATGAGGTCATGAAGGTAGAGCCCTCATGAGAGAATTAGTGCCCTTACAAGAAGAAGCACAGAGAGCTTGCTCGCTCTCTCTCTCTCTCTCTCTGCCATGTGAGGACACAACAAGGAAATGATTTGCAAACCAGGCAGAGTTTTCACCAGACACAGAATGTGCCAGCCCCTTGATCTTGGACTTTGCAGCTCAAGCTAACTAAGACAGAGGAAAAAATATTTCTCTAGTTATAAATAGGTAAAGATCAGGGATTTAAGTGCTGTACTGTGGGCAAGTGCAAGCTCAAAACCAATTATCATCAGCAACCAATTATCATCACCTGCACATAGCCCAGGGACATGTTTGAAAGTGAAAGGGGTTGCTATTGAATAATTAAGTCAGGACAAGAGGAATAAACTAACACTGCCCTGAGCAAAAGGGGTCATATGTTCACCCTATAGAAAGAATACAAATGGGAAGAAGACTTCTCCTGGAACTTTATGAAGAAGCAGAAGAATTTCATAAGTGTTAGAAATAAAACAGTATTTACAGCTATTAGGGCTGAACCCATAGTCTGAAATGGGTATTATATTCACCAAGAGGCAGCAGAGCACACTTGGGAAGACCCACAAGGGTCAGCAAACTTTTTCTGAAGAGAATCAATAAATACTTGAAGCTTTGCAGGCCACATACAGTATCTGTCACATATTCTTTTTATTGGTTTTAGCCCTTTAAAGATGTAAAAAATATATATATTCTTAGCTCCCACATCATACAAAAGCAGACTGTGGGCCGGATATGATGCCTGGTTAACAGCAGGGACTCTATAATGAAGTGGCCTGGCTTTGAATCCTGGCTCTATCCACTACTTATCAGCTGAGTGAGGTGCAAGTCACTTAACTTCTCCATGCCTCAGTTTCCTCTTCTATAATGGGCAGATAGTAATAGTACCTACCTCATTGGGTTGTGAGAAATAAATGAATATAAGCAAAGCATTAGAATAGTGCTTATGTATATTACTTGTTATTGTTACTACTTTTGAGAACATGTTATATACTATATATAGTGTGTGTATATAATATAGTATATATACATATACTATATATAGTGTGTGCACAGTGTACGCATGTGTGTGTGCATGTGTATATACCCTACACTCACACACACACACACACACACACAATAAAGAGTATTCAGAGGAATTCAGACAGCAACTTCCAGTTCCTCTTCTCAGGTGCTAGCATTTTACTAAGGAAAAGGAAGCTGCACTTCTATTTCATACCGACTCTTCTGGAAAGTTCTGGAGATCTTTGCCTGGTGTGCTCTATAGTACCCTAGTCCTATCTATATAACCAATCACAAATCATAACTACAAATTAGCTAACAGGTCATCACTGCTGTGTGTATGAAATGAGATCACATGGAAACAAAAGGAATTTTTATGTATGGCTTTCACAAACAAGCTAACTGTGTCACAAATACATTATCCTCTATCTTATGCACCAAATTAAATTAAAACATTGCTGATCAGAGGAATGAGTAAATAAGCCAATTAATTTAATGAAATGACTACATCATGAAAGGAGGGCAGCATTCCACTGTTTCATTGTGTTTATTTTAATTTCATGAACAGACGGTTTCCGACTGCACAGTTGACCCAACAGTCCATTTTGGGCATGGCTTCAGGTCAAACACATGCCCTTCATCTATCAGAAGACAAGAGAGGGAGGATGTAGAGATTTACTGGCACTTGAAAAGATGCCAGCTCAGACAAGAGTCCCTGTGCGCAGAAAACTCCAACTGCAGAGAGTGCCATTTTCTAGGTGATAAGCAAATCACCAGGGAAAGTGAGATTAAGGACGCTATGGTTTTGGCCAGCGATGAGTCCTTTCAGTCTGGGGCCTTCATTCAGCTCAGGAAAAGTACTTTTCAATTTTCTTTCATTGTTTCTCTAGAACCATGACTCTCACCTGGGTTCCTTTTAAAATCTATAGAATTGTGGAAGTTCTTCCCAGATCTCCCTAATCAGAGTCACCAGGAGGGTGCCCTGGTTATGTGTGTTTTAAATGGTTCCCATGATTCTAGTGTTCTAGGGTTGAAAACCAATGTAAAAAGTTAATAAAAGAAAAATGATATCTAAACCATTCTGGAAAATTTTTGAATCATGAGACTGAAAAAAGCCTTACAAGCATCAAGGCAGCGGGGGAAACAAAGAAAACTACAAAGAATAAAAATTAAGGCCTAGCTCAAAAACACTCAGGCACTGTTGAACACCCCAAAATATCACAAGATAACCTATTACTCCAGTAAAGCCAAATCCATTAGAACCTACTACAGTTGAGAACACCTCCTCAAGAGAGTTTTAAGTGTCTCAGAAGAGAGAAGTCAGAAATGGGGTATTTATAGGGCTTTGGGGTTAGAGCTCCATTGATTCCAGGTAGGTCTTTCGTGGCACAGGAACTGATTAGGACTGGGTAAAGGTCATGAAATAATACTTTAACATTGGTGGACCTAGCACAAAACAAGTAAATTCTTGTTCAATAAGCAAACTGTTTACTCAAGTGAGCAGGCTACTGTCTCATAAATCGATCTGTAGGAATTGCCTGAAGCCAACAGGGAAGTTATTTGTAGTCTTGTATTTCCCAGGCAAAGCTTTCCTGGAACAACCAACTATGCTGTGCTGACATAAGTAGCTATCCCTCTCTATCAGAGTGCTCGGCATATCGTAAATGCTTTCATCAATTTAGCTACTGCTACAAAAATGCTGTATAACAGAGCACCATAAAGTTAGTTTGCTCAAAAAATATTCATTTATTGTTAAGCTTGCGGAGGTGTGGGTTGAATTCGATTCAGCTGATCTCAGCTGGGCTCACTCACATATAATATGTATACGTATCTATAACCAGGCTGGGGGCCCCACTCTAGGCTGGGCTGGTAGGGGCGGTTCCACTGCACAATCTCTCATCCTCTTCTAGGACCAGTGGTATGGCCAAGGCATGGCCTTCTCATGTCAATGACAGAAAAGAAGAGGGAAATCAGAAATTGCAAGCCCTCCTGAGGGCAAGGCTTAGAACAGGAACACATGCACTTCTGTCTCATAAAAACTTTTGGTCAAAACAGGTCACATCGCTGAGGCCAGATTCAATGGGTAAGGAAATAATCTCTGCCTCTTAAGTGAGAGGAAATGCAAAGACACATGGCAAAGAAGGAGTGACAGAGAAGGGTGAAACATGGGGGCCATTAATGTTCTCAAGCACAGTGCTTAATTAGTATTCACTGAATAAATAAATAATCAATTAATTGTGGTTTTTGCAATCCTGGTTTGGAAATTTGGATCATTCTTTATCTTTTTTCTTTCTTTTCTTGTATATATTTATTTTATGCCATTATTATCCTCACATTAAAGGTGATGCTGTACACAGATAAGACTGGTGCTCTATAAATCAGTCAACTCAACAACCACCCCTCTGCCATGTCCTGTGCTAAGAGCTAGGCATATAGATAGCTAAGAATAAAACAGGCATGGTCCCCACACTCATGGAGCTTTCAAATCAGAAAGACTGACTTTGACCAAGAAATTACTTGTATGATAAGTGGTAAGAAAACCAAAGTTGAAATGGTCATGGAAATAGCAGTCATCTTCTTGTGCACAGAATCTGTTTCTGACCAGAATCTTCCAGACAAAATGTTCTGTGAGTGGGAAGTCTACTGTTAAGTCATCAAAACCAGGAGAGGACATGCCATCTGCTCAAGTCCCAAGGCTCCCACCCTCCATGACCTGTGGTTGTTCTGGAGACTATGGGTGTTCCTCCTCACCCAGCTCCAGGTCCAGAGAAGAGATAGAGTTACTCTCCACATGTTTCCCAAGTGCCTGACATGGTTCATCATCCGGCTTGCTAACTGTCCCAGGCTTCCCTGCCTGCTCAGTGCTTTAAGACAGGCAAGAGGCAGCTGGGGAGAGAACTGTCAGGCCTGCAGAGTCGTGCCCTCATTCCCCTGAGGTTGGCTCACAGTTCCAGCCCCATGATCCAGGGGCCACTGAAGTGGTTGTTGGACAAGTGTGTGATTGTTTCAGGAAAACAGGACGCTGAGAGGTGAAAACTTAAAAAAGCAAAAGACATAGTATCCAATTTATATTCCAACATAAAAGCCTTGGGCTAACAGCCAGATAATTGTCTCGAATTTGACTTTTTCTCAGACTCCTTAACTTAGCCAACTAGAATTCTTATTTCAAGGATCATCCTCTGATTCTCACTTGGAAATGAAGGATTTGCCGCCAGTAAAGATGGAATGTGATGTCCTTGGCTTTGTCAACTCCAGCACAAACAGGACTGTGTAGGTTTATGCCATAGGTCTGGCACGTAGCAAATGTATAGATTACAGAAAATCTGTCAGAAGTGGATGACTGGACTCCTGCTGAAAACAGACTGAAGAGCAAGAAATACCAAGCTATGTTCCCGCAGGTTATGTGCTAGATACTAAACTTGCTGTTAATAGGAAGAACATGGTAAGCAGGAAACTATCAGTCCTCCAGTGCCCCCATTCAATCACTGCACTAATATTTATCATGTGCCTGTTGTTACCAAAAAGGAGGGAATAGGCTAAACACAGCAAAGAGGGAGAGAATAATGGACAAATGCGTGCATGACTGAGCGATCTTACACGTTTTACTTCTATTACATTTAGTCCTCACAGCAAGGTCCCGAAATGCTGAGAATTTGCCCAAAGTCGCACAGTTGGGCACTCTCAGAGATAGGATGCCGACCCCTGCCTGAGGATTCCCTTGCCCCCTCATTCTTTTCTGCCCACATCGCAGAAGGAAAAGGGTTGAATGCTGTGACTCCAGCACCACTAAAGTTCCAGAAAACAAGCTATTAAACTGGGATGGGAGACCCTGAATCCTGAAAATCATAAAGGCTCTAGTATTGGTGACCACTTATCTTAGGTGTGACTTCTAGCTACAAAAACTAAGAAACATGCAAACAAGTAAGAAGATACACTACAGGGTGACTGCAGAAACCAAACTAGCAGGAAATACAAAGTGGCTCACTGTCTCCAACTGGCCTCGCTTCCTCCTGCAACACTTCTCACCCTGGGCATTAATGGTTCATTCATTCATTCACTCATTCACTCATTCAAATATCTGAGGGCCTACAAGGAGCTATGGGATAAAGATCTGTTCCATGCCCTTGTGGAGTTTACCATTGGTTAAACCAATCACCACACAATTCAATACACTGAATACAAGTTACAGTAAGTGCTTTGAAAGAAGGGGAAAAGGTCCCATGAGAGCATATGCCAGGGGACCTGATTTAGATCGGCATCAGGCAAGGTCTCTCCAGGAAAGGACATTTAGGCTGCCTCCTGAGAGATGAGTAGTACTTTACAGGAAACATGAGAAAAAGAGTGTCCCAGGTAAAAAAGAACATGGCTTCAGATGGTCTCTCACCTGTTTGATGGTTAAGTGGCTGCTAGCTTGGGTGACAGGGGTGGTTGGGCTGTGTCTTTCTCATGGTGCAAAGAGCTGGTAAGGGCTATCATGCCGTGGGGGTGCAGGGAGCAGGAGAGGGCAAACTCCAAAGTGCAAGCATTTTTTTAAGTCTCTTAGTGGTGTGACACTTGCTGTTGTCCCCCATGGCCAAGCGCAGAGCCAGTGTGAGAGGACACTGCCTGGAGACAGAGAGATGAGAACAGATTGGGGGCATTTGCTGCAGCAATGTACCCAACAAGACCAGCAGGGAGGCACCTGGCCCCACCTAGTGAGGATAGGACACTTAAGCACAATCATCCAAGTGTAACACTAAAGAATGGATAGGAATTAGTCAGGGGAGAGGGAGGAAGAATATTCCTGGGCTCAGCATGTGCAAAGGTTTGCAAGTGAAGTCAGAAACCTGCGTAAGGAGATTAAAGATGTTTAGCACTGCCTGGTAGTAGTACCGCAGAAGGCAGAAGTGGCTAGGAAAGATAAGAAGAGACCGTGTTATAACAGGCGTTAGTAACATTGTCAGATTTACATTCGAGAAAGACCTCCATTGCCTCCGTGTGATTAGAGGTCTCATAATGCAGGAGAAGCGGCCTCACCTAGAATAGGAGCGGTAAAGATCAGAAGTGTTCAGAGTGTAGACATAATAAAAAGCAAAATTAATATGACTTGATGAGCGAGTGTGTGTGGAAGGGAAAGTCAAAAGACCAATTCAGATTTCTGCTTGGGGAAACAAAAATAGGAATGGCATTCACTGCTAAAGAGATGGTGGAAAGAGACCAACTGGGGTGGGAATGTCACTCTGGATATTCTGAATTGGAATTTCCTATGAGACAACCAAGGGTTTTGGAAGAAAGTTAGACATACAGGTCTGAGTCTTAGCAGAGAAATATGAATGAGGGACGATGTCAGTCTTCAACACAGAGCTGCCAACTAACGCCATCAGAGGTAGGTGCTCCTGGGGTGAAGAGTATACCACAGAAGAGGGCCCAAGACAAAGCCTGGGAAAATACCAGCCTTTGAGGCATACGTCAGCAAGATGAGCCATCAAAGGACACTGGGCCTTTGCCACAAAGGTGGTGAAAAAGGAGAGGGGGCTGATCACAGGGATGACAGAGGAAAAGAACACTCCCAAAGGAGTGTGTAGGCAGCAGCATGGACTGGGGTCGAAGGGGCCTGTAGGCTCAGGACTCCGAGGAAGACCCTTGCACTCATGACTCTGGACACACCAACCCTAGTGGGTGTTTAGGAGGAGAGGCAGACTGGAGTAAATGTGCAAGGAGGGACAACTGGGAAAATGTCGAAAGCCACTTAAGAGAATTATTTCAACAAGTTGATGGTGAAGGGAGAGAGGAAGATGACAGAGGGGAAGGGGGGGATGGAGGAGGCTTACTTTTTCAAAGAGGAGAGAGATCTGTGTGCTCAAAAGCTGACCAGGAAAATCTAGTAGCAAAGGAAAGTATAACACACAGAAGAGAGAATGATTATCGCTTTAAAGAAAAAGGATAATTGTCCAAGTCTTACTCCCTCCTGGGCCCTTCCCCTATGGGCTTCATTTCCACCAGTCTCGGGCACTCTGCCTGGTCTGGCAGTGGGGATCCCTGGGCAGGGTGACTGCACACTAAAACTCTGAGGGCCATGACCTCCTGGCATGGACAGCCCCACCCGAGCCTCTGGCCACTCACTTCACGAGCTCAATGATCACATCTTTCTCATTCCATGTGGTGGGAAGGGCTATTTATCACTTTAAACCTTGCAACGTGGATTTGAAGAGACTGGCTCTCTGACAAATTGCCCCAAGAGAGGCACCACCCAAAGAAACAAACAACCCCCACCCACCACCCCCAATCATCCCACCCCCCATGATTCCTTCTGTTTTCATCACTTGAAGGCAGCCCAGCAGAAACCACACAGCAGCATTAAAGGGCTGGACAAGAACGTTTGGTTGTAGACAGGGTACAGATGCCAAAATGTGTTAACCCTGTTTATATATAATGAATGAAGACCAGGAACAGCCATCACTGGAAAGCAAAGAAAAGGAAGAAAGAGGGAAAGCGCATTTCCCAATACGTGTGTGTGTGTCTTGATTGTGACGGTTGTTTCTCATTCTGGTTGTTTATGAATAATAGTGATCTTTGTTTCCTTAAAGATAAACTGAACAAAATGACCCATCTTGAAATGATCACCCATCCTGCAGGAAGGGAACATGATAGAAACCTAAAAGACTGTTAGATTGCCTTTATTCCAATCTCTCTTTGTATTTAGAATATTTGCCAAAACATATTTAATCCTATAAAGCCCCGAAATGTACGTACATTTTTTGGCTCATGTATAGACAGCCTTACTCTATCGGAAAAAGATGCTGTACGTCTTCCATTTCCAAACCAAGCTTCTCAGAATTGCCTGGCTGGGCAGGGCTCAAGGGAAACCACAGAAGAGGGTTGGGGGAACTTTACTGTAGCACGAAGATGGGGAGGGGGGTCACAGAAGCTGAAAGAAATCCTGGGAAATGGCAAAGGCTATGTTAACATGATGGCCATTGGTCCTGCCCAAGGAGATCTGGGCTCCAAGAGGGACTCTACATCCCGGAGGGTGATTCCAGTCACAGGGCTGGGGGCCCCTGAGCTGGGAAAGCCTCCACACACCTCCCATGGACCTGCCACCAAGGCACAGAGGCAAATTCCTTAGGCTGACTAATTAACCCTACTCAGATTCCCCTAAATAATCACAGAGGTTGTAAATGGCTACAACCTCCAAATCCCTCCATGTGAAGAATCGCTTTAAGTTCTCTCCATAAGGCTGGTAGAGAGGAGGGCTCTCCTCAAGCCCGGCTGAGTCTCTCTGGAGCTTCAGTTTTCTTCTTCTTCTTCTCCTTTTTTTACCTGAGGTTGCAGCTGCTTAGAGACTGGAGAGTCCACTTGCCAACGTTCAGGGTGGCCCAGGGAAGTGACACGCGGGTTCTCTACCCTTCCTTCCCCCACCCTGTCATGTACATATCTTTTTGTCACAACTTCTTTTCTGTGTGTCCTTGACCTTGGGAAAAATCCTTAATCTTACTTTGTCTCAAATTCCTCATCTGTGAAATGGGGAAATAATAGTCCCTGCCTCACAGGATTGTGGTCACATTTAAATAAATAAATATGTGACTGACATCCCAAAGCGCTTAATATTAGCAGTTACTCGTTTTGTTATTTTTATTATGTTGTTACTGCTGCAATTTTGCCCCAGGAACCTCAAGCTCCTTGAGGACAGGTATTCTATCTTGTTCGCCCCTGTCCATCCCTATAGTGAACAAGCACAGTGTCTTATGGATTCACGTCCAATATAAATGCTGTTCAAAGGAGAAGGAGGGGGACAGGAGGAGAAGGAGGGGGACAGGAGGAGAAAAAGGGAAGAAGGAGGGAAGGAAGTAGGGAAGGGAAGGGGAGAAGGGAGATACACAGCTCATCTATACAACAGGGGCAGCAACGAGAAGTGTAAACTCATCCAGATTCACTGAAGCAGAAACCAAACAACCAAACTAATGGACAGGACAGTTACACATGGACTAGGAACCATACAGAGATGGAGGTCCTCACCTGGCTCTGCCATTGTCTGATTGCACAAACTTGGCCAAGTCCCTTCTTTTCTGTAACAGGCCTCGTTTTCCATCTCTCTAAACAAAGAAGGGTAAGAAGCACAATTTCTAAGATTCCTTCCATCTGCAAATGTCTTGGCTTTAATGTTGCTGCAGCTTTCTTGAAGTGGGCACCAGCCTAGCAGAGAATCCAGCAGACAGCCCACAGTCAATATGAACACTTGTGGAGGATGAGGAGCATGGGGCAAGGGTGACCATTACAGGAGGAGGGAGAAAGGTTCCCAGGTAAAGCACACAGGGAATGAGAGTCGAGTCAACCTAACTCCAGAAAATGCAAGCTGATAGTCACTGAGCTCTGATGATGTTCCAGCCACAGCACAAGATGCTTTCATGCGCTTTTTTTTTTTTAGAAATCAGACTGAGGGGCACCTGGGTGGCTCTGTCGTTAAGTGTCTGCCTTCTGCTGAAAGGCAGGGTCCTGGGATCCCAGGGTCCTGGGATCGAGCCCCACATCAGGCTCTCTGCTCAGTGGGAAGCCTGCTTCTCCCTCTCCCGTTCCCCCTGCTTGTGTTCCCTCTCTCTGTCAAATAAATAAATAAAATCTTTTAAAAATAAATTAATAAATAAAAACAAATTTTAAAAAAAGAAATCAGACTGAAAAGTCCCCATCTGAGAAAGAGGAGGAGAGCAAAACACAACCCATGTTTCGAAGCCAGTAACACAATGGGAAAGGAAGAGAGAATAGGAAATAGAAATTCACACATGTCTGATAATGTGGAAATATAAGGGAAAAGGGAGGGGCTGCTACAGGTAAAACCATGGTAGGATCAAATGACAACTGTTAGTGGGGTCTGATAAGCTGAATTATGGAGCTAGAACCCTTGGTGGAATTAGATTATTGATAAGCTTTGGTGGATAGAGCCAAGAGGAATTGAAAAGAGATTGATTGAAAAAGCTGTTTTCTTCTTTTAAGATTTTTTAAAATTTATTTATTTACTTTAGAGAGCAAGCAGGGGGGCAAGGGTAGGCAGAGGAAGAGGGAGAGAGAGAATCTCACGCAGACTCTGCGCTGAGCATGGAGCCCAATGCAGGGCTCGATGTCACGACCCGTGAGATCACAACCTGAGCCAAAACCAAGAGTCTGACGCTCAACCGAGCCACCCAGGCGCCCCAAGCTTTGTTTCTTCTAAGAAAAATCTGATTATAATTAAAATCTAGCCTTTATACTTGACTCTAATATTTCCCCACCTCCTCCAACCCCTGCCAAGGATTAAAACCACCCTCTAAAATATGAATGCAGCCACTTTCTCTGGCTTGTCAAATTTTAGCAGTCTTGGTCTCCCACCCTTTGCCTTCAAACTCTTTTCTTGTCAATATTCCTCACTTTCTTCCCAGCCCCTCCAACCTCAAGAGTGATTCGAACAGTCTTCAGAGGCGACCTTGAATTTGCCTGTGCGCACTGCATCCTGCAGCCCATCCCCTTGCCCAGCCCAGGCTCTTAGGAGACTTTTCATCAGTCAAGGCTCTAAGCTCTAAGCCCTTACCAGGTAGAGAGTGTTTCACAAACTTCTCATGAATATTGGCATCTCATCTGGGAGTGTGAGCAATGTAATGAATGGATGAACTAGACCAACAAATCCTCATGTGGTTTGACTGGATCCTTGCCCCGCATCCAACAGCAAGAGCAAGGAGGCAGGCTTTCCAGTGGTAATTCACTCAGGGAGCAGGGAGACATGTTTTGACCCTACCCACTTCTTTTCAATTTTTTCATGGAGTCTCTGCTCATGTACTTCCTTTTTTCTGGACATTTCTGTTCTAATATCCCACCTTCATCTACCTTTTACCTCTTTCACCCATTAAATCCAGCCTCAGCATCTCCAACCCAGGGAAACTTCCCTGACTACCCAGTCTGAAACAGACTGATTTTCAGTACTGCATTCTTTTATTCCAAAGGATTCATATCAGTTTATAAATATTCATTCATTGACATGACTATTTGACATCACTCCCCTCCCCACTAGACGGTAAGCCCCATAAGGATAAGGACCTGTCTTCTTGCTCAATAACCTTGCACACTGCCAGACACACATGGTTTCAACAGATATTTGTTTCTGTTTGTTAAAGGTTATTTGTTTATTTGAGAGAGAGAGAAAGAAAGAGAGAACAGGAGCAGCAGGAGGGACAGAGGGAGGTGCAGACCCCACTGAGCAGCAAGCCCGATGTGGGGCTCAATCCCAGGACCCTAAGATCATGACCTGAACTGAATGCAAATGCTCAACTGACCAAGCCACCCGGGTGTCCCTCAACAAATATTTGTTGAATGAATGAAGGAACTCAGAGAGACAGAGAAGAAGTCTAGGTCACTCCCAAACTAACTGCATCACCTCTCTGACCCCAGGGTGTGAAGCTGAAGGGACAATAGTGGTTACTTGGTCCACCCTCCAGCTGAAGCAGGAAGCCCTCCCATAGCACTGACAACTCCTAACCAAAAGCTCCCCATTCACTCAACCCCAGAAATGCATGTTGAAACATTTATAGCTTACTATCCAAAGATCTGGGTGCTCCTATAGATAACTATCTAAACATGAATGAAAATCAATTTTAGAATGCTATAAACAAAGTAACCTTGACCACATGAGATAAAATGCCTACAACTCCTTAAAGAATGTCATCAAAGTAGACTATTAACGTGGAACAAAGGACTCCAACAATGCCAGCCCTACACATTCTGATCTTTCCCAGACATCTGCCAAAGAAACAAGATGTCTATAAATACCATGACTTCTGAGAGAGGTTTCACAATAGTACTAACATCAGCTAAAGAGCCATGCCAGAAGAAACACTTGATTCTCAGAAGACTTGGGATAATGGCTGGACTGTGTGATTTATTGATAGGACAGCAAACCACAACAGAGCTAAAATTAGTCACTACCAGTGAATGAAAATAATATGTATATCAAGATAAATACACATCTAATAATCTGTATAGAATCTGAAGAGTGCTTAACCCTGACCATTTAGCCATCCCTATCAAGCTACAGTGGTCAGCACGGTAGCACCATGTGTCAGGCATTTTTATGATCAACAGTTACATCGCTCTGTTGCTCTGGAACCTTTAAAAAGATTTTTTTTTTTAAAGATTTTATTTATTTATTTGACAGAGACAGCGAGAGCAGGAACACAAGCAGGGGGAGTCGGAGAGGGAGAAGCAGACCCCCCGCCGAGCAGGGAGCCCGATGCGGGACTCGATCCCAGGATCCTGGGATCATGACCTGAGCCGAAGGCAGACGCTTAACGGCTGAGCCACCCAGGCGCCCCTCTTTAAAAAGTTTTTAGAAAGGAGGCACATACTGTGTTTCAGGGAACATAGGTTTTGGAGTCCTGATGAACTAGATTTGAATTTCAGGTCTGCTGCTTACCAGTTTTGTGCTATTATCTCATCTGTAAAACATAGGCTCATACAGGGATTGGTTAACTATGGCCCTTGGGCCAAATTTGGCCTACCACTTATTTTTGTAAATAAAGTTTTATTGGAACATAGACACACATATACACCTTTTTTTAAAACAAGTTTTCTATGGCTATTTTCATGCTTCAGTGGCAGAGTAGGTACAACAGAGACCATATAGTCCACAAAGCCTAAAATACTTATGTTCTGGCTTTTTGCAGAAAAGGTTTGCCATCCCTTGATGTAGATTGCACACATACTGTTCCCTGCCTGAAATGCAGTCCTCTGTCTCCCTTCATCTGGCCAGTATCTTCTCATCTTTCAGAGTTATTTCCTGGGAGCAGCTTTGCCTTACCACCCAGGTAAAGTCAAATCTCCTGCTCCTATGCTCCCGTAGCACCACTTCGGATGAGACTCATCACATTTGTAAATACTTGTTCACTGTCTGCCTTCCTAACTAAACTGTTAGCTCTATGACAGTCAAGATGATGCCTGCATCCAATAGCCTTACTTAGAAGATTCAAATAAGCATCTTAGTTGAATTCTACACAATCCTACCCTTCCATACTACTTCCATATCTTCAGCAGATATTCCTGCAGTGATCAAAGTTTTCTCTAGTATAGAAAAATCGTATTTCAAGTGAAAGTCATTAGAATGGAGAAAACCTCAACTTCCCTACTGCAATTAACAACGGTGGGAATACTGGCAACGAGCCAACACTGTCACTATGGATATACTTAATGGGCTCTTCCTAGAATCCAAAAGTCATTTTGTCAACCAATACTTATCAAACATTTCCTCTGTGAAGACACCATTTTGGTACTGTCATACAAAGAACCATAACCAAGGCAAGTCATATCTAAGCCGAAGAGTGCTTTGAACTCAGATCATGAGGCTAAAATTTCATACTGGAATTCCCTTTGGAGGACATTATGTCCTCCAAATTAGCATACCATTTCCCAAGAAAACTGACACCACCGTATTTCCTTTAATCTAAGAATACATTTTATTGTTTCCTTGTTTGAGCACCAGATGAAAGAGCCAGCTTGCCTACAGGGATCATAATGTGGGAAAATATACAACTCTAAATGACAAAATCATACCCAGTATGGCAGGATGGAAAATCAACTCACTAATTAGAAGACTGACATCACTCGTGTTACTCTTACTCCATGTCATGTGTTCATGGACAGAATGAAAAATGGAATTGTCCATATTATTTAAATTTCTCTCTCTCTCTTTCTCTCTCATCCATTCTTCCCCATCTGGTTATCTACCATTGCATGACAAATTAACCCAACACTTAGAGGCTCAAAGAAACCATTTTACCATGTTCGTGATTTTGTGAATCTAGAATTCTGAGAGAGGCCCTCCCTTGGGGGTTCCTGCTGATGGTCTCACCTACTTCACAGCTAGAATGTGACTGGGGATACAGTTGTCTGAAGGCTGATGCCCAAAACATCTCACTCACCTGGCTAGCACTTGATACTGGCAGTACGCTGAGAACTCACTTAAGACTGTCAACCAGAGCAACCCCACGTAGCCTCTCCATGTGGTTTGAGGTTCTCTCAGCATAACAACTGGTAGTGTCCAAGAGTGGGTGTTCCAGTAGACCCATTTGGAAGCTTCATGCCTCCTCACCTAGCCTCTGAAGCCACACAGCATCACTTCTGCTCATTCTGTTGGTTATAAGTCAGAAAGGCCAACATAAACCCAAGGGGAGGAGAACTAGACCCTACCTCTCAATGGGAGAAGAATTTGTGGACATCTGCAATCAGCCATGTTCCACATGTATAACCCTTATTCCCACTCATTTTTCCTGAACTCTTAAAATCACTTGTCAGCTATTTTACCCTCCATATAAAAAATACTATATATACTACCATAGGAGGATTTTTTTAATCAAAATATTCAAAGTAATCACGTATGCCAAGCACTCTTGAAGCTTGGCCATAACCAGCCAAAAGCCAATTTAGGCCTCAAAAAGGGACGCATGCTACAACTGTCCCACCTGCTGCAATGAGCCTACTGCAGGTCACATAGCAATTTCTTTGTGTCACTGACCATATAGTAACAGCAGGATATTAGCTCCACAGAAATGGAATTAATACTTACATGTGGAGGGTATATTATCGTTTTCAAGGTGCTTCCGCATTTTAACGCCAACAGCTGGCATGTAGCATAGGCATCCCTGGCCTACGGTTTCCCCAAAAGCAAAGCCTGAGACAATAATCTGGACGCATACTTCCTTCGAGATGTGATCTCAGGGAACATTGAGAGGGACTGGGAGCACGAGACAGGGAAGAGAGGCAAACCAATATAAGAGCACATTAGCAAATAAGCAGTGTGGACAACTGGGACCCAATCTTAGTGGGGACCCTCGAGAAACTGTGGAGTGTATTTTAGGATTGTCCCACTGAGGGTGAGGAGGCTAAGGTACTTATCCACCAAATCCTGCTCACGGCGATTGCTCCTGGGGCAATTAAATTGGTACTTATCCACCAAATCCTGCTCACAGCGATTGCTCCTGGGGCAAATAAATCCTTGGCACTCTAGGCTTCCAGCCTGCCACACATATGAAGGACGCACCTTCCCAAGACCACAGACTATCCTCAGGAGGAAACACACAGGAAGCTGTCAGTGTGCCAGCAACCTCCAGGGTAGGCTAGGGGAGTGGGTGGGACCCCCACAGTGTCTACTGTGCTGTGCTAAGAGTTCTTTGAGCTTTATCTCAGTTCATCCCTACAACAATTCTGTTGTCCTTCATGTTGTTGCTATCTCCATTTTACAAAGGAGGCAACTGAAGTTCAGAGAGATTAAGTAACTTGCCCAGGGTCACACAGCAGATACAGGCCGGCCTAATTCTAACTTCTATACCAAATTGCCTCTGAGAGGCCCCGAAAGGGTAAGTGACTTGCCTGGAGCCACCTAATAAACATCAATGCCACGATCAGATATAAAAGCATTGTCACCTTCGGCTTGTCAGCACATTGTGCCTTTCTGTCCTCTTTCATGGAGCTCTATGCCCTGCAAATGCAGAGCCTAATGAACAGCTTAACCAAAAACATTTGCACGGTTTTTGACTCAGCAAAGCAGACAATACATGCTGTAAGTCAAAACACGTGTCCTCTGTGCTATACGTTAAGAATCTCCCCAATCGGGGATGCTCTTTCAACCCCCAACTGTGTGGAAACAACCCAGAAGGAATCTCCTCAGAATCAGAATGTACTTTGGATACATGGAAGAGAGAGGGCAGGGAACACACAGCCTCAGCCAAGTACAGCTCCATGGAGGGCTTTGCTTTTCCTGGAATCCTACTTAAGAGCCGTAGCCCTGGCTCAACACCACAGATGAACAACCTAAACAGAAAGACTGAGCAGCAGTCTGAGTCAGAGGGTGAATGTTTACTAGAACAAGGCTGGACCCCAGAGAGTGGCTCTCGAGGGGGTGGGGGCTGAAGGAGTGCCCTTAGACAAGTGGGTAGATAGGCACTTGTAAAACAAACCAGCCCATAAGGGTAGAAAAGAACCAACACTTTGAAGCCATGACTAAGTATCCAACCCATTCCCCCCACCTTGAAACGCCTCTTATCACACTCATTATAAATGAATGTTATTTGATCAGTCATTTGAACAGGGTCACACGGCTAATGACATCAAAGTCTAGATTTAACCTCTCCCTAGTGGGCCAGGCTCCAAAACTCATTTCATGACCCTTCACAGCCCCCATCAGGTGCTTAATGAGCACCTACACAGCACACCAGATGAAGCAAGCCACAGTGTACACCCCCTCCCAGAGAGGCCCGTACCTTGTTAAACATTGTGCACACCGAGCTCCTTAGCCAGGGTAAACTTCCGGAGTGGCCCAGGACTTCACAGGGGGGATCAAAACCTGCATGCTGAACCACATGTATGTAACCATATTGGAGTGGTTGGGCCCCAGGCACAAGAAATCCCCATGGGGCTTTCACAGAGAAGAGAGATCTGGAAGGGGGTGGAGTCATTGCCATGGTTGAGGAGAGAGGAAGTCCAGGTTGAAGGAGTGAGACCCACACTTAGGGATGGGCATGACATAGTCAAAGCACCATGAGTAGGCCCAGCTGGCTAGTTTGTGGTTGTATCATGGAGAAACAAGAAAGAAATATAGAAACGTTGGCTGTAATCACTCGCATTCTTGAATGTCAGGTGACAGACTTTGGAAGGTTTAGGAAGTAATAATAACTGAAATCTAGTAAGAACCTCTCATGCGCCAGACACAGCTTTCCAATCTACAGCAGGATTTCTCAAAGTTGGCACTACTGATATTTTGGGCCAGAGAATTCTTTGCTGTGGGGGAAAGTCCTGTGCATTGTAGAAAATGTGCAGAATTCCTGGCCTCTACCCACCAGGTGCCTACAGCACCTCTGCCCCCTGGTTGTGACAACCAAAAATGTCTCCAGACATCACAAAGATGTCCCCTTGGAGGCAAAATCACCCCTGGTCAAGAGCCAACGTTCTACACGTTATCAAGTTATTTAAGTTTTACAACAACTCTAGAAGACAACTGCTATTATTAGCTCTATTTTGGGGGTGAGGAAACTGAGGCACAGAGCAGTTATATAATGCAGCCAAGTTCCCTGGGTTTATAAGGGGCAGAGTCAAGACACTCAGAGCAGACTGAGAGCCCATGACTTTACTCACTATGCTTCATTTAACATGTTGAAATATTACATTTAAAAGATGTAAAATGCAGTCAGCCTTGTGTTTGCAATTATGTGGAAATCTGTATGAGGTTGCAGGCAACCAACAACAGTTCACAAAAACTCGTAATAATATAGGTTTAAGTCACAGGGGTAAAACCATAGGAGCTTTATTTCTTTCTCTAATAGTGTTAAGTCATATTTTTTAAATATAGGTGAAGGGTTTCATAGACTCCAGGCAAGACTCCTAAACTTATTTCTATCTCATTTTCAAGAATAATTGGCTGAAATCAGTTCACTCCCACTCATTCTTTGGGACTCATCTCAGGCACTACCTCCTCCTGCAGGAAGACCTTAAAACAGTGTGGGGCATATAACAAGCACTCCACAAAGGGTCGCTAGCATCCTTACCTCCTTGACAGATCAGGAATGGGATTCAAGACATTGCTCGAAAACTTAGGTGCCTTCTGCCATTCTGCCGCCTAAGTGATTTACCCGTCAGATGAAGTAACAGAAAAAAGGGAATTAGTGGCTGAATAACAGGGTTAGATCCAAATCAGCTGGCTCCAGGCCCCAGCTGGATGCTGCAGACTGAACTAACCAGGAAAGTGCTGGGTCCGGGAGACGCCAGGAGACACCGGTGCCTTGTGCTTTGGTGCCCTCTGCTGGTCGTGGACTTGGCGGCTGGGAAAGTGCATGTGGGCCGGGTTGGGGGGGCGTTGTGGAGGGCAGGAGGGTTGTGGAAAGGTGGCGGGGAGGGTTGTGGGGGGGAGGGTTCTGGAGGGGGGACTGTGGCACAGGGGAGGAGAATGAACCAGAGTGTCCACCTGCAATTTGCAATAAAATCTCCCTAATACCTAGGTCCCTGCCCTATTTTTTTTTTTTTTTTTTTTTTTTTTTTTACAGAGTAGCAGAAAGGGCAGGGATTCCAAAGCTGAGGAAAACAGAAGCTTTAAGGCAAGAATATTAAAAATTAAAAATGTAAAAGAAAACTCTTCAGCTACTCCTTGAAGCAAGGTGCTGTGCGGGGTATCGTCCTATCCATTGCCCTCATTTAATCGAATTTGGGCTGGCAGCGGAGTGGTGTAGGCAAAAGGGCAGCGGACTTCGAGGCAGAGAAGGAGCCAGAGGTCACCGGAGCGCAGAAAGAACAGCACTCGCTGCACACACGTGCACGCCTGCGCACACCTCTTCTGATGTACTAATAAATGGATTCCGTAATTTCTCGCATCAGCTGAGTTCGAATACCCTGATGTTCAAGGTTTCACATCAGGGAAGTGTTGGATGACTGTTAATAAGGCCAGGGAGCTCCATAATGGAAAAGGAGTTAAAGTCTATTGAGGGTGGACACGGGGACACACTTTTCACAGGAGATATTTCCTTGAACTCTGTAAGGTTGGAATTATCATCCCCGTTTCGGAAGGTTCTGAGCAGTTAGGTAACTTGCCCACAGTCTCACAGCTGGTGAGTGCTGAAGCCAGGTGCTGGTCCCGCTGCGTGCACGCACATCAGACCCCAGAGAGCCCGACCACCCCAGAGGAGAGGGTGGATGATGACCCCAACCCCGCAGCGCCTCCGATTCAGACAATTGTCTTGCAGCTCTTAAGAGGATCCTTCGCTGCTGCTTGTCAAGGAAAAGAGAAGAGCACATCTTGGAAGGGGAAAAGCTTGATGCTGAAGATGAAATCAGATTAGCTTTCCTGGGGTGACTGGTTGTTCTGAATCATCCAGCGCAAACAAGCGTTTTGCCATCTGGTAATTACCTTGGGGCTGCGGTGTCAATCCCCTCGCCTTCATCCTGCCCTCCCTAGGAAAACACTGGCCCCTGGGTGGTCCAGATGGCCAGAGGCCTGTGCACAATGAACAGAGGCTGCTGATCCATGTGAGCCTTTCTGCCACAGGAAGTCCTCCCATGCAAAAATACATTCGAGCAGATTTTCCTCCTCCTGAATGGCTCGTTAGAGACTCAACGACTTCTGGGAAGGAAAGCATTCGAAGACCTTGCGACCTCTCTGTGCACCCCCTCCCCATCTCCTTTTTATTAAGCAGCCGAGATGCCACCGTCCTCTGCTTGTAGCAGGATGTGCACTACTGTGGGACAGCCTCAAAGAACCAGCTCCTTCCCCAGAGGAAAAAGGAAGGAGACACTCTTTTTTTGATAACAGGCTTTTTTCTTATCTCAGGTTGTTTCTACCCTTCCTCCACTTTCCTGCCCCCTGACAGTAGCTGTCAGTAGAAACACCCTCTAGATGGACTTATTACAGCAAACTGGGGATCTCCAACTCGTCCCCCACAACCGGAGAGTCCCTACCAGCCCTTAGGAAGGGGGAAATCCAGTAGAAGAGGCCAGAATTCAACAAGGAGTGAGGGGCAGATTTGATTACCCCCAATTCTCCACATCACATTGAAGGGGG
Organism: Leptonychotes weddellii; assembly: GCF_054177405.1. Classification (NCBI taxonomy): domain Eukaryota; kingdom Metazoa; phylum Chordata; class Mammalia; order Carnivora; family Phocidae; genus Leptonychotes; species Leptonychotes weddellii. The sequence continues at coordinate 155,563,855 of NC_138372.1, forward strand.
AACTTTACCAGGCTCCTCAGAAGTCCTAGACTGCCTCCTGCTGGTCATTTTATCTACAGCCATCAAGAACTAAGGTGATACATGCATTAGGGGCACATATTCTAGTAAACATGACTTGGGACTCAACCTCTCTGAGCCTTGATCTCATCATACCTAAAAAAGGATGATGAAAGTAATTATATTTAAAAGGGATATTGTGATGATTAAACCCATTAATATAGGAATGCCTGGGTGACTCAGTCGGTTAAGCATCTGCCTTCAGCTCAGGTCATGATCCCAGGGTCCTGGGATCGAGCCCTGTGTCAAACTCCCTGCTCAGCGGGGAGCCTGCCTCTCCCTCTGCCCACCGCTCCCCCTGCTTGTGCACTGTCTCTGACAAATAAATAAATAAAAATCATTAAACCCATTAATATATTTGCCTGGTATATAGCAGGTTGCTCATTAAAGTTTTTGTATTATATTGATGTTAATATTGATTTTATTATGGATATTCATTGATATGTATTGACATCAATATTACAAAGGTCAAAGCAATACTCATACATGTCTTTGAGCTCAAAGTGTACAGTTAAGCATCTGTGGTAATGATTGTCAACCTCAGCACTACTAGGCTAGATGCTTCTATGTTGTGAAGGACTGTCCTGTGCATCCCTGGATAATTAGCAGCATCCCTGACTTCCACCCACTGGATGCCAGGAACACCTTCCCACCCATTGTGACAACCAAAAATGTCCCTAGACATTGCCAATTAAATGTCTCTTGTGTCGGGGGAATTGCCCCTGGTTGAGAACCACTGATCTACCATATCCTGTGCCACTCAATTTCTTCAGCTTTCTTTCATGGCAAAAGGGGGGGAAATCCATTTATCATTCAAATGATGACTAAGTGACAGATACTTTAAATGTTGGCACACTTTTTTCCCACCATGCTGTATGCCTGGCCCACTTACAGATGAAGAAATATAAAAGCCCAAGCCCATTTACCTGCAGAGGAGACTAGGACTAAGGGAGGGCCAGGTGTGATACCACCTGAGAAAGGAGAGCACAGAGGTTCGTTAACAGGTCCTAGAGAAGCCAGAACAAAAGCGAAAGCTAGAGTCACAGAAAGCAAACAAGAGAGTAGACTAAATGTCACAAAACTAAAAGAGACAAGAGGCCTAGGCCCAACTGGGATGCATAAATTCAGGGGACAGGATCGGCAGGTTCTGGCCAGAAGCTCAGTAGGAGAAGCAAGTAACCAGCGGTGGGGTTTCAAGGGGTTCTTCTAACCCGAAACTGAAGAGTAACATCCTCATACCACACAAAGGATATCTCAGAGTCTATGAAGGTGAGCATGACCAGCTGGAGAAAAACAGGTAGGAAACAAGGAGAGATGTCAGATGAAGGCCACCGTCCTTCCAAGAGAAATCTAGGTCTGAGCCAGGTACCTGTAATTCACCTATTTGCATGGGATTTTCACCCTGAAATCCTTCCTGCTGGAATAAAGTGGATTATAAACACTGACCTATTCACTGAGACTGGTATTATTAGGTGACTCAGCATGCAAAAAAAGAGACAGAAGAGAAAGAAACAGATCAGAGTGACTGTCGCGGGGGGGGGGGAGGGCAGAGATGAAAACAGGGACTCTTCCTGTTGGTTTAGTCATAGCATCTTAAGTGCTAAGTGGGGCCACCAGTGTGACTGTTTGCCTGGGGCAAAGCAAAAATCGTGGGAACGGGAGCTCAGATGAAATTGTATGGGGACCTACCTCTGAAAGTGACTGGTTAGGCAATGCTGGGTGGATCGTTTTTCTCCTCTGAGCTGCAATTTCTTTATTTTGGAGTCAGGTAATAGCACTTGCCTTGATTAGCTTGCAGCAAGGTGTGGAGGAGAGAGAACTGCATGAAAGCCTTAATATCAACCTCAGCTGAAGCAAAGAGAGTCATGGGGCTATCCTCCATCACTAAAGCATTGAAATGATGTCAAGGGCCTGCCAACCAGATTCCCAATCTTTGGCAGAATCAACTGGTCAACCATTCCACCTAAGGAGAACTTTTGCTTAGAGAGTCTCCCTCATTTTCTTCTGATTCTGAGGATGTCCCTCTGTCCCACTGGCTTATTGGAAATCTACTTTCCCAGAACAGTTGCTTGAGCACAATTCCATCTTAAAAGGAAGAAATAAAGCCCAATTCCAACTCAATAGTCACTACTATCATGCCTCAAGAATCCCACCACCATCTGATTCTAACCCCTAGCCATCCCACCCTACCCCCAAACCCTAGCCAAAGACTCAGACACAAGGGAGCTTCTACCAGCCTTGCCAGTATGCACTTTTAGGGACAGAAGAGAAAGACCAGTCTCCCCCACTGGCCCCAGAGAATAGGTCCAAATATGTTCTCAAACACAGCGTCAGAAAAATATGGTGCATTTTGTTAAGCACATTCCCCCTTCCATCTCTGAGTCCAGGAGTAGCCACAAGGGACATTTCATCCATATGTTTCTCATTCATTCAAATGTAACTCACTAAAACACTGCTAAGCAGTGTAAGGCCAAGATGGGTTTGCGTGCTGTATCATTTATTAATTTTGTTTTTACTCCAGAAGCAGTAAATTATATTTTCCTGAGAGCAAACGATGTCAACCCTCAAAATATCTACACTCAAGCCAAGCACAGAACCTCCACACTGTACCATGGTTGAATCATGCAGAAACACACACCTCAGCCCTGGGAGGGCAGGGATTCTCTATTAAGTAGTTTGAAAAAACAAATCTAATAATTATAGTGGAATTTTACAGTTGGAAAAAAAAGGTGTGTTTCCATAATACAAAGTACAGAATATAAACCATAAAAGTTGACAATAGCCTCTCGATGGCTGGAAATGTACAGAAGATGCCATGACTCTCAAATAGAGGGATTGTGTCAGAGTTGTGATGTGCATATGTTTATGTTCATCAAAAGAGGAATTGAAATTTGAGTGACACTGGTATAGAAGAGAAATATTACCTTTTGTCTTTCTCCAGAAATTTCAAGTATGTTTAATATTGATGGGTTTGTTTCCTGCCTAATTTTGCAGTTAAATCTGTTTGATTTATAAGTGGAAAATTATTTTTCAAAGTTTTCTATTGTTATTACTGATATCAGATTAGATCTTTAGTCTCTGCTTATGTAGTAATTCTTATTTTCTTCCTTAAAAGTGAACTCTCAGGTTAGGAAAAAGAAAAAGAGAAGAAGCTTTAGAGCCAATAAGGATTCAAGCTCAGTTCAACCACTCCCAAGTTTGGACAAGTTGTTGAGTCTTTTGAAATCTCAGTCGCTCTATCTGTCAAATCTTTGTCATCCTCTGTCTTGCTTCCAGTGCCAGAAAATTTGTTAATTTTCTTAGTGCCTTTAAAAATGGAGATTCCCCAAAAGGAAAGAAAGATTAACTGAAAATAGATAAAATCAAAGGTCTGAGCCAAAGGCTAAGAGCAGAGGCCTAATAGACCTGGACACAAAAGCCAAATTTCCCCAGCATTTCATGGTCTCTCCCACAGTCAATGGCTCTTAGGTTATTATTGCTGTGGCTTATTAAGTAATAAGAAACCAGGAACGGACAGAAAATCCGAGGTTGGAGTGATAAAAAAAAATAATGCAACTCCCACCCCTAAGATGTCCATGTCCTAATCCCTGAACCTCTAAATCTCTTACCTTACATGACAAAAGGGAATTTGCAGATGTGATTAAATTAAGAATCTTGAGAGATGGCGTATACTAGATGATCCAGGTGGGCCCAATGTAATCACAAGGGCCTTCATAAGTGAATAAAGGAAACAAGACAGTCAGAGAAAGATTTTGGTGAGACACTGATGGCTTACTTTGAAGATGGAGGAAGGGGTCACAAGCCAAGGACTGCAGGTGGCTTCTAGAAGTTAGAAAAGATTAATGATCAGGGTAAGGAGAGAACCTCAGTGGATGGAATTTATTCCAGGAAAATTTCATCAATAATATGTCACACCTCTTTACTGATTTACTCCAGTCCACCAATAGCTTTATTCATGTTAGCAACAATTTCAAACAGCATAAAATTAATCAGTCATTAAAATCATAAGACCATTCACCATCTTCCAATTTCTGGCAAGTAAAAATGTTCATGTCACACTGAAATTCTTGGTTTCACCTAAATTGTCCCCTCATGACACCTAGCTGATCCTCAAATTAAAACAGACCATGAAAGGAAAAGACCTCTGACACCCCGGAAATCATCAGATCCAACCAACACACTGTTTGAAGGTGACTTCAAAAGATGAGTTTCAGATGTGTTTTAGCAAGCAGTGGTGAGATGGGGCCATTGTATGGGGTCTGGGGAAAAGGCCTTGGAAGGGGATTAATCATGTAAGTGTTCATTGTTCAATCAAATGTATTTATTCCATCAGTCATCACACTTTTGTTAATCACACCTATTATAGGAAGGAGCTGATGAAAGGCAGGAAGAGTTGCTTATTCGAGTGGAAAACAAGTTTCAAAGCAGAGTTCATCTGACATCAAAAGGGTGACTCCCAATGGCCCTGCAAGGAACCATATGCTGGTTTTGGCACATATGCTGCACCATCCTTCTGTGCATTCTCTATTTTACTTGGAGACTAAGCACAGGATGGATGGATGGATGGATGGATGGATGGATGGATGGATGGATGGATAGGTCAGACCATGATAAGGAAGATGAACATTTGTGGTGAGGAAGGCAATTAGGGCAAGGACAGGATAAGACTTCATCACTACTGTCACACAGTCTTATAAAACATTCAGCTAAAATCATTAAATTTAAAATCACTTTTCACATTAGCATCACTCAATTTACTAACCTGGCCTGTACCTCTTCTACTAACCACCCCTCCTTATCTTACAAGCTTTTCCTGCTTCCTTAGCCATGGCAGAACAGTCTTCTGTCCTACTTGCCTTCTTCACCCCCTTCCACTATACCCTCAATCCATAAAAACTCAATTGAAAATAGGTAAGGCATTCCATTTGCCTTGAGACATTGTCCAATATAACGTTGAAATTCAATCACAGCTATTTCACTTTGTAACTTACATCCTTCCTCTTTTCTTTTGTCTTAATGTCAGATTTCAGTTTTATCAAACATATAGTACAAATGCCCTCTATTTTATGCCTCAAATCCATTTAGAAAAAAATGACTGTATGATTCATTAAGTTCCTCCAAAAAAACCATGGTCCTTGGAGTATCTTCTTCAGCCACTGCAACCAATTGTGGATTTTTTGTGTGTTTCTTCAACTTGGTCTTGTAAGTGCTAGGCATCTATTTTCTCCAAGGACCAGACATCTGTACCATGCCCCTGACCCTGGCACAAAATTTCTTCCCATGCCAAAGGCCTTATTACAGTTAACAATTACACCTAGTATATATGGAATATTTACTGTGTACCAGATTTTGGACAAAGCACTTTTACACAATATACCTCATCTAGTCCTCATCATGACCCTTTGAAGAAAACACTATTATTATAACCCTACTCTAAAGATAAGGCACATTGAGGTTAAGTAAATGTTCCAAGGCCTTAAGACTAATGAGTGATGAACAAGACTTGAAGCCTGCTGGCCCAGCCCAGAACTCAAGGTCTTGGCCAGCACACCAAATGGTCTTAAAAGAGGAGTAGTCAAATTGAGCTGCCTCTTGAATGTTCTTCCCTTCTCGGATCAGCTCCTCTTATCACTCATCATTTCAGTGAATGTGAATTTAATATTTCATATAGCCAATGACCTTGAATTTTCTCCTCTACCTCCTATCTCATCCAAACCTAATGATTCTGGTATCTGAGATTCACCCATTTGCTCTAAAACTTTTAATAGTCCAGTAGGAGCACCTGGGAGGCCACATCAGCTAAGTGTCCCATTCTTGGTTTCAGCTCAGGTCATGATCTCAGGGTCCTGGGATCGAGCCCTGTGTCGGGCTCCGTGCTCAGTATGGAATCTGTTTGAGATTCTCTCTTCTTTTCCCTCTGCCCCCCCTGCTCATGATTGCTCACTCTGTCTCTCTCAAAGAGCAGGCTCCTCACTGGGCAGGGAGCCTGGCAAAAAAAATAGCCCAGTAGGTTATTTTGTTGAAATTCTCTACCATTAACTATTTAAAACTGTATCATTTGGGAAAGCTAAAGATGGAAGTTTTATGATTATATGAATATTATCCTAGGTAGTTTGAAAAGTTCATCTGTAATGTCTAACTGGACAATAATGGTCTCTCCCTCCTCCCTTCATATTCCACTTGAGAACATCAGTGTTTATAGCAGGAAGTCATGGTAGGACTATTGTACTCAAAACTCAGGGAGGCCCAAGAGCATAGCAAGAACAAGAAATAAAGTACACAGCCTTTATTTATATAACTGTGATGTAGCAAGAAATTCAGAACCTGAAACATTAGGTCCAGGTAAAGTGGGCTAGCCTGTCCCCAGTCCTCCCTGCCTTTAAAAGATGATGTAAAGTGGTTCTGGAATCCTCTGACCAGACCAAGGCCCTTGCTCTGTTTGAGGAACTAAAGAGTTCCCTAGGAGACACATCTCCTTACACTATCACGTGTCCTGGATCTCAATCATGTGCTTTGGACCACCAGCCTGCAATCCAGGCAGTAGAATGAAGTAAAAGGAACCCAGCCAAGTCTGGTCATTGGTTTCATCAATACTCAAACACGGGCCAGCCTTCATGATCTAACCTGAGATGTTTAAACAAGTACACTTTTGTCAGTGTTTATGCGAACACATATATACACACATTTTCTAATTAATATAGGATCACACTGAATAATAACTACTATTTTATAAATAGGAAGTTGGGGCTAGCTTAAAGGCAATTATACTAAATTTCACATCCTCAGTTGGCTTTTTCACGTCATATTAGGACAGATATTACTAACTGACCACTCGGTCCTCCAGCCCCCATGTATGGCACCCTCCCATGTACCCAGCTATACAGCTAAAGGCTTAATTTCCCAAACCCCCTTGCAGCTAGGATGTCCCATGTGACACAGCTTCTCCCGAGCAAACACCCTGTAAGACATGGGAGACAGAAAAGGCCGTCACTGGCAGAGCTGCACATCTTCTGACAGTAATGAATAAGCTGGGTTGCCCTGCGGCCACTGTTGCAGGGGTGCTGGGTCTGCGCCCACCTCCGTGGCAACAAATGCAGTAGAAAGAGTCCTATATGCATTCTGCATACCCTTCGAAACATCTTTACTACCCACACTCTCCACCCCAAATTTTTGCATCGATTTTCTTGGTTTGGTCAGTCACATCAAACTTGAACTTTCTGAAGTGAAATGCATTCTGGTGCCCTTGGGTCCTGGAGACCGGAGCCTCATCTCTGAAGCCACCACCTCACCAAGGAGTTGAATACAAACTAGGAAAATCTAAATTTCCTTTATTGATCTCAAAGCCACCTTAGAGTTCAGCCTGTTGAAGTGCAGATTTGTGAAAGAAACAAAAAAAGTGGTCACTTGTGTATCATTCTTATTCATTTATTCAAAAACATTTAATGGATGACTGTGAGGTCAAGGGTTGCAATCCCTCCTCTTGAGGAGCTCCCAGTGTAGTAAGGGAGACTTAAAAGAAAACAGGAAATCTGAGTGGGAGGGGCAGAGAGCAATGAGCTCTCAGCCTAGGCTTGGAGGCTCAGAACAAGTTTTCTTTGAGGAAGGGACATCCATGAACACTAAATCGAGTGATAGCCAGGCAAAAGTGATGGAGGGCTAGAAAAATCATTTTAGGCAGAAGGAAGAGCATGTGCAAAGGCCCTGAGGTGACAGGGTCAAGAGAATGACTCACTCAATGTTCAATTCAAGCTGTCCAGAGTATGGCATGGCTGTTATATCAAGACCAAAGCTGTTAGGCAGAGTCCAGATTATAGAATTTTTTTGGCAAACTTGGTTTAAACTTGATCTATTTCAATTTGAATGAAGAATTTTTTGGCACAGTATAATTTGCTAAGGGGAGAATAAGAGCAAATAGGAGAGTAAGCAGAAGGATGCTGGATACCTAAAGGCAGGGAGGGAAAAAAATATTCCAGGAGAGATGAAAACTCCAACAAGGAGCTACTGGGGAGTCATACCAGTTTGCACAGAGCCGGCCGCAAACCTTTGGGGGAAAACACGGGGTCCAGAATGAGTGCACAATTTAAGAGGATCCAGAATGCTCCACAGAGCTTCATAGATCTGCCATATGAGGCTGACCCAGGAGGGTGGGGGACTCAGTAAACGTTCCCTTCGCATAACTTGCCCAAGCAGGGCAGAAAGACAGTACCTGACAGAGCAGGAAATACGCAACATTTTCCCAGTAGGAAGAGCTGGTGCTCCCTCCTGGGCTTGGTTCAGGATCTCCCGGAGCCTCTCCAGGCCCCTGCTGGCTGCAGCCTGATTGACTATAGTCAAGAAGGGGAAGCTCCCATCTGAGCTGTGAGAAAGGAAAACCCAACCTAGGGTGCTGAGTGGGAGAATTTATGGTTCATCAACTCTCCATTTTCTATTGAGATAAATGTCCCCACCACGGCTCACGCAAAGGCCTAATCCACACCACTGAATTGAAAGTGATGTAAAATTTAAAAGCCCTTTTTCCAAAGATCTCATTCCAAAAAGCCAAAGCCAAATAAAATACACGATTACTTCCAAGATGAATGCCTCGCCTGGCAAGCTTTCCCGCTCTCCAGCTGTACGTTGGGGTTCCTTGTCTCAGTGCATTAATTGATGCTTAAATCCAAATTTTATTGTTTCTTGTATGAGGAAATGCCTCCCAAATTTAAAAGAAAAAGTAAAAACTCCCTCGCATACAAAATGCAGTAACAACTTTGGGCCTGAGGATTCCAAAATCAAAAGAATATTTTCTTTTAACCCCTGGCAGTTCCGGGGCAAGCTGTGTTCCCTAGCTAGGCTATAAATCAAGAACATCATACTTGCAAGGAGGCTGCCTTGGGCTTGAATTCCAGCTCTGCTGCTTGCTAATTGTGAGCTCTTGGGGACTCATTCACTTTCCTGAGTGTTGATTTCATTATCTTTCATGGAGATGATAATAATCCCTCTTCTCTGGAGTACTTGTGAGGATTACTTAAACGAAGCCGGGCTAGTGCCAAGCACAGGACTCAGCTCACCAAGACAGCTCAACACACAAGGGTTGGCTGGTCAGCAGATTGGTTATTTCTCTGCCATGGGAAAAACCAATTGACATAGGCAGATGCAAGAAGAGCCTGGAAGGTCATAGTTCACATTGGATTCTGATTCCCACTGGCTCACCAGCCTCAGAGGTACCTCCCGGGTGGTGTGCACAGAAAGGCAGACAGATGGAAAATCCAAGAGCAGATGAGAGTGGTATCAATTCACTACGTGTTGCTTACCCTATGTCTTAGTCAGCTCGGGGGGTGCCATAACAAAAGACTGGATGACACTGATTTCTCACAGTTCTGGAAGCTAGGACATCCAAGATCAAGGTGCTGGCACATTTGCTTCTTGGTGAAGGCTCTCTTTCTGGCTTGCAGGTGGCTGCCTTCTTGCTGTGTGCTCACATGAGCAAGAGGAGAAACTGGTGTCTCTTCCTCTTCTTATAAGGATACTGATCCTCTCGTGGGGACTCTACCTTCATGACCTTCTCTAAACCTAATTACTTACCTTCCAAAGGCCCCTCCTGACATATTGGAAGTAGGGCTTCAACATAAGAGTTCTGGGGGGGACACAAGCTTTCAGTCCATGATACCATATATTAATGTATTCATGCACTGCCTTAACAGATCCCAAGCTCACTTGCAGAGATCATAAAAGTTAATACAAGGAGAGGACAGCAGCATGGTGCCTGGCTCTGTGGCTGCCCATGTGAGAGCCCCTTCGCCACCCCTCCAACAGATATCCTGGCAGTGAGTCAGAGGGAATTCCAAATGCTGTCCTGAAATGTATATGTTATTGCCTTCTTCTCCTAGGTCAATTCAACCCTGGGTAGTTATCCTGATGTAAATTGTACATTCTCCCCTAGCCACCTCTTCCCCTCACCCTCCCCACAAATACTGGTAAAAGGACAACAAAAGTTCCTGGAGGAAAAAATCCCATAGAGAGCTAGAGTGGGATGTAAGGCTGAGCTCATGGTGTTAGGGTTCACGAGGTTTGGCACAGGCTCCTGGATATGAGGGAGAACCCCTAGTTTCATTCCTGCTCATCCAAAAACTGTAGTTACAAAGAAAATAGAACAGGGCCTAGCTCAGTGCCTGGTACATGATAGGCTCTCAATAAATGTTTTCAACTACGCTGAATTAGAAAATAGTTTCCAAGTGAGCACTACTGAAATATACATACATGCACACGCATGCACATGCACATACATATTCCAAGATATCATATAAAAGGAATGAAGTAATTGGGGCGCCTGGGTGGCTCAGTCGGTTAGGCATCTGCCTTCAGCGCAGGTGATGATCCCAGGGTCCTGGGATCAAGCCCCACATCAGGCTCCCTGCACAACAAGGAGCCTGCTTCTCCCTCTCCCTCTGTTGCTCCCCCTGCCTGTGTGTGCGTGCTCTCTCTCTGTCTCAAATCTTTAAAAAAAAAAAAAAAAGGAATGAATATTGATAATGCTACAATGTGGATGAAGCTTGAAAACATTATGCTAAGCGAAAGAAACCAAATTAAAAAGACCACATATTGTGTGATTCCATTTAAATGAAATACCCAGAATAGGTAAATCCAGAGAGACAGACTGTAGATTGATGGTTGCTAGGGGCTGGGTGGGGGGAGTTGGGGGAAGGGGAACAGGAAGCACATGCTTAATGGACACAGGTCTCCTCTGGAGTGATGACAATGCTTTGGAACTAGACAGTGTGAATGTACTAAATGCCTCTAAATTGGATACTTTAAAAGGACTAATTTTCCTTTATGTGACTCTCACAACAAAAGTCTTCAGCCTATGTCTTTAAGACCCACAATAAGCGTTCCTGGTCCCCAGAGACTTTTTCCTCGCCATTCGCACTAGTCAGCCCCTGCTAGGCAGACGCACATTTTCCTAATCCCTACAATATTTTACACAGGAAAAACAACCAGTTCTCCACTAGAGGCAGATCAAGTTTGGGGGAACTGAAGACTTAATAAAAACTGGAGAGACCATTTAAGAAAAAGAATGCAAAATTATTATACAAAATTGGGTACAAAAATATTTAATTAGCATGAGAAAAGAAATCACAGTAAAGAGCAAGTTTTCAAAAGCTAATACCACAAACTTCACAAAATCCACTGAAAAACAAGCATGCTATCTATTAATTAATTGCGTGGCATATATCTATAACAGTTTTTTTTTTCCTAAGCTTTTTAGCTACATACATTTGATTGCCTCTATTTCACAGTATTATCAATATGGGGAACAGAAAGATAACTCAGTCTTCCATCTAGCATGCTGACTGAAAAGTGTATTTTTATTGATAATTTAGAAAAGTTCCTTCAGCTTCACAACTCGAGACTAGTAATATTCTGTACATTTTAGGATTGCGATGAAATCTGAGGAAACCTCTATTAAGTTTATTTTGCATATGAGTTGCAAGATTTCAAGCTTTCAAGTTTTCTTATGCAGTGACTAAATATAGATAAATTGGGCACCTGAGTGGCTCAGTCGTTAAGCATCTGCCTTTGGCTCAGGTCATGATCCCAGGGTCCTGGGATCGAGCCCCGCATCAGGCTCCTTGCTCGGCGGGAAGCCTGCTTCTCCCTCTCCCACTCCCCCTGCTTCTGTTCCCTCTCTCGCTCTCTGTCAAAAAATAAATAAAATCTTTAAAAAAATTAAAAAAAAAAAATAAATATAGATACCCTTACAAAGCTCCTGTGCCAGAAAGCCCAGGACAAGTTCAATTGTGAGGCTACCTCTGCCCCTGAATTTTGAGTCAGAACACCTGGTGAGTCAGACCAGAGGACAAGGTATTCCTGGAGGCCACCTCCACGGTAGGACAGCCAGTAAAAACAACAGCACACACAGAAGTGGCTGAGAGCTACATAAATGGATCCCAGTGAGCAGAGGCCAGAGGTGACTCCAACTCAGTTTCCCCTTATCTGGACCCCAACAATGCCTGAGACCCCTCAAGCAATGTCCTATGGGGGGAAATGTGACAAAGGGGGGGATGAGAGTGGAAAAAGAAAATTGTCTTAATCCACTTGAGTTCAAATACCTTAATTTTGCAAATTTTATTAAAATTGATGGCAAGCAAACATTGCGGGGCCCCTCCAGGCTTTGGCAGATGAGATTTGAGAAACTTAATCTCCACTGGCTTCACTGCAAACCCACGCCTACTCTGAATAGAGAGGGACAGCATGTGGCAGCTCACCTTTTCTCTTGTTCTTTTTTTTTTTAATAAATGTTTTATTTCTAAGAAAATAAAACATGCACATAGAAGTTTAAAAGTCAAGTAGTACTAAAGTAAGCTATAAAAATAGCATGATCTGTCCTCCTCCTAACCTACCCCCAATACCTGGTATTCACAGGCCCCCACTTAGACACTATCTATTTTCTTTCTACAGGTGCATTTCCCAGCTTATGGTTGGCAGCAATAATTTTATTGTTTATTAATTTGTGAGCCTTCAGTAAAATAATAGCTCTCATTATCAATACTCAATGAAATAAATAGAAGACATTACTAGATACCAAGAATGTACCTCTGCAAAGATCGGACCCAAATCTGAGTGAAATAATGCATCCCGACAAATTAAGACATCCTTCAAGTTAAGCATCCTGTCTACTTGCCTTTAGGAAATAAACCATCATATTGATTGGTGGGGGGGGGGGTCAGCCAACAGTTACAGTAATATTAATATTGATATTAGTAGTAATAGAAAGTAACAATTTCTGAGTATTGGTCACGTCAGTTTTTTCACCTTCACAATAATTACAAGGTGGGTGTTATAATCCCTCTTTTCAACATGGAGGAAACTTGGCTTAGAGAAGTTAAATTATTTCCTTAAAGTCACACTGCCAAATATTCTTATTCAGATTCCAGTCCATGATACCACACTGGCCAAATAGGTCTTCTAGATCACCGTGTCTTCATGCTGGTCCTGCTTGTTGCTATTCTAAGCAATTTTCCAAGCTCTGGAGTTGGTTTAGGGAGTAGGGGGACTTTCCTCCCATTTCTTTTCTTCCTTCCATCAAAATATGGCTGTCCTTACTATCATTTCCTTAGGACCCTGCTTGGAAAAGCAGTGTGATATTTTGGAAAGAGTATAGTGGGATTAGGAATCAGGAAACTGGACTGGATACTTGGATTTTCCCCCTGCTAAATTCCTATATCTGTGAAATGAATTCTTGTGCAGATTTAGATGGGATAATAGACAGAAAAGCTCTAGAGATATCAGAGTGAGGGAGCTGATGTGATAAGCTCATTCAAATAAGGTTTTAATGGCTGCTAATGTTTTAATTATGTTTGCATCTGAACTGAGCCTTCAATGCCTTAAGGGAAAAATTCAAGCTAGCATTTCAGACTCCTTGGCAAGCTAGTGTGGGAGGTACTGCTTGGGAGAGATGAGGGAATTGGAGGTATTCTATAAAGAACACTTTGAATACTCTATAGGAAAATCAATCCGTGAATAGGGGCAACCGTGGTCCGCAGAGCTGATCTAAACCCACACAGACACTTCTACCCTGGGAAGATTCTCTAAAGGATGCGATTCCCCACGAGGGCCACCAATGCACAGAGGGTTCAGGAGTCAGCAAAGGGATGAGGATGTAGAGATGCAGGATTCAGCTATCCCATGTAGATAATACAAGTGACGTAGTCCAGGTGAGTGCCGGGTTTACAGAATGTCAGGGCTGGAAGATAACTGACATGTCGTCTGACCCAATGCCCCTTTCCACAAGAGGAAATTAAGACCCGAAGAGATAAAGCAAACTGGCCAAATCCCTCAGTGACAGAACTGAGGGCCAGCAACAATCCCTCCTCCCATGCCAAAGCTCTTCTTATTAATCCTATTGCCTCTTTAAACCTCCAAAAATGTCAATGCACCACCTTCAAACCACCAGACTTCTATTTCACCAATGCCTCCATCTTCTAGGTGGTTGGGCTATTATCTTCCAACATACTGACAGGCCAATCTAACTCTTCAGGCTGCCAAAGACTCGGGATTTCACAAAAGACCAAAAGAGCCAATAGTTTGTTTTTCTATTTTATGTGTGACTCTAACTGGTAGAAGCCAGTAAGGCATGAGTGAACCTTTAAAATATACAGAGACCAAAATGCTTTCCATGGTTTTATTGGCTTATTGGGGCCTCCCTTCATTCAACAAACAGTAGTTGTGTGCCCGGCACTCTGCTTAGCACTGGATATGCCAAGCTGAAGAAGACACAATTCCTCCCCTCCAGGAATTATCAGACTACTAAAGAAGCTGAACACTTAAGTAACTGCAGTGCCATGTTGCTTTTAGAAAGGTACTTGTCAAGAACCTGTGGCAAGGTAGGGTGGAGCAGAAAAGATTTCTTTCAGTCATTTGCTCATTCATGACTTCAGAAAGGACCTGCATCTGAAGAATGAGCAGGAGTTTGCCAAGCAAGGAAGATGAAGAAGGGCACTCTTGGCATGAGAGTTTTAATGTGTTTGGAAACTGATGATAGTGCCACGTAACTAAGGGGTGGGTTGCTTGGGAAGATTGATAGGAGACTGTTCTCTGTTGCTGCGCAACAAATTACCCCCAAAACTTAAAGCCTTAAAACAACAATTATTTTTACTATATCTGACAGTTCTGTGGTTCAGGAATTGGGGCAGAGCTCAGCTGGGAGATTCTTATGCTCCAAAAGACATCAATTAAGGTCACTCATTGATACTGGTCTTATCTACTAGCCCAAATGGCTTCACTCAGATATCTGGTATTTTGGTGAGGGTGGATAAAAAAAAAAAGTAGGCACCACTGAAATCACCAACAGAACATCTACGCCTAGCCTCTCAGGGTAGTTGGACTACTTACACAGCATCTCAGAGTACCCTGAAAAAGAAATAATAAAATACCCTAAGGGATGGGAAATGGAAGCTGACACTTCTTAATGCCTGGGCCAGAAACAGGCAAAGGGCCACCTCCACCAGATTATATTGGCAAAAATAGTCACAAAATCCACCCAGAAACAAAAAGAGAGCATACAGACCTCACGTCTCTATGGGATGAATATCAAAGAATTTGCCACCATCTTTAATTTGCTACAGAGATGACTTTGGAAAAGGACTTCAAAACCATATTGAGAATCATACTAAGGAGTTTATATTTTATCCTGTTGGCAACAAATAAAGAGAGAGAGATTTTTCCTAGGCAGAGAAATAAGTTTACTAGAATTTTTAGAGGACAATCATTCCCAAATCATGGTAGAAGGTGAATGAAAGGAAGAGAGTCTGTTGACCAAAAGACCACTGAAGAAGCTACTGCAATCGTCCAGCTGGGCTCTTTCTTCTTAATTCTCAAGTAAACCTTGGAGTCTGTTAATAGGGGAGGAGGAAGGACTGGCTTTGAGCTAAGCAACCAGCTGTGAGCAACACAATCCATGAACAAGATTTGGTGATCACCCAGAATGGAAGGAGAAAAGAGGAGCAAAGAAGAAGTTGCAGACACGTCTCAGGTTTATAGCTTGGGAGATTAAATAAATGATGATTCTATTAATAGAGATGGATGTCTACTAGTAGTTTATTATTTCAAAGGCTTACTACTCTTGGTGGGTTTATTGCTCCTATAATGACCCTCAGCTCTTATGAATGCCTCTTATTCCTCCTTACCATTATCTGTTCACTTCCCCATTCCTTTCCTTACTTGTATGTAAGGAAAAACTTATGAGTTTTTTTCTATTATATATAGATATGTAATATCTATATATCTCTAAATATACAGAGAGATATATAGATATATAGATAAAATTCACATGACACTCTGTGCTACCAGAAACTCAGCACAGTCCCTTATTTGTTCTCTCCAAACTTGTAGCTGTCCATCTCTCATCTCACAGAGAGGTTCAAGGCCTTGCTACATAAGAATCAGTCAGAGGACTAATGAAAAATTCCAGTTTCCAGGGGCTACTCCCATGGATTCTGATTCAGTGGACCACAGAGGCTACCAGGCTTGGGAACCACCATGATAAATGACCGATTTCACTGAATAGCGACAGTGGGTAATAGAAACACGTCAAAGGTACTGATGGAATGGAGCCCAGCCCTGGTGGAATGCTTCTAAACACCCTCTAGTAACACAGAGCATTTGGAAACACAGAATTTGGTGTTTGATGAGAAACAGGACGTTGTTGTGCTGGTTTCTTTCTAGTCTTTAAATGTGATCTTTTATCAGAGGCACATATGTTTTCTATACCTTCACATGTGGCTGCAGTTAGGCAGGAAACAAATTCCCTACTAGTTGAAAGGTTTGGCCTCTCTTTCACGCCCACCAAGCATCATTTCTATCCTCTGTTAGAGAGACCCCAGGGAAATAATTAATCAGCTTGCCTGCCTGCAACACTTCCAGGATTTGGGTCATAAGAAGTACACTGGTCCCAACAAATGGCACAACCTGGAGATCACCTCCCTCCTCCAGATGCCACCTCTCTGTTTAAAGCTTTCCTAGTAGGAGAGTGCCCAGCTGGCTACTTCCATAAGCCTCCTCCCCATATGGCTCTGTGGCTCTGAGGAGGAACACCCCTCCCCCACATATCCCCAAGTCTTCTCTCTGGTCCCGCTGCATAATTAATGTTTCAGCTCAAGTCCTAGCCAAGCAAGGGGGAGGAACAATTTCTTTCTTTCTTTCTTTCTTTTTTTAAAGATTTTTATCTATTTGACAGAGAGAGACACAGCGAGAGAGGGAACACAAGCAGGGGGGATGGGAGAGGGAGAAGCAGGCTTCCCGCCAAGCAGGGAGCCTGATGCGGGGCTCAATCCCAGGACTCCGGGATCATGACCCAAGCCAAAGGCAGATGCCCAACGACTGAGCCACCCAGGTGCCCCGGGATGGGCAATTTCATTTAAACATCCACAGCCTTAGGGATTAGGCACAGATTTGCCTCCCAAGTGGCCAGGCCCCATTAGCTTCGTAGGTCTGAGCTAGATGAATGGCACCTGGAAGCTCCACAGGCATGCATATCTAAGCCCAGACCCTACTGGAAATCCAAGGAGGCCCCAGATATTGCCATATTTTTAAGATCTGAGAATATTAAAAAGTGAAGAATTGCCAAAGCAAGGTGGCACATTGACAGTTACCTGAGGAGGCCTTCTTCCATTCTTGTCAGTGTGCCTGCCTCTATTAGCTTATTTGGAAGGACAGTCACAAATCTAAACTGAGGCCCTTCATCACACAAATCCAACCAGTTATCTCTCTAGCCCCCTCCCATCTCCCACTGAACTAAACCCCTCCTAGAACCTCCAAGATAACCCTGTACCCAGGAAATTGGTGGTTCGGGAAGAAGAGAGAGCACTTGGGTAGAAGACCTGGGTTTGATTTGCTATTCAGTTGGAAACTCCAAGACTACACTAAAAGTGCTGCCTCCCATTCTTTTTTTTATGGAAGCATCTAAGACATATTTTTAATTATAAGCTATTGTGAAATGGCCTGTGGTAAGCACCTCTTGAGCTTGGTGTTCTGTGGGCAATTCAAAAGCCCGAGGGCTGCCTTGCTAGGCAGCAGTTACCATTTGATGTTCACACCCTTGACACTCTACATTCAGCACCTTATCCCTTGCTAGTGGGAGCCCTGTGTGCCCAGCTGGTTAGGGTGATGACCTTCACTCCTATTGCAGAGATCAAGAACCTTAGCCTCAAAGAGCTTACATAACTTAGCAAGGCCACAGAGTTTGCAGACAGCTGAACCAGAATTCAAACCCAGGCCTGTCTCACCACCAGCCTGAATACCGCCCTTAACTAACTAAACTATGGTAAGGACTCCTAGCTGGCCTGCTTGCCTTCAGTCTTGCCTCATCAATCCACCCCACTATGGAGAAATAAATGTCCAGCATGACGTATTTATTGTTCAAAGTCACACGGCTAATTAGTAACACATGTATGACTTGAATCCCCTTCAAATGTTCCTGCCATTATCCTCTGTATTTGATCAGCGTGGTAAGTGATACTGAATAAATTAAGATCCCCAACAAGATTTGCCTTGGCTTTATGTGCAATGATAAATTAACCGCATA
This sequence comes from Leptonychotes weddellii, assembly GCF_054177405.1. NCBI lineage: Eukaryota > Metazoa > Chordata > Mammalia > Carnivora > Phocidae > Leptonychotes > Leptonychotes weddellii. The sequence goes on from NC_138372.1 coordinate 155,581,970, forward strand.
GTGACCAAATGTGAAGGGCTACCATCTTACTGGCATCAATGTCATGGATCCACAGAATATACTTGAGCAGTCATAAATGCACACAGGGGAAGCTGTTGTTTGATCTAATAAGGCAGCTACGTCCCTCTTTAAATCCTTGGGGTCACTGGCATGGATGTCTAAGGTGGTGAGGGTGGGCACAGAGGGGAGGGGTGGGGAGCACGCAACTCTGATTTCTTGAATACGTGGCATCTGTCTCCATAGCATGGTGCTCATGAATTTTCTTTCTTTTCATTTTCTCTGCTGAAGACAATTTACAACTTTATGTTGTCATAGAACAGAAGAAGCAATGGCTCAATTTTCCCAATTTACGTAGCTAGGTCTGTCATGTCATTTTGACAGTTCTCCACATTTCCAACAGTCACAAAAGCTTTCCTAGGAGGAGAGTGAGTACATTTTCCTCCCCACCCCACCCCCACAGTCCCGCTGTCACTAGGCTCCTGGCCACGGACTACCTTGACAAGATCTGGAAGGAACTCAAAGGAAAGAAACCTCCCCCCTCCGCCCCTGGCCCCCAGTGCTTGCCAGCACATATCCTTCCAGCTTGCAAACTGGCACTAGTAATCACAGGCAGGTTTCTGCTTTGACGACCCCTGACTTCTGCCTGAATCTCCTCTGAAATTTGTCCAGGGAAGGGAGCCGGAACTGTGGACCTAACTTCTATCCCCACCATACAGATTTCATTTAAAAACTCACTGGAAAAAGCCTCCCCTCCTTCTGATGAATCCGTATACAAAGACAGCAATTGAACCTCATGCATGGAAATCAAAGCCCAGATTATTGAATATCAAAGCTCACCATGGGGCACCTCCCTGCCCCCACCCCAACCCTCCAAGCCTGATCCTCACCTCATCCCCAGCACTGCCTCTCATCTGACAGCTTCCACCTGGACTCCCAAACCTCTGTCCTGGACTGGTTTCCCACTCAATTAAATTCAGAATGAATCTGGCTCACAAAGGACCCTTAGAAACACTTTATTCAACAACTGTTCCTGAGCACCTACTATGTCCTGGGCATTCTGCTTATCTCTGAGGACTTAAAAATTAGTAAGACCAGTCCCTGCTGACAGACTAGAGAGTAAGGGGGACAGGTATGAGAAAAATTACAATGTTGTATACAGTCACAGTACAACTTAATAAGAGATCTATCAAATCCTAAATTGTATTTGCTTTCTTCCTAACTCATTAACTGTATGTGTGACCCAAGCGTGTGGGCTCTCAAATTTTAAGAAGCAGCATTTGAGTCCCTGTTCCGCTACCTATTAGCTATATAATACAAGAAAAACCACTTACTCTCTCCAGGCCTCCACTGCCTCATGTCTAAAATGAACATCAAAATGATACCAAGTGAAGAGAATCAATGTAAAACTCAAATGAGGGCCTCTCTATGGATGCCCTTTATAAATCCTAAAGGGTAATATGATTGCCTACACCAGACTGGAAATTCCTTGAGGTCAAGGACTAAACCCTTATTGGCCACTGCAGTCCCAACGCCCGGCACTGTGCCTGGCTGGTGTCTCCAGTCTACCAGCTGGCTGGCCCACACTGCGGATTTTTGGATTCACTGCCTCTATAATCACATGAGCAAAGTCCTGATAATAAATCTCTTATCTATGTATCCTATTTGTTTTGTTTCTCGGGAGAACCCTCTGGTCTTGGAGACACAGTGGTTATCACGGAAATGTGCCTTGTAGGGCATCGTATCAGGGACATGAATTGAGCTTGCTGATCATGGATCATCATCCCAGGACCATGCAGAGGTGGGTCTGGCAGTCCATTTCACATAGCAAGTCAAAAGACAGAGTCAGGTGTGTAGCAGGGGTTCTAGACCGAGCCTACGCTCTTCTCTTCTTATAGGTCTGGATAGGCCCAGAGGATGGGGTTGCGGGGAGGCAGCTCTGAGTCTATTTTGTGAGGGACAGAGAAACTCCTGGAAAGAGATTCACCATCTCTAGCAAGACAGTTAGGCAAACAACTTGGGTCCAACATGTGGCTGCCCGACATTGAGACAGAAGTGACGGTGAGTGGCTCAAGGGTGAAGAGTGTCCTCACTCTGCGGGGGACACAAGGCTTCTGCACCCCGGCTATGGTCCAGCAGGCTCAGTGGGCTGTGCAGCTTCGGGATGACCCAGCAGTGGCTTCAGTGGTAAAGCAACTTAGCCTCAGAGGCCTAGGCTGGGGACATCATCTCAAGAATGCAAAGCCTGAACCAAGCTTCCCAGAAACGAGCAATTCTCAGGGGACCTGGAGGTTCCACTTTACCAAGCCAGTCAGAGCCAGAAAAAAGTACTGTCCCTGCCATTATTGTGACTTGGGTTTTGTATCCTCAGTTTGGAGCAGCCCAGGACACCCAAACTGAAACTGTTTATTCCTAGATGTATTAAGAGGGCATTTGTGGGGACAAATGTGTTGTCTTATGAATTTCAATACCTGGGAAGTAAAGGGAAGCAAAAGAATTCCCAACATTCCCATCTTGCCTTTCCAGGTAATTTAACAAGTGGGGCTAAATGCCAGGAGTCCAGTGCAGTGGCAGAGGAGGGACACAGAGGAACCCTGGGGCAGAAAAGGCAAGGCAGGACTGTGAAGGTAACCACTGGAAGGCAGCCCGGAGACAAGAGTAGGGTCCCACGGGAGGAGGACCCGGAACCAACAAAGAAGAGAAAGGCAAGGGGCTGAATGCACTTGATATTCCAAAACTGCTCTGAAAAAATTCAACTTTGTATCTCTACAAGGGAGAAGACAGCCTGTGGGGTTCATGGATACCAACAGCACACAGCACCGGGGTCTCTCTGCCTGCCTGCCTGCTGGAGGAAGCCAGCCATTGCTCTGCCGGCTCACGATTAGGCTCTTGCCTCCTAACTCGGGCTGGAAGCAGAGATCTGAAGGAGCTCATGCTCCAGGCATATTCCCTTTGAGCTCTCATCCCACTGTCCAGCGTCAAACATCTGAGCCTTCAGAAGAAGACAGACTGCCAGGAGGAGTTGGCTGGAATGCTTTAATAAAGCAGGAAGCCACAAAGCCCAGCTAGCAGCCAAGCTCCCAGTTAGTGCTGATTCTTGCCTGAAGCCTGTTCAAATGACTCCCTTTCATTCTTGATGTAGAAAGCAGAACTTCTTTCCCCCATTAATTTCTCTGCCGGGTAAAAAATAGGAAGTCTTTCTTTTCCCGACAAAATCGAAACTTTCTTCAGACATTTGTGCAATAATGGAGCCCAGCTCAGGCAAGGCTCATGGTGGGCCTGTGATTAGAAGCCAGGTACTCACAAATGAGTCCGCTCTGCTCACTGCAGAATTGTTGCCCTTGAAATATTTTCTTTTCCTTCCAGAACAAAACCCTCTTCCTCTGAAAGAGGCAAAGCCATGGAGTCCAAGGCCCCAGTGAGTGACTGGCCTGATATACTTCCATTTCCCTATAGCTTCTGCACAAAGCTCTGCTCAGGAATATCTGTAATATTGAAACTAAAGAAAAAGAATATAAAATATTACAGAGATAAAGGAGATACTGTGTCCTTCCTTCTTCACCTCAGAGAGGAAAAGGCCTATGTCAAGAGTTAGCAATCTTTTCTGTACGAAGACAGTGAATATTTTAGGTTTTATGGGCCCACAAGCAAAACCATGATATTATGGGGATACGTACATAACAAAAGAGAAACAAATATCCCTAATTTTTTTCCAACCATTTGAAAATGTAAAAACCACTTTAGCTCTTGAGGACAATGTAAGAACAGGCAGCAGGCGGTGGGCCACAGTTTGCCAAGCCCTGGCCTATGTCCTGGGCCACTCCACCCAAGGTCCATCTGCCTGTTTCATGTTTAAATGTCTAACTTAAGGAGCTCAAAGCAGAGGAAGATAAGATGCAATGACCTGTCATCAATTTAATTTCCTAACATTAAATGCTTTTGTTCAACCCATGTTCAAATTATAAGCACAGCCAACACATACAGAATTAAATTAACTCCTGAGCCACACCAGCTATAACTGTGTTTTAAAATGTATATAAAACAGGGGCACATGGTGACTCAGTTGAGCCTCCGACTCTTGGTTTCATCTCAGGTTGTGATTTAATGGGTCATGATCTCACGGGTCATGAAATCGAGCTCCACATCTGGCTCCTTGCTCAGCAGGGAGTCTGCTTGAAGATTCTCTCCTTCTGCCCCTCTCCCCCTGCCCCCACATGTGCACACACTCTCTCTAATAAATAAATCTTAAAAAAATTAAATTAAAAAATAAATAAAATATATATAAAACAATTGGCAAACCAGAGTTTTCACCTAAGGAAGGACACTGATTTCTTTGAAAGATCCTAAGTCATGATAATACATCAGGGGAAAGAAATTACCCAGAACCACATCCATAAACCATTAGAATAAAGAATAATAACGAGATAGGGTGATCTTCCTCTTTAGAATCAGATACACTTGGATTCAAGAGCTGACTTGTTCCTCATCACCTGTGTTGCCTTGGGCAAGTTTCCGAACCTCACTGTCTTCTCTGATAAAAAGAAAATAAAACCTATCTTACTGCAGGATTTAAAATAATATCAGGGTCACATTGTAAAAGTTGTAATTAAAAATGGAAATGTATTTTTACCAAGTACTCATTAGTAATTATACAAATTAATTAATTTTTTTAAATAATATGGGAAAAGCAGCAGGCCTATGGGCATTCACTAAATGGGAGCCCTTATTTCCATCAGATTTTTAGCAGTGAGGACACTGGGCAGCACATAGCCTGCATCTTGGCAGGTGAGATGCATTCCTCCCGGATGGAATGTGAAAGGTAAAGTTGGGCAGCCCCACACTCCCCACCAAATATACTTCCCCAGCAGCATCCTAGGATGCCAGAAAGCTCCACGTGTCTCAAGACTTCAGGTGAAGGCATTAAAAACAAACTCCAGCTAAAATCACTGATTTTAATGCTATCTAAATAAGAACTCTTCTTGACACAATCTCATATAATCCTCCCTGAAACCCTGGAAGTTGATCAAGACAGACATTATTACTTCTATTTTATAGGCCAGAAAACAAACAAAAAATTGAACATAGAGTCAGAGAATCTGAGGTTAAATCCCAAATGTGCTATATGAGTTACGTGACCTTGAGCTTATTTGACCTCCCTCAGCCTCGGTTTTCTTGTCTGTAAAATGGGTATTTGGCATTATGAGAGATTTTTATTTGAAATGCCTGACACAGGCATCTGGAACATGGTGGAGGTCAATAAATATTAGTTTAAACTGTATGGCGAGATGACAAAAATAACACTTAAATGGTGTATATTGACGTCAGCTTCTTCAGGCCACTTGTGGCCAGATGCATCAGACAAGATGAGCTAAAATTCTCACAGTCTGCAAAAATGGCTCTCAGGGGGTTGGTAAATTCTTTGAGTCTCCAAATTCACAGAATTGCTGCCAAATCCCAGAGCCTGCTGACCTGTTGGAATGCCTTGGTCCAGTTAACAGACAGTATTGGATTCTCAATATCTCTCCTTTTTTTATTCAAATCTGAAGGACTAACGCTTCTGTATCGTGCTACCCAAGGTGGTCTAATTCCATTAGTGACCTGCAACTCAGAGGTAATACATAAAACAGATGCCTGATCTTCTCCTAGTAATGCCTTATAGAAGTGTATCCAAAAATTCACTTAACAATTCAACACCATTTTCCTGAGCACCTACTACATACAAGTACACATGCTAATGACTCGAGGCTTTTATTTGTGGGACCCAGGCTGCCTTCAGCATAATGAGGTGACACAATCTGATTTTAGGAGGTATCACTCTCATTTTTCTCAGATTGTCTCCTGATGTCCAGTCTTCCACCTCATTTAGATGTCGCTATTTCCCCAAGGTTCTATCTTCAGGCCTCAGCTCCTCTTTCTCAGGCTTCAACTGGCACCTTATGCTAACAATGCCAAATTAGTATTAGTGACACTGACTTCCCTCATAAACTCCCACTATCTATGTCTTTGTAGCTGGCCAGTGGTCCTCCCTCTCTCCTCGTTGTCTTTGTTATTGGCACCCTATCCATAGAGAGGCAGAGCCCTTAGAGATTCCCTAAACTTTCTTCTCTTGACCCCCACAATAGATCAGTTTACCATGTGTGGTCTTTCCTGCCTCTTAAATACCTCTCTGTGTCCTCTGCTTGCCCAGAATGATCACCTCTTACCTGGATTGCTGGAGTGATGTCTTCAGAGGTCTCTGGATGCTGGGGATGCAGCACCGAACACTAGAAACAAAATCCCCTGCTATCTGGAAGCCTACATTCTAGGAGGCAGAGGAAGTTATCACATGGAGGCAGAGACAGAACCAGAATCTGAGGTGTAAAATGTCCAGTCCATTCATTTGTTCCCTCATTCATTCATTCATCCAGTTAGCACCCATTTAATGAGCAACTACTCCCTGTCGGCCACTTTGTTCAAATACTACATACACACACACACACACCCATCAAATACTGATTCAGTGCCTACATCTCCTCCCCACTCCCATAACCTCCAAAAATTGTAAGCAATGTGAATTGCTTAGTAAATATTTGTTGAATTCATAGTATTTGAACAGATGGTTAACTATGAAAGGCTGGGCAGCAAGGCACAGTCTGCCCCTTCAATATGTTCTGATGTATATCAATTTGTAAGGGAAGAGTCAGAAACAAAAGTAATTGCTCAAATAGTAACCGCCATTCTTCAAGTGCTCTTGCTTTGGGAACAGTGGAGCTGCTTACTGGGTCTGATTTGTTCCAGCAAGCAGGGCCCCTGTGAAAGCTGCAGAAGCTTTGTCCATGCTGTTCCTGAGTCCTGAGTGAGTCAGATACACAAACCTTCCTTCTCAGAGACAAGAGCCAAAAAGGACAAAATGAGCCAAAGAGGCTCCTTTGCACAGAAGGCAGGCACCCTGAAGTGCTTGGAATGGTGTGTGGGGCCAGCACCGAGGGAGGTCCAAGTTCTCCACGGGGCCCTAGTCTCTGGTAAAATCTTTCCAAGGGGAAAATTCCTGAAGTTCCATCCCCTTTCTGGAAACTCTGGCACTGAACTCTGCCTGTTCTCAAGGGAGACATTGGTGCCATTGCGATCCCAGAGATCCTCATCTGGGCTTCTGAATCCCTTTCCTGTGGGAGAAGAGTGACTGTGAATCCTCCCAGCCTGAGAGCTCTTTGAAATTGATGGGAAATCCATATCTAATTCCAAATTCCTCCCTAGGGCTCCTCTATTTCCCCCAGAACTATTCTGTCATTCTCTGATTAAGGGACATGTAGCTAAGGCTTACACAGACTGCAGGCAGCCCGGAGGAGGAGCTCATGTATTTCTCTGAATCAAAGGCTCTTAGAACCAGAAAAAACTTAACTGAATGATCCACAAGCACCGTCTATGCAACAGATAAGAAAATCAGACTCCAGGTGTATTAGTCTGCGAGGGCTGCCATAAAAAATGCACAGACTGGGTGGTTTCAACAACAGGACTTGATTTTCTGACAAGTTCTGGATGCTCAAAGTCCAAGATCGAGGTGCCAGTACAATTGGTTTCTTCTGAGGGCTCTCTCCTTGGCTTGCAGATGGCCGCCTTCTTGCTGTGTCTACACATGGTTTTCCCTCTGTGAGCACGCACCTGTGGTGTTTCTTTGAGTGCCCAAGTCTCCCCTCTTATAAGGACACCAGTCAGATTGGATTAGGGCTCACTCTATTAGCTTTGTGTTAACTTAATCCCGTTTGAAAACCCTACCTCCAAATAAAGTCACATTCCGAGGAACCAGAAGATAGGGCTTCAACATATGAACGGCAGCGGGGCGCGGGGGGGACACAATTTGGCCCATAAGCCCAAGCCCCAGGTCCCCCAGACCTTCCCACAGCTATCTCCTTCTCAATATCCAGGTCTCAGGGAAGCCTTCTCTGGCCATCAATTTGAGTGACATCTCCCTCAGTCACTTTGTGTCCAAGACTCTATTTCCTTTTCTTCATAACCCTGATCATTTCTCCCCATGAGAACAGCCACATGGAAGGCTCTAGAAGGGAATCCAAATTCTTTATCTTGGCTAACAAAGCCCTGATAGGATGTAGCCTCTGCCACCCTCCCCAGTGTCACCTCCCTCTCCCTCCACACTCCCAACACCCTGGCCTTCCTTCTGTTCCTCAAAAGAACATCCCAACTTCATTTCCATCTCAGGGCCTTTGCACCTGCTGTTCTCTTGGCCTGACACATGCTTTCCTCAGAGGGCTTCTTGTCATTCAAATTCAGTCATTAAATGACTGTTTCAGAAAGGCTTTCTGTGAGGACCCATTCTAATGCAACCCGCAAGTCACACATAACTGTACCACAGCGGCTGAACTTTCCACACAGCACGTAATACCACCTGATATTTTTCTTGTTACTAACTCATTTCCTTATTAATGTCCAACTCTCCTTCCCCTCCACCCTTCACTCCACACCCAAATATAAATGACATAAGAAGAGCAGCTTTTTCTGTCTTCTTCCCCATCATACCCTCCCTGCTTAGAATAGTGTCTGGTCCATTATAGGTGCCCACAAAGTTTGTAGAATAAGTGATAAAATGAAAGAATAAATGAATAATGCCCTGGAACAGGGTTTGTTAACCTCAGCACTATTGACAGTTTAGGCCACATAGCTCTTTGCTCCATGCTTTGTAGGATGCACAGCAGCATCCCTGGCCTCTACCCACCAAATGCCAGTCATGACCACTACAAATATCTCCAAACCTTGCCAAGTGTCCCCCCAAAGTCACCCCAGTTCAGAGCCATTCACTAGGCTGTGAGCTCCCAGATGAAAGAAACTGTATCAGAAACTATCAGATACCTAATATCTGCATAGTAGTTGCTCAATAAATGTTTACTGACGAAAGATTAGTTTCACAAGTTGCTAAAACTACATCAAAACTGTTCCAGAACCCATTCTTCAACAGGATCTGGCCATTTACTACTTATGTGATCTTAAGTAATTCACTTAACTTCACTAAGCCTCTGCTTCCTCATCTGCTACACAGAAATATCAAAAATTCCTACATTGTGATCCTGCTTTCTAAACCATAAAGGATGACACAAATGCGCTATTATTTATTGATTCACAAGCTGTGCATTTTTACTTCACCTCTTGCCAACTCTTGTGCAAAATAACTTCAAAAGAGACTATTTCCTTCTAATTGCCAAAGCTTGGCTTTTGTATTTACCTGATCCCTTCTCTCTCCAGCAGACAGGGCACTTCCTGTGTTCTGTAAAGTTCTGTCGCTCTCACCTTGTTCCATGTCAGTTTAGACTCATCAAACGAGTTCTTTCATTGAGCTCTTAGGAAAACGTCTGCCTTGGACACTGTTATCACTGGACAACCTGGGTTGTTTGGGATGCTCCTACTTCAGACTTCAGAAAAAGTATGTTCCGCCATAAATATTATCCTTTCTTTGGGGCCCCCTGATGTCCCAGTCTTCACTCAAGCAGCTTCCAAACAGAATTAACCTCTTCCTCCCTCAACCAAAGATACCATCTTCTTCTTATCTCAAAGTTTACCTTGTACCAGAACAGTGGGTGGATCTTCACTTCTAGCTAGACTGTAAGCTTCTTGGGGTGGGTGGGGGAGAGATCCTGGGGTGTTTGAGTAAGGAGATCATAACACGCATCCTACCTCTCTTTGCCACTACAGCCCAGAAGAAAAAAAGAAGTTAACTGTCAGAAATACAGATATTCCTCTGGGAATCTTGAAAATACATGAAATCTGCTTTTTAGATTAGTAAAGACAAGTCGTATTTCCATGAATTCTAAAACAGGATACAATTTACAGTATGCATTTTTTATCAAAGCCAAAAAAAAAAAAAAAAAAGGCACAGAGGCACACAGAAAGACAAGCTATGAGCGCCATCTCATGGAGAAGTCAACCTCGGCCCCATCAGCATATGCCCTTCCATTCTCTGGCCTCACCCAAGGACATTGAGTGAGAGGCACCACTGCCCCTTTCCCTGACACACACACACACATAGACTTGTTGGCCCTGTTGGCTGCATGTCACAGTCAAAATGAGGGCCACGTCTGTCACAGTCAGCTTCAAATCCCCATTCTCTTCTCTAGACCCGAGCAACAGCCCCCAGCAACACCAGGCAAGGTCAAAGGTGAATTTTGCTGCCTGTAGTTTATTCGATGGTGCTGGGATGAACCTGGGCTCATGACACGGCCCCTGGACCACAGAAGCTTAACTCCAACCCCTATAGTATGCTCTGGCCATTCCCTAGGCCCAGGTCCCCTCTCCGTTCAACCTTTCCCTGACCCTGAGCTTTCGAAATGGAATCCGATACCAGTGTAGCTCACATTGTCTCTGCCCTGCTCAGGCCCTCGGGCCATGCTGCCCAGAGCCCTAGAGTATTGCCAACCTCCTGGAACCTTCCACTGCAGCAGGGAGATCTCACTTTCAGACTGGACCTCCCTGTCCAGACACACACCTGGACAAACACACAAGAACTCACCACATCCGCTGGACATTGTGGGGCAGCTGCTCCTGCCGGTTAATTTTCCCCAGCACCTACCTACTAAGTCAGGTTTTCCCTACAGGCCATGCTGTCATAGTCCCAACAGGCCTCACACCTGAGTTCCTATGAGTTCCTGCACATCCATCCGAGTCTAAGACCCCGGTGTGCCTTACATTTGTCCTCTAGCCAGTTCACAATAAGAGAAGACAGACTTGAGGCCCAGAAAGGAAGAATGGGCATATTTGCCCAGAAAGTCATTCGATTCCAGCAAATCAAACTGTCATATAGTGCCTGATGATGAAGTCTTATACATAATCATGAAGAGCAATGCTGGAGCAATGCTGGAAAGGATCACAAACTCAAACACCTCCGAGTCAGGAAGATGAGTGAGTGAATGGCATGGGTCAGGTGTCAGACAATCAAGGGGATGGAAGTACACACCCACTGTGATAGCTGAATTTATGTGTCAACTTGACCAGGCTATGGTGCCCAGATATTTGGTTAGACATTATTCTAGATGTTCTTGTGAAGGTGTTTTTTTGGAGAAGATTTGCATTTAAGTGGGTGGACTTCTTTGGGGCACCTGGGTGGCTCAGTCAGTTGAGAGCATCAGTTGAACAAAAACTGACCTCCCTCTAGCAAGAAGGGACTCTGTCAGCAGACAGGCTTTGAACTCAGACCCCAACTCTTACCTGGGTCTCCAGCCTGCTGGTCTACCCTGTAGGTTTTAGACTTGCCAAGCCACCACAATCACCAATTCCTTAAAATAAACACACATGTGCACACATACACAGACACACACATATATCTTGTTGGTTTTGTTCCTCTGTAGAACACTAATACACCCATCTCAAGGGACCAGCTATTACTCAGACCCAACTAATCCTGGGGACCAAACAAAAATGTGTTTAGACCACGACCAACCAGCCTATGAGCCATCAGTTAGGATGTCTGAGTTAGAATTGAGACAGAACCAGCACTAATCGTTAGCAAAATTGCAGCATCTCTGTCCATCCAACTCAGAGACATCATACCCTCCTGCTCCCATACCCCCTACATGCCCACCCTTCCCATTCTTTCCTTCTAACCATGGGTCTCCCCTCTTTCCTCAGCACTGGTTCAGGAAAGAAAATAGATAGCATAATATTTATACAGACCAGGAACATAATCATCATGATAATCCTGTGTAGTAGACACAATTACCCTCCCCACTTGACAAATAAGGAACAAGCTAAGAGAAGTGCAGTAACTTGCCCAAGGTCACACAGGGAGCAGAAGGGCAGGCAATCAGATCCTGGACGATCTGGGTCCAGAGCTCAAGGCCTACGAAGCTGCCTTAGTGGAGACCTTCTTTAAAAATATCCATTTTTCAGCAACTCAGGCTGGTTTGCTCATCTCCAACAAAGGTGGTAACAGCCTTCTGCTGCAAGCCAGGGGTACTGCCAGTGTTCACCGCATAAAGCAGGCAACGCACATGTGAAACTCATTGGGTTTCTCCAGCAGAATGACAACTTTATCACCACAGCGTAACCGGAACATCCTCCGCACAGCTGCAGCCAGAGCAGTAAATCTGAAACTGAAATTTGATCCTGTCGCAGCCTATTTAAACCCTTCCTGTGGCTTAAGGACCTCCTGCCTCTCCTCGGCATTTGTCCTGAGAGCCAGAATGGGGCTGACTCTTCAGAGGGAGATCAAAGTGGCCGTACCAGAGGGGGAGAGGTGATTCAGAAGCTGGGCCAGGTAAACCATGGAATCTGGAGATTTGAACGAGGACAGGTGACCATCTTCCTACGTTGTTCTCCTTGCTAGTTATGAGGATGGACTGTGGCCCAGCTTCTCTATTCTCTTTGCCTTTCCCAATCTTCCATATGTAATGTGCCACTATTCCCTTTCCAGGAAGATGAAGCCACTGAGCTTTACCCTACATCCCCCAGAAACACAGATGGCGAGAGGTCCTCTATCTCTCCATGGATCTTGTTTCCCATTGTAGGTGAAAGAGTTACTCCCACCCAAGCCCTTTCTCAGTCTAGCCTCCTATGGGACATCACAAGGCCTACAGGTTGGCTCCAGAGTGATTTTTGGCAAGAGAGGGACTAAAGGAGGCCAGGCTTTCTGCCAAATTCTGTTCTTGTGAAAAATCAGTTAGCCCATTCTGACCAGACGTATAAAATAGTCTGTAATAAATGTTTCCTGAAAATGTCAGGGAAATTTTTCCATCTTTACATGCTAAGGTTATAAGAGAGTCATTGAAGCCCAGAATTAGTCATGCAAGCTGCGGAAACCAGATATCTAATCAAGCCAAAAAAACAGCAACAACAAAAAGAAAATGCCCAAAAGCTCTGTTCCCCTTCATCTATGTTCCTTTCTAGTTGTTGCAAAGGTCAAAGATTAACTTCATAAATCTGTTTGATATGTGGAGAGGAGACTGCCACAGAATCTAATTGCCTGGAAAACATGTTTGATGGATATCTTTAGTAACACATGCAGCTTCAGTTAGACAATCATTTCCACCCCCAGAAGGATGCCTGGAAGTCAGAAGAGGGGTGCCAGAAGCCCCTTGGTGTTCTCTGAACCAGGAGGAGTCTGACTCCCTTGTGGTTAAGTAACTGACTTAGGGGGATATAGCCAGTTATGAGCAAAATGAGGTATCCTGATAGGAGGGTCATTTGTCTTTTCCAATTACCAGTTGTCTTCAAACTGGGCTATAGTCACATGATGACCTCACAAGGCATACACAGACACAAACTAGTGTTAGAGGAGGCAAGTTGCAGATCTGCAAGTTTCAAATGGGTAATCTTTTATAAAATTGAGCTGTGTGAGAAAGCACTTGAAGCAGCATGCCAATTCCTTCCCAGCCTCCTTCCCCATTCTTCACCCCTTCTGGGGGGAAAAAAAAAGCGTAATTTTCAGCCATACAAATGATGCGACAAACCCAAAGTGCCAAACAAGGGACAATCCAACATTTTGACATTTGCAGAGCTTCATGAATAGGGAAATATAACTTCTGCCCCATATTTATCATTAAGAGAAGCATATTTCCGATAATAATTCACTCTTATGACTAATATTTATTAAAACATACAGTATATGCATATATGTTACTTTGATCAATTGTGAACTCATAATAATTATAATGATAACTCAATCCGAAAGAAATTTGTTTTGAAACCTAGAGCCTTGGAGTCCCAGGAAATAAATTTTGTTTCAATGTTTAAACATATTTTTGTTGCAGAGAAATGTTACAGGTTGATCAGTAAAAGACTTCCAAACATGAAAATATGTTACAATAAGAGATAATTCTTATTGTGATGGAAGAATAGAAATGTGATTTTTAAGGTAGAAAGATGTGATATAGAATTTCCTGCTTATTAAGTAAAAGCCTATTCATGTGTGTGTTTGTTTCTTTAATTTGATGACAGTGGGCATCACATGACTGTGGTATCTATGCCACTGAATTACTTTAAAAGACTGAAGCATTATTTTATATTCAATATTTATAATATGCTCAATGTTTATAATGTATTAGAAATTTTGTCCTCTGCAATTATTTAAATCTATGAAGAAAAAAACCTTGTCAGTTAAGAAATATGTAAAGGGGTACATAATTCTTCAAAATACTTTTAGGGCATAAAGGAGCAAAAAGCTTCAAAGAACATTGCTCTTTTACTTCCTTTGTGGATGAGCAGTAGAATAGTAATAAAGAAAGAACTCTGGCCTTAGAAGCCTATCCTGCTTTGCCAATATGTCAGTCTGAGTAGGATGTTTGTCAGCAGAGACCAGCTAGATGCCCAGCAAACCCACTTCTTCCTGGGAACACTGCTAAACTACATTTCCAACACTCTACAACTGGGTTAAAAAGAAATCTTTTCTGCACATATAAGTTCATTTACTTGCTTAACAAAATTAAATAGATAGAAATTTGCCTTTTAAAAAAGGACCTTCTCAGTGCCTTCACAATGCTAATATTTAATTAAAACCCTAGCATCCCCCCAAGCTTATGTGCATCTGGGACCCTTTTTCCCAGAGTACATATTTACATGGGCAGATGGCTGATTCCTCCACAGCATCTGAAGATATCTCAGGCTGTCTTCCCTCCAGATACTTCCTGCTGCAGCTCCCTTTGTAATGAATGCTCCTCCATCCTCCCAACCCCTGCCTCCATGGGTCCAAAACTTCCCTGTCCTTCAAGGCCTCCTCTCTACCTCTTTCATGCAGCTGCCCTTGGAGCCTCCCTGCAGGACCCAATCTGAGCCCACCCCACCCTGCTCGTACTGCCTCTGTTAGAGCCCTCCTCACATTCTACCTCGTGTAATTGTGCCGTCACATCCTATCTCCTACGCTAAGCAGTAGGTATCTGAAAGCAAAAACCAAGTATCATTTATCTTTGTAGCTACTCGCCTCCCTCCAAACATTTATAACACGGTACATGCTCAGTCATTGTTTTACTATAATGACTGACACTTCAAAGCATAAATCAACCCTGCTAACTTCTAATGGTCTAACTAATACATATGGTCTGGCTTTTCTGTTTATTGGGTGAGCCTAAAATTTTGCAATAGTCGGTATATACTGGTAGGCCATGTCAAGGCCAAGTTTCCTTGAGCAATCACTGGCAAATAATACCTTGGAATATAGGTGAAAAAAAATGTCATTGCCTCATTACTTTAGCACAATACGTTTTTCACCAAGAAGTAATTTCATGAGTCACAGACCTCTTTCTTATGGCACCAGTAGCCACCTTACACAATGTACTAATGAAGAACTGTCATATGAAGCAGCAACAAAGGAAAGATCAAGTTCTGACCCACGCTGAGTTTTTGGAACAGCTGGGCTCTCTGCAAGCCAGGTCCACATTACCAGGAATGTTTGCTCTGGCCCCAACTACCCAAATCTTCAAAAAAAGGAGCTCACATTTTCCCCTGCCCTTCAATCAGTGTAATGGTTTAACAAATGTTCTAATTCAATAACCCAGTTGGCATGTTCTGAGCAGTTAACTATATACCCAGCACCATCACCTGCACCTGCTAGCTGCTTTTTAAGAAGGGCAATTCTAACACAAATAGTCCTAGAAAGAGATATGCAAAGGGTCTCTGTGACAAAGGCTATTACTAGTCCATAATAACCATTTTCACCTTCCTCATTAGAACGCCCCAATTTTATTAGGGGCAGAAACATACCCAGCTACTATTCTAAATTTCCTGACCTCCTTTTCAGCTATATGTGGCCATGAGACTAATTGTGGCCAAAGACAGTCAGCAGAAATATGGGGTCTTCCAGCAGGATTGATTAATAGGAGGTAACTCAGCCAGGAAGCTCACCCCTTTTGTCCTTCCTGCCATCCTCTGTCCTGGTAGGACTTGGGATGCTGCTGTAACAGCCATCACTCCAATACCCATCTTGAACCTTGAGGTGGCCTTGAGATGGGAGCCTTTGAGCAGAAAGATAGAAGGAGGCTTTCTCACTCCCAGATGATCCTATTAGGACACCACACCAGCCTCATCATGCCCATCTTTCATCTTCTTTAACAAGAGAAGATAAAATATTTAAGATAAACTATTGTTTGATGGTTTTTGTGACAAAGAGCCAAACTGAATTCCTGGCCCTTGAACTTGGCAGCTTCACTGGCCATTGTACCTCGACCTGAGCATTAAAGCAAATTTCAGACCAACACTGTCTGCTCCAGGGGGTTGATTCGACCCTCACTGTGCACTCTATCTAGTTGAACTTGTTCTTCTACCTTGTTCTGAGATTGTTTGTTTTCCCTCCCAACTTTGATAGCTGCTTCAGGCCCTTCAACTAGGAACCACCTGGGTTCACCTGCTGGTTCCTAAATTTTAGCTGCCTTACCAGTTCTTTTCTCTACATGCTGCCTTGGTCTTGGAAAAATGACTTAGGTGAGGAAAACATATAGCCTCCAGCACTACAAAAACCCCATCAAAAAAGTCAGACCTTTTGCCCAGACACCACTTCAGAGGGAGAAAATCTGGAGGTCTCTGGATAGACAAGTGGATGCCAGAGGCACCACATACAGTTATACAAGTGGTACACTGCGCCATTTTAGGGGGTGTCATTCACATGGTATTCTACCATGTGTCTATGCATGGTCTAGGCTGTAGAAGTGGCCCTGTACTCATTGTTTAGTGGGCACAAGTCAGAGTGGAGCTAGCAATGCTGGGTGGGCCCATTGGCTCGTCAGGCAAAGTGTCATCTCCTGCTACTGTGATTCCCTTATTGCTAATAATACCACATCCAAAACACCCAGGAAACTGCCACAAATGATACAGCTGACTCTTACCTGTGCTGCTCTACTTCGGAAAAACTGACTCATATCATGCCCCTGCAAACTGGAAAGAGTCGTGTATGAACAGTTGTAACAGGGACTCTGAAGAAATTCATTATTGCCATTCTTAGCGATAACAATAAAGGCATAATTATCATAGCACATTCATCTGTTTACTCCTTAAATAATTATAACCTACTCTGAAGCAGAAATTATTTATAGTATGATTTAATTGATAGAAAAGGGAAACTCAGAGAAATAGATGATTTTCCTAAGATTTGTTCGCCTGGAAGAGGAGAAGCAGAGTTTAAACCCAGGACCTCCAGTTACAAAGCCAATGTTCCTTCATTAATGTGTTCACGCATTAATGGCTTGGGAGCTAATCATTATTATCATCCTCATTTTATTATTAAGGAAAAATTTTAAGATGGATAGCTTCATGTATTTAACCAAGGAAAACGGCAGAATCTGGACTTTGAGCCCAAATCTCTGGATCCTGGGCTCCTTCCACCACCAGAGTGTTACATTTTTCAAATCACTCTTACTCACATGATCTTCAAACTAATTCATCCAACCCCAATCCCATGGCTTCTTTTGTTGGACTATGGGAAGGCATCCCAAAAGGAGGTGAACCATAAAAAACGAGTCTGGTGCAGATGAGGACTGTCATTCAAGTGCCTCTGCAGGGTCCACCAGCTCACCTTGTGCTCTCAGCAGCTGGCCACTCAGCACAACACCAGGCCCAGGTCCCTGCCCCCAGGGGGACATACTCCACCAGAGAGACCAGAGCCAATCAGTGCAGACTGAGGCCAACCTGAATTCACCAGTAAAGGCTGAAAAGAAAACCACATTGAAACCAACTTGGGAGACACTATCCAGTTCAGAGGAAGAGGCGGCAGAGACCACCAGTGTCTGCCATGGAGACAGGGATCAAGCATGAGAGGAGTGAGTACTATTACCATACAGGCTTGATGGCCCAGGTACGTAAGGACAGAGTCGTTCCTAATGCAGAGACAGGTGAAATACAGTGTGAGCCTCAGAACCATCTCCAGAAAGGTTTGGGACCAGGGCCAACTAGATTGATTTTTATTTATTTATTTATTATTTATTTATTTATTTATTTATTTATTTATTTATTTATTTATTTAATTTTAACCTCAGAATATTCACCACCTGCCCTCTCTTCACTCTTACCCCTATATCCTCCAAACACACAAATTTGCGCGCGCACACACACACACACACACACTTTATTCCTACGAAGTCAGCCTAAATGAGCACACAAAGGTCAGGAAAATCTTAAGAGCAAACAGCTCACACAATGATTATGTGTAGAAGGAGGCATGTGTGAACATGGGACCAGGGTGGCCCTACCAGCTTTGCCTTTGTTCAGAGCTTATTAAAGAGAGAGGATTTTAGAAAGGAAACATTTTTATTGGACTTGACAGACACAGAATCCCAGGCAGGCCAGGAGAGGAAGAGCAGACTCTAAGATCTGAGAGGCCCCTGAAGACTGAAGAGCAGAGTCAGAGCTATCACTCACAAGCAGCACTAACATTTGCTCCAGCCCAAATCCCACACCCCGGCCTGAAGCTAGGACCCAGAGAGCATTTCTGAGCAAGACCAAGGAACAAAGCACAAGAGGTCTCAGAAAAAAATGTAAGAAATTTTCCTGCCAAATCAATTTGTATTGGTCCAGTTCTCTGTCTTTAGAAGTTGTCTTAGAGACATGGCCTTTGTCACCACAGACCTTTAGAAGGTCCTGGTCCAACTTCACCCATCAACCAAACAACCCCAAGGGGAAAATGAGGTCCAAAAAGGTGATGTGACTTGTTCAAGGGTACACAGACAATTCATGGTAGAGTCACGACCAGAAGTCAAAGTCTCAAATACTTGCGAGAAACCCACCTCTTTCCCCCTGAGAGCTGCCACTTAGAGACATCACCCAGATTTTCATGACTGCTCAGCACGTGGAGACTCCCATAGACCAGCGAATGAGACAGTTTTGGATTTGCCTGCATATAACAGAGAAGCTACAAATAAGAGTGCATATTGCTCAGTGATATAAAAGAAGTCAAGAGTAGACAGTCTAGGGACAGTATGGAAGCCATGCAAAGTTGTCTGGGACTCAGGCTCCTCCCAGCTCACCACACCACCATCTCTGGAGTATAGCTGTTGTTCTCATGGCCCAAGATGCTTGCTAGAATCCCAGCTTAGACCTTTGACAAAAGAATGGAGGAAAAGTAAGAAAAAAGATTTGTGTGCTTCCTGTAAGGACACTCTTGAATTTACTCACAAAACTGGTATCACTGCTCAAAACTTCAGTCAATCAAAAGTCCCCTTCACAGCTACAAGGAGACTGGGGAAGGTAGCCATGTAATCATTGGCAATATGCTCATCTCCTTAATGATGCAGGGAAGACAGATATGGGGGACAAGGTGGGTCTGTGCCATACCCAGGGCCAGTCATCTTAGTCCCCAACTGAAGGGAAATGGGTAAGAGAAGCCACATTAGTAAGTCAAAGAAGACTCATGCCCTAATGGCATCTAAAGTAAGAAGAACATGAATTAGCAGCAAGGAGAAAGGAGAGAGCTTTTCATGGAGGAAATCACCCACGCAAAGACCCAGAGGAGGGGATATTAAAAGCTAATGCAGTAGGAGAAATACTTCTAAGATCAATGGCAACGGAGAATAATCTGAGGAGCAAGGTGGGGAGGTAGGTTGGGGGAGGCATTTGTAACTTTTCAAGACCTAAATACCAACACCTAATTTTTAATCATCCAGTCAACCAACATTTATTGAGTACCTACTGTGTGACAAGACCTCTGCCTACTCGAGTAAAAGAATGAAAAAGGCACTATTGGACATCTGGACATCTATTTCCTTCTTCTCCACCAACTCCTACTCATCCTTAACTCTTAGCTTAGCATTGGCAATAGTCATCTTAATAGCTCACCTATACAGAGCACTTACTTATATGCCGGATGCCATGCTGCCTGCTTCATGGGGAGTAAATGACTATTGCCAAAGCTAAGCTAAGAGTTAAGGATGAGTAGGATGAGCTGTATATCCTGGCAAGGCATTTATCTTCTCTGAACCCCAACCACCTGATCTGTCAAATAGGGCTGCTAATGATAATAGTAGCACCTACTTGCTTGGATGGCTGAAAAGATCAAATGAGATACTCCCCATGAAGCAGGCAGCATGGCATCTGGCATATAAGTAAGTGCTCTGTATAGGTGAGCTATTAAAATGACTATTGCCAATGCTAAGCTAAGAGTTAAGGATGAGTAGGAGTTGGTGGAGAAGAAGGAAATAGATGTCCAGACCGAAGGAATAAGATCTGCAAAAGACCTGAGTCCCAGAGCATCAGCAGGAAAGAGCAACAGTGGGGAGCACTAAGAGAGGAGAAAAGCTGGGCCAGCTCAGGCAGGCCTTGCAGGCCAGGTGAAGGCATTTGGACGTTAACCAAGAGCAGTAGGGAGGCATCAGAGCAAGGGAGCTGATGTAATCAGGCTGTCATCTTAGAGAGATCACTCTGACTGCTATGTAGTGAATGAACTGACCAGATGCAACACTGAGGGCCTGTGCCAATCAGGAGGTGGTTAGCTTTGTGACAGACAGTGGTGGCTTGAACCAAGGTATTAGCAATGAAGATAAAATGCATGGATTCAAAAGATATCAAGGAAGTGGGATCTATTAAGACCTGCTCACGGTTATATCCAATTTGACACATGCCCTTGGTACAACCTCTTGAACAATCGAAATCCTGCACAAAGCTTGGAAGTTGTTCCATTATCTGTCACCCTAGTCCCTAGTCCTCATCAGAAAAAAAATGTCACCTAGAGACAGCATAAGTCTTCATCAGCAAAGGGCGCATATAATTTCTAGCGGGTAGAACTAGGTAATAACCAATCTGCTAAAAATGATTCAAGAATTTAGGGGATGCCTGGATGTCTCAGTCAGTTAAGTGTCCAACTCTTGATCTCAGCTCAGGTCTTAATCTCAGGATCATGAGTTGAGGCCCTGCACTGGGCTCCACGTTGGGCATGGAGACTACTTTAAAAAAAAAAAAATTTTTTTTTAATGATTCAGGAATTTAGAAATACACTGCTGGAAGCTGAACCACAAGTCCAGAGAAAAAGAAATCTGTAACAGCCCTCTATACCTAGGGAAATGCCCCATTTCTGGCACTCAAGGCTTCAGGTGAATACTAGTATCAATCTGTATATGGGACGCTATTTAGTGACTCCATAATTTATCCTTCAAAAGAGGGCATTTTTAAGAATGGAGGTAGTCTCTTTGATATTACATCAAGACAAAAGGCAGAAAATGGGACTCTCTGCCAGCCAAACCCAAATCATACACAGGTTGGTTTTCTCCTCTACCAAAGGGTGGAGCGTTCCTATGAAATCTTTGATAAACGAAATGGCATAAAGCCAAGGAGTTTCCATTAATTCATATGGAAACATTTTTGAGCACTGCCAGACCCAAAAATTAACCTCCCTCAGGTTTTCTGATACCTTAGGACACATCTTGCTAATGGATGCACAAAATAAATCAAGATGAAGCACAGAGGCTCACCAGACACAGGTCACAGCTCTGGCGGCTTGAGGCCGACACGCGGCCGCTTGGATCCGGCTGCCTCTGAAACGGCTGCTGCAAAACCAACGCCGAACGCTATTTTCGCTTTTCGCCTTTTGTCGTAAAAGTGAAAATCTTCTTCCGGTTTCTTTCCGTTAGCGAGAACAGGTACTCACGTAGGTCCTTCCTAAGAGTGAAGTGACATAGCACGAACTTCCGAAAAGCAGAGAATACCTGTAATTGCTCTTCTTTTTGGCTGCCTAATATTCACCATCCCCCAACACCCACAACACACACACACAGTTATTTGTGCCAACAGTCCCTAATGTCCTCCTAAGGAATCACTTACCTCCAACGGCAAGTGGTTTTACTGGACTGTCAATGCAGTTTCCAGGAAGTGAGCCCATAATTCCAAGGTAAGCCAGCTGAACTCAGAACTTTGGACTTGGTCAGAAATGGAACAAAACATAAAACACCAGAAAGGGCATAACCACATTCCTTCCATCAGCATCTCCTAGTAAGGCCATTGAAACATTCCTACTTCCAGACCCCTGGTGCCCTGAATATCTGTCCTTTTATGAACCTGTTCTCAAGTCCTTCCTATTGATTCTGTGAGCTTCCTGATGCTATTGCCATAAATTCCTTTTCTGCTGTTAAAAATCCTGATTAATAGAATTACCATGAGCTTTAGAACACATAATTCTGACTCTAAATTTCACATCCGGCATTCACTAACTCTGTGTCTTTGGCCTTAGTTTTCTCACCTATAAAATAATATAACATACCTTATAAACTACTTTTAGAAATAAATTAGATATTACATGCCAAGCACCTGGCTTAGTATCTGGTTCAGAAGTAAGCCACTGGCTAATATTAATTTCCTTCCAACCTTTCTTCCTCTCAGCTAATATTATATAGATTTGGTTTTGATATTTCATGTGACTATTTAGAGCCAGGGAAATCATTAGAATGATTTTAAGTTCATTTAGGTCAAGTTTAATCATGATGTCCAACTGAGATTCAGTTGTGCTCCTAAAAAAAAGTATAAGAAAACAAAATGTAGATGAATGGGACAGATTATACCTAATCTCTATATCAGTAGGGATAGGGTAGGTTATGCTGCAGCAACTAACAACCCCAAAATCTCAGTGGCCTTTAACGACAAATGTTTATCTCTTGCTCACTCTACATTTCCATTATGAGTTGGCTGGGTATCTGCTCCAGTTCATCCTCACCCCATGTATTAGAGAAAAACAAAGAAACAGAACCAATAGAATATGTACATAGAGATTCATTTTAAGGAATTGGCTCACATGATGGTGGGGCTGGCAAGTCCAGTATCTGTGAAGCAGACCAACAGGTTGGAAATTCCGATAAGAATTGATGTTTGCAGTCTTGGGTCTGAATTCCACAGGGTAACAGGCTGGAAACTCAAGCAGGGTCTCTATGTTATAGTCTGGAAGAGAATTCCTTCCTCTTTGAGAAACCTTAGGCTGCTCTTAAGGACTTCAAATGATTGGATGAGGCCCAATTATGGAGGATAGTCTGCTTTACTCAAAGTCTACTGATTTAAGTGTTAATCACATCTAAAAAATATATATATATATATATATCTTCACAGCAACATCTACACTGGTTGTTTGACCAAACAACTAGGCACCATAGCCTAGCCAGGTTGACATATAAAATCAACCATCTACCCAGTCTTAAAAAATCATCCACTATCTCAAATGTTGTCTGTCACTGTGACAAAGGGAAAGAGAACATGGCAAACCACACTAGCTCTTAACATTTTCAACCAGAACTGATACATACCACTTTCACTCCCATTTTATTGCCCACAGCAAGTCACAGAGCCATGCCTAACTTTAATGGAGTTGGGGAAGTATAATCCTACCATAGCCCAGAACAGAACCAAAATATTTATGAGCAGCCTTAATGAACACCACAGCTTTATAATCTCATCCCCTTGATTTTTTAAAAGAATACCATTGCCCTTGCTCCTTTCCCTCCTAAATTTTCTGCCTTCAGAGTACACAGAGATCCCCTAAAGGAAGACAGGACAGGGACAACCATTAATATAAACTCATCTCATTAGACTTCTTACCACAGGGTTCTCAGCCCCTGAGAGTCCGGTCAGAAAAGGGTCCAGGAGGTTTTAGATTGTCTACTGTGAGAAGCAGTAATACCTCTTACTCTGTACCATTCTGAAATCTTCTAGTGCTTTGAAAATCCTATAAGAAAGAGGGTCATATTTCTTGGCAGAAATGGGACAGATGGGAGAAGCATCTAAGTTATGATTTCTGAAAGGATTTTCAAACATCTTTATCCTGCTCTAGGACTTATGCCAGATTTCCCTCCTGCATTCATCTAGAGGAATTTTCATAGACAATTTATATGAAACAAGGATCTGTCTCTTGGTGCACAGTCAGCTCAGAAGTAGCCTCTTTCCCACCTTCTGCTTCCAAAAAGTAGATTGGTTGATTTATTTTATTCTGCTGAGGCAGCCAAGCCTAATTAGCATCGTTGGTTTCAAATAATCTGTGCTTCTCTTTAAAAAGAAAAAGAAAAAGGTCATCTTGTTACAAAATGTTCGCAAATGTTGAGCTAATCATTCTTTACTTGACCCCCTTGTTGGCAATAGGTGACAATGATAACCCCCTGAGGAGGGTAGGTAGAGCTGATTCTGGTGCCAATGATAACATGGCAATGACGTCTCCACTCCATAGGGGTGCAATAAGGATCGAATGAGCTAATGCTTGTGAAGAGCTCAGCACAGTGCCCAGCTGCAACCACGCTCAGTGGACGGCAGATGTTCTTATGGGCAGTTCTGCTGCTTTGCTGCAGGTGGGTGCATGCTCAGGGCTCAGCCCCTAGAGGCAGATAATCCAGAGTTTGATTCCTGACTCAGCTGCTCAGTAGTCATGGGACCCCAAGCGTGTTACTTAAATCTATGCTTCAGTTTTCTCCTCTCTAAAATAGAAATAAGCATAGAAAATACCACATAAGATTATTGTGAGGATGAAAAATGGATATAAACAAAGCACTTAGCATAGGACTGGCCCAGCCTATGTGCATAATAAGTGCTATTAGCCACAACTAATAAGAAAATCAAGGCCCGGGCGCCTGGGTGGCTCAGTTGGTTAAGCGACTGCCTTCGGCTCAGGGCATGATCCTGGAGTCCCAGGATCGAGTCCCGCATCGGGCTCCCTGCTCTGCAGGGAGTCTGCTTCTCCCTCTGACCCTCCCCCCTCTCCTGCTCTCTCTCTCTCATTCTCTCTCTCAAATAAATAAATAAAATCTTTAAAAAAAAAAAAAAAAGAAAAAGAAAATCAAGGCCCCAACTGGGTTGTGGCCCCCCTGCTCAGTTCTTTTCAAAACAACATTTATCCTTTTAGGGGCAATGGCTTTCAAACTCAGCCCAAGAAGCATAGGTCCCCCCCCCAGAGGAGGAAGGGGAAAGAGAGACCATACGGCTTCACTCCTCCTATAAACAGAGAAGTTCTGCTTTTATCTGTTCCAGAAACTGATACTGCACACAATTTCATCACTGAAAGGGTTCTACTTTGGAAGAGTATTTGAAAATCTGTTCTCTATCACACCTCACCTTCTCATGCTTGGGTCAGATGATCAGAAATGAGGAAAACAGAAATAATCATTTATTCTTGATTCTTGTATTTGTTCACTTATTTATTCATTGTTTTCATTCATTCTTTTGTGCTTTTTTCTATTTGGCCAGATCCCCAGCTAGGCCCCAGAGTTACAGCCATGAGCAAACAACACAGTCCTTGGGGTCAAGCAGGCCACTTTCCAGTGTAAGAGATAGACAAGGAAACAGGCCGTGATGCCCAGAGTCAGGAGAATCATGATGTAGACATGTATGTGGTACTGAAGGAGAAGAGTATCCAAAAGTCTTTGGGGTCAAGAGAGACTTTTAGGGAGAGAAAGCCTAAGAGTATATGGGAGAAAGAGAGGCAGCACATTTTCTAGGTAGAGACTCAAAGGTGAGAAAGAACACAGTAAATTTAGGAAATGCAGGCCGACCAGCAGTTGTGAAGGCCAACAGGTAGGACACAAAGGAGAAAAGAAGTACTTCCAAACAATGAGCATCCAAAACCCAAGACCAAAGTCCTCCCATCAGGATGGGCGATTCCTTTGCAGCAGATCAGGTTATAAATTCACTTAATGACTTCAGCCAAGAACTTGGCATCCCAACATGTCCCCTCCAGGGAGTAGTTTCTTGAAAGATTCTTAGTCTCTTTAGCAAAAGGACATTCTTTGGCTGCTAGGTTTTAAAGGCACATGCTGGGAACAGACCAGGACAGCCACTCTGGGAGAACCTTACCTGAGGAGACATGGCTGCAACTGACACAGCCTTCCCTCGACTGGGGCCAGTTCCTGAATGAAATCACTGAGCCATTGCAAGGCCTTTGCAAGACTTTCAAAGGTGAGCTCTTCCCAGAGCACAGACCAGGGCTGAGAAATGCAAAATTTGCTGGATGAATCCAAGCTTCTCCAAGCAGGTGCGACAAGTGTAAATGTTCTCAGATTGTGAACGAGGCCATGACTAATTCTCACTTCATACACCCAGAATCCCAGCCAAGAGCCAAGAGGTTCACTTCTTCCTGTATCTCAGTGATGAGAAAATGCAGGCCACCCCTCAGGAAAGAACCTGGGCATGATATCAAGGTGGAGATGCATTGTTACCTTAATGGTGTTGAGGTAATAATAATTACAATAATAGTAATAACTAACATTTACCAAGCACATACTCTATGCCAGGTACTGTAATAAGCACTTAACATAAATTAAATTAACTCATGTCAGGAACTCCATGGAGCCATTAATACCACTACCCCAGGGGCGCCTGGGTGGCTCAGTCAGTTAAGCAGCTGCCTTCGGCTCCGGTCATGATCCCAGGGTCCTGGAATTGAGCCCCATGTTGGGCTCCCTGCTCAGTGGAGAGCCTGCTTCTCCCTCTCCCTCTGCCTGCCACTCTGCCTACTTGTGCTCGCTCTCTCTCTGTCAAATAAATAAATAAAATCTTTAAAAAAAATACCACTACCTTAATTCTACAAAAAAACAAAAAGATGTCCAGAAAGGTGAAGGGTAGGTAGATGTAGGAAGCAAAAATTACAAAGAGTTTGCAAAAGCTCTAAAACAAAATAAACAATATCCATATGTAAAAATACTAGCATTTTTAACAAAATTGACTGCATAGACCTCAGATTACCCATCACACACAGAACTACCCAGAGGCACCTGTAGCATATCAAGGCAACCTGTGCTCAAATGGGCAACTATGAAAGCCATGAGAGAAGTTCAAGAAAAATGCTTTGGCTTTCAGAGAGAATCTACTCAGCAAGAGGGTTTTGGGGAAGGTTTTAGGAAAGAGGTGACCTCTGAGATCTTGAAGAACTGACAAGACATCAGTTCCAGGTTAAGGGAAAGTGGGGGGGGCGGTGGAGTAGGTCCCAGGAAGAGCAGAAAGTGGATTGTGGATAGAGGCATGGTTCCAGGGGATTCCAAGTACACCCTCAGATCCACAGGAGGGTCTGAAGCCCTCTCCCACCTCATCTCGGCTTTTTATTTATTTCACACATTGAGCTTTTACACGCAACTTCATTTGAAGAAACAGTTCCATTGATCTCCATTTTCAGACCATAGCACCAAAGGTTAGGGAAAATATTGAGGAGGAAGGGAATGGTAGGTTGGAGAAAGAGCACAAAGAGCTTCAGTCTGGACATTGACCCCGGCCCCCAACACACACACCACCGTCTCCATTCCCTGCCCTCAGCAGACGTCACTAGTGGAACTTATAATTCCTTCCCGCTGTTCCCAGAGACTCAGAATCCTTCCATAACCAGCACCCCAGACATCAGAAGTGGCCCATGATAGAGCTAAGCAAGCGAATGTGGACTTTTTTCTGTAGACAACAGAGAACTCTCTATTTTTGAATCATTGTCCCTAAAAGTTCCTCCACTTCTAAACAGTGGTATTGCGATGGGGCCAAGAGTCTGTGGCTAGGCCCCACTTGTAGGCAGACCTCATCTCAAAGAAACCTGCTCAGGTGACTTCCTCGGTTCCCTGAGCTTCCCTCCGACAATAAGCTCCAGATCCACGGGCAATAAGTTTGTCAATGGAATAAGAAGTGAGAGAGGGCTTTCACAGTGTCACAAGACCCACCCAGGTGTGATTCTTTCCATTAGCACACAGTGTGAAGTATTCCTCAGTTTATTACACTAGTACCAGGAAATTTGGGGATCCAGGAGTGGAGGGGAGTAAGGGCATCAGCCTCATAGTCCAGAGATGGCAGGTGATGGAGTGATGGGACCCCCTTTGGAAGAGGGGTAGGAACCAGGGTCATATGAGCAGTAAGAAAAGAGAAGGAACTGTATTAATACAAACTTCTACTGTTGTGGGCACTTGGGTGGCTCAGTTGGTTAAGCAACCGACTCTTGATTTTAGCTCAGGTCTTGATCTCAGGGTCATGAATTCAAGCCCCACATTGGGTTCCATGCTGGGCATAGAACCTACTTTAAAAACAAAACAAAAGCTTCACCTACTCTTCTTGGTAGAAAGAACAGGTTCTGGAGATATAACTTTGCTCTGCTATATATAGCTGTGTGTTTGGGCAAGTCACGTCACCTCTCTGGGCCTCAGCTTTCTCGTTTATACCATGGAGTAATCATTTCATTTCCAGGGAACATTTGTTGCTTATTCCCCTTTCTTCTGTCAAGAGCATTAGAATTTGCTTTGGATACAGCCTTGAAGGACCTGCACATCAAGATGCCTCAATATTCCCCTCAAGACACTCAACAGTCAAGGAGTGTCATATGCTTCAGGCTGGGCCCATCAGACACCTTCACTCTAGAATGGGGATCCTAAGCAAAGTAACACACTGAAAACAGCGCAAGACAAGGTAGAGCAAAGGCAGAACCCTGAAGAGACTGCTCTTTCATTCCTATTCTCTTGTCCCAGAGCAGCTCTGGGTCCTGTCACTTTGGGCCCCCACCAGTCCCTTTCTAAAAAATTCCTCTCAATTCCCAAGTGAGCCAGAATCACCAGGAACCCTGGCTGATACAGGAAGTGTCGAATGAGGAGAGATTGTGTGAGAAAGTGCTTAGAGAACGTTAAGAATTTAGACAATGCTAGGTGGTGTTCTCTAGAATGTTCCATAGCATCTACTACCTAACAGTTTCATTACATGATTATTGAACCAAGTTTGCTGAGTGTGCCCCCTGTCCTTGGACACAATCTTCCAGGGGTTCTTTTGGCCTTTTGTGTTCTCCTGGACAGAGCTACTCATCATTTCCCCTTTGTATCATCTGCAGGTCACAGAGCACTGAGTCACCAGAACATCTTTATCACACAATGGTCAAAACCCTCTGTCTCTTTTCTCTCTGCTTTACTTCCTTTATTCCAGACACTTCCTTGGCAGACTAATGTAAAATGAAAGGTCACGGGGGAAAAAATACTTTCACCCTCAGTTCACAACAAAAGTCTGTGGGGTACTGAAAAGAGTGATGACCAGATGCCTGTGGGTCTTTGTTACTAATCGGCTGTGTGATGAGGCAAGTCATTTGTCCCTCCGGACTTCAGTGTTCTCGTCTGTCAAATACGAGCTTCTAGTGAGAAAATCTCTAAAGATTCCTCTAGAGCTGAAGGTCTGTGAAATGATTTGGCCCCACCTGGCTTTCATGCCCCTTCATCTTATGTGCCCCATCTTCAATGCAAAGAGACCAGGAACCCCTTCTCTGCCTGGGCCATTTTGGATCCATGCCAGTATTTCTAAAACCTCTTTAAACCCTAAAATACTAAATAAGTTCCACTGAGAACATTTACCTCATTCTTCCTCAAGGAAAAGATCATATCTTAAAAGAAATAAAACCTTTGCAATAAAAACTGAACCAAATGATTTAATTAGAGATCACAGAAAAGAAATATAGAAAAAAAAATCAGATTTTATTACAGAAAACATATAACTGAGAATCTTCCCAAATGCTGGTAGCATATTTGCAAGCTGTTCAAAATGAGAAACAGTGCTCCACAGCACAGTGTTGAGAAATAATAATAAAATGAAACTGTCCAACGTTTCACAAATACATCCATTCCTGTAAGATGCATTGTCAAAATAGATCATTCTATCTGTCTCAACAAGTCAGCCTGCCCTGGTGAGAACTGCATTTCCAGTTCCTGTTGCCGTAGAAAAGGAAGCACTAAGCTTTGAATGGCCTCACACTGAACTATCGAAGTGGTTAGGGCCCCCTGATTTGAGAGAGAGAGAGAGAAGAGAACAGAAGATGAAGTACCCGTCATTTACGAGATCTGTATTTTGGGATTCCCTGTATGAAACCAGAGTAGCCTCATCACCAGGTTGCAGCCCTTCAAAACCCATCGTCTCTGCTCCTAGGACAAACCCGTATGTCAGCACCGCAGGACCAGCCAGAGTCCAGGAACGGCTGTGGGGTGGAATTCGCTCCCAAAGCCCTGACTAACTGTAAAAGCTGCCATCAGACGAGGAGAAAGGAGAACCACAGCTGTGCAGGGATGTGAGCTCTGAGGTTGGCCGAGCCAGTGCTGACCCCTCCTGAGGGCTGTGGGCCTGACTGCATTACCTATGGAGGGCAGGAGAGGTTTTTCCTTTACATTTGGGTCCCCCTAGTGGAACACTGGCTGGGTCTCTTTAAAGGAGGCATGTGGGAAGATGGAACTGCCCCGGAAAGCTCAAACCAGCCGCCAAAAACTTCTGGCTGCCTTTCCCACCACCCAAATGACCCATCAACACATAATTTGTTCCTGCTGTTTACCCAGCAACAGAGGGCAGGGAAGTGCAGGAGGAATGGGGCATCACCCCTTTCTCTCAAGGTACTCATAATGTGGGGGAAAGGGACAACAAGGCTAATAAACATACAATGACCAGCAAACACTATTACTCATAACAGCAGATGTGTAAGGAGGTCACATTATGACATAACCGTTCAGTGGGAGAGCCTCGAAATCAGACTGCCTGAGTCCCTATGCTGGCTCCTCTGCTCGCTATCTCAGTGATCTTGAGCTTGTTCATTCAACAGATACATTCGGAGCACTTAATATATACCAAGTACTGATCTAGGCACTAGGGATACAGACAAAAAAAAAAAAAAAATTTATTCCAAAAAAAAAAAATCCCTGCCTTGTGGACCTTGCATTCTTCATCTGTGAAAAAATGATGTTCAAAGCACCTATCCCAGAGGTTAAATAAAATAACCTTAGCACCTAGGCCTGGCACAAGATAAAAGCTCAGTACTGCTTACTTTTGTTATCATTCTATTTGTAGACTCTGGAGTCTATATTTTGCTTCAGAGTCCTTCCGAAGTTATAAGTCAACGGGGCAGACATCCTGGGCTGGAGTCGAAGCAGCTCAACTTCTAAGTAGCCCTGAACCCTAGAGAAGGTGCTTTTGACAGCCTGAGCAACACTTCATCTCCGGAAGTGCTGATGTGATGGGTCAAGCTTTCAGACTCTTCTGGGCCACATTTAGTGGTTGAGGAGTTCCCTGTGTATAAATAGATTGTGCATCTGTCTGTCTGTCCAGCTCACTTAATCCCAAAGTCCCCGCTGTCTGTACTGGTTATGAGTCCCAGTTCCATTGTTCCTCTCATCACATGAGCATGCTGGTCGTGGTTCCTGCTCCCATGAGAGTGGACATAATGAAGTAAGATCCCAATGTATAGATTTGAAGTCATTCTGCAGTAGGAAACCCCACAGGCCTAAAGCCCAATGTGTGAGCTGTAACAGAGCTTTGCTGGAGAGGACTGTCCCAGGAGTCACTATCCCAACTAACAACAAGGTCATATCATTTGGATATCTCTCACCTTCAGAACCTCACAGGGAAGAGGAGTAATTGCATTGGCAGGGCAAGATCTGGCATTTCTGGGTCCTACACTCAAACATCATTACACGTTTTTAAATCCTATCTTTAATCTTAAGAAAGGAATTGGTCTCCCTGAGATATCTTGAGTCCGTTTGAGCCTTTATACTCTAAACCCATTGTTAAGAGACAGAGGTCAGGCCTATGGCAAGAGAAAGCAGAAGAAAGGGGTAGAGAGCATGATTGTTTTCCAGGGTAGGTTAACATTAGAAACTGGCATAAATGCAGATAGCTTTCTGTATATGCTTAGTAAAAATTAAAATATGAGTCAAAGAGGGGTGCCTGGCTGGCTTAGTCGGTGGAGCGTGCGACTCTTGATCTCAGGGTCATGAGTTCCAGCCCCATGTTGGGAGTGGAACCTACTTAAAAAAAAAATGTGAATCAAAGAGTAAAATGCCATTGAAATCAGAAATCTAAACTCAAGACCTAATTCTGCCTTTGTGGTAGACAATAGAGCTACTCACAAGTGTTCCCATTTCTCTTTCCAGGCACATTGGGGAGATTGCCCTTCCCTGCTCCCTTGAAGTTAGATGAGGCCATGTGACTTTGACCAATGAAATGTGAGTGGAAACAATGTGATTCATTACCTGGCAAAAGCATTGAAGAACATGATTCTCTATATTCTCTTTTCTCTTCTGCAGCAACTGCAGAAGCATTGCTGATATATTTGAAAAGCCTGAGACTCTGAGCCATCACATGGAGGACAGCTTTTCCAGCAGGTTTCCCAGACCCTCAGTGGATTTTACAGAAGAAGTAAATTTTTATGTTGTGAAGCTACTGAGATTTTTAGGGTTATTTGTTACCAAGCATAACTTAACCTATTCTGACTGATACATCCTCTTACTAACTG
Organism: Leptonychotes weddellii; assembly: GCF_054177405.1. NCBI lineage: Eukaryota > Metazoa > Chordata > Mammalia > Carnivora > Phocidae > Leptonychotes > Leptonychotes weddellii. Next base: position 155,614,089 of record NC_138372.1, read on the forward strand.
TATGATTTTAAGTAAGTTACTTAACTTCTCTAAAGCTCAGTATCCTCATTTGTAAATGGGGCTAATAATAGTTCTTAGCATCCCTGTGAGGATTGAGTGTTAAATGTATCTTCCAGAACTTACTAAACTATTAAGCATTATACAAATTAAATAAATTAACTGAACACTCCTGTTGTGCAGACACCATTCTAGACAAACAGAGATAAATAAATGAGGTCTCTACACTATAGGAATTCACAATCTTTGTGTAAATCACTGTGCTTGTTCTCTGAGTATCAAAAGTGAAAATACAATCTTGGTAAGCTCATGGTCTCAGAATAAAAAAAGACAAGAGGAATCCCTCTCTCCCACCAAAGAATCAAAGGAATAGAAGTGAATGGTATCATTCTGTCTGTTTTATTCAAACCTACAAAAAGATGCACAAATGACCTAGCAGCTGTCTGCAAAATATGCAATTATCCTTGAACTCCATTCTCTATTTTTACCTTAATCTCATTGCTTCTTTTTCTCAATATGTATCTTTAACCTGGACCTCTTTGGCAGGATTCAGGCAGGCAATCCTATCAGTTTGACACTTCCACCTGGATGGTTAATATCATCTCTAGCTCAAGTAACCTAACACCAAGCTCAGCATTTTACCCTGAAATTCTAGCTCCTCTTCCTCCTCTGTTCCTATACACCCAGTCTTTGAGATTAGAAAACCCATTGCCATGTTTAATTTCTTGCTTTCCATATCCCAAGTCCAAATAATTTTCCAAGTCCTAAAAACATCATCTCCAAAATCTTTTGCTGAGGGTGTCTGCCTTTCTATGCCTACCACCAGACACATTTCTGTACTATTGCCAAAAGGAAAGAGTCCCTTGGGAGGGCCTGGCTGGCTCAGTCAGTGGGGCATGCGACTCTTAATCTTGGGGTTGTGAGTTCGAGCCCCACATTGTGTGTAGAGATTACTTAAAAATAAAATCTTTTAAAAAAAAGAAGAAACAGGGGCGCCTGGGTGGCTCAGCCGTTAGGCGTCTGCCTTCGGCTCAGGTCATGATCCTGGAGTCCCAGGATCGAGTCCCGCATCGGGCTCCCTGCTCGGCAGGAAGCCTGCTTCTCCCTCTCCCTCTCCCCCTGCTTGTGTTCCCTCTCTCGCTGTCTCTCTGTCAAATAAATAATAAAAAAAAAAAAAAGAAGAAGAAACAGTTTCACTTTAGTGTGCTCTACATTCTTCTCTAAGAGCAGCCTTGATCTTCTGTTATAAAATCTTTTAATAATTTTCAACCTCCTGCTAAATTAATTCAAGCAACCCATCAAACTCAAATTCCCTCCACAATCTATTCCTGACAATGTTTCAGGAAATATTTTTCAAGTACCTTGTGTGCCAGACCCACCCATTGTCTAAGCCCCAAGGATACAGAGCAAGACTAGTCCCTACCCTTAAAGAGCCTATAGTGTCCATGGCAACACACCTCTCAGATCCCCTTGGAGAGAACTTGCTGCAAGGAGCATAGTTGACAGCCCCCAGCTGCCCTGCTCCATGGATACCATGAAACCCACTCCATGGGTGCTCCCAGCCAGTGGCTGAGCATAGCTGGGGTACCAGAGCCAGCCCATTTCTACCCAGTGTGGGGTTCTCCTAATGGGTAACTTTGGTTCAGCAGCTCTCCATTGGCCTGGCCAAAATTCTCTTGGAACCATGCTATGGTCTTTGGCTTTTTCTACCCATCCTTCCCTCCCTCTCTCCTTTCAACCTGTAGTGATGGATATTGTGTGAGGCAAGCAGGCACAAAGTGATATAGAAGCATAGAGGAGGAAAACCTCAAACTGAATCCAGGGAAGGGGAATTTCAGGGAACACTAGGACATGAGACCAGGCTGAACCATGAAGGATGTAAAGTTGATTTCATTTGCCTCCACTTTGTTCCTAGTACCCTACACTCAAATTTAGCATACAGATGAAGAGTCTGAATTTTTGTTCCATATACCCACAAATTTCCTCTACCATCACTGGCATTTTGAGGGAGCAATAAATAGCTCCATGTTTCCACTTTGAATTCTAAATTAGAAAATAGGAGTTCCAGGTGGGGGTTCAAAATATTCCCTCTATTACTAAAAAGATGGGAGGATGAGACTTCCTCTGAGAGCCAAATGGACCTGCTGGCTGGACTCTGCTCCTTTGGGATCTCCTGAGACCACTGCTAGACACTTTAGGTTTTGCTTCCAGAAGTTTCTGAAATGGGTTAGAAAAAAACATGCATGGACTAAGTGAACTAAACGGACTTATCCATCCTAATCCAATCAGCTGAGGTGGTTAGGGTAAACCTTCCCACAGGAGAACCAAGAGGAACACCTGCTCCCTGAGGGAAGTTCATTCCCAAGGGGAAGAAAGGTGAATATGATTCAGACACACCCAGTCCATTCTTTCCACAGCTCCCAATCAGATAAGTCACCCTACCTCCCCTGCAACAGAGAGAGAACAGAAATCAAATTGAATTTCTTTAACACAGAAGGAAACATCAGAAGTGGGGAAGAAATGTTCTTCCCTAACTTTCTTTAGCTTTTTGCTCTCAACTCAACCTCCTTCATTGTTAAGACCATGGTCAACTACAGTGTAGCTATGGCCCTCAGAAGGAGATCACCATAACATGAGGCTGTACCTTCAGTACCGAACGCCACTCCTGGGACCACAGATGAGTGGTTTAGACATTGCTTCCAGAAGGCTCTGAAATGTATCAGAACAGAACCAAAATTCAATCAACGCCAGACCCAAGGCTAAAAATTCCCTCTCTGTTCCATTTTCCAAATCACAATATGTGCAGTCATGCTGTCCAACACAGCATATCCAAGATTCAACAATGAGATTAGATGACAACCTTGTAACGCACCAATAATGAACTGCATGAAGACACTCACATAATGAATGATTACATCCTAGAGACATCCCATAATCAAATTCTTAGAATAAAATACACATTCAAAAATCAAATCTTCCTTTAAAAAAAAAACCAAATTCTCCTGAAAGTTAACTCAAAAAATGTTCAAATCCAAAGGAATTAATATCCAAAACCAAATTGTTTTGTCCTTGGATGTTAAAAGCCTCATCTTGCTTTCTATTATATAGGGCACATATATTTCCAGCACTGACATGCATCTGTCACCATGAAGACATTCGATAACATTTTGTTTCATAAAAAAAAAAAATTTATGGGCGCCTGAGTGGCTCACTTGGTTGCGCGACTGCCTTCGGCTCAGGTCATGATCCTGGAGTCCCGGGATCGAGTCCCGCATCGGGCTTTCCTGCTCAGCAGGGAGTCTGCTTCTCCCTCTGACCCTCCTCCCTCTCATGCTCTCTGTCTCTCATTCTCTCTGTCTCAAATAAATAAATAAAATCTTAAAAAAAAAAAATTTATGAAGTGAATAGGTATCCACTGTTAAAGAACCAACCTAGCTAACTTCCACAGCAAGGTAAGAACAACCAACAGAATGGTAACCGAATGGTATTTCTGTTGATCCTTCTCTCATTAAATTTAATTATTTTAGGAACTGCTTCTTTGATTATAATCACTAGCAAATGAAGCCAGGCTGCTTAGCATAGCTCCTGGCATATATTAGATATGCAGTGTTATTTGGATTGGACTCTAATTTCACAAATCTTATATTAGGTAGAAGCAATAAGCATGATCAAAACCTTTTGCCATCTAGAAAGCTAAATTACTTGCTTTTCACTTTTGCAGCTCCAGGGGGCAAGGTGGGTACTAATATTTTACATCAATACCCAAGAAAATAAAGTCAGAGGCTTTTGCTTCTGCCTGATCCTTTCCTCAGGCCACCTCTTGAGCTTTTGTTCTGCCCCATCTCCCTTGCCCTCTGAGCAGTTTGCTCCTCACTGGCCTCATCCCTCTGCCCTGACACCCACCAGAGAAGGAGCAGACGCTCATCTTGGCCAGTCATGCTTGGCCACAGCAGGCATCCTGGTCCTCTCTCCACTCCCTGCAGCCAGTGCATGCCCAGGCATTAGATCAGGGAACCCCAGGAGCTAAAACAAACCCTTCCCAAGTCAGTCGGATATAGGCAGTCCTCCAGAGAGTCAGTCACGACATTCTGGCACCTTCTGGTCTTCTCCACCCAGGAATCCCCACTCACATACCACACTGCCCCCTCCAGTGCCCTCAGATCCCTGACTGCACACCTGCTCTTTCCCCATTGCTGTGGATAAACCCCGCCACCTCTGCAATGCCTGGTCAAGGCATCTGTCCTTCCATCTTGCTGGCTGGGCTGCCTTCTTGAAGAGAACAGTATAAACTGAGAGCAACAACCATGGGAAGCGTCTCTTCTCCGCAATAGGCATGAGCTCCCTCTGTTTCAGGAGCTCCACGCTCCCACCTGTGCTCCAGCCATCTCTTCTCCCAAAGCACACCCTTGCCTCCTTTTTCTAGCAAACTCCCTCCATCCTTTGCCCAGTCTTTCCATCCTCTCCTCTAATCCCAGTACCGTTTCTACTTCTCCAAATGCCTAGGGTTGACCAGAGAACCCCTCCACTGTAATCCCACAACAGTTTGCATTTATATCTTGATCATGTTCCTGGATGGAAATTTTGAGATGGAAATTCACATGCAGAAAGTTTATTGGGGGATGCTCCCAGCATCGACACCTAAGAAGTCAGGACTGGGCAGGGTGAGAGGCTGAGCTATGATACAGTCACATGAAAGCTTCAGCCCAACCCTACAAGGGCTCTGGAGATGAGCTGGCCATTCAGAGTTGTCCCCCTTTGAAACATGGGGGCCAAGCCTTTGTAGCTTGTATTGTCCGTTCGTGGGCTGCCCTTGGAGAGAGAACATGATCTTGAGTGAAGCTCCTTTCTTTCACCAAAGGCAATTCTTGGAGAGAGTCTCAACTGAGAGCCACCAGCAGCCAAGAAAGAGTGCCCAGGTCCTGGAGGGAGAGCTCCATAACTGCACTGCATCCACCTCACACTTACCATGTTAACGTGCAGCATCTTCACTCTTCCTTTCATTCCACAAATATTTACCAAACATGCAAGGCCCTGGAGAGGCAGGAACTCTCACTGGACTGGCAGTCCATCAAGAGCAGGAATCATCGTTTTTCTCTCTGCCTCTAGGGGGCTTATGCCTGATATGTAATGATCCTACAAAAAAATGGTTGCTGGATAAATGAATAACAATGGGATTCAAGAGGGTCGGGAAAATAACACTTCTTTCCCCACCAAGGTTCAAAATGATTTGAGAGCTGGACGAGATCAGACCTAGGGAAGCTGAACTATTACCTTTATTACTAACAACAGGTGCTATTAGAGAATGGAGATGTAGATGTGGGAACATATAAGAAATATGAAATAAGCAAAAAGAAAACCCAGAGTTGGGCAGACTTTTCCACGTAGTCCTGGGCAGTATTAGAAAACCACAGGCCTGCCCCCAAGCACATGGGAGGGATAAAGAATGGTGATCTTCAGTGAGATTCAAAGTGGGAAAAGCTGAGCTGAGAACAACACCCCGTCAGTTCTCCCACAATTTATGATGAGGAATAAGTCACCCTCCTTGCAAGGAAAGAACAGGGAAAGGCCAGAGTATTAGCCTAGTGATACCACCTCCATAGGGAAGATTTTACCCCTAATATATAGGTACTGAGCTGACCATACACTGAAGGCTTTCTAGTCTCTGATTCCAGTTATTATGAAAGCCAGTTTCATCCATGACCTTCCCATTTGCCTGAACCAGTAATCTCCCTTGCTGGTAAGCCAATGCTGACAGGGTTCACCTGCAACCTTGAGTTCTCATAAAGATAAGAACTCTTAAAAAAATGTAAACACTAGTAATAGAAATTCATACTGTTGATTAGTTCAGGCTTAAATCCATGGGTAGTGAATTTGGAGTCAATAACTGACTCAGCCTATGTGGTTACTATGGAAATAGCTCTCCTCTAACTTCCTGTACTGGATACTAAGAACAGTTTCTTTGCAACCAACATGAATCTCTGGTATGAGGCATGCAGCCAAATGCCAGGGAAAGCCACCTTCCTGGTAATGATAGCAGGATTACAAGATTGGGAATTGGCAATACTCAAATCTGAATTAAACAGAGTGAATTCAGTCCATGTGTCAGGAAAAACAAAATCAGATTTCTCCCCAGCATTGTACTGGCAACAAAAGGTACATAACTCATCCCAGAAGAACGAGAAAATTAAGTTTGCACAGGGACTGGGGCAGGGTGGGAAAGCAACATGGTTTCTCAGCAAGGTTCCAAGCCTGAGGAGAATCTCAATTTATGGACTCCTGACAATGGCTTCCCTGCTTACAATTAAAGCTGGCAAAAATTAACGTTGGCTTGGTTTGATGTTTGGGGAAAGCAGGTAGTTTCCCAGATTGTTCACTCACATGGCAAGCTAGAGCTTTCATTTCCCAGAGATTTGGTAGCATTCACATTCCCGTACTTTGAATTACAGCTGGAAGAGGAACTTCCAGGATTCAGATTGCTCCCTTGGCTCACATTAAATCAAATCCAGGACTATGACACCTACTAGGTCGAAAGTTCCCAGGGGTACACAGCTTTCTAGAGAATTATAGACAGAGGGAAAGGCAGCACCCTTGTACTTTTGGGTGGTGGGCTGACAGAATTAATATGAAATACATATTAATAAAATGCAAATGACCATGAGTCACATATTTCTGTCCTTGCAGTGAAAGACTGTACTGAGGTCTTCCCTCAGCACACTTGTTCCCCTCTGGAACTTGTTTCTATTCCCAGACTCTGTCTTGAATTAGTTCCAAAACCTTTGGGCAGATTGCACAACCTCTCTGGATTTCTCATTTCCATCATTTGTAGAATCTCTGACAATGATAGCTCAAGTTTTTCTATTCTAAAATATTATGCCTATGAGATGGGGGTGTCTGTCTACCACTTAGCATAACTACTTGTTAAATGAAGTGACAAATAGGTGAGAGGAAGAATGATTAAATGAACAAATACCTTAATAAATGGAAGCCCAGTAACTTGAGAAGAATATCTCTGCCCTTATAGCCATTCTCAATCAGGTTTCTGAAAGAGAATTAAGTCTTAATGTCCTAAGGCATCCACTGTAGGAATGAATTTTCTCGATCCATCTGTAATGGTACCAGCCATGTACCAACTTTGGAAGAATTGGGGAAATAGTCACTCAAATCATTGTCTGTGCTCTGTAGTCCAGTTGAGAAAAGCTGTGTGATTGTTGAATAGCCAACAAATCGGTCAAGGAAACAGAATTTGCCGATAAGCCCAGGAACATGCTAAAACTCTCCCATCACCAAGTCCTACACATACTGTAAGACCTAGGGACTAGTCCACACACCAGCTCTGCAGCATGGTACATAGAGAAGAATGTGGGCTCAGGACACAGAAAGTCTGGGGTTCCCATCCTTGTCCTCCCCCCCACAAGTTATGCAACTCCCTCAAATTACTTTGTCTCTCGGAGCTTGTCTTAGCTTTAATATCCCCCCATTGTCCTCCAAACAGAGACCCTAAACAAGGATTTTGGTACAAGAAATTTATTTGGGAGCTATTCCAAGGAAGCATGGCGTAGCATGAGTTTCTCAATTTTGGCACTATTGATATTTGGGACCAGATCATTCTTTAGGGTGGGGGACAGTCTTGATGGAGCCCTATAGACTATTTAGCAGCATCCCGGTCTCTACCCACTAGATGCCAGTAGCAAACACCCCTCCAGTTGTAATAACCAAAATGTCTCCTGATAATGCTAAATGTCGCCTGGGAGACCAAATCACCCCGGAGAGGGCTGAGGACCACTGGTATAGTAGCTACTGTGGCATACGGCCCAGATCCCTCCCTCAGGACTCATTACCCCAGCAGCTGGGCATGTTGGATGCAGATTGCTCACAAAGGCCCCCACCTCTAGAGATTGCCCTTGGTCAAAGAGGCCTGCCTAACCTCCCTCCCATGAGGTCCCCTCCCCAGCGGTAGCCTATATCCTGTGAGTGATCAGTGCAAGGGCACAGAGACCTGGCTCCCTTTCTCCAAGACAGGACAGTCATAAAATGCCACCCCAGCTCTGGAGCTTGCTATGTGATCAGCAGGTGACTCTAGTGCAATGATGTCATAGCTGACTCGCTCCCTGTGCCCACTTCTGCTCCCTAGCTTTTCTACAGGTGCCATTCCCAAGTGCATTCTCCAGTAAAACTTCTGCATGCACATCTCCATCTCAGGGTCTGTTTCTGGGGAACATGAGCTAAAACTTGCTGCCAAGAGGTGTCCTAGGAGGGTACACCTGGGTGGCTCAGTCAGTTAAGCGTCTGCCTTCAGGATGCTTCATCTGCCTTCAAGTCATGATCCTGGGGTCCCGGGATCAAGTCCCATGTCAGAACCCTTGCTTAGCGGGGAGCTTGCTTCTCCCTCTCCCTCTGCCTGCCACTCTCCCTGCTTGTGCTCTCTTTCTCTCCCTCTCCCTCTCTGACAAATAAATCAATAAAAATCTTAAAAAAAAAAAAAGAGGTGTCCTAGGAAGTCGATTCTAAAATGGAATGCAGGTAGCTGGATTCCCTGCTAGCTCGCTGACAAGAAGTACCCCATCACCAGCAGTGGCATACTGGGTGCCCCAGCATGTTGGAATTGCAATTGTTAAGAATGTCATCTGTGGATGGGAAAGCTCTGGAAGGGAATGTGCTGGCTGGTGCTTATATAAAGCATTCAGGAGGCACAGGGCAAGAGAAGTCGTCTTTATAAGTACAGTGAACTCAGATGGCCGCTGCTAGGGGCTACAGATGCTTTAGGGAGAGACAATGAAAGGCTGAGGTCATTCATCACCAAGAAAAGGTAAGGAAGGCGGGTCACAGGGCCTCCTTGGCAGCAAGTAAAGAGAATCTCATCTCCTGCAGCTAGAGGGCAGAAAAAACCGAGCATCAGGCCCAGGACTTAATTTTAAGGTAGCAGGGCCCCAGAGAAGGTTGGAATCCCACCTGCAGCAAGGCTGCTGTGTCCAGGTTAGAGCTCTGACTGGGACGGAATGGGCCCTGACACTTGGGTGGTGACAACTGGGTCAGTGTTCCCAGAAACCTTGAACCATCAGATCCTCCTGAACCCTCTGGGCCTGAAGAAGTAGCCCAGCACTCTTTGTTACATACGCGTCAGGGCTCCCCAATCCTTGCTTCAGGGCAGCCTGAATGCTGAGGCCTTCACCTCCCAAGACAACACATGCCCTCCCCGGATCTCAGCCCAGCTCCTCTCCCGGCCACCAGCACAATAAGTGGTATCAAGTCACCACACAGTTATCCCAGGGAAGCACTCAGCCTGCTAAAGAGGCATGCATGCCAAAGGAAATGCGGGAAGGAGCCAAAATGCACCAACAGGAGCCAAGAAGGTAAGCAGAGGATCGGAGTACAGAATATGTCCCAGGGAGACAGCACATAAAGTGGGATAAGGAAGAGTTTATTGACATGGGGAAATGATTTAACACCCTGGCAGGCACAGTAGAGATGGTGCGAAGATGCATCTTGGATGGCTCTCATAAACTTGGGAAAAGTGGGGTAGTGAGGTAGAAATGCCAGGACAACCACAGCAGACAGCAGAGGAAGGGATAACAAGCTCAGAGAAGGGGTGCCTGGGTGGCGCAGTCAGTTAAGCATCCGACTCTTGGTTCCGACTCTGGGTCGTGATCGAGCCCCACGATGGGCTCCGCGCTCAGTGCAGAGTCTGCTTAAGAATCTCTCCCTCTCCCTCTGCCCCTCCCTCTCGTGCTCTCTCTCTTCCTCTAAAATAAATAAATACATCTTTAAAAAAAAAGACTCAGAGAAGCAGCCTTGCTAGGTGACCCCGATGAGTCACATCCTTGTATCATCCCCTCCTCAGAGTACAAGCAGAACCTGTCACTTGTTTCTAGCCAATAGTGTATGGCAAAGGTGATGGGACAGTCACCCCAGGGATTCCATTACCTTAAATAATACTGCCTCATACTCTCAAAGTGAGAGATCCTCCTGCTGGCTTGCAGAAGGGGGTGGCCGTGCTGTGCAAGGCCCATGCAGCAAGGAACTACAGGCCACCTCCAGGAATGGAAGGCAGCTCCCAGATGACGGCCAGCAAGAGAATCAGGACCCCAGTCCTACAGCGGCAAAGAACTGAATTCTGCCAATGACCAAATAAACTTTGAAGAGGACCCCGAACTCCAGAGAGGAATGCAGCCTGGCCAACAGCTTGACTGCAGCCTTGTGAAAACCTGGAACAAGGCCCCGGTTAAGCCATATCCAGACTCCTGACCCTCAGAAATGGTGAGATAATAAATGTAGGTTGTTCTAAGTTACTCAGTTCATGGTGTTGTTATGCAGCGGTATACACTACTTAAGGCTGGAAAACCCACAACCAATGATGTCCCATAGGAGGACCCAGAAGACACCTCACTTTCCAAAGCAATAAGGATGCCCACAGGCCAGGGCACCAGCATTGCTGGGAAGCTCAGTAGTAGAGTTACCCTCTACGGGCCATGACTGATGCTGTAACAGACCCCCTAAGAGCAAAGGGGATGACTGAGTCTTGAAAAACAGAGGCAATGTGGAAGCATTAAAAGCAAAGTAGCCACGATTATTGTAATGCATGGCAAGGTTGAAATGTCATCCTGTACATATTGCCCTCTGCTGGTTTTTTCCCCCCTTCCTATAGGTAGATAGGAAGGAAGGGAAAGATTTTTAAATCAAATAGCAAAAGGATATCAGAGCCCATAAAAGATAATATTTCCCAGTTAATATATGCACACAGAAAATGTTATCCTCTTCACGAATATTAAGGAGGCAGGTAACAAATGGTCTCTTCTAACTCCCCCAACATAAATAGCACTTGCCCTTGGGACTGAGCAATCAGCTCTTTGCAAGACTGTATCATAGCAACATTCAGCCAGAGAACTTTCAAGATTATTGAAGCGTTCTGGTGGCTACAGTTGTCCTAACAGCAAGATGGAACAGAAAGAAAATTCTCAGCTGAGTGGTCAGAGTACTGGATCTCAGAGGCCTAAAGCTACCACTAACTTGATGCATGACCTCGACCAATCTCTTGATTTCTCTGAGTCTTGATTCCCTTGCCTGTAAACTGAGCACTTGAACTATATTCATTCATTCATTTATTCACTCATTCAACAAATATTTGCTAAGCATCTGCTAGGCGCCAGGCTCAGCATCACTGTGCAGGAGAGAAGGGAATTAGACAACCTCCAAGGTCTTTTTCAAATCTAACTGGGGATTTGGAATGGCACATCTATAGAGATAAGGACGCATTTCCCCAAATTAGCATCTCCCACGTGGCATCCACATGCCCTCTCATAGCCAGCCCCTCGATCCTATGGTTAATGACCCTTTTGCCATTCCCTTTCTTGGTAAAAAAAGAATACAGTTCAGAGCCCTCCCCTTGCCCCTGGAAGAGGTCACAGCGGAAAGGAGTGATGAGGCTCACTGAGTCAGCCAGACTCCTCCCGTCTCCCCCTAGCCCGGTCCCCTCATCCTCCTGACTTCTTCAGAGAGGCACGCCACTCTGCTGGCCATGAAGCTGATTACCATTTTGCACACTCCAGCATACTGAGCTTTGGAATCTCACTTGTCCTCTCAGCAAAATATCAGACGAAAGTGGAGCAGATTTTAATGCAAAGGACAATTACATAATTTGCCTAAGTCCCAGCACAGAAATGCCACATAACTCTCCACTTCTTTCCTTTCGCCCTTTTCCGTAGCAAGCCCCAGAAAGTAATCCCACAGCCTAGAACCAAGCCCACACGTAACCTTTGGGCAACTGAGGATGCTTTCTTCACATGCTGGGAGACTGCAACATGGCTCCGAAACAAAGTTCCTTTTGCTTCTTATCACCATATTAAAAGGGTTTGAGGGGTGCCTGAGTGTCTCAGTCAGTTTAAGCGTCTGACTCTTGATCTCAGCTCAGGTCTTGATCTCAGGGTTTTGAGTTCAAGCCCTGTGTTGAGTTCCACACTGGGTATGGAGCCTACTTAAGAAAAAGTAAAACAAAATTAAAAACATAAAGGGTTTGAGATTGTAAGATATATACATATAAATATATATGCACATTATATCACTATATGTATATATAAGTTATATATATACATAAGTTAAATTGTGCTCCCAAAATGTGATCTAAATTTATTCATAAGCCCCATTCCAGAAGGGAGCAGGAACTCAGGAACTGAAGGTTTCTCAGTCTTCTCCAGTTGAAAACAGCATCTTTCAAGCTGAGTCCCTGGGTGGACAATGCTGGGTCTTGCAGGCTTCCCCCCCACACCCCCGGCAGGCACCGAGAACAACTTTCATCCAATGGTGACCAGGGAAGAACATGCAAGTCTTCCCTGGGGGTGCCATTGGGCTAAGTTGGAACCCCAGAGCCCAGCATGGATGTGTCCTTGAGCACAGAGGTCCCTTACCATCTTTGAGGCATTAAACTGCTACCATGTCCTGAAGTCTGTGGTCATGGCCCTTGGCCTCCAGTTGAGAAGTCTCCAGATCATTGGTCCCAAATTCAGGCCTCTGCTGGGCCCACAGTTATTTCAGGTTCTACATCTCTCCTGCTGTGTTAGTTTCCTGGGGCTGCCACATGATCACAAACTGGATGACTTCAAACAAGAGAAGTTTACACCTTCATAGTTCTGGCGGCCAGAAGAATGAAATGAAGGACCATGTTGCTCCTGAAGCTCTGGACTCAGAGGGAAGAATCTCTCCTTACCTCTTCCAGCTTTGGGTAGCAAGGGCCTCCTGGGCCTGTGATCACAGCCCTCCATCCCTCCCTCCTCACATGGTCTTCTTCTCTGTCTCTGTGTCTCAAACCTCCCTCTGCTCTCTCTTATAAAGACACCAATCACTGGGTATTGGGCCCACCCTAAATCTGATATGATCTAATCTCTACATCCTTAATTTGATTATATCTGCAGAGACCCTGTTTCCAAATAAGGTCTCACTCACAGGTACAAAGGTTAGGACTTGGACATATCTTTGGGGGGGCCACAATTCCACCCATTATACTTTCTGAGGGCTACTGGGAATGAGGGACTCTCTTACTCCCTTGGTCCCCACTCACAGGTCACAGAGAACCAGGTGTCTCTGGAGACACCTCCCCCAGCTGTTTCTCACCCATGCCAGATGCCATGAGGAGGCTGGGCTTCTCTGAAAGGCTGTGGTCTCCGAGAGCCCATTCTGGGATGCCTGGACAAGAGTTGCTTCTGCTATGAGAAGACTAAAAGGCTGTCTGGAGTTTCTAGCAACCCCTCCCATGCCTTCTTCTCTGTCCCTCTGCACCCATCTTTCTTCCTTACACTGAGGCTGAGACAGAGAATTGGGAAGGCATCCCAGAGGAGGCACCACTGAACAGAGTTTTAAAGTAGAGTCAAGAATTAGACAGGAGTGCTGGGGGGAAAGTCTGTTCATTCAGAGAGCAGCCTATACAGACACAAAAGTGTGTGTTTGTGTGGTCAGTGTGGAAACTGTGAGGAATGGAGCTCTGAGAAATGAGGCTAGACAGAAGGGGCAGGCCAGAGAAGGCCTTGAATGTCATGTTAGGGAATAGCCTGAAACCATGGGGAGTCATGAGGGATTTCAAGCAGGGGGCTCTAAACACTGCAGGAGGTCCCTTCATGTAATTCATTTTGAGGCCGAGAGCCTCCAGTGATGATCACCAGTAACTCCTTGCCTCTCTGTGCACGCACAGTGTTCCACCCCACCAAGAGGTGGGGTCTACCTGCCTCCCCCTTTTATCTTGCCCAGCCTCATGATTTGCCTTTTCCTGTAGTGATGCCTTCCAGTTCTCATGTTCAGTTTGAAGATACCAGGCAGCTTCCTCTTTGGCTCTGACAAGCCAGCTACCACCTTTAAAGAAGCTCAGCTCCCTGAATCAGGAGACAACCTGGTAGGAAGAAAGAGGCCAGATGGAGGAGCAGTGAGGTGCCAGACATGTGTGTGAGGGCTTCCTGGACCTTCCAGCCCAACCCAGGGGCCAGATGGATGCAGCTGAGTGAGCAACTCCCAGCCCACACCACATGGAGCAGAAGGACCTCCAAGCCAAGAGCTGCCTGGATTCTCGACCCCCCAGTCATGAGAAATAATAAGTCATTGCTGCTTTAAGCCACTAGGTTTTCGGATGATGGGATAGATAGCAATAGACAGTTGAAATGCACTTCTTTTCATTTCAAAATAATCACACAAGGAAATACTTTTTTTTTCCACATTTGAGGAAAATGAGGCTCAGCAAAGCTTGAACTTGCTCAAAGACAGGGAGCTACGAGGCATTCTAAGAAATATCCAAGATTGAACTCAGCTTTTACTGGCTACAGGGCCCCTATTCTTCTCACTAGATGTAGAGAACAAGCCTAGTATTCAGTTCAAATGTTGGGTACAGACAGCCTCTATTCTGATCGGTCTGGTGTCTGTTCCAATTAGTCAAGGCCTATTCTTCACGAGTTATTAAATATTTGGAATAGTGCCCTTGACTGGGAGCACACAATCAGAAAAGGCAAGAATCACAACCAACTTTCAAAAATGTTGGAAGTATTTCAAGTTTATAGAAAACACCCCCCCGCCCCCCGGCCTTGCTTTCCTGGCCTTACCAACCTGGCTTGCTTTGGACATATCAGTACCTGAGGCCAAGGCACAGAAGTGACATCTGGTCCTCCCATGTGTCCATGGTGAATCTCATGCACAACCAGAAATGGTTTGCAGCAGGCATGCCTCACAGGCTGAACAAAAATGCACGAGGTAACAGGTGCACATTTCCTTTTCCTGTCCATATCCCGCCTTTTTCTCCCTTGGTTTCATGGTTTTTGCTGTCGGGTTTATTACTCTGGAATGCCCCTTGGAGTATTGTTCAGGAGTAAAATTACCTCATTTAATTCAATGTATTGCTCTTGGAAGCGGGTTTTATATCCTGTACTTGATGCTGGACAGTAAACAAGATGCTTCTATTTTTCCCAATCCTACTTCCCTGCCTCCCCATGTGTCTCCATGGTTAAGGGGGCTAACAAATTTATAACATGCCCCATCATTTGGGCTAACAAATTTATAACATGCCTCATCATTTACGAAGGCTTGGCCTGGAGCCTGGATGGAGAGAAACAGAGAGATTTCTACAAACATTTATTCCATACACTCACGGAATAAAAGACAGTGAACCAGTTATGCTCAGATGGTTGATTCAAATTTTTAGTGGGTTGTTTCCCCATGCTAAGTGACTCAAAGAATAAAGTACAAGTTACTTAATTCCCTGACATTTTCGACAACTCCATTCTGTTCATGAGAACCTTCCATTCTATGTAGCAAACCAAGGGAGGAACTGGACTTTGAAACAGAAGGACAAGTGTGCTCTTCTCAACCCATTCCAATAAGACTTTCACTCCTAGGTCACCAATGGCATGTCGAGGTCACCAGTGCCTGCATCTGGCCAAATCCAACAATGGATTTTAATTCTTATCTGAGTGTCTCAGTAACAGTGACACTGTGGATCCTTCTCCTTATGAAATGCTTCTTCCCCTTGGCCTCTGGGGCATCCCATACGCTTTGCTTCCCTCCTCCCAATCTGGCTCTTCCCTCTCTTTTGTTGGGCTCTCCTCCTCTCCCTGGCCTTCGCATGTTGGCATGCCGACAGCTCAATCCCAGCCTTCTGGTTTCCTATGTGTAATATTATCCAGTCCCATGGCTTCCAAGGCAGCCTATATGCTGGTAACTCCCAAATTTTATCTTCAACCCCAACATTTCTCTTATTGGGAATCTCAAACCCAATGCGTCCAAAATAGAATTCCTCGTTTTTCCCCTTAACGTTACCCCTCTTTTAGTCTTCTCCAACTCAGTAAATGACACCACCATTCACCATTGTGTTCAGAACAAAACCCTGGAATATTTAACTCTTCTTTCAGTCATGCTTCACATTTACTGAACCAGCAATTCCTCCCAACTCTGCCTCAAATCTGAATTCTTTTTACCACCTCAACTGCTACTGTTCTCATTTTTGCCTTGATTATTGCAATAGCCTCCTGTGGTAGATTGTTCCACAGTTTCCAAGCATTTCCCACTCCTCTTGGTGGAGGATTATACTTCCCCACTCCATGGATGCCAGGCTTAGCCACTTGACTTGATTTGGTCAATGAAATTTAAAGGAAGTGATGTGTATCATTTTCAGGCAGAAGAGTTCACAGTTAGCATGTGATTCACTGTGATCTCTTCTGTCTCAGTCATAAGACCAGCAAGGTTCCAGAAACAAGATGATGTGTGGCACAACAGCAAAACAAAACATTGTTAACGTAGCATTACTAAGCCCATCCTGAGTAAGACACTTACCAGCTTGACTCCCTAGTTCCACGTCACTGCCCTTCCCCACCATCTGCTCAGTAAAATTCTCCACATATAAATAGAAGCCATTTTGAAAGGGTAAATCAGATCTTGTCATTTCCTTACTCAAAGTCCTCCAAAGGCTTCCCATTTAACTTAGAACAAAATTGTTTATTGTTCTCGTCTTTTTCTATAAGCCCCTTTGTGGTTGAGTCCTAACCCGTTTGACAGCATCCCTTGCCCATCTTCCTCTTGCTCACTCCTCTCAGCCCCACACTGGCTGAGATGACTGATGTTATGTGTCAACTTGACTAGATCACAGGATGCCTGGATATTTGCCTAACATATTCCGGGTGTGTCTGTGAAGGTGTTCCTGGATTAGCACTTGAATCAATAGACTGAGTAAATCAGATTGTCCTTCCCAGTGTGGGTAGGCCTCATCCAATCGACTGAGAGGCTGAATAGAACAAAAAAGGTAGAAAAAGGGAGAATTTGCCCTTCTCTGCCTATTGATCTGGCACACTGGTCTTCTACTCTTCAACTGGGGTTTACACCATTGGCTCTCTTGAGTCTCAGCCCTTTGGACTCAAAACAAATTACACCACAGGCTCTCCTCAGTCTCCAATTTGCAGAGAGAAGATTGTGAGACTTCTCAGCCTCCAAAATCACATGAACTGATTCCTTATAATAAATATATAAACATGTATATACATATACATATATATGACACACACACAAGAGATAGATAGATGATAGATAGATAGATAGATAGATAGATAGACAGATCGATAGATAGATTCTGTTGGTTTTGTTTCTCTGGAGAACCTTGACTAGTACATTTCCTTTCTTGCTGTTCCTTAAATATACTAAAAATCTATCCACTCCAGGAAAAAAAAAAAAAAACACAGATGTGCCGACAGCAAAATTCTCCTGAAGAATCAAACCAACCAAACCACCTTACCCTTTACAATTCATTCTAATGAAGTCCACAATTAACAAGTTCTACCCACACACACAGAGCTTCCAGTTAGCTCTTAAGCATTCCATTTTCAAATGTGAGCATCAACCAATGATCTCCAGACCCCCAAGGGAATTCTCTATCTTGAAAAATACAGGTCAAAATATTAGGGGAGGAGAAAGCAACTTGTAGAAAACTATGCAGGAAAATAACAAATTGAAAGGAAATTATCAGTCACATCCTCAGAGAAGTAGGAAACATTATTGTATTTATTAATAAAAACAATTCTATCAAAAATAAGACAATTTTAGATCAAAAGAGAGTTCTTAGAAAATCAATGAAATAGAATGAAAATTTCAACAGAAGGATCAGAAGATAAAGTTAGGAAAATTTCTTAGAAAGTAGAGTGAAAAGTCAAAGAAATGGAAAATATGATAGAAAAGAAACTTTAAAAATCAGTCTAGGAGTCCATCATCTGAATAAGGAAAATTTCAGAAACAAAGAGAATGTAAAAAGTAGAAGAAAGGAAAATGCAAAAATATAATTCAAGAAATTTCCCCAAACTGGAGGGCATGAGTTTCTAGATGGAAAGAGCATGTTAAATACCCAGTACAAGAGATAAAAACAAGTCCATACTAAAATTTATCATCATGAATTTCCAGAACAATGGGGACAAAGCAACAATATTAAAGGTTTCCAAAAAAGTAAAAAAAAAAAAAAAAAAGGCCACTCAAAAAATCAGGATGACTATGGATTTCTTAGTAGCCACACTAGAAGCAAAAAGATAATGGAGCAATGACTTCAGAGTTCTATAGAAAAATCATTTCCAGCCTAGAATTTCATACCCAACAAAGTTATCGATTCAATGTTAGGGTGGAACACAAACATTTCAGACATGACAGGTTTCAAAATATTTACCTTCCATGCACCCATTCTCAAGAAGCTATTGAGAAGTCCATCCAAAATTAGAAGGTAAGCCAAGAGAGAGGAAGATATGGGGTCTGGGAAATATGAGCATCAATCCAAGAAAGAGCCAAAGAAATCTCAGGGATGAAGATGAAGGGAGATCCAAGAACAGCTGCACACTGAGCCTAGAAAGAAAATAGTCCAGATTGGAACAGCTCAGAAGAGCAGAGAAGACCAAACAGATAGCCTTGTAGGAATACCTGATGTGAGTGAATGTATGAGAGGAGATTTAAACAATTGAGGAGAGAGTTTGGGATCAACTGGTGTTAGAAAACAAAGCAAAGGAGGAAGAAAAACAATATAACTGTTAACTCCAGAAAAACCTAACGGTCATACCAGAAAACAAAAATAATCATGTCCAGCTGTGAATAGTGTTTATACAGACAGGATAATATACACACTAAATTTTAACCTAAGCAAAATTATGAAATAACAATAGTGAGATAATGGGAAGGTGGGAGGTCAGGAATTGCACATGATAGAGCAGGGTGGGGGTGGTTAAAGAGAGCTTGACATAGTGGGAAGCTAATAGATAATGCCTAAAGCTGAAAGAAGAAAAAAAAAGGAGTAGTGTAATCATAGTAGAGAGATAAGGAAATAACATCAAAATAAGCATCTAAAATAGTTAAACATGTTGATTCTAGAAAATGGGGGAATGGTGGAGCAAGGGCAAGCTGCTGTATTTTGGAGTGCTTTGTGAAATTATTTGACCCCTGATATGGACTCACTGTCTGTGTTCCCCCACATTAATGTGTTGAATCCCTAATCTCCAATGGGATAGTATTTGGAGGTGGAGCCTTTGGGAAGCAATGGTTTAGATGAGGCCATGAGCGCGGGGGTCCCCATGATGGGATCAGTATCCTCATAAAAAGAGGAAGAAAGCCCAGATCTCAACCTCTCTCTCTCTCTCTCTTTTTGCCATGTGAGGACACAGAGAGAAGGGAAGCCAGAAAGGAGCCATCATCAGGAATCAAATCTGCTGGCACCACGATCTTGAACTTCTCAGCCTCCACAACTGTGAGAAATAAATGTCTGTTGTTTAAACCACCCAGTCTATGGTATTTTGTTATGGTAGCCCAAGCAGACTAAGACAACTCCTAAAATTATGCAAGTGCATAACTTTGATGAAAATGAAAGCTACATTTTAAAATGATCATGCATCAACAGTGAATTAAAAGGAGGGTTTTAATTTGGCTTCCCTTTATTATGTGCACACACAGACACATAGCACCATTTGGGCAATACATTTTGCAAAGCATCTAAATGCATGAAAATATTTCAGGGAAGTGTTAATGATGGCCTGGGCCAATCTGTCTGTTGTAAATAGTTCTCAGGAAAGTATACTAATTAGAGTTAGGATAGGCAAATGATACAACAACCCATCAATCAACAGCACTTGCTGCTCAACTATTGAATATGTAGCAATAGATAGTCAACATTCTGTGGGGCAAACAACCTAGTGTAAGATAGAGTTTCTGGCACCAAAGATTTTATTATTCAAGGAAAAACACAGGACATAAACTTCTGTAAATTTAAATGGCAGTACAAATTTATAAATAATGATTCATTAAAAAGTAAAAAGATGTCACAAGATAATGCATGGCTTTTGTTAAATATATACAAGAAACTATAGATGTGTATTGTTTAGAAGAGATTAAGATGCAGGGGAGGAATCTTAGGGGAAAGATATTAAAAGTAGGTCTTGAGGGAAGGGCTGTACTTGAATGGCTAGAGAAAGGAGGAATTCAAAATGTGGACCCAGGAGAGCAAGATGTGGTCTTGGGACCATCCAGAAATTGTGAGATCTAGAGCCAAGGCATTTGAATGAGTCCACTAACCAAAGTAGGAAGGCAAAGCTTTAGCCTTGGCCTAAGAAAAACCACATATTCAGAAAAAAAAAAAATAATTCCATCCCCACAGTGAGGCCAAGAATCCAATCAGGTGTTCTGCTGGGATGTGTATCCATCATGTTATAAGATCAAAAAACCCCGAGATGGTTTCTGATCAATGCAGGCCCAGATTCCCTGTAAACAGAAATTACCTCTTATAAAAATCATTAATTAGGACATTGCCTCAATTCTATTGTGAACAATAAAAATATGTTCATGGATTTCTGTACTCGGATGAAAGCACTAGGGTGTGATTTATTGGGAAGACTATTCTCCAAGGGAATATGAAAATGCAAGGCTTACATTTTTATAAAGTTCAAATGTATTACCTCTTCAATGGTGAAATGAACTAAAGTGACCTCCGTTCAGACAAATAGAATAGTCATGTAAATTAGCAAAAATTAATGTTCTACCATTTATGACAGCCCTTGGAGCCCACAATGAAAGATAACTAGAACAGTGGGAATTCAGAAGTATTTTCTATACGTAGCTCTTACCAAACAAACCTACACATACGGTTGTCACTCAAAAAACTACAACAACAATAACTTCTGCTTTGATTTGTAAGTCATTAAGGGAGACCTGGGGGCAGATAGAAGACAAGCCACATGGGGAGGCTGTGACCTGTTTATATCCAGTTCCAAAGAGCAGGTAGCTGTATCCACTAGTGCCCAGGAGAGGGCAGACAAGAGCTGCTCAGGTGGAATCTTGCCTTAAAGGACACCCAGTCAGTACCAGTCAGGGAAAACCAGCCTCTCCACCAGCACAGTGAAGACCAGAATCAGCCCAGACCTGACTGGTAAAAGAGATGGGGCAGGGAGAAGCAATGGTGGGTAACATGGACAAAGGCAGCTGAGACAGATGAAGAGCCAGGCCAAGAAGAATCTCAGAGAAGCCAGAGAATGGAAAATAAAGACAGCAGCCAGGGTCAAAAGGATCTAGACTCAGGACACAGCAACTCTGATCATGCCACTCCCTGGCTCAGAAGCTTTCAATGGCTCGCGACTTCCATAACACAAACCCAAATGCCTTAGCCCTTAGGTCGCCCTACAATCTAGCCCTAATCCACCTTAGGATTTACTGGTTTGGTTTTTTGTTTTTGTTTTTGTTTTTTTAAGATTTATTCATTTTAGAGATAGAGTGTGTGTGAGAGCAGGAGGAGGGGCAGAGGGAGAGGGAGAGAAAGAGAATCTACAGCAGACTCTGAGTGCGGAACCCAATGAGGGGTCGATCCCACGACCCATGAAATCATGACCTGAGCTAAAACCAAGAGTCAGATGCTCAACCGACTAAGCCCCCCAGGAGCCCTAGGATTTACTGGGTTTTTTTTTAATCACACACCCAAGATTCCAACCAAACCAGAGGTGACTTCTCTCCTCTGTGTCTTTGCTCCTGCTGTCCCTTCATTCATTCATCCACACTGAGTGGCTGTACACACTAGTGATGGGAGGGATACAGGATCAATAAGACGAAGTGCCCACTTTTAAGGAGCCACCAGGAGACAGACAGCAATACACAGTGACAGATGCTACACTGAGAATAAGCAAGGGAGTTAATGGGGTGGAGAGAGGAGTGGCTAAATCAGGCCATCAGAAAAGGCTTCCTGGGGGAGGGGACTATCTCCCTGAAATGCCTTTCTCTCTCCTCTCCGCAAGTCTAAACCTTCAGTGCCTGCTAGAGAGCCATCTGTCCTCCCACCTTCCCACCCTCCTGGTAAAAGTACACCTTCTCCTCCTTTGGAAACTGCTTCTCATTCTCTTTTCTAGGTGAACTTAGGTGGCACAGACCTGGTCAGTCATATGACCTCCTCCCGTTGTCCATTGTCATTGGTTTAACGAGTATCCTCCAAATCAATCACGTTTCTTCTCTGGATTTTTTTTCTTCCCTTTTGGGATCAGAGGGGTATCTCCCTCTTTCCCCTGGATTGGAAGCTACAGGAGTGCTTTCCAGACCTGCTGGTGCCAGGTCCCTTGTCCCATCAAGGATCCTGGGAGAATGAACTAGAGAGAAAGACCAAGAAACCTGACACTGAAATCCCAGGATCCCACTGTACGGAATCAGAGCTGGCCTGTGTTGAATTGCGTTGAATTGCGTGTAATAGGAGCCCAACCCCAGGCCTTACCCAAAGAGGTGTTCATTTTTCTCAGGTGGCATCTGATTGAAAGGCTAGCAGGAGAGATCTGGCATGCAGCCTCCGTGGTAACAGCAGAGACCCGGCTCTCTGCTGCCATTTTGCTCCACTGTCCTCATCACCTGGCTCTCCTTCTCATCTCTCAGGATGATTCCTGCGTCTCTAGGTCTCATATCCACATTCCAGGCAAAAAGGATGAAAAACATATGCCAGCTAAGTGTGAGGATCCCCAGACGTGCCACCTGGATACGACTACTTACAACAGAAAAGGGTAACACGACCACCCCTAGCTGCAAGAGAGCCTCAAGGGTTGAATGTTTCTAGTTGGGCACATCGGGAGATGTACATTGGGTAGGCAACTGGGTGTCCGCCCCAACTCCCCAGTCGCCTTGTTTGCCTCTATAAGTCCACAATCCTCCTTTCTGCTTAAGCTAGTTTGAGGTAGGTATTTATAACGTTCAACAAAAGGCCATGACTAATACGCCTGCCAAATGCCACCGCCACCACCTGATCCCACATCAGAATAATCTTGCCTTCCATTTCCAGTTAGAATATGTGCTTTTCCCACAGCAGCCCAAGGCAGGGCAATCACAGGGACAGGGTTCAAAGCAGGCAGAAGGACGCTGTGAGCGTGACTGCTGGGATGTAATGCCCCTCTCCCCCTGGCCTGGCCTGTGGAGGACCAAGAAGAGGCCATCTTTAAAGCCATCAGTACGATGAACTTCTACCTAGACACTGTTATTGACCCCGTCCCCTGAGCCCAGCAGTGCTAGCCAGGGCGTTGCTGATAACGAAGAGGGGACAGCAACAGACCTATTTGCCTCTAAAACATTTAAATACAATATGGTACCTCTATGGGATGGAACACTGCACCACCAAGAAGAGAATGGGGCAGTTCTGTATCAATGTGAAACACTTGCCAGAAGGCATTACTAGGGAGAAAAGCCAATTGCAAAATGGTATGTATAGGAGATAATCATTTGTGTTGAAAGGACGAAAAAAATACATGTGTATGTAAATATTTCTTCCTGCCTAAAAAAATCTCGGGAAGGATATACAGTGCAAGAGAGTGGTGCCATTCGCTGCCTCCAAAGTGAGGAACAGGGAGCCTAAAAATAGAAGGGAGGCATCTCTTTTCACACCCTCTAAACCTTTTGAACTCTGGACCTTATGGAGTCTATCTAAACTTATTTACACCTATTTGGGTCTGGAAAAAGAATGAAAATACATTTCTTTAAGTAAACACATTTGTGGTCTGTGGTGGTAATGCCTAGTTTTTGGTTTGGTGTGGTTTGTTTTTCCAAGGCAGAACAACAGGAAGGAGGAAACTGGCAGCCAGGGCTGCAAAGAAAAAAAGAAAATTAGCATCCACTTAACAATAAAATAGAAATAATGTCTTTTGATTAATGGATGCTTTTTTCATGTTACTCTCAAAGCATTTATAAACTTGGGCTCACTCATCCTCTCTCTCTTTCTCTGCTACAAGGTGTAGAAAAATTAATTGAATTCCTTTCTGCTCAGAAGGGAGGAGAGGCTTGAAGGGCCCACGGAGCCTGGCCGACTCTACTGTCCTGGAATCAGGCCACTAGGCCTGTGTCCAGAATTCCCTTTCTTTGGCTCTTTATTCCCAGAAGCTGCTCCGACACGCTTCTCTATTGAAAATTCCTGTTCTTTCCTTTAGACCAGGGGCCTGAAAACTTTCTCTAAAGGGCCAGATAGTATTTTAGGCTTTAAGGGCCATTCCCCTCCCCCCCCGGGCCCCCCCCCTCCGGAGGTGGGGGGTGGGGCGCCTGGGTGGCTCAGTTGGTTAAGGGCCATTCGCTCTCTGCAAGTACTCAACTCTGCCAGTAGGGGGCGAAAGCAGCCTCAGACAACACACAAACCAGCCTGCTGTGGGGCCAACACAATTTCATTTACAGAAACGGGCTGTGGGCTGGATTTGGCCTGCAGGTTGTTCTTTGCTGACCCTTCCTTTGGACCCCAAGGAAATCTGCCATCAACTAGACATGCTCTGCACTACGTTTTTGGTTAGCCGTTTTACCCGTCTGTCCTCCCCCAGCTACAGATTCCTTGCGAATGAAGACTTTTTTCATCCCTTTTAATGCCCATCCACTAGCCTGGATATCCACTGAATTGGCCCAAAGTCACTCAAGCCATCTGCCAAGGAGAGAACCCAGCTCATAGCTGACTGTCCCAGGGCCATGTCTGTTACACCTGACACCAGCCCTTGTGCCCCAATCGCTGTCCAGAGGCCCCCAATAGCAATGTCACTGTCTACCCCACTACCCTGAGTTCTCTGCTTACAGTGGCTCCCAGAATAACCCAATCAGAGCCCCTTCTCTAAATGTTTGGTCGAGTGTCTGGATTAAATAACATTCAAAGCTATCAAATTCAAAAAGCAGCACTGCTGAATGTGGAGGCCACACCTGACGGCCCACTGACCCCATCCCTCACACATCACCCACTTGGTTTGTGGTTTAATAATACTGTTTTCGGAATACCTGGGTGGCTCAGTCGACTAAGCATCTGCCTTTGGCTCAGGTCCCGATCCCGGGGTCCTAGGATCAAGTTCCACATCAGGCTCCTTGCTCAGTGGGGAGCCTGTTTCTCCCTCTGCCCCTCCCCCAGCTCATGCCCACGTTCTCTCTCTCTCTCTCTCAAAAATAAAATCTTTTTAAAAAATGATAATAATACTGTTTTTGTTGCTGTTAGTTTTCTTGTCCACTTTCAACCTTCATCAGTAGCACACTAACATTTACAGAACAGCTACTAAATGCCAGGTGCTTTGAGCATTTTAAAACAACATTCAAGGGAAGAAAAAAACTTACTTTCCATTGTAGAACCTATGGTACAGCTTGAATTTTTTACTATGTACATTACTGCTTTCAGTTTATAAATATTTTGGAAGAAACCACTAAAGGGATTGTAATGTCATTTTTTAAATGTATATTTCACATGTGAGGTCTTTCTGAATACAATGATTGAGGGTTCTGAACAAATAATTGTTGGCTAACTAAACCTAGAGAAAAATTTTTTGTTTTGAGTTTAGAAATCACAGAATTTTATTAAACAATATTACCCTCCTGTTCTTTTTTTCTTTTTAAGTAAGCTCTGAATCCTACTTGGGGCTTGAACTCAGGACCCTGAGATCAAGAGTTTCATGCTCTATCGACTGAGCCAGCCAGGTGCCCCTCTTATCCTTGCATTCTAAGATTCATTTCTGCACCAGCATTTCTATGCTTCCAAAGCCAAGGCCTCTGTATTCCGACACTTGATAACCCAAAAAAGATCCAGTCTTTCTTTGTCCCCTGCCCACCGTGCTCCGGAGGACGGGATCAATACCTCCAAGCACCTGAAGGGCAAGTCTACAAAAGGCAGCCTGAACCCTGCGGCCAGGCAGGCCTGTTGTTCCTCTGGCTCCCTGTAGGGGGAGCAGCTGTTCCCTCCGTCGGCTCCAGGGGCCTCCTCAGCCCCCAGCTCTACTCTGTGGTCAGAGGACTTAGGAGTCTCTCCCCCGAGTTTCAGTCCTCCAAGTCCCCCCAACAACACACCACCGTCCAAGCTTCCTGATGCTGCTGAAAACTCAAAAGAAGTGAAATCCCACTGAAGACTGTCGTGGAAGTTAGCTGAGCCTCCCACCAGGACTGCCTTCTGCCTTCAGCCCCTAAAGTCTTAAGGAAAATGAGTGCAGTGTATATTTGGAGAAGCCAAGATGATGACTTGAGGCTGTCACCATCCTCAAGAGCCATTGGGCTTTCTTCCCTGATTCAATCACTTCTTCCCTTACCTCCCAGCCCACCTTCTAGAGCTTGCATGGGACTTGAAAAGTACACTTGAGAAGTGACTAGCGTGACTGAGGAACTGAATTTTTATTTTATTTAAACTAAGCTAAATTTAAAAACAGATATTTAATTCAGTTATTGGAAAACTTTAAGTATGTTTGGAACTATGTGGGCGGGTGAATCTGTTTTTTTAACTGCAAATTTTATAAAATTGAAATACACATCAAGTATTTTTGATGAAAATTGAGTGTCCAGATTGAGATGTACTGTGAGTATAAAATACATATCAGATTTTGAGTGCTTAGCACAAAAAAAAAAAAGAAGAATGCCAACTATCTCATTCATAATGGTTTGTATTGATTACATGTGAAAAATGGTATTTTGGATATCTTGGGTTCAATAAAATATATTAAAATTCATTGTTTCTTTGTCCTTTTCTCACATTATTTTTCTATCGGTCAGCACAGTTCTAGACTCTCTTCCAGTTTTCCTTTGCACTGGGACACTGGCCAGAAATTCCTGGCCGCCCCCTGGCAGGGCCGCCCTCCTGGTGTTAAGAGGGTGGTGTTTTCAGAAGAAACCGCTCAGCCTTCTGAGGCTTCACTGTGATGAAAGGGGGAGAGAAGGAAGGTCCGCAGGTAGAACTGGGTCTGACTTCCTATAGAAAAGCCAGTTCTGAAGCCAGTGCAGCCCCCACAAGGGGATGATGATACGTGCATAGTCCTGGCCTTCCAGAGACATGGCTTGGTGGAGGGCTCCCGCAGTTGAAGGCTGCAGTGGCATGGGGACACGCAGGAGCGTCTAACTCAGCCCGAGGATCAGGGAACTCTCCCCAGAGGAGGTGGCAGTTGGGCAAAGTTGGAGCAGATTCAGACGTCTGTCTGTCCAGCTAGCCTGTGCAGTGGCCACACCTCCCTGCTAAGCCAGATGCATGAACCCGGCCGTCATTACCCCTCTCCCTCCCCCGGGCTTGGTTTCCATCCTGTCCAACAAGAGGGCTTGAGCAGCCTTGACTGCAAAATTCGGTGTTCGACACAACTGCCAGTTTCTGTACATAGTATTGGCAGAGAAGTGGGGCTTCAATCAGGCTGAGGCCAGGCCTGTACCTTGCTCCCGTAGAGTAGAGCTACCTCAGGAGTCCATCTCCGTGGCCAGCACCAAGCCCAGGTCTGCTTGAAACGCAGGCCAGCTGCCCAATGAAGAGACACACAAGGGAAGGTGGCGGGGGCCGGGGGCCAGCCCTCCGAGCAGGACCGGTGCTGGGATGACAGCTTTCTGCAGCTGCCTTCCTTGTCTCCGGGGAGCACCTCCTTTCCAGGAGGCTCTGAGTTGGAAACACACAAGATGGATTTGGACACACATCCCCGATCGCAAATGCCAGCAGGGTTGGAATAAACAGCAAAGTGCTTTCCAGGCTTCTAGAGACACCTGGGAGGACAGGCAGGAGAGAGCCCTGTAGTCAAAACCCAGAACCCCAACCCTAATGCTGACTCAGCCAACAGCGAACTCAGTGCCTTGGGACATAATAACAGCCACGTGTGTGTGTAACCCGCCATGTGTTAGGACAAACAGGAGTGTAAATAAAATGCAATGGTGATGACAGATGACCTGTTTACCTTCAGGGATGGGGAAGGACTTCCCGGTAGGGTGGCATTTAGGAGAACAAGTAAGGACAAAGCCTGAGAGGAGAAGCTGTGGAGGCTCAAGTGAGGCGTGTCTCCCCTTGCGGACCACCAAGTTCAGTTTCCATCTACCTCCTCTCACATCCTCTGCAGCAGTGAGCTGACTCACCGCCATTCTCTGAGACATAAAGCTGGTCCTACACACTCAGCACTTGATTATTCACACTTAATGTTATCACATTTATTACCACCAAGAACATTTTCGATGGTCTGCTGCTATCATGCTACATGAGTGTCTTGTCTCCTCCAACATCACAGTCAGGGAATATAATCGATACTTTCTCGTATTCCCTGCCTGCCTGCCATACACTGTCTGGATTGGAAGGGACCCTGAAGATCATTCTGTCCAGACCCCCCCCATCTTTCTCTCTCCCCGATGTGCCTCTGCAAGACTGATGTGCCTACCATCTGCCTCTTTATTCTGTTTGTGCAAAACAGAAGGTGGAAAACAGGTTCTTTCTATTTCTGCATCAGCTGGTACTCCAAGACCAGAGCTGACGGCTTCCCATTTCAAAGTGAGGAGTAAGACCACCAGGACTTAGGGTAAGACAACCTGACTTAGTCAGGTTTTAAAAGCCCAATCTAGGGGCACCTGGCTGGCTCACTTTGTAGAACATGCAACTCTTGATCTTGGGGTTTTGAGTTTGAGCCCCATGTTCAGGATAGAGTTTACTTTAAAAAAAAAAAGCCCAATCTACCCACCTCTGGAACCTTAAAGAAGTCAGAGAGGCAGAGATAGGAGTTGGTGTTAGGCAAGGATTTGGAAAGAGAGCTGTCGGTGTCTAGACTCCCACCCTCCCTGTGGGGGCTCCGTCCAAGGCAAAGGGGCTTCAGTGAGACCTCTTAGAAGGCTTGATGCTTGTTCCCTGGAACATGTGGAAATCAGTAGACTGATCCGCTGTGATCAGTAGTCCAATCACACTGAGGAACCCAAAGGGCCAGTGACTGTGGCCGACTAGTGGCCCTGGGGGTGGAGTGAGGAGACGTTGTGTTGAAGATGGCTCACTTCCCCCAAGTCTTCAAGGCAAAGCATGTGTGAAGGTCTCCGTGAGCCAGAACTGGCCAGATGCTGGGGCAGCAGGGGAGGGAGAAGTCGTGCAGAAACAACCAGAAGAGACACAATCTCCCTGTCAAGCAAACCTCAGGTGCCCACCAGGAACAGGAAGAGACCGGCTGCCAAGGATTCCGGAAGAAAGGCATGAGAAAACCCAGGTGGCTAGAATAACACCAGTCTGATGAGTCTTTTTCTGCCTCTTTCTCTGCCTCTCCCTCTTCCCAGTTCTGGAGGAACCAGAGGAAGCCCTGAAGGGGGTGTGGGGGGAGAATCAAAGCACCCAGTGAAGAGAAAGAGACACAACAGCCCCATACCCCTTCTCACTATAGGGGCCAGCCCGACACAGCTGAGGAAGGAAAGGGGAGAAATGTTCATTTTCAGTAAAGATTGGAGAGTTTAAGCCCTGACATTGGAGTGGACATATTAATTAGCAGAGTGGGTTTTTATGAGAGCAATGACTTTTTCTTAGATAAGAGTGACAAAAGCCCTGGGACTTGCTCCAGTTTCATCAGGGCGCAGGATAAAAACTGCAGGATAGGTTTGGTAGGACAGCAGGAAGCCAAGAATACAACACATTTCTGCTAGATCCTACAAGTACCTCCTTGTTCAGTGGGATGATGACATATATATATACAATCGCAAAAATTCGGATCATACTCTATATGGTATCCAAATATTTTTCCTTCAGAGAATAATATATCATGAAGGTTCTTCCCTTGGAAGAAAATATTCATCTATGACTTGAACATTCCACCATATGGACATGCCGTAATTTATTTATCCAATATCTATCCAATGTTTGCTCTTGCAAATCACACGAAAATCAAATATCTTATGCATTAGTCTTCGTACACATATTTGCTTCGTTCTTAAAGATAAATTCCAAGGAATGGAATTGCTAGACTAGCAGGTAGAAATGTTTAAGGCTTTTTATCTCAATCGTCAAAGAGCACAGGGTCTGAAAATACATTGTCACTAAGATTGAGTGGTCCAGACCAGGCCAGCAGAGGCTGAGTACTTCCTACAATCTGCATAGCTCCTCTCACATGACCGGGAAAACAATGTAACTATTGGAGGAAGTTCCTCTCATGCACAGGTATGTATGGGGAGTGAGCATCACTTCTGAACAAGCCTATTCTTTTTTTTTTCCCTACTGTAACACACACACACACACACACACACAACTCATTGCATACATTTGTATATATTGTCTCCCTTCCTGATTCTTTCACAGGATTAATTTCTTGGGGAGGTGGTATGGAGCATGATCAAAAGCACAGATTCTAGAGTTGGTCTTGGCTCTCCTACATAGTAAATGTGTTACTTAAGCAAGTGTTACCCCACCTCTGTGTCTCCTCTGTTGTAGAATTTCCATTATGGCTGAACTGTGTCCCCCCAAATTCATATGTTGAACTCCTGACTGCCAGCATCTCAAAATGTGACTATATTTAGAGAATTGGTTTTTAAAGAGGTAATTATGTTAAAATCAGGTCATTAGGGTAATCCAATATGACCAGAGTCCTTAAAGAGGACCTTAGGGTGCAGACAACACACAAAGGAAAGACCATCTGAGGAGACAGCCATCTCCAAGCCAAGGAGAGAGGTCTCAGAAGAAACCAACCCTGCTGACACCATGATCTCACACTTCCAGGTTCCAGAACAATGAGACAATAAATTTCTGTTATTTAAGTCACCCAGTCTGTGGTACTTTGTAATGGCAATACTAATACAAACGAATACACTTTCCAAATTAGATCAATTAGTAAAAGTACTTAACAAGAAGCCTCAAATTCAGTAAGTGCTCAATAAATGTCATTAGTTACCACTTTCTGTTCTTACCTTAACGAAAAACTGGATCCAGATCAGCTAAATTAGTGGTTCTCAACAAGGAGTGATTTTTGGCAATGGCTGGAGACATTTCTGGTTGTTGCAAACTGGGGAGAGGAGTGTCACCAGCATCTAGTGGGTAAACACCAGAGAGGCTTCTAAACCTCTATGCATGGGACAGGACCTCCAACAAAATGTCAGTATTGCTGAGGTTGAGAAGTCCTGAGCTAAACTAACCCTGGCATTCACCTGGGTACCAGCTCTTCCATCCAGATGAGCCTCACATCCCCGGTTTGGGGAATACCACTTTTGTGTGGCATCTCCCTCACATGAGCTCTGAAGCCATCTGGTCTACCAAGGAGGTAGGCGTGGCCTTACTCCCCTTCCAGTCTAGCACGCATAGTGTGACACGATAGAGAGGAATCTAATTACCAGGTATAATTAGCAAGCTTCTACTGCTGCCTAACAATCACCAATCTGTGAGGCAAAAAAAACAAGCATTTGCTTATTTCTCATGCTTTGAGAGGTGGCTGGTTAGTTCTTAGTCAACCTGTGGGTCAAGTTCAAGTCTTCCTCATGCATCTTATTCTGGAGCCCAACCTGAAGGAACCCCAAGAACTGGGGCATGTTCTTCCCATGGTGGAAGGTCCCAGAAGGGCAAGCAGAAACAATGGTGTCTCCTGAGTCTCAGAACTGGCACACATACTTCAGCCCACATTCCACTGGCCAAAATCCACTGGTGGCTCCCTGTTACCTACAGGATAAAGCGCAAATGTCTTACACTGCCTTCAGTTCTTTTTTGACATCAGACTATAGTGGAAAAGAATTTTTCAAAAGTCTTCAGCAGAACACAAAAGGGCTTCATTGTCCATCCCTTTAGCTCTCTCTGGCTATGCATGCAGTTCCCAAATGGGTCTGTCATACTATTTCACACCAACAGGACTTTGCAGATGCTGCCAATCTTCCCAGCCCGCCCACCCAGAGTGCTTTTTTCCCATCTGCACTTGGAGAATTCCTCATTCTCCAAGTCCCAGTTCACACGTCTCCTTTTCTGCAAAGCACCCAGCCCAACCAGAACTAAATGTTTTTGCTTTGGCTATCACTGGACATAGACTCATCTGTCAGGGCCTTTCTCACATGTCATTGCCCTTATTTCTGCACACTTAGGGAGCACTCTGCAGGCAATAACAGTGCCCTGTTCATTCTCAAGTCCCTAGCACCTAAGTACTCAATATTTGTTCAAGTAACGAGTGAGAAAGCAAACAAATGATTCAGTGAATGAATGAATGAATGAGTGAATGAATGAATGCTATATCCCATTTCAGGTATGTATACTTCTCATTAATTTACTCAGACAACAAGATGCCTCCCAAAAGCCATTTTCCCCTTCTCCTTTTATGAACCAAAACCCAGATTTTAAACTGAGAACATTATCATTCATTTCTCAACCTCCCTGGCCCTGAGGTGTGCCTATGAAACTAAGTTCTAGCCCATGATACATAAGCAGAAATGTTGTATGTGACATCCTGAATGGCTGCTCAACAGGAAAAAGGCAAGCCTTTTTCCAGTCCTCCTTCCTGCTGCCTAGAATTCAGACGTAATGGCAGGAGCTTCAGTAGCAACCTTGGACCATAAGGATGGAAGGTACATGTGGCAGAGCAGAAAGATAGAAGGTATATGGCTGTCTGACAATTCATGGAGCTATCCTAGCAGCCCCCAGTACTTACCTCCAAAATTCTTTTACATAAGACAATACACTCTTGTATGTTTTAGCTACTGTAGTTGAGCCTCTTATTAATAAATAAAATTAATTCAAAAGCACACTTCAAAGATTGCTGCATATTCACTGGGTGAACACATTTCATCTCAGTCTGATATACACTCACTTTCCTATTGGTGGTTCTGGCTTCTCTACACAGTCACAAAGGACTGGTTAAAAAAAAAAAAAAAGAAAGAAATCCTCTCCTATGCAGCTCAGTCTTGGCATTGCTGCTATTGGCCTCTCTTTCAACTGAAAACTCAGTGGGGGGAAAGTAAAGCTTTACCACTAAGGTAGTGCCAGGAGATTTTTATAAATTCAGTTACTAACCCCTCTAGCAACAGGTAAAGTCTGTCACCTTTCTCCTGGGCAATATTAATATTTTACATATGAAACCAAAGTCTTTGAGTACAGCTGTTATCCTCCACAGCTTCTCTAAACCACCTCCATCTCACATGGAGGACAACCCTTTACATCCCACACCCTCCAGAGGCTTAGCGCACATGGTGGTCCTTTGTCTGCCCACCCCTGCCTACTTGATACATGGCTGGTCTCCTCTGGCAGCTGCCCAACTGCAGGGCCTCCCTACTCTCTGCACCGGCTTCCATGCATCCAGCCCTTTAATCACAGACTCTAAGTCCCCTTATGCACACCTGCCCTGTACTAATCCAGTATCTCCGTGGAACAATTAGCCTTCCAAATAGAGGTAATTTTTTCTCCTACCTATTCTCTCCATGGACAATGGACTGATAGATAGAGGTATAAAAAAGGGCAGAGATCACAGAGTTCACCCAGAGCAGGGATTTTCAGAGTATTTATATTTTAAACCTGGAAGTCTTTGTTCGTCTGAAATCTTAGGGGAAGCCAAACATGCAAAGCAGATAGAGTTAGAGCCACTAGAAATGGGAGGGAGTTTGAAGGGAACCCAGAGACCTGTTTGCTCTCCCTTCCCACCTAGCAGTTTTAGGGACCCTCCCCTCAAAAACCCTGGTCTTTATGCCTCAACGTGTGCTCTTCTTCCTTCTGCCCAAGTGTGCCTTCCCCAGTGCCCCCCAATCAAATTCCTAAATAAATGTCACCTCTCCTCAGAGGTTTTTCCTGGCACTTATCCAAAGTAACTCCAACCCCAAGTCACAGCCTCTTCTTTCAGGCTACATCAGTCTTGCGTTAGCCCAGGTCCTCCGAGAAAGAGATGCCAAGTTGGTAGGAAAAATGCAAACTTTTATCAGAGGGAACGTAAGAGAAAGTAAAGGAAGGGATGTGTGATGGGCTGGGGAGGGTTGGCAGGCTACAGTGAAGGGCTGCGCCTGAAGGAAGGAGAGTGTGGGGGGGAAGGGGAGGCAGGAGGCAGAGAGGGCAAGAAGTCTTAGACCACAGTACATTTCTAAGAAAATTTGAGCAAGACCATCAGAGAGTATCCCAAGCTCAAGGGTCGCTTCACTGAGTCCTGCATCTGTTAGTGTCTCTGCCATGCTCAGTTATTGGTGAGGAGCAGCCCCTGAGAAGCATGGTCTCAGTCAAACACAGCAATGGATTTCAGAATACAGTGGCTGAGGCTCTTCTCGGTCACTTACACACCCTGCAGTATGAGATCAGAGAGGCCCATTCTCATGGCTACCACATTTTTCTTCACAGCACTTTCACCATCTGACATTACATTTAGTGTTTGTTTATTGTTGTCCCCCAGATAAAATGTAAACTCTATGACAATAGAGACATGCCTGGCTTGTTCACCACAGTATCCTTAGCTCCTAGAAAATTCCTGGAAGATAGGATGTGCTCAATAAATATTTGTTGGGGGATGCCTGGGTGGCTCAGTCAGTTAAGCAACTGCCTTAGGCTCAGGTCATGACCCCAGGGTCCTGGGATAGAGTCCAGGATCAGGCTCCTTGCTCAGCTGGGAACCTGCTTCTCCCTCTGCCTGCCGCTCCCCCTGCTTGTGCTCTCTGACAAATAAATAAATAAAATCTTAAAAAAAAAATCTGTTGGATGGATGGATGGATGGGTGGATGGATGGATGGGTGGATGGGTACATGGATAGTTGGATGAATGGGTGGATGGAAGTTGGGTGGACAGGTACTTGGGGAGAGAATGGGTACATGGGTGGGTGGATGGGTGTGTGGGTGGGTGGATGGATGAGTGGATGGATGGATGGATGGATGGATAAATGGATAGCATGGGCCACAAAGGAGGTATAACATGAAAGGAACAGTGTAAAGATCTCAAAGTTGTGCTGTTGATGAAAGAAAAAACAAAAAGTATGTTTCTATCATGGGTTACCAGCAGTATGGGAGAACAGAATGAAATTGAGGGGCCTCCAAGAATGTCGTTTCCTTGAAGAAGACATAGGATTCAGGGAAGCCATACAAGTGAGGGGAACTCAGCCAAGAGTTTGAGGACATGGAGCAGTTTGTTGGCCATGAGTTGCAATTCATCGAGGCTGAGAGACTTGTATTTACTTTTCTGAAACTAAAGGGAAGCAAACTCGTGGCCATGAAAAAATGAGAATGTAATCTAACCTCCTCTCCTTAGAAGACACACAGCCCACATATACTCAGACACTGGGCTTCTCCTGTGTATGATCATTAAGACTTAGGCATAATGTTACCACTATAGTACTCTCCACCCCACCCCACACACAAAACCACCACCATAACAGCACTGTTGTATAAGTCACTTTCCTCGCTACAGAGGCTCCAAACCCCGAGACTCCAGATCACATGAGAATCTAACTCTACTATCTAAATTTCAGTCAGCAAGATCTGAGGAGATTAGACTTAAGGTAGCATGGGTGTGAACATGTGACAAGGGGAATGGCTTCTCTGTGAGTCAATACTGAACCCTACAGTAATTTTCCTCCCTTATTACTAAAATAGCACAAGTCCCATATAAGAATGTCTGCTCTTAATTTACAGGGCTTTCCAAAATACATGGGCTTTCTCTGATATGACAAGTTCAACTGATTTGTGTAACAAACCATAAAATTAAATGTATGTACTTAGGGGACTGGGGCTGCCAAATGGATTCTCCAAAGTAACTGTGCCTTTTTTGATTCGCTGCACCATTTTTAGCTAAAGCTGGTATAATGCTCTGAACACTTCAATAAAAATGGAATCTCACAAACCTCCGAGAAGCTAAGGGCAACCTCCAACTTTTAATAACAGAGTTTAGGCAGCCACTAAGGACCAAGAGAAGTCCACAGTGTTTGATGGATTTGAGTTTATGAAAGCAGCTATCATTTTTGTCCCATTGACCCAGGGATGGGGTCAGAAAGGGGCCTCAGGGACCACAGCAGGAGATGAAAAGGCGTAGCATGAAGGAGGGGGCGGTTAAGCACCCACTACTCCTTTCCTTCTCCAATCAATGCACCACTCTTTCATCTGACATACATGCTGGGCTTTGTAGTAAGCTTTCATATGGTCTGAATCAACAATGTGAATAGCACTAGTCACTGAGATGACATAACATTTATATCAGATCCTTCCTATAAATCCCCAGGGGGTTACCCATATAAGATTCACTGACATATTTCTTACTCCCCAACACTGAAGACCTATCTCCTAAATAGACCAGACATTGCCTGGCACACACTGTTTACTGTAGCTCTTAGTGGGAAAGTTATTCAAGAAAAAATAAATACTACTTCAATGAATATTGAGTTCTGACCCTGTGCTAGACATCAGGGATACAGAGGTGAGTATAAGATCATCTGTCCCCACAAATAACTCACCGAATAGAGGAGGCACAAAGGCAACATACTCACCTGAAAGTCACAGAATATCGCCCAAAATGTGACATAGGCAACAGGGGATTATTACTATATTTCACATATCAAAAAGGGTGAGGGAGAAAGCTCCTAATGTGGTTCAGCAGATCTGGGATGGAAGGGTTTTGCTTCACTCTCTCTCTGATTCTCTTGGCTTTCCCCTCATATTTGCAAGATGGTTGCTACAGCTCCAAACACCACTTCTCACAGAACTACATTCAACGGCACAAATGGAAAGGCAGGGTGTTCTCTCCATTACTCCTTTGTTGTCATGGAGGAAAATCTTCCCAAGAATCCCTTAGTGGATTTCCTATCCAACCCTTTGAGCAGGAATGGATCACATCCCAGACCTTAGCTGCAAGGCAGGCTAGGAAAGAAAATGTCAGGTTTTCTCAGCCTTTGTAGGGAGAGGCAGATTCTGCCAGCAAGTAAACAGAAGGAACCACTGTGAGTGAGAAATCAACAGGGTCTGACAGGCATAATGACAAGGAGGTGTAAGGCCAACTATGAGAGCATGGAGGAAGCACATCAGTCCCACCAAGAGGAGAATCCCTGGAGCTGATAACATCTCAGGTGAATATTAAAGAATAAATAGGATTTCGTGAGATGAAAATGAAGATAATGGTAAAAAGGATGGGTGGACGAGGTTCCAGGTAAAGGAATGACATAAGCAAAAGCACGGAATGGTGAAAGAGGAAGATGTCTGCACCAATTTAGTAATACTAGAGCATCTAGCAACAAGAAATGAGCCTCAGCACCTGTCACAGGCCTGTGCTAAAGGCCTCCTAGGCTGTGTGCGGGAGCTTGAACCTGCAATATAGGCCAGAAATTGCAGGTTCCAGAGCCAAGAGGCCAAACCCAACCTCCAGACGTGTTCCGTTTGGCAAGCACACAGTGTTTGCATTCTGAATGTAATGGCTGGAGGCAAGGCACTTCTCTCCCACTGAACCCTTTTCTATTGTCTTCCACCTGGCCTCCTTCCTTCATTTACATTGCCTCCCTGTTCCCTTAAGACTTTTGAGCTTGCCTCCCCTGAGTAGGTAGGCTCTGGGGAGCCATCAAAGGATCTTACACTGGGAAATGGTACTGTCATTTCTACATCTTATATTAACCCCTCTGAACTCAACGGGGAAGTTGAAGTTACGAGAACCAGACTGGAGATAAGAAGACTGTAGAAGGTATATTTTTCAGGACTCTTGGTTGCAAGTGTCAAAAAGACAACTCAAACCAGTGTAAATTATTAAAAAGGATATATTCATTCACACAACTTTTTTTTTTAAAGGAAGCTCTACGTCCAACTTGGGGCTTGAACTTATGACACCAAGATCAAGAGTCCTATACTCTATCCACTGAGCCAGCCAGGTGCCCCCAAGTTAAAAAAAAATTAATTAATTAAAGTAAGTAAATAAATAGAAGAAAATCAAATTTAATAGGTGTACAGAAAGGGAATCCACACCGACAAGGAATTCCAAAGACATTGAGGCAATATGAAACTTGTAAGAGCTAAGGAAAAAGGTAGAGGCCTGAGGACACAAAGGGAGAAAACTCATTAGCAAGAAGGTAAAAGGAGATGTTTGAAAAAACAAGATTGTTCTATCATGCAGATGAGTTCCTCTGATAAAGGAGGGGGGGTGGGCTACTTTAATACTTGTCTTCCTGTTGCAGGCTCTCCTTTCCAGTGTAAATTTAGGCGGTTATAGAGGAGGCAGAGCACCTCTCTTGATTCTGCTGGATTTTTATTACTTTTAACCCAAAATAATCATGCCAAAGCGGCACATTTGGGGGCAACCTGCCCTGGGCCCCTACAGAACTAGGCCACTGTCTGGAACTTCCCTAGAAGTTCTCCATATTAAAATTTGAGCTGGTAAATTGTTCCACCTCATTGAGCCAGGCTTAGTCCTGACCACAGGTCAGTTCAGTTAAACTCATTTCAGGAGGTGATGATACAGATGTGTTTTCAAAGGTAAGCCTATGGTTCAAGAAATCAGGGATTAAACAGGAGGCATTTCTATGGAAACAAAAGGAAAAAAATTGCTAATGATTAGGTCATAATATAAATCAGCTTTAGAGTCGTGACAATAGCCAGTGGAGAAGATTTCTAGATGTCAAGCCCAAAGCATCTTCAGATACAATGAGAACAGACATGACAGTCAATAGATTTTCCTGGTTTGTGGGTCAAATGTCTCGAGATCATTGAAGACCCCACACAACAGCAGGCATGAGACTGTCTACACATGAGCTGGTGTGGTGATTTCTCTGAAGTTTACATCAAGTTTTTCATATTCAGTTTGCTGGGCAAAGGACAGTTTTGTTCTCAAATGAATCCAACTCAGAGGCGGGATAAAAATAAGACATGTTAGTTTGGAGAGTGGTCATCAGGCACTAGAAGAAATCAGGATCTGGTCTAGTTTATAATAAACACTATTCGAATCTAGTATTTACTCGGTATGTTATCAAAACATTTTTTTCCTTCTATAATCACCCTCATTTGTACCAAAGATAGCCAAATTTACATGTCTTTGCAAAATAAGTCTAGTTTTTAACAGCTTGGCCTACATATTTACATAAGCACAGCAAGAATAGTGATTGACCATATAGGATCCTTTACTTTTTTTTTAAGATTTTATTTACTGGGGCACCTGGGTGGCTAAGTAGGTTGAGCATCCTACTCTTGATTTCAGCTCAGGTCATGATCTTAGGGTCATGAGATTGAGCTCCACACAGGGCTCCATGCTGGGTACAGAGTCTGCTTGAGATTCTCACTCTCTCCCTCTGCCTCTGCCCTTACCCCTGTGCTCTCTCCCTCTCTAAAATAAATAAATAAAATCTTTTTTAAAAAAAGAATTGATTGATTGATTAATTGATTGATTTGAGAGAGAGAGCATGCAAATAAGTGAGCTGGGGGAGAGGCAGACAGAGAGAATCTCAAGCAGACTCTACACTGGGTGCAGAGCCCGACGAGGGGCTCATTCTCAAGACACTAAGATCATGACCTGAGCCAAAATCAAGAGTTGGACGTTAAACCAACTGAGCCACCCAGGTGCCCCTGGCCATATAAGTTCCTTTAAATCTATTTTGCTACAACTTTTCGTAAAGAATTTTTAGATTGAAGTTTTTTCCTAAGATTTATTTATTTATTTTAGAGACACAATGAGAGAGGGAGAGTGCACGAGAGAGAGAGAGAGAGAGAGAGAGAGAATCCTGAAGCAGACTCCCTGCTGAGTGCAGAACCAGATGTGGAACTTAATCCCCGGACTCTGAGATCATTATCTGAACTGAAATCAAGAGTCAGTCACTTAACTGACTAAGCCCCAGGCACCCCTAGATTGAACCTTTAATAGCCTCTCAAGGCCAGAAGCCCAACTAAAACTTGTACCAAATACTTGCCAGACTTTGCCTGCAACCTATAGATTTGGGTGAATTCCTCTCTTCTCTAGCTCTCCAACATATCCTGAGGTTCCTGCATCTGCCAGGAAGTAACCTTCTTTACATACCTGGTAAGGTTGCTAGAAACTGTAAGCAAGGTATCAGGCCAACATCTCCATAAAGTCAAGCTTAGTTCCTTAAATCTGTCTGGTCATATCTGAGTCTATACAGGTCTCAAATAGAACATTCCAGTCAAAGCCTTGATAATATAACCAGTGTTTCCAATGGTGCCCTGTTATAAGGAGAACAGATTCTTATTGAACTTATTAAATAAATATATTGCCATAAAAATATAAGAATACTAAATATATATATACTCACTGAGTTTTTTAATTCTAGAAGGTTCAAGTAGAAAGAAAGGATAAATATTTCAATTCTGCTTATAATGATATAATTTATCAAATCACTATAGGTCAGTTAGCTCAAGAGAAAAGATTTACTTAGATCTGGAAAAAGACATTTTAAAAAGCCAGCAATGTTTTAAACAAAAAGTCATAAAAATTACTATTCTCCTCTTGAGTTTATTCAGTCCATGTTATTAATTGTTGTTGTTTTGCTTGAATCCAGTTCTCCCATTAGTTTTGGAAATTCTTACCAACTTCAGTTTTATGATCTTAAGGTTATCAGAAAACTTCACTCAAGAGGTTTTTTGCTATGAGTCTCACTGAAGAAGAAACACATTTTTTTTTTTAAGATTTTATTTATTTATTTGAGACAGAGAGAATGAGAGACAGAGAGCACATGAGAGGCAGGGGGGTAAGAGGGAGAAGCAGGCTCCCCGCCAAGCAGGGAGCCCGATGCGGCACTCGATCCCGGGACTCCAGGATCATGACCTGAGCCGAAGGCAGTCGCCCAACCAACTGAGCCACCCAGGCGCCCAGAAGAAACACATTTTTAATAGTATCGGTGTAAACCCTAATGCAAAGGACAAGACTTAAAAATGGACATGGTTAAATATTTTATTAGAGTTCATTATGATGCAATTGGCAAGGAAATTTGGCTATTTCTGTGGTAGACAACACTCAAGATAATAACAAATCAGGATATCAGATTCCTAGGAATTTTATACATTTTTTAGAACATTTGTTTTAATTGTATATGTACACAAATATAACCTT
This sequence comes from Leptonychotes weddellii, assembly GCF_054177405.1. NCBI lineage: Eukaryota > Metazoa > Chordata > Mammalia > Carnivora > Phocidae > Leptonychotes > Leptonychotes weddellii. Next base: position 155,654,728 of record NC_138372.1, read on the forward strand.
AACAAGGTTTAGTATCACTTATTTGACAATGTTTCTTATTTAATTTAGTGTACCAAATAAGTCTAATTGTTCATAAAATCTTTGAGATGTTCCAGGAGCTCTCTGGTACATCTCAGTTAGACTGCAGTCAAAAGATTTTATTTTATAGAGAAGGAAGGAAAACTTCCAAATTCATTTTATGAGGCCAGCATTACCCTGATACCAAAACCAGATAAAGGCATCATAAAAAAAGAGAACTACAGGTCAATAAATCTGATGAATACAGATGCAAAAAGTGTCAATAAAATACTAGCAAACCGAATCCAACAGTACATTAAAAAAAAAAAATCATTCACTACAATCAAGTGGGATTTATTCCTGGGTTTCAAGGGTGGTTCCAATATTCACAAATCAATCAACATGATACATCACATTAATAAAAGAAAGGACAAGAACCATATGATCATTTCGATAGATGCAGAAAAATCATTTGACAAAGTACAACATCCATTCATGATAAAAACTATCAACAAAATAGGCCCAGAGGGAACATACCTCAACATCATCAAGGCCATATATGAAAAACCCACAGCTAACATCATTCTAAATGGGGAAAAACTGAGAGCTTTACTTCTATGGTCAAGAATAAGCAGGGATGTCCACTTTAACCACTGCTCAATATAGTACTGGAAGTCCTTGCCACAGCAATCAGACAACAAAAAGAAGTAAAAGGCATCCAAATTGGCAAGGAAGAAGTCAAACTTTCACTATTTGCAGATGACATGATACTATACATAGAAAACACAAAAGACTCTACCAAAAACCCTAGAACTGATAAACAAGTTCAGTAAATTTGCAGGATCCAAAATCAACATACAGAAATCAGTTGCATTTCTATATACCAACAAGACAGAAGAAAGAGAAATTAAGGAGTCGATCCCATTTACAACTGCACCCAAAACCGTAAGATTACTAGGAATAAATCTAACCAAAGAGGCAAAGAATCTGTACTCAGAAAACTATAAAATACTCATGAAAGAAATTGAGGAAGACACAAAGAAGTGGAAAAACGTGCCATGCTCATGGATTAGAAGACCAAATATTGTGAAAATGTCAATGCTACCTACAGCAATCTACACATTTAATGCAATCCCTATCAAAATACCATCCACTTTTTTCAAAGAAATGGAACAAATAATCCTAAAATTATTTAGAAAAGACCCCGAATAGCCAGAGGAATGTTGAAAAAGAAAAGCAAAGCTGGCGGCATCACAATTCTGGACTTCCAGCTCTATTACAAAGCTGTCATCATCAA